>NC_137894.1:1212500-1815093 GCF_963455335.1 Martes martes | reverse complement strand
GGTCGGGGAAGGGGCTGTATTCTAGAATCCCGGTGCCCACCTTAGGGTCTAGCGCACATCCGTGCTCAAACAGGTTTACTGAACCAATAAGGAGGACGATGTCCAGGTGATGGGTGGGCTGATGGATAGACAGGTGGATCGGGATGGGAAGTGGAGCGGCGAGTATCTTCCAGCACATTCCTTCCCAGGCTGGCCTTACAACACGAACGTGTTGCCATGTGCAGGATATTTTAAATAGTTACATTCTCTTGCCTTCTACGGAGACACAGTAACTAACTGAGCGACTCGGGAAGCTTCTGATTTCTCATTATGATAGGTATCGGTTATCAAAATTCCTAGAAACGCCTTCTCGTGCTCTCCCCTGGCCAGTTCTTTGAGATAAGGTCCCAGAGGGGATTCTCGGCTTCCCTGCGGTGTCTGTTCCTAAAGCTTCTGGCCCGGCCGATTCTCCCACCAGCCCCTCAGCCAGTGGCCGGGCACTTCTGAGACGTCAGTGACTCACCCCCGCCCCTTCCTTCTCTGGCATTCACCTCTACCATCCGGCCCCCAGCCACCGGGCGCGTCTTCATTTTTCTCTCGTTCTGGGAAACTGCACGAGCTGTCACTCAGTGACACTGTCAGTTAGCTGTCACTAACTGTAGTGGCCATTCCCAGCAAGGTCAATGGCGCTCTGATCCGTTCTCCTCTGACTTTAAATGATCCCAGTGTCGTGCTGGTTTCCTTACACGTGTTCTCCCTCGTCCCTACAACCGAGAGCTCTTACTTCACAAGAATTGGTTTTCTCTGGCCGTGGAGGGCTCCGAGCAGGGGCTGCCTTCCCTCCCGCCTCGGGGAGCCACGTTCGGTGGTGGTCTTCCTCTACCTCCTCAGGGCGACGCTGTGTCCCCCTTACGTGCCCCGTAACGTTTCCCCGGGCCTGGGTTTGCCGCTCCATCCTGGCTCGCCGGTCGTCGGGGACACGTCGGCCATCACAGAGCTGAGGCCACAGACCACCCCAACATCAGCTCCATATCACAACACGAATAGGAATTCAAGAGAACATGTTAAGTGAGGCCCACCGGTGTGGGGGCCAGGAATGTCACGGCCACCGGACAGGCTCTGTGACTCTAAGACAAGTGTCCGCTGTGATGTCTCGTGTCCACAAACACTCCCACCCATTACAGCACGACGCGTGCACTTGTCCTGCCATCCGAGGCCCCCCAAATTTGGAAGGCTACCTTTCCGGACATATACTCCCTCTTCCTCCTTATACATCCACCCACCCCCCCACCATATGCACCGTCCTCCTCCCCCACTGAAGACCCGCTTCTCGGACCCTGGTCTACGTTTCACTCAGCCCTCACAGCGGCCCTTCAAACCTCTGCCCCTGTTCCAGGCAAGGCCAGCCTGCCACCCAACCCCGTCCCCGAAAACCCCAACACTTGGTGCTTCTGATCATTCCTTGACATTGGTCATCAACCCGCCCCCAGGGGCTGGCTGTGTGTGTGAACCGAGGCTCTTCTGTTTCAAGCGAACATGCCAGGACTTAGGTCTCCCATGGTTTGCATCATCCCAAAAGGACTGGGGACTCGCTCTCCGGTCCTTCTTGAGGGAGTCCCTCAAAGCCCGAGACACACTCTGGAGACTCTTCTTAATGTGGCAAATTTTCCTCCCTGTGAGCATTTGACTCCTAGCAATGCCAGAGGTCGTGTGATCCAAAGGTGTAAGTGTGCAGGGAAGAAATTATCAAATACGTGCACGGACTCCCGTTTGCCCTTTCCTGGTTCCTGGAAGAAAACTGTTCTCTTGGACCATCCCTCATTGTGGGGAAACCCCTTTCCCTTCTGTGACCCTCTGCCTTGGACTCCCCACCCCAGAAGAATGGTCTTCAAAATCAGGATTCAGAGACCCCGTGGACATAGCCTCAGGGGCTCTACTCGCTCTACTCAGCAAGTTCTGGGTCACCCGGACTCGCATGAGTGAGTAGGTAAGTCAGGGTTGAGTTGTGTCTCGGAGCCCTCTAAAGTGTGTTCTCGGAACACAGAATAAGGGGTAGAAGAACCAAATCATCGCATGATACATATGGGTACAGACATGCCAATCTCCCCAAAAAAGGTTTTGCAGGGAAACTCTGGTTGCTAGAATTATCCTTACAGACCTCACCTCAGCCCACATCAACATCCCATCGTTCATTAGTCATTAAGTACGTACACAGTTAAGATTATTCTATTAACCAGCATTTGACATTTTTTTTTAAGACATTGGATACGGGGTGAGCTCCTTTTATAGCAACTGGCTTAATAAAAGAATGGGTTAGTGGCTCAGACTCACTTCAGTGTGAAAAAGTGGGGAGAAGTGATCTCTGATCGCTCCAACGGTGGTCCTTCCACACAAGATCAAGTGACCAGACGATGAACCCCGGGACACAGAGATAAAGCTTCTCCGAACCGCAGCCCAACAGCACGGGGTTTGGAGGTGACCGACGCATCGAGTTAATGCCGATAATTCGAATTCCGTTCGGGCTGGAGTTTTGTTTGCCCATCGCCTGTAAATTTGTTTTAGATTCGCAGCAGCATCAGATCCCTAAGCCGAAGGAATTTAAGCCTGGCGTTAGGTCTGTCCATATTTAAGTAACGTAATAATAAAGGTAAGTGAAGTCAACACTGGCTATCCCTGAGAATGTTTTCTCTTAAAACAGGCCAGTACCTTATTCAAGCAAGAGCAGTTGTGCTCTGGTTTCCCTGACCACACTGGACCCACCACAGGAAAGGCAGGCACAGCGCGCCCGCCAACGGGCTCTTTCAAACACCGAAGCCAGCTCCGGGCAGGGACTCCAGCGCAGGGAGAGCCTGGCTCGCGAGGCCATTTAAACCTGAAAAGAAGGTCTGCCTGTTCGTATGTCTGCTTTGTAAATATTGTTCCGGGCTGGGCAGGAAGGGGCAGGTTTTTAAAAACACCCATAATCATCATCTTCTGCATGTTTGTTGCTTTTGCTCGGGCCCCGACTCCCAGAACGCGGCCAGCCTTCAGCGGCCGGGCTGGGGAAGGAAGCAGGCCAGTCGTCCCCAGCGGACAGGGTCTCCGAGCCACGGCTGATTCTGTCAGGGGACAGAGCGTGCTCTTCGGGCTGGTGAGGGATCAGTCCGCCTCTCCTGCTTCCCTGTGGCTGTGGGAGCCAGGGCAGAGGGTGCTGCCGACACAGAGATCGGGGTCCTCGTGCACGATGACGTGCCATTCCAGGGCCCCATGACACCCAGTCCCCGCGTGACCCACCCCTCACCCCTCACCCTCGTTCTGCAAATTCTGGCCTGGGCCAACTCCCACGTTGACCTGAATTCAAACCTTTCCGAAAATGACAAAAGCCACATTGGAAACCTAGCCCCCACCACCCCCACTGCCTGTGGCCCTCCTGCTTGTCACCTGCTTTCAGTACGATGACCAGAACAATGGTCTCAGCTTATCAACCAGACGGAAGACGTTGGTTTTATCACAAAGGGAAGATGTCTTTGCTGTCACAGTGTTTCCCAGGAGCTTGAACATTCTCACTCAATGTGAAGGACCCCGTCGACCCTGGGCTTCAAGTAAGTCTAGTCCACGTAGGCACCTGCGCTCGGATGTCGGGAGTAATGGGTCAGTGTCCTCATCTGGGGGTCGGCCCTTGGAAGGGGCCCAGGGGCGGCCCGGGTCTTCTTGTTTCATTGGTGGGGAGACTGAGGCTCAGAAGGGCCGGGCTGTCCCAGGTCACACAGCTCCTTGGCGTTACACTCCACGCTCCCGTCCCCTGTCCCAGAGGACTCCCACCACGTGCAACCACGTTCACACCTGCTCTCTGGCCGGGCAGAGATGTCACTTACAAACAGGGTGCCCCGAACGCACCATTTTCCTGGGATCAGAGTACTGAGAGCGGGACAGAGCCCATGGGGTCCAGCTGCCTCATTTTCCAGACGGGATCTCTGAGGGCCACAGACAGGCCCTTGCCCACCACAGAAAATGAGTCGGAGTCAGTGCAGAGACCTGTGCCAGCATCACGACCGCCCCGCCCCTGCGGATTCGCTGTGCATCTTTGGGCCACTTGCTTGTTTCTCTGGGGCACCTCAGCCCCGTCTGGGTGACCTGGCTGGTCCAGCAGCAACCCTATAGAGCTGCAGAGTGAGCTCAGTGACTCGGGGCACGCCGACCCTGGCCACGGTGCGGATCACTATAATCGTCATCCCCTTGACCCTCACCACTCCTCCCCTGTGCCAGGAAACTTCCAGTTATGATATTTTTCTTCTGTAAGACTTTTTTTGGGGGGGGGGTTGCTGGTTCACATGAATCCTTAAACCAAACCTCCTTTGTCTAGCATTTCTGAATCCAGTGCCTGTAAGTTGGGGTCAACATGGAACCGAATGCCCCACACATTTATCAGGAGGACGGAACCCCAGCCTTGTCGCTCGACAGCTGTGGGAGGGAACCCGTGGCCTTTGGAGGAACGTACACGGGCTCTGGGAAGGAATTCTGCCTGAACTCCTCATACGCACGTGGACAGGAGGCAGCCCTGCCACAGCCCCAAGGGAGGTCCGTGCACCCAGCGGGGACCCCGCGGGTGTGAAGTCTGGGGCACACTCGCCACACCCTCTGCACGGCGGCGCGGTGATGGTGGACTCCCTCCACGCGGGAGTGCAGGTGCACACAGGACAGCAGCGGGGCGGGGGTGGGGGGACCTTTCTCGACTGAGCACCGGCTTCCCCTTGTCACCTAGGACCCCAGGAGACACTGGGGAGAACTGTGGTGTTTAGAAGCCATTCAGTGTGAGAAGGTGTGGACCCTGGACAGTTGCCACCTGGCGCTGTCCTTCCTGCCATGACCACGAGGGACTCAGAGCTGGCTGGAATGTTGGTCTTCCGTGGGAAACGCAGACACCCAACAAGTGTCCACAGCTGAGAAGAACAATTCCTACCCGCAGCGACCCCCCCTCGAGCTAAAATGGCGGTGGGAGGAAAGGAAACATGACACTGGCCTCCCCTATCCTGGTCTGGGAAGCGAGAAGGACCCCGTCTTCCCATTAATGTGTCTAGGACTTAAAGGTCTATTAAAAAAGCGACAGACTTGAAGTCAAAATCATTCTAAGGGGAAGAACTATTACCTGATGGCAGGCGGCCCAGGTCCACGGTCAGAAAGCAACCAGAGACAAAACACACCTGTCAGCCCCCAGGAAGGGCACCTCCCCGGGGCCGACGCGTCCCCGGAAACACACCGACTGGCAAACTGGGAGTGTGCCCCTGAGCCAAGAGAAGGGGACCCGTTCCTCAAAGCCTGTCCAGTCCCTGTCGGGTGCCCCATGCAGTGCCCCGAGTGGACGGGAACGTCGCTCATTTCCCCGCGGGTCCAGCACTCCCGTTCCCAGGTGGGGACGGCTCTCCTCGAAGGTCCCGCTCAGCCTCCCCATCCTCTCACAAAGGCTGGAGTGGCCCCACCATCGCACAAATAAGCAAGCTCGGGCCCAGAGAAGATGGTGGGCAGCCCAGGGTCCCACGGCAAGCCAGCTGCTGAGTCTCAAACCCAGGACCTCTGACTGCAAAGCTATTGTTCTCGTGACCACGTCATGGCCTGGGCGTCGAACGTGCTGGAAGCCGTCCGGGACACGCACCCGACCGGCAGATTTATTTCAGCTGTTAAAAGATGCAGAGAAAGCAGCAGGAGCTGACCCCGAATTGCAGGAAAGTGATGTCACCGCTCCGGCCAGCCCACGCCCAGGGGTCATTACTTTAAAAGCGCTGAGACGACCCATTAAAGCTGGCACCGGAGCCCTGCCCCATCAACATCCGGGCGTGTGGGCGGGGCCCAGGGCAGGGCTTCTGGGGGATGCATTGCTGGCACTGTGGGTGAGGGCTGGGGCCTTGGCGGCTGGGACCTGCCCGCCCACGCCTGGCCGAGGGCAAGAGCATGGGGAAGCAGGAGCGGGGCGACAGGGCTTCCTCTGGGCTCTGGAACCTTCCCGACAGCAGCCGAAGGCTTGGGCCAGCCTTCGGGACATGCAGGCAACACTCTGGGCGGCATGGCCCCTCCCACCCGAGGCCCCGCCCTCCTGGGGGCTCCCGGTCCCGGCAGCCGGCCTGTCCTGTGTCCGCGCTCAGGGGACGGATGGCCAGTCAGCCCGAGGGAATCAGCCGATGACCGGGATGCCAGCTCGGATGAGACGAGCCTCAGGATGTGCCTGCAGAATTTGCCTTCCCATAAACACACAGGGCAGCGTGTCGCCGTGCAAACCCGTTCAAGGGGAACAGTACTGACTAAGCCATCCTGTCAAAGGCGGGAGTGGCGGATGGGTCACTGTTATGGCCCCACTGCCCTCACCCCTCCCTCCTCTCCCCATGTCCATTTGCCGTGTGGCTTTGCGGCTTCTTCTCTCAAAAGGTAGAACAGAAACCCCCTCCCCTCGCATAGGCACCAGCCTTGCTTTGGCCAGAGGATGGGGCAGAACTGACGGCGGCCATTGGGTTTCCAGACCTGGGCGCGCGTTCCCTCCCTCTCTCACCGAGCTGCATCAGTCACCTGGAGGACACACCCGGTTAGGCGACTGGATGCTCAGTCACTGGGAGTCACTCTCAGCCCCTCAGTAGAAAGTCAGCCAGTGCCAAACACACGGGCGGGGACCCCTGCACCAGCGGGCCTCCAGCCATTCTGCAACCGAAGGTGGACTCGGGAGCACGACAGCGTCAGCCAAACCTCTGCTGACCCGCGGAGCCGGCCGGCCCGCCCGCCCAACGAGAGTTCAAGGTTTCTACTGGAAACCCTTGGCTTGGGGGTGCTTCGTTACCCAGCACTAGCTTCCTGACACGCTGGAGAAAGAGGGTCAGGGAACTCTTCACGGAGAGTGGAGGAGGGAAGTGATGCCTGCACGGGGTCGGGAACGGTGAATTTGGGGCACTTGCTGGATATTGGGGCAGAGAAGAGAGGATGTGCAACAGGGAGATGGTGAGGAGCCATGTGGGGCGAGCGGGACGCCAACAAGGTCGCACACGAAGGGGAGACGCAGGTGTGGCCCCGCCTCGGCCGGCCCCCTGCACCAGGCTGAGCGGCTTCCCCAGTGCTCCCCAAACCTCTGGGCTAACCGCTTTACCTCGTAACAGATTCTTGGAGGCTTAAAAGAAGGGCGAGACTCAGTGTTTTTGGTTCCACACCAAAGGCGGAAATACTTCACATATGACCAGAAGCCGTAGAAACGTCGACTTCCTCGCAAATCTTTTCGGAAGGCGAATTTCCTCTGCGGCTCTGATGTACGGTAAGGTTTTTGAAAATGTGGTTTGTGAAGACGGCTCAGGCACGTGACGCTGACACATACTTGATGAACACGGGGGCTTGGAATTAGGAAGAAGTCCCAGAGTAAGCGGATACCGAAGTCGAGCTTTCCCCAGGATTTTAGTAACGAGAAACACGAGCGGTTTAAAAGGAGCTGGCAAGGGGCACCCGGCTGGCTGAGGCCGGGGAACGTGCGACTCAGACCTCTGTCGGGCTTGTGAGTTCGAGCCCCACACTGGGTGCGGAGTCCACGTTAAAAAAAGGAGGAGGAGAAGGAAAAGCTATTTATGATTTTTTTGAATGTTTTAAAAGTTAAAAAATAAAAGACATGGCTACGAGCAACGTGATGCTCTCTCCTGTGGGAAGATGTGGACAAGCCAGGTCTGCCCAACCCTGACTCAGTCGCCCATCTGTTCCACAGAGACGGCAGACAGGGACGGGGCCAGATCCTGCCACGGGACCCCAGGATCTACAAACGAAGGAAAGGGGATCCCTGCTCTCCCAGCAGCCCCAGCCGGCAGCCCAGGTAGAGGGGAAGGGCCGTTCCCCGCACCACACAGCTCACGGGGTCTGCAGCGACGGAGGCCTCTGGGGACACAGAGGATGGGGCATGATTTCAGCCGCCCCTTCACTGTGGGCTCTGAACAATGTCCTTACATTCTTTGTGAACAAGACTTTGCATAAACGCCCATTTGGTGGCAGAGCCCGCACCTGACACTCGGAATTGTAACCCCCCCTGGACGGGGCCTCCCCAGTCTGCACCACGAGTGGGAGCCCCCGAGGGCGGTCTCCATCAGGCCTGGACTCGCATGCGTCTTAGGGGAAGAACGGGCAAGCCCCTCCCCACCCAGGGCTGCATCCACAGCTCGCACGGCGGCTGGCGGCCCAGCGTGCCACCGGGCTGATCTTGTTTGGCCAAGGTCTCCGGCTCTGCGGGGCCTTGGAGACACAGCCAGGCCCAGTCCACGGAGAAGGGTCTCTGAAGTCCGCCCAGATGGCCAGATAAGCGTCTGGCCGAATTCCTGCCATGCCGGCTTTATCACATTCCCATCACCTTCCACACTGGTAACTGGACCACTGAGCTTTACCGGCAGCACAAACCAACGGCTAGAGGAAAGCTTATTCAATATACGGTATCTGGACATCAGGGTGGTCAGTGGTGGAGACAACCGAGAGAGCCTCTTTGTGCACCAGGCACCGAAATAAAGGCTGGGCAAGTAGAGGGGCTTCAAGACCATCCACAGGAGCCGCAGAGAACCCTCCAACTGCCTTTCGAAAGAAGGAACCAAGAGGTGAATGGGCTACACAGGTCGGACTATATGGCAATATTTCATGCATTTGACAAAATGACACGACCAAAAAGACAGGGAATGAGACCTGCACAGATTTGTAAAGAGCTCAGGTTCACTGATAAAAAGGAGGACTCTCCACTGCATGGGTGTGATATGAACAGACAGTTCCCAAAAGAGACAAATGACTCGGGAGGCAGACATAAGGGATGGTCTTGGATGTCACCAACAAGCAGAGAAACACAAGCATTTCACCTATAAAAATGATCTTTGAGGGGTGCCTGGTGGCTAAGTGGGTTAAAGTCTCTGCCTTCAGCTCAGGTCATGGTCCCAGTGTCCTGGGATCAAGCCCCGCATCGGGCTCTCTGCTTGGCAGGGAGTCCGCTTCCTCCTCTCTCCCTGCCTGCCTTTCTGCCTACTTGTGATCTTTGTCTGTCAAATAAATACATAAAATCTTAAAAAAAAAAAAAGATCTTTGAAGTTTTCATATTGATTTACTGCTGGTAAAAGTGCAGGTGGTCATATTAATTGGGATCAATCTCTAGAGGATAAAGGACTACAGAAGTGTCCATATACCTCAACCCACTGAAGTTCATCTTCTGGAATGTTTCTGCTGGAAATCGCTCAAATGTTGGGGAAAACATCAACATGAAAGTGATAATTTTTTTTTTAAGAGTAAAAATTTTAGAAATGAACTGGATGTCCTCTTATAGGAATTAAAACGATGGTGGTCAGAATGGAGGTGAAAACTTGACTTGCTTCTGTGCGAGATAAAATTCTATCATTGGTACATAATCACACACACAATGGTAAAAAAATTTTAAAAACTGGAAAAATATTCACCAAAATTCTTATGGTGACCGTCTAAAGGGGTAGAACTGTGGTATTTTTTTATTTCTCTTCTCTACTTTCCAAGGGGTAAAGGAATATAGTTACATAGGTGTGTTACCTACAGAACATGCATACCACACGCCCAGGACATTGTGGGTGTCCCCATGGTGCTGGCCGCACTGAGCAGTGAGAGCGGCGTCATGCAGGAATGTATAGTGATCTCAGGCTGCGTTCTAATAGACCTCGTACCTGTCAATAATCATCGGGTCTGTAATCACCTGCACAGCTCAGCTCCTGACAACAACAGGCTGCTGTCCTCGACTCCTTCAGGCAGCCCCAGCCGATCTCACTAACCTCGGGCCACAAGGAGCCACTGAGCTCTCATCAGGCCTCGTCTTTACTAGACTTGTTTGGGCACCTCTTCTTCAAAAGCTCTCTCTCACCACACTTGGCTTTGTCTGTCCACTCTGCCCATGCTGAGCTGCTGGGGGCTCCTCTAATGGCCCGGATTGCGCGATCTCCCTTTGCCCAAAAGGCCCTTCTCTGCTAACAGACAAATTCTCAGGACGATTTGCAGGGTTCAAATCAAGCAGAAAGTTCCCTGGGAAATACTGGAGTTCTTACTTTTCTCCCCCGTCCACACCTCGTACAAACACCGAATGCCGTATTCTTCCCATTTGTTGACATGGCTGCCCCAACCTCAGGTTGTCGGGTAGGGGAATGAATGATGGGGTTCTGTGTCCGGTGTTGGCTGGCTGCTCGGGGGGTGTTTGCTGAATGAAAAGGCTCAGGAGAGGCAATAGCTCCTGCCTTTAGTGATTCACCTGCTGCTGACTCAAAGCTTCAAGCCCCTGTATCTTTTTAAGGAAATGGCTCAGGCTGATGAATGCATCATGGCTCATTGCACACATAAGTGGGACACAGAGCATGCACCAAAGTCTCGTGATAACATTTCGCCTAGAAGACCTTTAGTTGGCTCATTCGTTTCCTGGCAGAGTCCGTCCACGTACCTCTGGGGTTTCAGGGTCTCCAATAGAGACATCCAGGGGGAAAGGGGACCCAGCGAGGGCGTGCATTAGTGGCCCCGAATCTGGCTGCCATCCCATCCACCAACAGCACGCTCTACCATTCCCGGTGCCATTGGCAAAAAGAGGTGAGTCCAAATCTCCACTGAAAATCCTTGCTAATCTCTTTATGGAACTATTTCTGGCACAAATCAAGTAGAATTGCAAGAGCAAATTGCAAAATGGGACAGAAGCGACTTTGTACCTTATCCTCAGGGAGAGATAATCATTTAAGACGCCACAGCATTTAAAAGTAATTGCTTTTTTAAAAAGCAAGGGGTGTAGAAAGGACAAGTAAACTCGTAAACTCGTAAACTTGTAAACTCATCCTTATTTCATGCAAGATGGGAAGAGGGATCAGCTTCTGACTGAGGTCCGTGCGGGACGATGAGCTACAGCGCTCTCCCCAGTCCCTCAGCGGGGAAACGGGAGACAAGTCACGGCGCAGGAGAGCGAAGGTGAAATGCCTAAGGGTCTCTGACTCCAGGGGACAGCACCTGCCCCAAACCAGCTCACATGCAGTAACATGGCAGCCAGAACACAACGGGACAAAGGTAACCAAGGTCGGACCCAAGCATTCTGCCCCAAATCGGAGAGACGTGCTGCTAGACGTGGAACTGCAAGGAGTACCACGAAAGGCTCTGGCGGGATGTGCCCAGCTGTGCTTAGTGTCCTTTTCACCCCAGCCCTCGACTCCGGACTTGGCCTGAGGCCCCCGATGGTGCCCACAGCCCCGACCTCTGGAAGGAGGGGGCATGGCCGACAGGGGTGCTTGGGCAGCACGGATGACTCTGCTCCCCTCTTGTGTGCTGACTTATAAATGCACTGAGAAGGGCTGCAGGGATAAGAACGCATCGGTGTTGTTGAACCCAGCTTGTCCCAAACATAGTTGACCTCGGAAGGCTGATGAGCAGCCCAAGGAAGTGTTGCTTCTGAGAAACCATTTGAGGAAACATTCCTCTAAGCTTAGTTTTTAAAACCATAATCAGTGATAAAATGTTCTTATCTTGTGGGACGTCCTGTCTGTGGGAGTGCAGAACAGCTGCCCTTTCGTGGGGGGTCAGAGAAAACCCCCATGACTAAAGCCTCGTCAGGGGTGCTGGCAACAGAGGGAGCCATCCAGGAAAGAGGCGGATAAGCGGCTTTCCAGATATCGGCCTGCACACCCCGAGCCAATGACAGGCCTCCCGGTAGCCCCAAAGTTTGGAGAATAGGAGTGGAACGCCGTCCTCCACAAGGGCACACTGGTCCGACGGGCTGCATGGCCAGGCTGGGCCAGGAGCTCATGCCCTGCAGACATCCTGGTCATAGGGCCCTGTCCCCAACCCACGTGGCCTTCTGCACTGTGACGCCCACGATTCCTTCCAGTGGGATGCCCTGAGCCAAGGCACGGAGACTCTGGGAAATCTGCTTCTGACATCTTCACATTTCGCATTTTCACTGGAAGTGAGAACAGATTTCTAATCCGTGTCCCTATTTTGCTTCCTGTCAGTAGCCCTGCAGCACGGCCCCGGGGGTTCGGGCCGGGAGTCAGCTCCTTCGGAACACCCGTGGGGCCCGTGCTGTGTGACCCTGACAGGCCACGCCATCCCTCCGTGTCCGCATCCATACAAGGCAGACGGACTAACGGCCATTCTCACTGTGGGCCTGAAGCGTGGGCCGTGGGAGTGGGCGTATGGAGACCACATCTCCGGGCAGAGGGCAGGGGACGCGCGTGGGAACCTCTTCTTCCAAACAGCATTTACTCAGGAACGAGTGTCAGGCACCAGCTCAGCCCTGGAGATGCAGCGTGGGCAAGTGGACCCCGTTCCCACTCCTGGGGCGCGCGGAGGTGGTATCCTCCACGGCACGGCCTCCCACTCCGTGAGCCTCTGCGCCCTTCCGAGGGCGGCGCCTGCGAGAGGCTGACAACGTTCTGAAGTTTGCAGACTCGCCCGGAAGTCCCGGTTTCCCCTTCTCCACTTGGAACGTCTGCTGACTCCACCGAGTGTGGGAGCAAACGCAGGAGACACGCGCATGGTACCCCTAGTAGGGACCGGGCCGCGGCTCTAAGGAGTCTGCCGTAGGTTACATGATCAGGCGCCGTGTGTTCCTCTCCAGAAAATGAACAATCACCCCATTTTAGGGGACGGGTAAACAACCAAGGCACAGAGGGGTGGAGGAACTTGGCCAAAGTCACACAGCAAAACAGCGGGGGAGGCAGACTTGCGGCCAGGTCTGCGGGGTTCCAGAGCCCATGCCCCTTTCCGGTTCTTTCCACCAGCTCTCCTAGTCTATACACCCAAGAAAATACAAAGCAGGAAGCCTTTAAAAATGATGAGGAAGGACTATGGGAAACTGTTTGCTTTGGAGTCAGCAAAATCTACGGGAATTTTTCCTCAAACGCCTCCTGTGCGTCCCTCTGTGCTCTTCTGGGTAGAGCCATCTCGGCGGTCGTGGTGATCAAAACCGAGACCCACACTGCGGTTCACGGGCAGAGCCCCAGGCCTCAGTGTCCCCTCTCCCCTCTGGCGCCTCGATGGGCACCCCTGGGTTTGCTCTAGGGCCAAGTCCAGCTCTGGGCACGGGGGTGACCCTCAGGGGCCATTCATGGGTGGATTTTGTTCCCTGAAATCCCCGGAATGTCTCATTACAGACGCAGTGCAGAGAAGGGAGGGGGCGAGGGAAGGTCACACACCAGACAGCATTCAGACAATCGGCTTCAACCAGTAAAGCTTCTCTAAAACTTGACCCAGACCAGCGTCCTCTGCAGGGACTACTGTCTCTGGGCCAAAGGCGAGCCTCTCACGAAAATTCTGTCCCTGTGCCCCTCAACCCTTGCACCATCTTTGCCGCAGCTCAGGCTGGCAAGCTCCGCCCCCCCTGCCCCCAGGATCCTGGTTCCTGGATTCTCTGAACTTAGTTCAGACAATTCCTTCCTTTATAACCCTTCTTTGGTCAGCAAACTGCGCTCTCCTTCCAGAGCCAACCACCACCTCCTCTGTCCAGGAGTCTTGCCTGCTGGTCTCCTTCCCCAGGTCACACCTTGCTTCCAGCATGGACTGCAGGCTGATGAGTATCTGTCTGTCTGTCTGTCTCCCCCCTCAACTGTGAGCTTCTCCATCACAGGGAGGGGCCGTGGACCTGTCTCCGAATCCTCACCCTCTGATCAAGAACCAGCCAATCAACAGCGAGCACTTTGGGATCGAAATTGCCCTCCAACTGCTTTACTGTGAATTGTACTATTCCCACAAACATGCTTTCTCCAGCTTGAAAACTGAAGCAACGCCGGGCATCATTCAGAGCACGGGAATCTGGACGCACACAGAGCCGGGTCCCAGTTCCAGCCCAATCACCTGCTAATGTCCTCAAAATGGCACCATCGGTCAAGGCCCCTGGGTGACCTCGGATGGATGTCACGGAGACTTCTCCGTCCAGCACCTTGCTCAGAGCTGTCAGGAGGATCCAACGATCACACGAGACCTGAACTTGGGAAGCGTTCGATAAGCACTGGGAATCCATAACGATGAAGAGAATAAGGAGGGGCTGGCACAGGACAGACCTTGAGAAGGTGACTGGTGGGATTCTGGTTTCCTTCAGTGCCCAGAGCAGAAAACACAAGGACCCCCAGCAAACCGGTTCCTTCGAGAAATGTACGCACTTGGGGGCCGGGGCTCAGATGTGGGACTCACGCGCTCCTGGAGTTAAGAAAGGCTTTGTGCCACTTACATGCTGGACTCTGGGAGTACGCAGAACAAGAAAGTCTGTGCGTGTGAGCCCAGGGGGTTGACCCCAGTGAAGAGACGTCTCTCTCTTGTACAGAGATGAAACCTTTTGTATGTCAGGGAGGGAGATCCCAGCCTCCTGCACCCCGGGGCTGTGTGCAAACCCAATGCTCACCGTTCTGGGACTCTGCCCGGCTCTGCACCCCTGACCTGTGACAGTGGGTGTCCCCGAATGGCCCGGCAGAGCACAGACTCACGTGTGTGCTTAGCAAGCAAGAATCAATCAAAGCATCATCTTTTTTTTTCTATGATAAAAATAGCTTCTTATTTAGAACTGTATGTGGGGATGTTCAAAGTAAAAATGAAATTCACTACGTGGTCATTCTCAGAAAATCCTGGGAGATGTTTGCCTGTTAGCACGTGTGACAACATTACCCAATGATCGCAAAATTTAAAACAGATCCGAGCTCTTGCCCGGCCACCGGGCTCGTGTACACACACCACCCCCCCCCCCCGCAATGATGCGGTCGGAGGACACCCCAAGCCTCTTCAAAGCGAGGAACCAGACACACACCACGGAGATTGCTGTGCCTTCTTATTAAAAAAAAAATTATGTAAAATGTAAATGAGAAGAGATTCCTGCACAGAGACGCTCCAAAGCCAAAATCCGACAGCTGCTTTCCCTTTGGCTACCAGGAACTGAATTGAGAAATCTGATGAACTCAGTTGCTTCTGAAGAAGTCACAGACACGGTGACACATTGGCCCAGCAGAATCTGGAAAACATTCCAGCGTGGGGCCCACAACTCCGTCCCTCTCTAAAAGTGAAAGGAAGCAAGGGAGGAGGAGAGACGGGCGTCAGGTGCCCCCAGAAGTCTGGGAAGCAGCTCATCGCCGCCCGAGCGAGCCCACGCGCTGTTCCCCAGGGGTGAGGCTGTGGGTGCAGAATTTACAGGAGCACCAGGACTCACTCATTAGTATCAAGACTATGCGATGCCCCGGTTCCAAAATCGAAACTCCGGCACAGAATCCATAGTGAACAAATAGCACCATTTTAAATACTTTTTCCTTTTGCTTCCAGGGCCTGTGTTTACTTGTGTGTCCTAAAAGGCTGTCGAGTGGCACAGCCAGGAGCCCCAGCCGGGGGAGGTGTGGGGCGGCTGCGGGAGAGCAAAGAGGAACAACGCACGCTCACGGCTCGGCTGTGTCGGTGAAAAACAAGCTTTTGCTGAGTAACGCGGAAATGGATCTGAAACATATGGATTAAGTTCGTCCGAAAATAAACACAATTTTTAAAGGAAAGGAAAAGTACTTAGCCACCATGTTTGAGGTTTTCCTGCACCCAAACCTTTGGAAAATTAGCATACGAGTGAATTACTCAGCGCTTGTAACACAGTCAGCTTTGAAATCCGCTGCTCCTAAAACCACCAGTTTGCTTCAAAACATTTTTTTTCATGTTTTGCCCAAATCTGTTCCTTTGCTCACTCCTCCTGAGGCTCGGTTCTGTTATTCTTTACAGGAAGCAGAAAGCTTTGCACACCCGCCCTCAGCCGGGGAGGCTCTGGGACCCCGGGATTGGGAGACTCTAGGGGACCGAGCTGGGACTCAGTGCTGGGACTCGGTGCCCCCTCCCCCGCCCCAGCCCCCGCTCACAACAAGGACCAGAGCCCTGGAAAGAAGGCAGGTGAGCGGAGCATTAGACTAGGAGCTGGACGCATGCCAAGGTGCTACCCTGCTCCACTCTGTGCCCTCGGGCAGCAAGGCCCTCGGGGCCCACCAGCAGACACCACAGCCACCCCGGGAGCAGAGAGAGCCAGGCATGGCCTCCACATTCAGGGGACAGCTCAGGATCACCACCAGCCACCCCCAGACAGTTCTGTGGGATCTAGGGAACCAGGATCTTTGGTCACCTGTGCCCCAAATTCAGGGCAACACAGGAGCCAGCCTATGTCCAGCCTTAGCAAGCCGGGACAGGCTGAATCCCTGTGGTTTGGGAGTCAAGTCCAAGTTCAGGGTGTTCCAGGGTCTAGGGTGACATGGTCTGAAGCAAAGACTGCTTTGGACATGCGGCCAGCTGCCGCTGGTCACCCACCAGCACGGCAGCCCTCCCTGACACTGCCTGGATCGTCGGATGCCCCCCCACCCCCAGAGGGAAATGCCACCTGCCACGTTCCCCTGCTGAGGCTCCTCACGGAGATGGGGGTCCTCCAAGTTCTCCAGACTGACCGTGGGTCACTTTGGTCACCTTAAATCAGTCGTGTGATCTTCCTTCTAGAGCTGAGTCCCTGCTCAGAAGGGTGTCTTCAGATCCCTTTCTAAGGACAAGGACTGCCCCGTTGGTGAGGACAGGGCTCTCTCTGGGTGTCGTCGCCTCGAGAGCACGGATTTCCTCCTGCAGGGAGCTCTGGGAGAGGCGAGCAGGAGCCTCAGCTTGAACCGGAACCTTTCACTTCACCTGGGACCAGTGCCCTTTTCCCTTTTTACACTTCTGACTTACTGTTCCTGCTCGAACCCCACCTTCAGAAACCCCCCACATTCAAATGTGTCTACTTTACACCAGTGAGAAAAGGCGGAAGATCCTGGATACAATGTGTTGAGTCTTAGACCCTGGGAAGGAGCTTTGTTTCCTTCTTGCTTTTCTAGGATCTGAGGACTCCTGGGAGAACAGACGGATGGACAAGGTTGGAGATAAAAAGCCCCCCCCCCCTTTATTTTTTTGCAAGAAGCTCGTGCCTCTCCCTGCTTGCCAGCTACAGCTTGAGTCTCCTGAGCCAGCATCTGCCATGGATCCTCGCCTCTGGAAACCCACACGCCCCACCTCTGTTAGACAGTCACACACGGGGTAATTCTGGCTTCATTTCACTGAAAAGTGTTGACACAAAAACCAGCAAGACATCCAAAAGATGAAGAAGACACAGCATGACAAACCACTCTAATACGAGGCGGACACTATGGGTATGACCGCCAAAAGCAAAATGGAAAGGATCTGAGGACAGAGGTTTTCAAACTGGGCTCCTTGGAACTCACAGAGCTCTGTGGAACCCCTTGGGGACCTCAAGATACAAACCTACTCTCAGCCACGGGCATTTTTTATCTGGATTGTAAATGAGATTTATTAAGATTTTGTTGGAAAAAAAACTTATGATTAATTTAAAATCAGGAGGCTGTGAGACTAAAGGCACCAGCTGCTTAGAAAGACTCTATCTTCCGCCACGCATCGCCCGAGGTCTGGGCGGGGAAGGGAGCGGAAGCCCGTGAGCCGTAAGGAGCTTCGCGCGTGTGGAAGGATGCAGGAGGTAAGAGGTTTAAGCCTGCCTGTGCTTCTGGATCTTTCCCTGTGGCCCTTCCTCCGTGGGCATCCCTGTCTGAGCTCCACTCCCTGAATCCCACCTTTGCCTCCTGGGAAAATTCCTATCAACTCCTGCTGATCCTTCCAGAAGCACTGTATGCCCCCTTCTCAGCGAAGCTTCCCGGGTCGTCTTTGGCTCCACCTGTCCCCCACCGGCCCCCACCCACCACTCCTCCTGACCCTCGCACCACAGCCCCCATCGCGCTGTGTGGTAGTTTCCCACGGGGGTGGCTTGTTCCCCCAGCTAGACCGGTAGCTCTGGAGGGTGCAGACCGTTTCTTTAATCCTGCCCCCGCCCCTGCCCCGGGGGCTAACACAGCGCCCCGCACATGCAAGGTGAGAACTCAACTGCACACCTCCGTCTTGGCTGACCGTCAGGCGTCTGTGGTGCTCATCCCCGCGGGAATGGCACAGGGAGGGGGGCTAAGGAAGATAATGGAGGTTTGCGTTTCATTTTTAGGTTCCAAAAAAAAAAATCTGTGATCCTCTGAGTCAAGTCAAGTTGTCTAAATGTAAACAAGCATTCTCTGTGTCTGGAACCCGAGTGAGATGAGACTCCCCAAGTGATCTCTTAATACCAGCAAAATTACATTCAGATGCCTCTGCCAGGCGGAGATAAATTGCCATTTGCACAATGGCCTTGCACTTAAAAGTAACTCGGTTCAGAGAGCTGGAAAATTTATTAGGACAGGGAAAAGGGGGACTCAAAGGGGTTCACGATATTTAGTCTACTGATAAGACGATTTGCGAGCAACAATAATTACCTCCAAGAATTTGAAGGGTCATCATAAGGTCATTAGGAGGACACAGGCCAGCTGGACCACATGCACTCAGACAGACACCAGAAAGGGGCTTAAAACCCACCAGGAAGAGCAGAGCTAGGTTATAGCCCCCGGCGCCTCCCAAGGCCTCAGTGGACCCCTGGGACCTGGTTGGAGATGCAGACCCTCGGGCCCACCCCGCCCTACCTCCCGACCAATCAGAGCTTGCGTCCCCCGCCCCCGGCGCTTTTGCATATTCAAATCAACTCAACGGGGTGCTGGCCACTGCCTCTTGCTCAGTCCTGGGCCCAGAGGACCTCAGAGCCCTCAGCAGAAGCTCCTGTCCCTAGACAGGCCCAAACGGTGCAGCGGGCTCCCCGGGCATCCCCACTGCGACGTCCAGGACCGGGAGAGGCAGTAGTCTGGCCCGCATCCTTTACACCACAGAGGGACCAGCTTCTCGACTCGCCTTCCCCATAACACAAAATGCCTAACGGCTAAGCTCTGGGACAGGGACAGCTGAGAGAAGCACACAGGGGTTTTCAAAAGCAGTTGTCTGGTCAAAGCACTTTAAACCCAAGTTATAGCTAAATCCGTCACGTGGCTGTCCTTGCAGGAGCTTCAAAGATAACACCTCAGCAATTTCCCAATGCAGGAGCCAGACTGTCGGGGCTGGAGAGAGAGAAACCTCCTCCCTGGGAGTCCCAGGGGGCAGGGGTGGCCGCTGTGCTCCCCAGGGCTCAGCCACTCGCAGGCGCTGGGAAGGGGAGGCTGGACTTGTGTGCTTGGAGCCACACTGAGCCTGGAGAGGGACCCTTGAAAGCATCAAAGGAAGGGGAGAGGGGCAGCTCCTCTCTCTCTGGGTGGGGAAGTGTGTTTCCTGGCACGGAGGGAACTGAGCAGAAAGCAAATGTATATTTGATGACATTTCTCTGCAGGCAGCCTCCCTTCTGAAGAGCCAAGTTTGAACAAAGCCTGGCACTAGAGGAGACAGAGGCCAAGGCAAGAGGCAGAGGAAACAACCAGAGAGGTGAGGACGGCCCCTGTGGGGAGTGGGCTGGGGCACAGGTACAGATAGTGATCTGAATCACTGCCGTAGCCACCCAAGGCCTGCCCAGTTCCACCAAGTTTCCACATGCCAGGCTCTTGGGAAAGGAGGCTCGGGGCCCAAGGGAGACTGGTCGAGAAGACGCTCGGCACTGAGAAGTGTCCCTCTGTACCTACGGCCACTCCTAACTCCTCCTAACCTAACCAGATATAAGAGAGCAAGACACACAATCCTCCCGCCGTCCACACAACAGGAAAAATCCAGCACTAGGAGACAACCGACGCATTACACAGACGAGATCGGGTATCTGAGTATCTGCCGTTGTGTGGAAAGAGCGGTGTTGCCAGATGACCCCTCACGGATATGGGGTCTTACGGAAGCAGCCCACACACATAACTCCATTCCTCATAAGAAACCATCCCACACACTTGCATCTCTCTCTGGAGCTCGAACTACAAATGCGTTTCTTCTACAATGCCTGCGGCTCTGCGGAGACCATACAGGGGGTCACTCCGGCGGCGGGGTTCCCAGAAGGCTGAGCATAACTGAGTGCTCCCCTCTCATTCTGCTGTCCCTCCCCTGATCACCACTCGTGCCATCGCACGGGCCTGTCCCAGAGACTCAGACGCCGCTGCAGGACAGAGAGCGCCCCGGGGCCCACGGACGGCCCCCGGCTGGCTCCTGGGCCAGGCCCTCCCCTCACTTGCCCTGACTGCAGCGGTGCTCTGGAGGTCAGCTGTGTTCCTACCAGAAAGCGGCCTGTGCTGGGTGAAGTCCGGGGGCGAGAGCCAGGGCTTCAGGGTCAACCGGGGTCCAGCCTCCTGCTCCATTCACACCACCGGGGAGATGGAACTCATGGGAAGACTCCCGGCGCCTGTACCGCATCCTTGAGCTCCACGCCTTTGAGATGGAAGGAGCTAAGATGATTTCTGATCTACCAAGGAGAAAAAAAAAATAGATGAAAAAATCTAAAGCCACTAGAATGTGAAACTGGCAGAAACACATGCCCACGTGCACATACACACTTTTTGGGGGGAAAAAAATTCCAAGTGTGAGCTTAGGTGCATTATAATTCCATTATCGAAACAGCGTGGTAGAGTGATTTTCACCGGACAGAACCCCAAATGCAGAGCTGGAGGGAATCTTCCAATCCAGATGGGACCGAGTAAGTGGCCAACGCTCCAGGCAGAGCTGTGTCCTAGTCAGGACATCACAGCCAAGCTGGGCTCCGCCTGTAATGGCTGTGCGGCTTCCTACATGGCTTCCTACATGGCACCCCACAAGGTGCTGCCCCGCACAGCAAACCCTCCGTCCAACTTGCAGCAACCCAGGAATGGGGACCATGGAGCCACTCCCCATCCGGACCCAAGAAAAATCCCTTCCCTCCCCCAGCCAGACTAGGAGGGCTTTTGGAAGAGCCTGTCTTCTTTTGAGAGAAGACTCAGGGAGAATCAATCCTCAAATCTGGAGGGTGATGATAATATTTTGAAAACAACTTACTTTATCTTTCTTCCAAGTGCTGCAGGTGAGAAACACAGGGGCCCGATTTGTCTCCCCAAAATTCTCCCGTTTATCTCTGAACACCATTTCTGTTGGCACTGTGATCAGCTTCAGCATTGCCATGACTTCCGTCCACAGGTTCTCCGACACGGACACGGAGTGGGAGACGGAGTCCCTGTCAAGCAGTTGCTGGTTAGCAGATGGCTGGGGCTTCAAAAGAAACGCACAGCTATCTTTTACAAATACCTGTAATCGCTACCATTTTAAGAGCGTTCTGCGTGCTCAGCGAGGAGCTAAGTGCTTTATATTGGGCCATTTTAGTTGTCATTAACAACCCTGCCAGGAGAGCGTGTGCTCCTAAGGTATAAGGAACAGGCACCATGCTCCAGTGACTTCCACACACACGTGCTGTGTCAAAAAAGAAGATGCTTGATTGTGTCCACTCCCAAGGACCTCCAGCAGTCGCACCCAGAATCCGACCTTAGACATTTTAAAATAGAGGAAGATACACACTTCTGTATGAACGCAGAGGGCTAAAGGAGAGCCCCAGCCGGTGCCATATCTTATCAGGGAAAGGAGATGTGCACAGAGGAACCCCTACAGGTTCTCCCCTCCCTGTTTCCAAGCAACCAACTTGAAAAAGCATCAACTGGGCCCAAGAGGAACCTTTGGGAGCTTCTGTAAGAGTGTTCTACACCGTGGAGAAGGCAATTAGGATCAGAAAACAGCATAGGTGTTTTTGCAAATGAATCCAAACACATTATCTATAACTTGTTCTATTGGATTCTTCTCCATCCTGTCTCTGTGACTCTGAAACTGATATCTCTTTCCACCACCAAATTTACCAAATAATCTGATAAAAGGTAGCAAGGCTCATGCTGTGTACAGAAAAGCAGTCTGAGCAGTCCCTAATTAGGTCTGGCCCGATCTCACTGCCTCTGTCAGATGCTCAGGAGTCACACATTAGAACACTTCTGAAGGGGCTCACGGTGTTACAGCAAAGCCGGGGACCCCCTCCCGCCACACACGGCGCCAGAGATCCTGTTCCGAGCTCAGCTGCATGTTGGTCTAGGACCCAGTCACCAACCACAGCCTCCTTTATTCTCCTGAGAGGTTCATGTGACCTTGGGACAGGCTGCAATGGGCTTTCAAAAACTAGCGGCCCCTCTCCTCCTGTCCTGCGCCCCAACACCTGGAGTCTGGAAGGCACGAGACCCAGGGCTGCAGACCCGGAGTGGAGGAAGTGGCTGGGAGCTGTCCATGGTGGCGCCGCGCCTGGGCACGCAAGGCCGCCGGCTTCCAGCCCCCCGGGCGCTCTCCAGACCGCCGCAATGGAGAGGCTCGCTACCAGGCTCACCGTCTCCGGGGCTGGGGCTGCAGCCAGGCACTGGCTCATACATCAAAAGATTACTTTCAAAAGAGAGTTCTCACCTGTGGGCGACGCTGGCCGCGCCGAGCGAGACTCAGGACCTCAAAGCCGGCTGCTGGAGGCACGCCTGGGTCGGCGGTGGTGGTGGTCGACCCTTGGGGAGCGGCGGCGGTTGCTGAGAGCTGAGAGTCTGCGGCTGAAGACCTCGGGCTCACTGAGCTCCTTTCTCAAGAGCACATGCGTGCCTCCGGGTCCGTTCCAGGAGGTCTCTGGCCCTCGTTCCCCAAGCGGCGAGCTGGAGACCTGGCCGCAGCCCCGGCTGGCACTCTGCACTCCGCCAGGTCTTTAACCTAATTTAACCCTTCTGGGAGCCGAGGTCCCTCGCCAGGCACCACCGAGCCCTCTCCCGGCAACGCCGGGTTTGGAGACTCAGTCTAAACATCAACAGGGGCCGTGGTGTCTTTTAACATTTAATTGCACCCCCCCCCACACACACACACACCGCGCGCCCCGCGCCAGCACGACGCTGGGGGCCGGGCGCTCCCGGGAGTGCGGGAGCGGGAGGCAGCGGGAGGTGGAGGCGAAACCGGAAGGAAGCCAGTACCCAGGCCCGAGCAGCGGGGCGCAGACCTGTTGCCAGGCGCGCGCCCACTGGCGCACAGTGTGAGCCCGCTCCGTCCGCCGGACTCCGCGACTCCGCGACCTGACTGACCCTCAGAGCGGTCCCTCGTCCGCAAGCCACAGTCCCGAGCGCGAGACCCCCCCCCCCAGCCACTGAGAAGTGGGGGCCTCTGCGGAAAGCAGCCCCCCCACGCACACACACTCAGCGCGGGACGCGCTCCGGGGATACCGGCGCCCCCGGCACCTGCTGCTTGCAAAAGATCGCACGATCTCGGCGAAACCTCCCAGAGGACAGCGACAGGGGCGTGTGTCCATCGGCAGACGCCCGGACAGACAGACAGAGGCGGACCGCAGAGCAGAGCGGACGGACCGCCAGAAGCCGAGGACGGGTACCGTTCGCCCGTGGCCGGTGGAGGCGGCGGCCCCGCGCGCGCCCTTCCTCCCCACCGAGGCTCGGGCAGTCGGCGCAGCCTGGCGCGCCGGCCGGGCCCTCTTACCTCGCGGTCGGGAGCCGAGACGGCGGCACGTCCCGCGGGCCGGGAGCGCGTCGGCCCGGGCGGCCCGGGGGCACAGCGACGGGCTCCGCGAGCTTCGGGGACGCGGGCCGGCAGACGGGCGGCTCGTCTGAAGACGCGGGGTTCCGCGCGCGGCCGCGCTCTGCCCCGATGCCCCCGGCCTCTCGCGTCCGCCCGGCCCCACTGGCCCGCGCCGCGCTCGGCTCGCGCTCCCCGGCGTCCGCCCGAGCGGCGGCTTTTATAGCGCGCGGCGGCTCTGGGCGCCGCGCCGGCCGGGCTGGCTCCTCCCCGGGGCCCCAGACGCCCGCCCCCGGCCGACCGCCCCTCGCCCGCCCGGCCCCGGGCGGGCTCTGGCGGCCGCTCTGGGAGGCGCAGACCCGAGCCCGCCGAGCCGGGGCGCGCGGACAGCCGAGCGCCGCGGCCGGGTGAGGGCGCTGGAGCCCAGGGCGCAGCGAGCCGCCGGCGCGGGTTCTCGGCCGCCAGGGGCTGGGGGGCCGGGCGGGCGCACGACCCCGCTCCCGGGGACCGGCGGCGGAGGGGACAGTCCTGCGTCTGCCGGAGTGACCGCGACAAGGGGCTCAGGGCTGTTAAGTCTCAGGATCTTGGGGGGGGGGGTTGCTTTTTGTTTTTTGTTTTTTTAACTTAACAGAAAAGAGTGGCCTTGGAGAGATCCTGGCGTAGGCGACCCAGCGTTTGTCTAAGGGCAGCACGTTCAAAGAAAACTTGATTTGAAACCGGTCAGACACCCCAGGTCATGTAGCTGCAGACAAAGGCTTTACCCCTCTGGGGGTCAGTGTCCTCATCAGGGAAATGGGTTCTAGGAGGCCTCCTGCGGGGACTGGTGGGACGTCAGAAATGAGGTGGCGACAGTACAGACACACAGCACACAGCAGGTGCTCAATGAGTTACAATCCTTCCCGCGTCCTTCTAACTGCACAGACCAAGGTCCTCAAGGGGCAGAGCAAACAGGTATGACTGCAGACTGTCCCCGTCCTGAGGAAACAGGCCAAGTAGAAAGAGCCTGTGAGGGGCGCCTGGGGGGCTCCGTGGGTGAAGCCTCTGCCTTTGGCCCAGGTCATGATCCCGGGGTCCTGGGATCGAGCCCTGCATCGGGCTCTCTGCTCAGCAGAGAGCCTGCCTCTCCCTCTCTCTCTGCCACTAACTTGCTGGGGGACCAGTGTCACCCACTCCCCTTCCTGGGGTCTCTGTCTGCTTGTTGTTTGTAAGATGGGGGCTGTGATACAAGTTCTCCCTCCGGTCCACTTTTTTGGAGTTGATGACTCAACCCTCCGCCTGGCTAGCTGGAGCCCCCCAGAATGTGCTTCTCTTTTCCCTTCCAGCCAGCACCCTGTGAGCACCAGCTCTGCAGGGAGGGTCCTCATTACAAGGCGGCACACACCAGCCGCACGAACCCACTGCCGAGCGACAGGCAGAAGCTGCTGGAGCCTGTTCCTGCGCTCGGGGCTGGGACAGAGCCCTGATTCTTTGGTTAAACTAAGGAAGGCCTGCATTCCTCCCCAGGCCCTTCCCAGAGAGCTGGTCTTGGCCCTCACTGGGCTCGGTTAGAACCCTCAGCCCTTCCTTGACTTCTTGAAAGACCCAACCGGATGCTACGGCAAGCACCCCTTGCCCACCTCTCCTTTCCAGCAAACTTAGCTGGAACCACCTAGGTCCCCTCCCCACCACACCATGGTTTCTGGTTCCTTTCCTTTCTTAAGGAGGAGCCCCAGACACCGGGACCCACAAACACCGGGAGGAGGCGGAGCATCCGGCCACACAGAGAAAGGTCAGCTTTGAGTCAGCCTTGCTTGGAGCACGAAGAGCTGCGGGGCAGATTTCCCCCCACTCCCATCAGCAGAGAGTCGACCTGCTGCCCAGGCACTGAGACACTAAACAGTAAAGAAAGACTCTTGTCAGGTGATGGGCTTGGGGAATGACTCAGTCATGTGTTCTCGACGCGCAGAAATACCCAGCACATTCCTCTGGTATCCGGCTTTCTTTATCTCGGGCCAATGCCCTGGGGAGAAAGTGAGGCTGACGGGCGGCAAACAGGCTCCACATGTCAGAAATCAGACTCAGACGGAGCTCCATCGGCACTCACTGAGCCTGTGACGGACGCCATGCGCCAGGCGACCCTCTGGGGCCCAGTGTCGGCCGGCTGGCTCTGGGGACGTGCCTACCCAGACTTGCCTCGATGCGTGGGCTTTTGCAGGTGCAGACAGAGCAGCGGCTTGAGAAGGGCAGGGTTGGTTTTCTGGTTCTTATCAGAATCCCCGGGGGGAGTGTCCAGACGGAGGAAACCATGCTGCTCTGCCCAGAAAGCCTGCCCTTCCTGAAGCCGGCCCTTGGCCTCCACCGCCTGCCCCAGGTGGACGTGAGATGCAGCCCTCAGCCCATCCCGCGGATTGAACGGCCGGTGCGCTCACGGCTCCCACGAACGCCCAAGTCTGGCATCCTCGGTGGGCTGGTGGGGCCCAAGCCTGCCCCTCAGAGCGGGGGTCACCACCACCGTCTACCTGCTGACCAGCAAAGCCCGTCCCTGGGCTCACGGGGCAGCCTCCCTGCGAGGCGTCCAAAAGGCTGGCCACACCTGCGTCTCCGTCCCGCAAGCCTCCGGACGAGGTTTTCCCAGGAAAAGGGCAGGCAGACCAGAATAGGGGGGCGCGCGAGGAGATGGGAATGAGAACGCAGCGGGAGGACGGAGCGAGTGGGCTGTTGGCGGCAAGGCTTCCAGCAGACCCCGCTGAAAAACCAAACCTCAGGCGTCGGATCCAGGGAGAAGAGGCTCGCCAGCCACGGGCGTGCTTAAATTCCACCAACAGGGGTCGCCCTCGGACACCAAGCCTGAAGCCGGCTTGGGAGAAAGGGAAACTCCCAGCCTGCATCCTGGGGCCCCATTTCCAGGACGAACAGTGGCTCAGTTCCTGTTCTGTTGCTTGCACAGGAGGTGGCCCAGCCAAGAAGACACAAGTCCTTAATTTTTCTGGTGAGTGGAGGTCTGTGCTGGAATTTGGGACAGGAAGTCTTAGAGCAGGGGCCCACTGCTTGCAAGCTCTAAACGTGGGTTTCTGCATCTCCCTCTCCAACCTCATCCTTGCCGTAGAGAAGGAACATTCCCTCCCGTGTCTTTTTTTTTTTTTTTTTTTTTTACTATCTGACATACTTGTGTGTCAGAGGAGATGTTTTCCCATCACGTACTGCTTTTTCCTGAGTGCAAAGATTATGTATGTGCCTTGCAGGGGGGTGAAAAACACAAGTTGGAAAATTCAGAAAATGGACAAAGGAAAGGTCACCTCATTGCGAACCTAATGTGTGTATATTACCAAAAATTTGAAAAATACAGAAAAGCACAAAGGAACAAAATCACTGCTGCCCAAGGATCATCTGTTAAGTTGCAGCCAACAGCAAAATACTCCTCCACGGAGACGTTACCCAGATGCACGAATGCATGCGTGTAACTTTTCTGTAAGCAGTTCCATTGTTTAGCTCAAAATCCTTCTTCTCCACCAGCTCGCACGTCCCGGAGAGCAGGAGCAGGAGCAGGACCGAGTCCCCCAAGCTCGCTTCTTTTCACCTACAATAGCCCCCACGGCGTCCTGCCGAGAGTCCGTATGTAGGAGGCATTGACATTGTGAGTGAATGGATACGCAGAGAAGCATTTTTAATTAAAATAATATACATGGAGTTCATGGGAACAGAAACCCAAGTGGTTCATACACATTCGAAAAGAGGCTCCACTTTGCACATAAACAAAGAAATGCAAATTAAGGCTACGTGGAAATATTGGACTGGCGAAACTCCAGAAGTTTGGTGGTATTGCCTTTGTTGGGTGGTGGGGGTCTGGTGAGGGTGGAGGACGGACCCTGGCCTCAGACAGCGCTCGGGAAAGCTTAAACTGGTACAGTCTCTGAGGGCGGTTTGCCAAGATTTAGGAAAATGTGCATTATATTTGACTCGGCAATTCCACTCCCAGGAATTAACCCTATAGACATATTTGCACAACATGCGAAATGACACGGACAGAGTTCTACTGCAGCTCTACTTGTAACAGTACAGGACTGGGAACAGCCGAAACGCTACTAATAAAGCTAATTAAATGATGTTACGTCTGCACAATGGAACACTATGCAACTATTTTTTTAAAAGGATAAGGATACATTTTGTATACTAAAATTAAAAAAAAAAAAACCAGGGTCATCTGGCAGGAAGAGCATGTGATTCTTGATCTTGGGGTCATGAGTTTGAACCCCACGTTGGGTATAGAGATTGTTTAAATAAATATAACTTACTTTATTTATTTAATTTATTTACCTTCATTTAATTTATTTATTTACGTGGGTGGTCCAGTCAGTGAAGCGTCTGGTTTCGGCTCCAGTCATGACCCCAGGGGCCTCAGACGGAGCCCCACTTTGGGTTCCCTGCTCAGCGGGGAGTCTGCTTCTCCCTCTGCCTCTGCCCCTCCCCCCACTCGTGCTCTCTCTCTCTCACTCTCAAATAAAGATCTTAAAAATAAATAAATGAATGAATGAATGAGTATAAATATGTACATAAAATAATTAAAAATTCAAGTGTAAAGCAATGTATATGGCAAGCTAAAGTTTGGACAAAAGGAGAAGGGAGAAAGCACATCTGTTTGCATTCACTTCTAGATGCTTGAGGAACCCTCTAGAATGATCCACAACAAACTAACAGCGTGGTTTCCTATCTGCTCTGGTGGTGGTTTTGGTGGGTGTAGGAAGATGGAAGACAGGAATAGGAAATACACTTTTCCTTGTATGAGTGTTTGTACCTTTTGATTTTTGAACAAGGGTGAATTTATTACCTAGGGAAAAAAGCAAATAATTATTTAAATGGCAAAAATATCATGTTACATATAATACTAAGCCTTTTCTTTCACATAATAATATACCATAAACACTTCCCCAAGACTTTTTTTTTTAATTAAATTCTACACCCAGCGTTGGGCTCGAACTCTCGACCCTGAGACCAAGAATAGCAGACTCTACCGACTGAGCCAGCCGCGAGCCCCTCCTTCCCCCAGGCTTGAGTCTCTTTCAACATTAATTTCAAGCAACACACCAATTCTTAATATGGACATAATTTATATAATCAACCCCCCCCCATTCTTGATTCCAGTGTTCTAAATAAGGCTGTGATTTTGAACATATTCGCACTTCTCTCTCATTATTTCTCTGGGAGAAACTTAGATTCGCACCAACTTACAGCCAAGTTACCCTCTAGGAAAGTTAGACCTATCTCCATGCCACCGATCTACACAGGAGAGGGCCTGTTCCCCTGAGTCCTAAGGCCCAGGACAGTTGTTTATTAACCCACTGCCAACATGGTAAAAACATTTCAGTGGAGGTTTAGTTTTCACTGCTTCTGTTTCCAGCCCAGCTGAACACTGATGTGAGCATCCAGAGTCCCTCCCTTGGACACTGCCTGCTCGTGGAAGAGACTGTATCCCAGGCTGATCACGCCAAGGACCTGCGAGCTTAGTAGATGTTATGAGAGAATTAACACGGGGGGGCTCTAAGTCCGCGTGATATTAGACAGTGTCCCGGTGTGCCAATGACCCATGGTAGGGTTATGCAAAGAAGACATCCAGATAGTCGACAAGCCCTGAAAAGATGTGCCCTGCCACTCATCATGGGGGAAATGTGAATCAAAGCCACAACGAGCTAGCACCTCACACTCACTAGGACATCTACTATCAAAACAAAACAAAACAAAAACACGGAAAAAACACGGCGCTGACGAGGATGTGGAGAGACGGTGCCCTACTGGTGAGAGTATAAAATGATGCAGGCACCATGGAAAATAATACGGCATTCTTAAAAAAAACTAAAAACCGGGGACGCCTGGGTGGCTCAGTCAGTGAAGCGTCTGCCTTAGGCTCAGGTCCGTGATCCTGGGGTCCTGGGATCGAGTCCGGAATCTGGTTCCCTGTTTGGCTGGGAGTCCGCTCCTCCCTCTCCCTCTGCTCTTCCCCTTCTCCTCCTGTGTGCACTCCATCTCTCATTCTCTCTCTCAAATAAATAAATAAAATCTTTAAAAAAAAAATAAAAACAGAACTACCATATAACCCAGCAATCCCACGTCTGGGGATATATCCAAATGAGTTGAAAGCAGGGTACAAAGAGGTATTTGTGCGTTCCCAGGCACTACAGCATTATTCATAGTAGCCGAAATGTGGGAACGACCCGAGTGTCATCAGCTGACAAGTGGATACTCAAGACGGGGTACAGGCATACGATGAAACATACTCAGCCTTAAAAGGAAAGAAATTGGGGCGCCTGGGTGGCTCCGTGGGTCAAGCCTCTGCCTTCGGCTCAGGTCATGATCTCAGGGTCCTGGGATCGAGCCCCGCATCGGGCTCTCTGCTCGGCGGGGAGCCTGCTTCCTCCTCTCTCTCTCCGCCTGCTTGTGATCTCTGTCGAATAAATAAAATCTTAAAAAAAAAAAAAAAAAAAAAAAAAGGAAGGAAATCCTGACAGCTGCCACAACGTGCAACAACCTTGAGGACGTGACGCTCAGGGAACAAGCCAGCCGCGGAAAGACGAATACTACACGCGTCCTCTTCCACGAGGTTCCTAAGAGTCAACAGATTCAAGGGTCGAAACCGGAATGTGGCTGCCAGGGCCTGGGAGGACAGCGAAGTGGGAGCTGGTGTTCAACGGACAGAGAGTTTCCATTCTGCGAGATCACAAAGTTCCGGATATCGCTGGCACACCTACGCGGACATCCGCGACGCTGTCAGCTCTCCACTTAAAAATGCTTGAGATGGTGCCCTTTGTGCCGTCTGTACCTCACCGCAGTTTCAAAAAGAAAAGCAGCGCGGCAAAGAAATGACGGCTGGAGCTTTCCTTCCGGAGCAGACGATCCCGCTCCGCTCCCACCCCCTGACTGACGTCTCACCTGCGGCAAAATCTGGGGAACGGACGCTGCTGGGACGAGCGTGGGTCTCCCCGCGTCTCCCTGTGGGCTCAGTGCACCAAGTGCGCTCCAGCCCGAGGCCCCTGTCCTGACTGTTCCTCCTGCCCGAAGCACCGGTCACACCAGCCGCCCCTCGCCGGGACTCTGCGAGGCCCCGTCCCAGACTTCAGTCAGGGGTTTTTCTCGAAAATCCCACGCGAGGAAGTTCTCTTCCGTCCTCTCCACACGAGTCCCACCACCCCCCCCCCAGCCCCGCCTCTGACCCTGATTTATTGTCCTTGTTTCCCTTCCTCAGTTGTCCTCCGCTGCTGGAGTAGGAATGTCAGAAATACAGTCATTTTACGAGCCGCCCTCCCCCCGCGCCCGTGCCTAGAACAGCGTCTGGGCAGAGGAGCGGACACTCCCGCTCGGTCGGCGGACTGAACGCACTCCGAGGACCTCGTCGTCGCACCCGCGGCACGAGAGCGCAGGGACAGTGGGCGGACACAGCACACACGGTTTGTCTTCCATCCCTACATGCTTGGGATCTTTCCCCAAAGATCCATGATGCCCTCAGAACTGGCAGTGCCATGACTGCGTTTCAGGAGATCTAGGGCGCTGCTGCCCAGAAAGGCCTCCTCGTCCCTCTTCTGCATGGAAAACACAAAGGAGCCCTTCAAGACTCAGGACAGGGGTCGCTGCCGTGGGGATCTCTTTCCTGATCTCTCCCACCAGGAGTTGTCACGGAGGCTTGTAGAGAAGTCTGTGCTGGGAGCACAGCAGTGCGTGTGCCCCTCTCTTCTCTGTGTCTCCCTCTGGCTGTGAGCTTCGTGGCACGGATGTGCCTCACCCATCTCTCTGTCCCCAGACTAGGGCAAGGACAGACTGAGGGAATATTCAGTAGACCCCCAAGTCAATAAATAACATTTCTCCCCAGAGACGTATACAATATGCCCAAAGAGAAAGTTCAAGCATCAAAATTATATATAAACCACCCTGTTTAAATACTCGTGTGATTCCTAGACAACCTAGAAGTGCATTTGCTACAACAGCATCCCTCGTGGTTTCTATGGCAACATACTAAGCACATCCAAGACTTTTTATGAGGCCACGAAACCTTTGCCTTCTTTCCCAAAGTACAGAGAGTGCGCCCGTGACGGAGTGGGCTGTGTCTCACCCGCCACTAAGTCAGTCTCTGGTCCTTGAGCGAGTCCTTTCCCTTGCATGGCCTCTTGAACAAAAAGGAAGGAGTTGGACCCATCCCGATGTTGTAGACCAAATGCCCGACCCCCCCAGGGCTGCCGATGTGCTTCCCGTGGCCCACGAGCTGTGTGGACGTGTCCTAAAAATGTGCCTGCCTCTCCGGGATGCCACTTCCCATCTCCTCCGTATTGCCTCACCCGCCCCTGCCCTACCCCCCACATTCACAACGTCTGTGGGAGTCAACGGGTGTTGGCACGTGGACTAAATCCAACTGCTTGGATGGGGCGTTGAAGGAAGACGTCATCACCCTCTATCCGAGGCAAAAAGCTGGATCTGTCCCTGGCTAAGCCACGCACACAGCAGATGCTGATCTGGGAAGTGTGGGGCTCGGATTTGTGGATTCTTATCAGTGGGAGTTTTCAGGGATTAAGTGACCTTTTTGCAAAGGAAGCTCAGTCCCGTGGCTCCGGGCTCTTGCCGACCGGCCGGCCTTCGGGAGCCGTGTACTACCCGAAGGAAGCGGTCCCTGGGGGACGGTGACGGTTTTAACCCCCTGCTCCTGGTTACTGGTTACCGTGGCCAAAACCGGTAAGTCTTTTCCTGCACAGGGAGTAGAGGAGCTATTCTCAATAGGACCCCTTTTTCATTTCCGTGTCAAATAACCTGGCTCAGAGATTTTCAAATGTTAACATGAATCAAATCAGCTCACCCATAGGGCTTGTTAAAACAGACGACTGAGCCCCCCGCCCCACCCCCGCCTCCCCCGCCAGGTTTCCTATTCAGCAGGTCTTGGCTGGGTACCAAGAATTTGCACTTCTAATGAGTTCCCAGGTGAGGCTGCCACTCTGGCCCGGAGACCACATTTTGAGAACCCCTGCTCTAGCACGATGGGATCTGGCTCATTTGCCAGTTTAAAAACTACTTAACAGTAAAAAACCGCGTGTAAGAATTTGGTAAATGGATTTGTAAAACGGTTATTCATCACAGCCACAGAAAATAAGAATTTCAGGATGTAGAAAGGTAAATGGTGCCGTTTCCCCATATGCCCCCAAGAGGCTTTTTACTAATACTCTCTCTCGATGATAACAGCGAGTGTCTTCGGGGAGCTCAGTCTGTTCTAGGCTTTTCTCATCCTCACATTCACGTTACGAGGGAAGTACTAAACCATCCGTCTTTTCCGGGTGAGGACACGGAGACACAGAGAAGGGCAGTGGCGTCCCTGTGACCCACAGCTAGGAGCCAGTGGCAAGAACATTCAAGTTCGGGACAACACGCCCGACAGGTGGACGCCGAACCACGCCCCCTCACCCCCTCGGAAACCTAAATGCTTGATTCCCTTACTCACGTCCGCGGCGTGTTTCTTGTTTCCTTCATGACACATACCATGACCGGATTATTTGTATTTGTTGACCTGTTTTTGGTCTGTTTCCCCACCGAGAATATAAGCTTCAAGAGGATAGGGGCTTGGCGGCTTCAGAGCCAAGCTCAGCAGAGAGTTTGGGGTCGTAAACGGTGTGGCAGGAAGAACAGCGGTTGGATGAGTGAATTCTGTCCATCACCCAGCTTGACAGATGAGATCCGCTTGGAAGAATTCCTTATGCCATTTTATTTTTTTCTAGTGACCCTTAATTTTGCCCCGATTTGGTCCTGTTTTCCGAGAAACCCCCTGAGTCTTGAACTGGGAGGGACAGGGGTCATCTTTAAGGGGCCGGCAGGCGGCACAAAGGGTGAGTGCCCAGCTTGGTCAGCCCGTCCTTTGTTTGTCTCCCTTAAATTACTCTGGGGAGTGGATGAAAATATTCTCGGCTCTGTGGGCTCTCCAGTTGTCCGGTCACCCTGAAGACACAGAAGACGTGCGTGTGAGGGGATGTGCCGTGTTCCCGTCAAGCCTGATTTATGAGCGCAGGCAGGGGACCAGACTCAGCTTGTGGGCTGCCATTCGCCCAACCCTGTCTGGCAAATTCTCCTCCTCTTAATGTGGTTGATCAGTTGTGTTTCATTCCCAAACCAATGCATGAAAATATTTCCTATCTGACCCTATAAGGAAAATATTTTCTGGGTGGCTGAGTTGTTAAGCACCTGCCTTTGGCTCAGGTCATGGTCCCCAGGTCCTGGGATCGAGCACCACATCGGGCTCCCTACTCAGAGGGGAGCCTGCTTCTCCCTCTCCCACTCCCCCTGCTTGTGTTCCCTCTCTCGCTGTGTCTCTCTGTGTCAAATAAATAAATAAAAGGCTTAAAAAAAAACATTTTCTAACCTCTGAACTAAAATCATCTATTATAAATTCCTGGCAGGTTTTCCCCCACAGGAACAAGGCCTCATGCACCAGTTAACAGAGCTCGGTTCCCTCTACCTCTGGGGAGGGGGAAGGTAGCCACAGGCGCTGCCTGGTTCCTTGACCCGACAGCTTCCAGGCCTTGTTCTGTGCATACGCAAAAAATCCAACATAACTGCTCAGCTAAACACCAAAACCAACCTTTCCTGCCATGTCCAGGAATACAAAGTCTGCTCGCGTCTGACAGGCTTAGAATGGCTGGAGGTGGGGCTTGGTTTCAGGCCGGACGGCGGGCTGACCACCGGCGGGATCTTTCCCAGCAGCTCCTGGTACTCTTGGTGAACTACACGTTTATTTATTATTATCTGCTGCCCCAGCTGCTGGAGCGCAGCCTCCCAAGGTTGGGGCACAGTCTGTATGACGTCTGGGCACAGAACGTGCCACACAGGCCATCCCGACGCTGGTGTTACCGGATTGATGTATTTATCGATTTCTTCCTGTGGTTTTGAGAAAAATGTGTTCTTATGTACTCTGAGTCTACTTATTAAGGGGGTGATAAAGAAAAAAGTGTCCGTTGGGGCTTACCCAAGTAAAATCGAGACCATCAGTCCCACAAAGGGGGTCGTGGAGAGAATGAAAAGGCAAGGATCGTACAGCGAGGCTGTATTTGCGCCGTGCGAGGTGAGTGAAGGGGCGGCTCCAGGACGTGCGCCGACCCCTGAAGAAGGAAAAGGCGAAACTCTGCCAGAAAAGCGGGTGAGTGTCCCGGGAGACGTTCCACAGCGGAGAACCGACCAAGGGTCCGTATGTTTCCGAAAAGTCGCCTCTGCTCATGAGTCATCGGGGACTAACATCTCCCATCCACCATTTAGGCAAAAATTCACAAAGTCCCAGGATGTCGAGTGTGGGGGGCTGGGACTCGTGTCCGGGACTGGCGGGAGGGAGGCTGGGGCTCTGACTTCGGAAGTGACGTGGCATTACATGGAAAGCTGAACAGCCAACCCCTTCCGACTCAGCGAGGTCCAGCTGGGGCCACGGGTCCGCATCACTGTGAGTGTCTCTGAAGCCCACACCCCGGCCCCCACTAAAGACCGACTGAGTCGAAATCTCCAGGGACTTGCCCACTGGAAACTCCCAGGGAGGGTTTAGGAAGTCCAGGCGCCCAGGCTGTCCCCCAGACCAGTTAGATTGGAATCTCTGGAGGGGGGCGACACCCCAGCATCAGCCTTGTAAAACTCAGCCTCTCCCTGGAGCTCCCAGCTTGATCTCGGGGCCATGCCTTCATGCCCCACGTTGGGCACAGAGGTCGCTTTAACAAGCCTCCCAGCTAACGCCAACACACAACCACACTTAAGAAGCAGCAACCAGAAATCTCTCCTACCACAAGAAGTGCAAAAATATGTGGGGTTTTGGTTTTGTTTTTAAGATTTTATTTATTTATTTATTTGGGGGGGACAGTGTAGGCAGGGGGAAGAGCAGAGGGACTGGGAGAAGCAGGCTCCCCGCTGAGCAGGGAGCCCAATGCGGGGCTCTTTCCCAGGACCCTGAGGTCATGACCGGAGCCAAAGGCAGAGGCTTAACTGACGGAGCCACCCAGGCGCTCCCCAAAATGTTTAATAGCAAAATCTGGAAGACAACCTAAATATCCCCAATCACAGATCGTGTGTGTGTGTGCGCGCACACGCACACACACATACACACATATTCCCACTCCAAAGGAAAGCCCGGAATGACCAACAGGAATCTCAGGACTGTGGTTTGGCAACAGGGGCAGGACGGAAGGCCACGTGATTGGAGGGGAGAGCGGTTTTCTAAGACCCTGCTAACGGTCTACCTCTTAGGTTCAAGAGTAATACAGGGGTTCATTCTTTTGCACCTTAAATTATGAAAATATGTTTTGGGGCACCTGGGGGACTCAGTCAGTTAAACAGCTCAGATCAAGATCCCCGGGTCACAGGACCGAGTCCCCCAAAGGAGGTCGCTGCTCGGTGAGGAACCTGCTTCTCTGTCCCCTGCTGCCTCCCTGCTTGTGCTCTCTCTCTCAAATACATAAAATCTTAAAAAGAAAGAAAGAAAGAAGAAAAGAAAAGAAAATATGTTTCATCCACTGTTTGGGATAAAGTTTTTAAAATGTTTTAAGAGGACGTCTTTGGCGGAAGTTCCTCTGCGATCCCTAAAGACGGAGCCAGCCAGTGTGGGGAGGAAGCAAGCCGGGGCCAGCCAGACGGTAAATCACCGAGCAGAGGGTACTGATTAAGCTGCCGTGCGGTGAGGGCACGGGCAGGCTAGATGGACTGTCTCCACCCGGAGCTCAGCAAGCGTGCTCTGTTGTGTTCTAAACCCAGACCCCGGCCCTGCCTCTCATGAACGGGTCCAAGCGCGTGTCACCTCCTGCCAAGCGTTTCTACCCCCAGAAGTTCACCCGATCCTCCCACGACTGGGTGGGAGGTGTGACGGCAGGTTCAGTGCCTGTGAGTTGTCGTCCCGGGTCACACGGTTGCCATGGCACCAGGACTCCGCACTCAGTGCTCTTCCCAGGGATCGCCCTGCTGTCTGGGCCTGCAAAGGCTTCCGCTCCAGCCTGCACCTGCCAGGACCCCCGCCCCCGAAGAGAGAGAGCCCCCCCAACCCTCGCCCCACCGGGGCCCGCCTGCAGGTAAATCCAAGCTCCTTCATCTCTCCCAAATGCACACTCAGTTCTCAGGCGTTGAAAACCCTGGTTTTAAAAGAAACTGTGGCTACTGCGTAGCTCAGGGGTTTTCACCTTTCCGAGTTCCTGGACTTTGGAGAGGCTGCTGAAACCGTGCACCTACCTCTCCCCGAAAAATGCCCACAAGTAAAGACTTCCAAAATATGCCCTGCGGTTTCAAAGGGGTCACAGACCCCAAGATTCCGGCTAACAGAACTGCAGATCAAGTATGGTGTTTCCTCCAAATATCAAACAGTTACCTCGAGGTCCAGCAATCCCCCTTCTGGGTGCTTGCCTGAAAGGACTGGAAGTGGGGTCTCCGACAGACACCTGTCCCCGGCGCCCCCAGCAGCACTGTTCACTCTAGCCAAAGCGTACACACCACCCAAGCGTCCATCAGCAGATGAGGGAATGAATGACACGATGAGGCATATATGCCGGCAAACACTATTCGGCCTTGAAAAGGGATAAAATGTTTCCGCACAGATCAACCTTGACGACCTCATGGGACGTGAGTTCAGGTAGGCACCAAAGGACACATACTCTGGTCCTTGTGTATGATGTGATTGCATCTTTGTGAGGGACTTACGGTCGAATTTAAGGAGACAGGAAGAGGAACGGGGGCTGCCAGGTCTGGGGGAGGGGGATGGGGAGCTAGCGTCTGGAGGGACAGGGTTTCGGTAGGGGATGATGGCAAAGTCCCGGAGACAGACGGGAGTGATGGCTGTGCAGTGCAGTAAGCTTCACGCCACTGGGCCGCGCTGGAAACTGGGTAAGAGCGTAGACTGCTTGTTACCTACATCGCCCTCTGCACTCAACTGTCATTTTCAAGTGCCCCGGCTATTCTTGGCCCTTTGTTCTCCCGTGTAAACTTGAGGCTCACTGTAGCGGGCTCCATGAAGAATCCTGTTGGGATTTGTACTGGGATCCTACTAACCCTACAGCTCTTTTCTGGAAGGATTAAAAGTGAGCTGCCTATCCATAAACATGGTATAGCACTCCTTAAAAATGAGCCTCCTTATCCGTAAACATGGTATAGCGCTCATTAAATCAGGTCTTCTTTTTTATTTTATCTTACTTCTGTATTCGGCACAGAGAGGGAGACAGCGAGAGAGGGAACACAGGCAAGGGAAGTGGGAAAGGGAGAAGCAGGCTTCCCACAGAGCAGGGAGCCCGATGCGGGGCTCCATCCCAGGACCCCGGCTCATGACCTGAGCCGAAGGCAGATGCTTAACCGACTGAGCCACCCAAGCGCCCCTCTTAAAATGTTTTCTCTTCTTCTTTTTCTCCTTCCCTCCTTTCCTCCTCCTCTGCCTCCCTGGCTTCTCCCAAACATAGCCTCGGGTCTCTCACAGAACAAAGGTGTACATCTTGAGTGAGGCAGAACAGTCTGTAAGCCCCAGGGGTTTCTTCTTCAGCCCACATGAAGCGTTTTCTCGTGCGCTACTTGCCCAGGTGGAGCGACGGAGGGAAAGACAACAGGAGTAAGCCCCGCGTTCTGGTCCATGCATCCTTTATTCCATGACCGACCGCTGCGCCACACCAAAGCACAGCCCACAAACTTGCAATCCACCGCCATCCAGCTGTACAACAGTCTGAGGCTTACAGTACATTTAAGGCTTTTAAATTTGAAAAGAAAAATTCAAATCAAACCAAAGAACCCCCCGACCCCAGACCCCCGCCCAAGATGAGTAGTGTAGCAATGGTTACTCGGAGCAACTCCAGTGTCAAAACCCAAAGAACTCTTAAACTAAAAAGATCCATTTAGTGAAATTTTCATTACATAAATTCTTCAAAGCATAAACTCGTCTTTTTTTTTGTCTTGGAAATGTTATAAAATTTTTCTGAATAGCAAAACATAGGAATAAAAACATATTAACAAAATGTATTCAATCATTTACATTACAAACGAGGGATCCGCAGTTCATTATTGTAGCCTGACAAAAGAAAAGTACCATTAAGAATTTATGCACAATGGGATTGCAAATATGTACAGTACTTTAAAAAAGCCCACAAGGAGGACTTCACAGAAGGAAAGTCGGCTAGGCTCCTTGTTACACCAACCAGACAATCAAAATATTAAAACTCTGTTGACTAGTAATAAATTTACACTTAAAAAAACCCCAGTTTCCTTTTAAGAATATCCCAGTCATATTTATATTGGTTCTGGCTGATGAAGCTGTTCATGACAGTTTCGGTCCATGACCTTCTGTTGATTTTGGGGGGGTTGCGGTGGGGAGAATGGCGTAGTCACGAAACTTAACAAAGGAATTTTCGCCGCCCTAGTGTTCCAGTTAGACGGTCACGGCTCCACAGGGGACCGAGCCCACGAATCCAGAGGCTGAAAGAGAGGTGTGTATCAAGTACTGAGAACACGGAGAGAGGGCTGAGTCCTGCGGGAATGGACGGTCACCCGTGGGTACGGCTGGGCAACGGAGGCGAGCATCGTCTACACAGCACGGGGCAAACCGACCGCGCCCGCGTCTACCTCTCATCCCCGTTCCCGCCAGGCGGTGACACTGGGTGTCACCACCGTTGGGCGCCACGTGCTGTGAGGAGTGGAACGACCTCGAGGGACAGAAGATGGGGGGCTTGCTCGGGTCTGTGACCGGGACCCCGAGAGGCGGAGACCTCCTCCCAGTGGTCACGCCACGACCGCTTTCCAGTTCGAGCATGTGCAAAACAGAGGACTCGCGTGTTCACAGTAAGTGAGGTAAGATCTCGGCGTCTCCTTCAGGAATTCGGCAGTTCGTGGGATATGAACTGTTTTAGTCTTTCTAGGTATTGTGCGTAAAGCTCTATGTCGTTGTGCCCGGCCCCCTCCACCCACAGGGGTTCCACGGCGCGGGGACAGCGCTCGTACATGGCCAGGCCGTGGGAGAAATCGATGACCTCGTCCTCTGTACCATGAATGACCAGCACAGGCGAGGTGACTTTAGAGATCTTGTCAATGCTGCAAAACAGAACAGGGGCGGGGAGAGGGGGGCTCCGTTAGTGATGCCCACGGACAGCGCATGTCCCCTCTGATGTACCCGACAGTAACACCGAGCCCTTTTCCCCTTGTTTTTCTAGTGATTCATGCTTTTTTCTTTTTCCCAAATAACGTTTTCATTTTGAGGGCAATTTTGGCTTTCCAGAAATGGTGCAAAGGTTAACAGAGCTCCCCTAGGCCCCCAGCCCCTCCCCCTATAAGGCGAACACTGCACGTCACAGGACATGTCTGTCAAAACAGAAAAACCAAGGTGAGGGCACCGCTGTGAGCAGAGCCCCGCACACGGCCTGGATTTTGGTAGCTTTCCCACGGATGCCTTTGTTCTGTGGGATCCAGGATCCAGATAGGAACACCACGCGGCGTTGGGCCACCGTGTGCTCGGTCAAATTGTTATTATTAAAAACAGAACTAAAGCCACCAGACCAACGGTCCAGTAACTAATCTTTCTGAGATTCGCATTTGTGAGAGAGGATTGTTAAAAATAATCAACAGGCCGAAAGCTGACATGTCCGACGGAGCGTCTCTTCGGAAAGCCTGGACGCCCAACCCTCCGCCGCCCATGTCTGCGGTCTTCTTGGCGAGATCCCCTCAGTGTCGCCTCCAAAGATCCTCACAAACCCCGTCTCATAAACGCTAATGCCTTGTTTTCTCCGTAAAAACGGCACTGCTTCGCTTGGAGACACAGTGCAGTGCCGAGCGTGGCGTCCGAGGGATCTCGGGTTGTTTATAAGAACAGACTCTACCCTAAAGGACGAATATTTGAGGGTCTCCAGAAGAATGCGCCATCGCATTCTTGGGAAATGGAAACATTCCCCAAGAGGACTCCGAGGCTTAAGCCTCGTTGGCAGGGCATGCCGGCGACTTCTCCCATGGGGGACCGCCGTCTAACCTGCGGCGAGAGGGGCGGATCCGGCCGGTTGTCCTCGCACCGAAGCCCCTACCCGTGGCTTCTCTTTCTGCATCTGATCCCAGCCAAAGCTACACGGGGACACTGGCAGCCATCGTCCGCGGTGACCCGCGTGTCGTCTCGGGCACGACAAACACAAGGAAACATCTTCCACAGGCAGGGGCTCTGTGCGCCACATACGAGACCTCCCTGGATCTGCAGGGGCCACCAGGAGACAGGACAGCCCGGCTCCGGCTAGCTGAGGGGGCACTGGAGCCTGTGCCGGTAACAGCGACCTTGCATCAGGGTCCCAGCCCGAGACCTCCGGACGATGGTCACAGAACCTTTATCAGCAACTCGTGATGCCACCCAGCACTTCAGGATGTCCCAGGGAGTGGCAAAACCTGACCGGCCGTGGGGTTCGCCAAGATTGGGGGGGGCGATGAAACATCCCAGATTAGCAGTCGCGTTCAGAAACCTGTTCTTCTCCTGCCTGATGTTCGCGAGATGACTTCTGAGTTAAAAAGGTATTTACTGGCAGGATGGGCCTGGGGCTGGATTCCCCACTGCTCAACCTACAAGGAGAATCTCGAGGGCCGAGGCCGGCATCTGACTAAACGCAAAGGAGGGAAGGATAAGAAGCTACAAATCCAACCCGATCCAGACCCCTTCTGCCTGGTCCGTAATAGTCATAGGAAATGGGAAATCCTTTCCTTCAGAGAGAGGAACACGGACGGAGACAATCCTGACAATGGGGAGCGAGGGGCCCCGTGAGAGAACATGGCTACAGAGTCCAGCTCACGATGAAGGTCAGGGTGACCGTTCGTGGTTCGCGAGCTACCGTACTAACGCTCCAGGGCACCAGGGGGGAGCGCTGGCCTTCTGGGAAGTGTCCACACCCTACCTTCATCCAGTAAACTTGCCTCTGCCAGCCTCGGCAGCCTCATCTGTAAAACGACCCCCTTCTCCCAGCAGCAGGGAAGTCTATGTGAGGCGGGGGGACCACATAGCTCCCCGCCTGGGGGATCAGACCAGCCCGAGAAAGGCCGGTTGCTGGCTGACTGGTAATTAATAAGTTGTAATTAGTTGCCATGGCTGTATTTTAAGGTATATGGTAATTCAAGAGTCAGGAAACAACCCATTCATTTTGTTGCCACGGTAACTCCCAGCCTCGCCTCCCACAAACACGCTCCACATCTCCCTTCCCCAAAACGGGCAGCTCATTACCCATTCGGCACAAACAAGGCCACGTCGGAGCGGCACACACGCCCCACTTAGCACGCTGGCCACACCCGAAGGACTTTGCAGCGAGGTCCGCTTCCTCCCGGAGCTGGAGCTCCCTGAGTGCTGGGACCAGGCGCCCGGAGCCGAGGTTCACCCAGGGAGTTACCAAAGGCTTCTCTTTGCCGGAGGAGGACGGGCGGTGAGACGGCTGTTGACATATCCCAGCGACGCTCACTCCCCTCCGGCAGAATGGAAGCCAGGAGGGGCTCGATCTAAACCCTGAAACCGGGCTTGGTATCTGTGGGGGCGTTTTCCTACAGAAACGGCAACACGAGCCAGCCGGCCCTGCCCTTGACCACCTCAGACCTGCTTTAGTGATGCACGATGGGGAAAGTTTAGGGGGCAAATAGTTTTTATGGAACACACCGTCCTCGACTTGGATTTTTAAATAAATAAATAAATAAATAAATCTTCAAACAGAGGTATTCAAGGAGCCCCTGGCTCTCTGCCTTTGCGTTTAGAGTAGGGTGATGACCCGCTTCCCTTCCGTCCATCCTCGGGATGCGCCAACAGCCGGGGCGGGCCAGGAGGACCCAGCCGGGGGTGCTCCTCCACGTGCTTCCACAGGTGGGGCGGCCCGTGGGAAGAGATGGGGGGCAGAGCTCCTGGGGGTGTGTCCCCTGATACTAGGACGGTGGCCTGTTAACAAAGCCTGCAGCTCCTCTCGGCTTTCCCCTCCCTGCGCGGTGTCACCAACTGGCGAAGGGATGCTGAAGCCGAGGGTGCCCGCCACCTGATGTGCGTGCGCGGACCGCTGAGTCGTGCGCGCGGACCGCTGAGTCGTGCGTGCGGACCGCTGAGTCGTGTGTGTGGACCACTGAGGGCCGCGCCAGACGTTCTGCAAGGAGCTCTCGGCACCCACCACATATGCCCGTCTGCGCACGAGCGAGTATGGGATGGTGCTTGCTTCCAGGAGACACGGGTGCTTTGGTTTTCATCGCACACGTACAGCCGAGTCCCTTAACCCGGGATGTCAGTACAGGCGAGTCCTGTCATCTAGAAGAGTTCTACAGAGGACTCAGGCCCAGAGGACAAAGTCTCGGGCTGGTGGATGGGTCACCCTCACAGCCACATCCCCAAGGTGCCCGGCATGGGGCCAGCCGTGGGGCTGCACTCAGGAGAGACTGATCACCACGGGTCATGGTGGCCTCTGACCCCAGGTCACTGGGCATTCCAGTACCTGCGGTGGACGTGGGAGCTTACCTGGGGAATGCGTCAAAGCAGTACGTTTTCCTGGTGTCCGGGAAAGCCACACGCAGGCCCGACATCAGAGGTGAGTGGAGAATGACGGCAGCACACTCATACCTCGAGGCCAGGTCTACCGTGGGGACGGTCCCAATGCTCTGGCCGTACAAGATGATGTTCTCAGGGCTCACGCCGTACCTGGGGAGAAATCGGGGGGAGCTCACCATTAGCTAATAGACAGAAGACAGAGAGCGACAAAACCGTAACACCTTAAACTCACAAAACTCCCACGGCTACTGGTTTAAAACGACACCGTCTAACTTGTACAATAAACGTGGACTTCATACGAACACATGTGAGCAGCCTGTCTCAGGACGAAGGGACTGGGATTCTGTCCTCCACGACATTTTGTGAAAACAATGCACACGTCACGTTGTGGGGCGGGACTCAATGAAGTAAATAGGTCATAAACCCCATTTCCTAGCTCCAGAGTTCTCTCATTGCCCGTCCTCCCCCTTCAGAGTTTCTCTGATAATCACTGATTTCAGGATTTCTGAAAGAAAAGCAGAAGCTCGTCTGGCAGATTGTACTATTTTTATTAAGAGCACTTCAAGTGGGGTTTTAATAAAATATGAAAGGTATGAGCATTTATCAGAAAACGGTACAGAGAGACGATTAATTTGAAGACAAGTCTGTTTTCTTTAGCCTCTCCGTGGAGCCAAACCACTCGGCCTGTCCGCCAGCCGTCGCCCGATCTGCTCTCTCCCGGTGTTTAGTTGGCCCCCGCCGCACGCCTCCCGGGGCCCCAGCCCCCGAGGCCCACTGTGAGCACAGGCCTGGGCTCTGGCCACGGAATGTGAGCACGATGACAAGGGCCACCTGTGGGTGGCAGCTTCAGGGAGAAGGGTGTGACCCCCCTGCTGTGGGCGGGAAGCAGACGGGAGTCACGGGGGGCGGGGGTGGGGCGGCCCACGCAGAAGCATGCAGCAAAGGCAAAGAAGTCAGACAAGGTCAAGGATGAGCAGGGACATGGGAGGGGGGCTCTGTCACACGGCTGCGGGCGTGCAAACCCGTTCAAGCGCCTGGAAATTCATCCCCTCTCATCTGGTAACGCTGAAGCCCGGAATCGACAATTGCACTTTTCAGAGTAAATACCTCCTGCACCTTCTGGGACCATGTGACCTTTGCTCTGATAACAGCCGTCGGTGATCGCAGCTGTCAGCCGGTAATGGAGGGGACAGTGGGACCTCAGCCGGGCTTTTTCCCCAACCAGCTCCCGGGAATGACATAGGGAAATGGGGTTCTTAAAAGCAATCGGGGAGGGAATGGCTATTTCTGGCAGGGACACGCTGTGTTTACGGAGAGTTGGCATCTGAGCTGTACCACGAGGGGAAGACGGGACTCCAACACGTGGTGGATAAAGAGAACTTCCTCCCCGAGCAGCGTCAGGAGCACACAGCTCGGCACGGGAAAGTGTGGGAAAGAGAGGAGCAGGTGCGAGCCCGGTGCGCGGGTTGGGGGGCTGCGGAGCTGAGACGTCTGGGAGCCGATGTCTGGGGCACATCTGGGAGCGGCCAGTGTGCTATGGGTCAGAACTTGTCCTGAAGACGAGGAGGGGCACAGGCGGCACCCCAGGGCAAGGTGACAGGAACAAAGTTAATGCTCTGACAAGAGTCACCTTCCAGTGGCTTGAGGGATGGATGACAGAAGCGTGCCAAGGGGGCAGGGAGACAGTCAAGGGACTATTAAGAATCATACGGGGTTGGGGGGCAGGGCAGAGGGGGCCTGGGCGACTCAGTGGGTGAAGCGTCTGCCTTCAGCTCAGGTCCTGATCTCAGGGTCCTGGGAATTGAGCCCCTTGAATCATCGGGCTCCCTGCTCAGTGGGGAGCCTGCTTCTCCCTCTGCCCCTCCTCTTTCTCTCTCTCAAATAAATAAAATCCTTTTAAAAAATCACACAAGGAAGAGAGAACAGAAGAGTACAATAAATTTTAAAAAACCAACAGAAGAAAGAGAGGCTCTGTCCTCCCACAGACATAGGTGCACAGACCCTGGTCCGCCCTCTCTTTCTAGAGGGACGTGTCTGTGTGGCCCCAGCCCCTGGCACTTGGCACCACCCAATGCAACTGTGCCTTTGGAAGAATGTCCCAGGATGAAGGTCTCAGGGGTCCTTGTCTGGGCAGAAGCAGTTGGAAGGGGAGGTTATTACACAATGATCAGCAGAAAGAATTTTGAGAGAGAGGTCTGAGCCAGGAACAGGGGGCCATAGGACCCTAGACCCCAAATCCCTGAGTCTGAGAGCCTGTCAGTGAGGCCAGAAGACAATGCAACCAGAAGGTGCATCTGTAGGGTGTCAGCAGGCCGCCACACAGGAAAATGCCCCCCCACTAGGGGAAGCCAAGCCGGCTCCCTCCACCGCAGCCCCCAGAGCTCCTTCCACCCTGGACGGGGAGGCCCACTCCAGCAGGGGTTTTCAACCCAGGGCTCAGGGACCCTTGAGGGGAGCAAGATTAAGACTGGCGTCCTCTCCTCCCTCTACATTTTCATCCGATTCCTTAAGTTATCTCTGACTCCCCCCCAAAAAAGCACAATGGCCACTGGCCACTTCGTGGGAATGGGGAGGTGTGAGGGGCTCGGAGAACACCAGAGAGAGAAGGAACCCACATCTGGAGTGTGGGTCCTCCTTTCCTATCAGTTACGAACAAAGGGGTCTTCGAGCAAAGAAAAAGAGAAGAGGAGGAGAAAACCTGAAACTGAAGGCCACGGTTGAAGAAACAATTAATACTGAAAGTGAGAAACTCAGTGCAGCCCCCCCAGTCAGCATGGCGTGAGCCTCACCCTCCGCGCCCCGATCCACAGGCTGGCGAGGATCACACGGGATAACCTACGGAGCGATGAGCATCCCTATGCCGCCAGGATCCTGTCTTCTACACGAGCCTCCCTGGGGCCCCACGGAACAAAGACGGGAGTGATGAGCCCACGCCCAAGGGGTGTGCCCGCGGGACAGGGCAGCCTTCTCTCCCCAGGTCCCGAATCCGTCCATCCTCGTCCATCCTCGGACACTGAGATCTCACAGAGGGGCTGGAGCTGCTTCGCAGAAAGGCTCGGCTCCTGGCATCCCGTTGGCCGCACCCCACAGCCAGTACCAGCCTCGACAAATCCCCGCTTTCCTGTGCAGACCTACGTCCCTGGTCACAACCAGCACTCTGTACTCCAAGCTTCGCTCGAGAATGTCACCAGGTAAAACACAAACACACCAGCCGCAAAGGGAAAACACAATTATGTTAAAGTCAAGAACTTCTGCTGATGAGAAGACCCCGTGGAAAAGTAAAAGGCAAGTCACCTGACGAGAAAGCCACCTGCCACCCCAGAGCACCAGCCAAGGGCTCATACCCAGAATCTCCAGAGAGTTACTCCAAAGTGAGAAAAAGACAACCAAGCCGCGCGTGCGTGCCCACACACACACACACACACACATGGCGTTTTACAAAATGGGCATTTGATCAAAGAAGAAATCTCAAATGGCAGGGAGGCAGGTGGAGGGGACCGCCGGCTTCATTAGGAAAAAAGGAAATGCAGATTAAACCATCATGTGATACAGACAAAAACTTAAAGGTGCAGGGGACCCAGTGTTAACAAAGACAGTGAACCACAGACACAAAATTACATTTTAGGGACATTCCTGTCTGGTTGATCTATTTTGCAACCAAAAAATACTGTTTGAAAGTTCACCGGCTACGGGCGCCTGGAGGTTCAGTCATTAAGCCTCTGCCTTCAGCCCAGGTTGTGATCTCAGCGGCCTGGGATGCAGCCCCGCGTCAGGCTCCCTGCTTCTCCACCTCCCCGCACCCCACGCGTGCTTGTGCTCTGACTCTCTTTCTCTCAAATAAATAAATAAAATTAAAAAAAAAAAAGTTCACGAGGTAGTTCAGATATGGAGACAGCGGTCACAAAGACTGTTAGAACTCATGGTACATTGTCTGCTAAAAATGAACCTCATAAGGAAACAAGAGGCCATTAAAAAAGTATGTCTCGGAAAGACAGTGTGGGAAGAACTCATGCTGCCACGTTCAGTAAAAAGTACTCTACGAAAACAGGGTCACAATTACGTGCCTTCGAACAAAACCTATATATGGAAAAGGGACCTGAAATCAAGATATAAAATGGGAACGGTGTGGACCTTCATTCAGGCAGTGAGAGTTTTCATTTCCTTCTTTTCTTTTTTAAAGTCATCTCTACGCCCAACGTGGGGCTTGAACTCACAGCCCCAAAACCAAGACCACACTCCGCCGACTGAGCCAGCCGGGCGCTCTCATTTCTAATCCCAGATTTCCTTGAATTACTAGGTACTTGCTTGTTTAAAAGCACCAGTACGTTTAGGTACTGTCAGTTATTTCTGCAAAGGGTCGGTAAGCATTCCGCTCAGGGCCAGGGTTCCTGAGCTAGACGAGTTTTGCAAACTGTAGAGTGCTGGTCCAGTGTTCACGTTGGTTAGTATTACGTTCGGGGCTTTCCCACTGCTTGCTCCTGCCTTTACCAGACTGTCTGATAACAAATGAGGAACTGGAAAGGGGGCCGGGTGGGGAGGTATCAAAGATTTTCGGTGGCACTTATAAGGGGCCTCTGTTCCCCTTTGCAGAGGAGGGCCCTTGAGTGTGTCCTTTTCACCACTTGGGTTTTGTTTTTGGTGGAAAAAAGGTACAAGATTGATAACCTCTATTCCAATGGTTCCAAACTGAGAAGTATCTGAATTTCTTGAATTTGGGGGAATTAAAAGTAAATTCCCTTATTGAGAAATTTTCCATTAGTAGAAATTCCAGTGGGTTTGTGGATTTCTCAGACTACACGCTGAGGGATATGGAGTAAAAAGTAGGGCCAGGTCCTAAAGCCCCTTTAGCTTTCAAATTAAATAAAAAAAAGGGAAACACAGCCAGTAAACAGAACCTGCTCACAGAGGCCGTGGGAAACACAGGGCATTCTAAGATTATAGCTTTAAAAACAAAGGGCAGGACCAAGTGCAAAGTATTCTTTCAAAAACATCAATGACCAAGTCCCAAACCTCCATTCTGAAATGAAGCATTCGTGCATTGCTCGGCCCAGGGAAGCCGGTGGGGGACGCACCCAGGTGAGCCGGGCGGCCGGGGCAAGCGGCAGGTGCAGTGGGTGGGGAGACGGGGGCAGACACAGTCTCGGGGGCGGGGGGTGGGGGGCAGTGGCTCAGCAAGGCTGTGTGTGGGGGCCGGGAAGGTCAGGGAAACCAAGTACACACAGACAAGCCCGAGCACAGCCGGGAGGTGGCCTCCGCCATCAGACCTGGAGGGAGCACCCTGCAGAGGTCAGGCCCCCCGGGGGATCTGTGGAGCAGGTGCAGAGAGGACAGGAACCCGCCCGCCCTCGGAGGCACAGCCGAGAGCTGGGGAGAACGCAGACGCCAGCGCACCTGTGCACTCCCAGGACAGCTGATGGCACCGAGCCACGGCGGCAAAGGCTGGGTGGGTTCAGACAAAAACGCCAGGGAAACTTGGCCCATGTGTGTGGTCACGAAGGCCCGCGACTGCGCGGTGACGTAGGCCACCCGGGGGGCAGGGGGGTGTCAGGACGGGGGCGGGGTGCCGGAGGGGCGCGTGTTCACACCGTTCCCGGCAGGCCCTTCTCCCACTTCCAGACCTACTCCCCCCTCTTTCCCTCCGCTCCTCTTGGAGCACCTCGCGGGGCCCCACTCTGTCCTGCAGTGTCCTCTCTTCACACGTGCGCCCCGTGGGCCTCATCCGGCGTGAGCCCAGCGGGCACCTGACACCCAGGAACGGCGCGATGACTATCTGTGCCCTGAGCGCGCGGCTGCACGGGCCTCCCAACATGGGCCTCCCAACATGCGTTCACGCACTGACACCGTGGCCCAGCCCCAGCACCCAGCACCCAGCACAGCCCAGCACAGCGCCCAGCCCAGCACCCAGGCCAGCCCTTTCTACCGGCATTTCTCCCTGACGGCCCCCAACCCTTCAGACTCAACACCGCCCACACTGGGTGCATTGTACCCCCTCCCCCAAACTCCCCTCTCCCCCCCATCGCCAGAGCCTTGACTGCCCAGGCTTCAGGATGTGCTGGGTTTCTCGAGCTTCTCTCCCCTGCCCCCACAGACTCTCAGTCACTGAATCCTGCCGTTCCCGCCTCTGAGATGTTTGTGGGACGATCGCGTCCCTGACACCACTGCTCTGTGGTGGCTTCCTCTGAGATGTTTGTGGGACGATCGCGTCCCTGACACCACTGCTCTGTGGTGGCTTCCTCTGAGATGTTTGTGGGACGATCGCGTCCCTGACACCACTGCTCTGTGGTGGCTTCCTGGGGTCGAACGAGCTCTCCCTGTCAGTTCGGCACATGAAGGACAGGAACATCCCCACAGGCTCCCAGGGTCTGTGGCTCACGGGTCTTTCTGGAAGGCTCACCACGTGCCTCCACCTCCCCCCCGAGGCTCACAGGGCCCAGGGGGCTGGGACTGCTCAAACCACCCACCTGTCCCGCCCTGTCCTTCAGGTTTGTGCGTCTTGGGCTACGGCAGGGGAGGAGGCCGGTGTCCTAGTTCCCGATCGCTGACCTGGTTTCCATCCCGCCTGCACCTGCTCATGGTTGAGCCTGGTCACTCCCACTGCGGACCCCTCCTCTCCTCTCTCTGCCCGTCTCTGCCCCGATGCCATCGTCTGAGCTGCCGTGTGACGACATTCCCCACTGCACTCCATTCCCATCGGGAGACAGAGACAGAGACAGACGGGGCGCCTGGCTGGCTCAGTCCGTGGACCAGGCACTCAACCTGGGGGTTGTGAGCGGAGCCCCATGTTGGGCACAAAGATGACTTAAAAACAAAATCTTTTTTTTTTTTTTAAAGATTTTATTTATTTATTTGTCAGAGTGAGCACAGGCAGACAGAGTACCAGGCAGAGGGAGACGGAGAAGCAGGCTCCCGCTGAGCAAGGAGCCTGATGTGGGACTCAATCCCAGGACGCTGGGATCATGACCAGAGCCGAAGGCAGTGGCTTAACCAACTGAGCCACCCAGGCATCCCTTAAAAACAAAATCTTAAAACAAATACAAGAAGAGACAGAGAGTAAAGAAGAAACGTCACGTTACTTTGCTAATCACACCCTCTGGCAAACCACCGTCCCTGAGGTAGAAGTTCACGTACTGAGATGGTCGCCCACGGTCTGGCCCCACCTCACTATCGTGACCTTCTATCTTGCCTGCAAACGAACCTGCTACCACAGTCAGACCCCGCACTGTATCCTGAACAGTCCCTGCCTGGAAGACTCCGGGGTCCCACCGGCTTCACACACGTCTCCTGGACGCCGGTCGGCGTCGGATCCTCTCCCTCCTGACCACTCAGCCGAGGACGCAGCGACATGACAGTGTGTGAGGTGGACCAGGTGGACCAGGACGGGACTGTAAGCCCCACACACGGGCAGGCCCCACACAGGGGCAGGCAAACAAAACCTGCCCTCGGGGCTCCCCCGTACCTCAGAGGCTTTTCTTCCTTTGCGTGGAACGTGGCTCCAGTCAAAGGCTGCTTTCACACCAATCACAACCGAATCCCACATATTGTTATCACTCCAGTGGCGAGATAATGCCTCCAAGCTCAGCATCTTCCTGATGCTCTGATGGGGCTTCTGGAATCTCCGGTCTGCAAACCAGCAGATGAGTCGGTCCATCAAGGACCACGACGACAGCTAGTGAGCACCGATTCTGGTGTGATATAAGATTTACTTAAGACCCAAAGCAGGAAAGTCAAGTCTCCCAAATTTTGCCAGGGGGAAGCAACGGCCCCCAAGAACCACACCCTGGAAACCTACAACCCCTCCCACCCCAAACCTCTCTAAGGGTCTACCACCTTCCTGCGTCACAAGCAACGTCGAGTTCGGGCTGGCCACCCCCCGCGTAGGTCTTCGCTCCCATCGGCTCCCATCGGCACCAGGACGCACCCCAGGAGCCCCGCACCCCTGGAGCCCCGCAGCCCAGGGCCGTGAGAGCCAGAGCTGGGCGGGCGTGTCCTGTGGGAACAATCCGTTTGCTGATAATGTACAACATGTTTGTTTTCCTTTTAACATGAGGCTTTCATTTCTGCCTACAAACATGGAGAAGGAGAGCCTCCCCAAGACACACACATCCTGTTTAAGTCAGCGGACCTTGACTCTGCCCTGTGTCAGCAGCACTTATCTTCACAAGAAGCGCGCTTGGCACAGTTCCACGCACTTTGAAGTCAATATTTTAAATATTTCAGAGCTAGAATTCCTGGTGGAAATATCTTGAGACGTAGGACAAAGATAAATACACAAGGTAATGTGAATGTTAGCTGAAGGACGAGATCGGGGATGGTGGGAAACCCCAAAAACTTTAGGGCACAGCCTCAGAGTGAAAGTCTCGCCCATGCAGGGAGAGCAGGTGTGTAAAAAGGACTCGCCAAAAACCACGGGCACAGAAACGGTGAACCAGGCTTTCACTTTCTGTAGCCAAAGCTTAACAAATGTGCACCTTATATTTAATTATGAGGAAGATGAAAAAAGCAGCAATCACCCGAAACGTGCTTGTTTTCCCTTTTTAAAAATACACCTGTGTAGGGCGCCTGGGTGGCTCAGTGGGTTAAGCCGCTGCCTTCGGCTCAGGTCACGATCTCAGGGTCCTGGGATCGAGTCCCGCATCGGGCTCTCTGCTCAGCGGGGAGCCTGCTTCCCTCTCTCTCTGCCTGACTCTCTGCCTGCTTGTGATCTCTGTCAAATAAATAAGTAAAATCTTTAAAAAAAAAATACACCTGTGTAGGTTTAGACATTTTTTTTTTGGTACACACGATGTTTCACAAACAGATTTCTATCCGTCATTCATTCAAAGGTGAGAAGCAAAGGAAACAAAGTAACCGCTTCATGACTACGGTTGGAGAAAAGTAACAATTTGAAAGGTCAGTGGCGTCCATTGTAAGTTTGTTGCTTTTCTTGTGATCAAGGGAATGTGCTTAACAGAGACATTTATAAACAAGATAATTATAACCTCTGGAAGTTTCACTAACCCCGGGGTGTTCAAGGTATTTTTTCAACAGTGGTTATCAAATAAAATGTGGCAAATACAACAGTGAAAGTGGCCGCATCCACTGGACATTGACAGTGACACGGGGAGAAACGATGTGCTCCCGGGTTATGAGTTTTTGGGGAAATAAAGAACCAAAAGTGATTCAAGCCAAGAAAGAACAAGAAAACCAAGTCGAAGCTGAGGCAAAATGAGTATCCCGGCCGGTGGGTTTCTCGGAGCACAGGGCGGGGATGATCAAAACGGGGACGGGGGAGTCAGGACGTGCAGAAGCGGAGCTGGAAGCCCCCTGCAAAGGAGGGAGGGGACAGAGCCGGGCTGGCGGGGGCTCACTTCTAGAAGCAGAGGGACACAAAAGGAGGGGCAGCCCAGGACGGCAGGGTCGGGGAACATGCACGAGATCCCAGGGCGGCGTCCAGGGACTCTCGTGCGGCGCCCGGGGACTGCGGGAAGGAAGAAGCCCGTGGGCTGCAGTGTTTGGGGTCGTTCAGATCAGATGCGTCCGCGGCAAGTCGTGCTGGGGGAGGGACAGAGCGGAAGACGACCCCACAGCCAGCGGCTGGCGGGGGGGGGGGGGGGGGGCGGGGCACAGAGGGAAACCGGGGAGGAGATGACGGCGGGTGGAATTTTGTTTGTTCCGTTAGAAAGTCAGTCTGGGAAGACAGAGCCTCAAGCTACAGCAGCATCTCAGGAAGGCACATGAGTCAGACTCTCGGGGGCATCGTAAGAAAAAACCTTCCTGGGGCGCCCGGCTGGCCCGGTCGGTGGAACGCTGCCACTCTTGATCTCGGGGTCGTGAGTTCGAGCCCCGGGCTGGGGGTAGAGATGACTTAAAAATAAAATCTTTGAAAAAAGGATAAGAAAAATCTTCCTGAAATTGCTCTGATGTCCGTACTAGATGGACCGGGGCCTGGGCACCCCTCAGCATCCCCCTGGCTGGGGCTCCGAGGAAGCCGAGCAGGGGGGAGGCGGCGGCCGGGAAGAACCATCCGGGCCAGGAAAACACACCTTGCAAGCAACTCGCGCACAGCCCTCCAAACGTATCGGGACCCGTGTTCCCCGAGTTCTACAAAGCAGAGTCCCCCCCTTGGGAACGGCCTTTCTCCTATGTAGGATGTTTGAAATTTCCTTCCAAATGGGAGGGAGGTGGTGTCAGGCCCAAACCCACCTTCAAGACAACTTCATTCTCACTGACATTCGAGACTGTTCTCTGTGTCACAGCGAAGATAAACAAGACCCGGCATGCCTTAATTTTAACTAAAAACAAACAAACAAACAAAAAACCCAGTTTGCAGAAGAAAAGGCAGAATAACATGAAGGATATAAAATCAACTCTTTAGATCTGTTACAATTAAAATGGGAGAATTTGCTGGAGCTTGTCTGAGTAGAATTGTGCGTGGAATTGTGCTAATGATCACGGAAAGACTCCTGCATTCTCTAATGATCTACTGTGTTGGAAAGGCCAGAAGATGCTGCTCCCCACCCCCCACCCATGCCCCTGGCTCCACAAATACCAGGAAATGGTTAGAATCCCACCTTCCCTACTTTTTTGAGAGAATTCCATGAGCGGGCTTAGGTAAAACGTCTGACACAGACATCTGACCAAAAAAACCCATTTAACAAATAGCACTTCCGTCCCACCAATACAAACACGGACTGACGGCCAGATAACGCCTTGCGGGATCTACCTATTCCGTATCCAAGGATCACAGCCAAAAGGAAGGTAGACATCTCATGACATCTCTGCGATGGGGAGAAACTTTAAAAAAATCTAATTTCAGGGTTGCCTGGGGGGGCCCAGCCGGTGAAGCGTCTGCCTTTAGTGCAGGTTGTGATCTCGGGGTCCAGGGATCGAGCCCCACATCGGGCTCCCTGCTCAGCACCGAGTCCATTTTGCCCTCTTCCTCTCCCTCTACGCTCTCTCTCAAATAAGTAAAAAAAATCTTCCAAAAAAAACACCTCATTTCATGATCTACCTCTTCGCCCAGCCTAAACATTATTTCTTAAAACAGGATGCTCAAGAATCCAATTCCTAATTATTTTATCCCACTATAAGGTGAGTTCTGACAACAGCTGTGGTCCAGACACGAGACCCGGGTCGGTGAGTCTGCCCGGCTTGACACTGACTTGCAAACACGGTAGAACTAGGAATGTCGCGCCAGGCCTTGCATCCCATCACTGAAGCGGTCTCTGTAAACGAGAAAATCCTTGGAGGTCACATCCCAGGGACAGAGCATTTCCGAGTGCCCATCTCCGCGCCCTGGAGCTACGGGTGTGAATGCACACCCTGGGTGACCACCGCTGGGACGGGCAGAGCTGGAACCAGGACGGTCAGTCCGCATTCCCAGGACACCTGTGCGGTCTTCTGTGGCACCTGCGGAGGTTACCTGCGTCCCCAACCAGAAAGGGCCTCCCTGCAAGGAGGAAAGCGAAGCTGACGGAGGGGGCCGGCGGGCCGTTCACATGCGCGTCCACGAGGGCGGACCTGGGTGGGGCTGGGACGAGCCTCTTGGACGCTGGGCTCAAACCAGTCGTTTGCGAGCTCCTCGGTGCGCGGCCATGACCGCGTGAAGGTGTGGGGCTGGGCATCTGCACAGCGGGCTAGAAGCACAAGCAGACTTTGAAACCAGGCCACCCGAGGTCTGACTGCTGGCCCTGCCCTGCACCCACGGCCGGACCGCTCTGAGCCCCACCTCACAGGGGGTGTAAGGGTCCCCTCCCAGGCCTCAGGCACGAAACTCCATGATGGTCCTCCCGGCCCCCTGGGGCTGCTTTCCAGCGTCCACGGCCCGACAAGGCACAAACAGGACCTAACAGGGCCCTTGGACAGCTGCTCTGAAGCCCGCGGGCGGGCTCCCTCCCCAGCACAGGCGGGGCACTGCCCGACTCTACCTGGCGATGCCCTTTGGGCGGCTTCGCGTCCACCCACAATGCAAGTCTGCTAGTAAGCCCTCTCCCCGAGCAGACCCAGCAAAGAAGCCCCTGTCCCTCCTCGATGGCATCTTGCTTCCCCTCTCTGGGGCCGAACCCCCGCTTTGGGCCTGTCTTGTGTCATTCCTCCTCACGCCCCTACTCTTCCTTCTGCTTCCAGAACCTTCCATCTTCCCCCACATCCTCCTTCTTAAGAGCACAGAAAGTTCACGGCATCAATCATGGAAATATCACAAACCACAGGACAGGGATGGAGAGGCCCTTAGAGATCATAGAGACGGATCACTTTATTTTATAGATAAGGGGACTCGAGCTTTAAGAGGTTACTAACCTAACTCAGAGTCGTAATCACTAAGACAGCTGCTACTTTAGGGCCCCAGAATATGGCTTCAACCGGGAGGAAGAACTAGGATTTCTACGAATGACAACCAGGCCAGTGAAAGCATCACGTCGTGGCACGGCCTCGGAAGGGGGCAGGCCTGTCCGAATCCCGCCCTGTGACTGGTGAGTCGGCTGTGCATCTGCCAACCTGCTCTGAGTTTTCCTTCTCTCGTGTGCACCGTGGGCTCCTGTCCCCCGAGGCCAGTGTGTAGCTCTCGGTATCGTTATCTGCCACCCCTTTTAATGCAGAGGTGAAGTGAGCCGGTCCAGGCCCTGGCCTGAGCATTTCAGATGTAGTAAATGGCACTTTCAAAGTGAAGATTTGGGGTGCCTGGGGGGTTCAGTCAGTTGAGCGTCTGCCTTCAGCTCAGGCCATGATCCCAGGATCCTGGGATTGAGCCCCGCATCGGGCTCCCTGCTCGGCGGGCAGCCTGCTTCTCCCTCTGCCTCTGCCCCTCCCCCTGCTCGTGCTCCCTCTCTCTCTCTCTCAAGTAAATAAATAGAATTTTTTTATTAAAAAAAAAATTCTGCTTAATGGGAAGAGTGTCTGTGGAGGACCATGGGACGTTCTGGAGAAGGATGGGGGCACAACACTGAGGGCATCAGTGTCCCAGAAAGGCACAGTTAAATATGGCTGAAAGGGTAAACTTCGTTCAGGTATATTTTATCACAGTGAAAGGAAGGGGGGGGGGAGGGAACACTCTTCTTAAATCTGACTTGTACTAATTATCCCATTTGTTTGTTTGTTTGTTTACTTAAAGTGGGCTCTGCACTCAGCGTGGAACCTAGCACAGGATTTGAACTTGCAGAGATCAAGACCTGAACTAAGATCAACTGTCCGATGCCTAACTGAACGCGCCTCCTGGACGCCCCGAGATTACTCCCCTTGGGCAGAGTACGAAGGAACGTTCCAGCGCTCCTGGAATTCTAAGTGAGACTTTTGCTACAGGAGTAGAAACAATAAGTAGAAAATAAAACAGTAACAAAGAGTAAAATGTGGGTTTTTCTCTTTTTTTTTAATTGTAAAATCTCCAAAGGCCAAAGGCTGTGAGGTTTCTAGTAACAGAGAAACACGATCCCAAAGACGGGCGTCTCACCGCTACCGTGTCCTTTGACAAATCGAGCAGACGGCCCTGCCCTCGCTCTTTCTCACCCAGGAGGTGTGAGCCTCGGTGGGGTTCGGGGACGATGACGAAGCTGGAACCCACGGGACGACGCTAAGGGAATTCTGACCTCCCTGTCCCGAAGACTCCGTGATCCTTCCCACAAACTCCCCATCTTGCCTGGATCTTTTTTTTTTTTTTTTTTTAAAGCAAAACACAAAGGAAACCACTCCTTAGCACAGCCCAGCCATTCTGCGTCCTCTTTCTCTTCTGCAGATAAAAGCCATCCCTCAGGGTCATCCCAGAAGGAAGCCTGGGCAGCACGTGGAAAGGTGAGGACGGAGGTCTTTTGTGGCACAGTCACCTGAATAAAACCATGACAGGTTTCCAGTTTCTAGGTTTGAGCAGTCAAGGGCAGATGTTAATGAGGTCATTGTCCCTCACGGTCCCCTGGCCCCAGACCGTCAAGGACAGGGGATCGGGCCGGAGCATCACCGCCACGGCACTCAGACGCCTCCCCCATGGGCAGCCCCTACTCTCTGCCCACGCCGGGCTAAACCGAGGCCTGCGGGTGGCCTCCCCATGGTGTGTGAGCTAAAATGCTATGTCGCGTATCAACACAATGACACAAAAGCTATGTCCTTGCGTATCATCAGCAGGAAGGCTTCCCTCGGCTGCTGAGAACGCTGTGGCCGGGGACACGAGTGACGGAAGAGCGCCCTGCTGGCTGCGAGCGACTCTGCGATGGGTCCCCACGCCCTCCCCGCCCAGGTCCCGTGGCTCACATGGGCACAGAGACGCAGCCGCACACAGCTGCTCTGCCCTGGAGTGAGAGCGCTGGCCTCGACCCCTCCCGTGTTTCCACCCCTGCCCTCCAGCCGGCGTCTCCGACTCTCCCTGCCGCGGTCACGGCTGTTCTCTGGCACAACGTGCAAGGCCACGAATCTCCGACCAGGGCCGTCTCGGAAACTGAGGGGTTCCACGCAGGGTGCGTGCGATGAGGTTTCCAGCAGGGACAGGTGCACACCAGGTCCCGGCTCTGACGTGAAATCGTTTTCTCACTGCAGCACCCGCCCCCCAGATGCACACGTCTGCCTCCCCCCGCCCAACGGGAACCCGGCCCGGCCACCAGGGGAGGGGAGTCCCTGCATTCTGCGGGACAGGGCCCCCGGGGCCCCCGGGCAGACGCTGGGACCAGGAGGCTAAAAGAGAGGCAAGGGAACGAATTAGAATGGCCAGACACACCTGGGGTGCCGCTAAGTCGGGGACCTGGGATCCGCTGCTGGCTGATCTCCCGTCGTTGCTCAGAGCATGAGTGATTCTGCTCCCACCCCCAGGGAGGCTCGTCTGCTCCACGGGCGTCAGGCCCTCTGTTCCCTGGTGGCCAGGGGACGTCAGCAACGCAGGCGGCCCGACGACCCCACGCCTTCCCTTATGCCCTAGGGGAGGGTCGCCCCGCTTGGCCCTGAACCCCACATTCATGCCTACAAAGGACAGAGCACCAGATCAGGTGATCAGAGAAAAGTCACAGGACATGTGAAGAGATTCTGCGAATTCTGAAAAAGCCCCGATCTTAGGAATCAGAGCAAATGAGGGCTAGGACGCATTCTTTGACCCCTGTGCAAGTGACAACAAAAACAGAAACAATTAACCAAAATAGGAGGGACAATCTCAAAATTAAAAGAGAAAAATACAGAAAAAACTTTTCCGTACACCTCTGGAATCAAGAAGTCAGAACCCCAACGACAGCCTAGGTAAAAAATAGCGACGAGACCACGGGTGTTGAAAGGCAACATAACAACAGAATCCTCACCAACACCATCGTCATCGAGACCATCAAATACCCAAATGGGTGACACCACTGAACCAGAAGGTGAGAACCAGAGCGTCGCAAATACGCAGACACCCACGGAGCAGGAATCCTTGACCTGCCACATCCACCACCGCCCTTCCTTCTCAGACACCACTGAGGGAGAAAAGACCAGAACCCTCCCTCCCGAGGGTCTGTTAATTCACAGAAACAGCAGAGAACGCTTTGTGCATACAGGAATGTGTCTGCAATGGGTTTGGGTTGGTTAGATCCCCTTCCTTCTCATGTCCCGTAGTGAACAGAATCTAGTGCCCAGGGGGCACCCACCGCTCTGAGCGAGCCCCCAGGCACGGCAGCGGCCGCAGGGGGCACACCTCCTTTGTACCTCGGTGCCGCCTCCTTCCCGTTTCGTGGCCGACTCTGGGCATTCTCCCAGAACCCAGAGGACAAACACGCAGGAGCAGGGGGTCCTATAACTAAACTAACAAGGAAACACTGTGTGGGGTGGGACTGAAAAGACCAATCATGTACGTGTCCTAAAAACAGGGAAATGAAAGGCATGTTTCTCAATTCTCCCTCCTCGAAACCCACTCAAAACAAGAAGAAAATTTTAAAATAATAATGTGATGATGAAAGTAAAAAAGAAAACACTCCAGAGAGCTTAGTGCCGGGGCGTCTGTGACCCCCCGAGAGCCACAGAGCTTGAGGGCATGGCCCCAGCAGGGCGGCCAGCCGGTGTCTGTGGGAGGCATTTTTAAACCCCACATCCGGCTCTGTTACGTGTTTCTGGCCATACTGTAGCATCTCCCTTCCTATCTTCTAGATCATTCATGACAAGACAGAAGCCAGTCAATCAGTCAAAAATCATTACACGGTACAAACCCAATTTCCAGAGTTTGGATGTCCCTGGCTCATTGATGTATTTTCTGCTTAGGACAGAAAAGAAATACATGCAATATTCAGAAATATTTCATCACGAGTTGTTAGAAGTTTGGCTGCTTCCCATCACACACCCACCAGGCTGCTCAGGAGTTATGAAGCCCAGACCCGGGGCGGGGGGAGTGGGGGGCAGGGGGCTGCCCGCGGGCCCGTCTCTCAGCAGCGCGCCGCACACGCCAACCCACGGCCTGAGCCTCGAAACTTTACCTCTAGCTCAGCGTTAGCACCCGGCTTGGGGAAAAGTTGCACGTACCCCAAAGACCGACCCAAAGGCCTAGCTGGCTGGGACAGCCTGCGGTAACCGCCGGCAAGACCCGCTTCTCGGACGCCCGCTGGAGGGGATGGTCTACAAGCCCCTGCCTGGGACCCCGGCGTGAGCCAAGGATTCATCCTGAGCCCGAGCCAGAGACGTGGCTCCTAATCACGGAGCCACACCAACGCCCAGGAAAACGAGCAGCACGAAAGACCCAAACGTGTGCCTCAGGGGGACACACACGTGCGGGCCCAGCAGTTCAGGCTTGAAGAGAAAACAAAGGCGCACTAAACACGAAAGTACCCTCACGGGTCTGAGAACAAGCACCCATAAAACGGGAACAGGATGCTCTGAAAAAGGGAAGTCGGGTAAAAATGAACTCAGGGAGGAAGAACGAAGCTCGCACAGGAAACCTAGGTTAGAGGCTAGAACACGGGGTCAAAGAGGCCTCCCGGGATGTCCAGCAAACTGGACAAAGAGACGGGGACCGGGAGACGCAGGGGTGGGGGGGGCTGCAGGTCGGGATAGCGGGGGCCACGCTGGGAGGGGGCTACGCAAGCGGCCCCTGGCCCTGAGGGAAAGCCGGGCAGGTCGGGAGCAGGGAGGGGGGTGGCGACAGCAGCGGGTGCACTAGAGACGGGGCAGGAACAGAGCTGAGATCACTTCCTGAGATCACCACACGCCAACAAAGACCAAACAGCCCCCAGCACCCCCCAACACTGGACACAGCACAAGGAAGTCAGCAGGGGTGAGTAACGGAGAAAGTGCTCCGTATTTCGGAGCAGGAAGTCAGGAGGCGCTGTCCGTGGTCCCTCCTGGGTGCTGGGCAGCCCGGCGGGAAGTAGGGCGACGGCTGCCTTCTGTCCCAGTCTCTTCTGTGTCATTTATCACTCTAGGCACCGATTACTTGAGTCCCATTGCTCAACTCCGCCAGGAAAATGTTACTCACCTCTCGGGTTGGTTTTTTTGAGTTTTCTCACCGGCACGGTGGCCTGACTTGGCGCCAACGGTGAACATCACCGTATTTTACCGAAGCGCGCTCTCCAGGAGCCCCCCGAGCCTGCTCTTTCTTCACAAAATGAGGAGGGGGCTCCAACCCTGCACGGCACCGGGCACAACTGTCTGAGGAAACAAGACGCAGGCACGACTCGGACGGATGCGTGAAACTCCTCTCTCCCCTCGCTCTGTCCTTCACAGGTCAGCCCCACCGCCCACCCGTGCCGGGTGACGTCACCACAGGGGAGCGGTGCTACGGGCCTCCGAGCCGCCCGCGGCTAATTTTTAGGAATTACACTGAAGAGCCGGGTCTAAAAATCAAGACTGAATATTAATAAGGTCAGTGGCAAGGAGATATCGACGGGCGAAGTGCGGGGCTTACGATTACAAGACGACGTTTAAAATCTTCAAAGGGGGTTTCAAAGGCAATGCCACAAGGAGCCCGAGAGCTGATCCGGCAAGGGTCCACGCGGAAAAAAAGAAAAGACCAAACCAAACTGGAGGGGAGGGTCTTAAAAGTAATCAAAAGCTTTCCGTGAGCTTGGGGTTGAGGGGGCAGCCCCAACTCTGGAACACCCTCCTTTCCCAGCCTACACCACCTCCCCGACAACCCACATGTCACAGTGCACACCCCACACAACAGTGACGCTACCAGCCGAGTGTCCTGTTGGGCCACTGGCACCGTCCGTCAGCAGGGCTTGTGAGATGAACTGGGTCTTTCACTGAAACCAGGTAGAAACTCTGCGTGGGAGCATCCTACAGTCCTCGGGAACCAAGGAGGGGGGGGTCTCCTACTCTCCTAAGTGCTCTGAAGAGAAAGGGGTCAGCTGACAAAGATTCTATGGGCAGGGGGAGGTGGAGAGGCAGGGGGAGAAGCAGGCTCCCCGCTGAGCAGGGAGCCCGACACGGGTCTGGATCCCAGGACCCTGAGATCATGACCTGAGCCGAAGGCAGAGGCTTTAACCCACTGAGCCCCCCAGGTGCCCCCAAGCAAAGATTTTAACTCCAATCTTTAAGTGCATATCTTGTCTTATTGTATCAAATGAGTGGAACATGGGAAAAACAAGTACCAAATTGATGAGAGGCACAAGCCTGGAGGTTGAGGCGAAGATGACAAGATCAGACGTACCAGAGCTTCAGAGAGTGGTTTTTGTTTTGTTTTCTCGTTTTTGCATTTTCCTCCACCAAAGGCTCACGGGCCTCTGGCTGACAGCGGGTATGTACAGTTACAAAGAAAAAAAAGAAAGCACTTCAAGAACACAAAGGAAAGGCTAGAAATAAATGTCATTTTAAAGACTGTGTGCACTTTCCTCCGTTTTCCTGGGCTGCTGTCACGGTGTGTGCACGTGTCCCCACAGGCACTCACGAGGGCATCAGTAATGCCAAGAAGAGAGGCTCCAAAGTCATCATCTGGTCCCCGCTGTGGCGATGACACATGGTCACCCCAGGGAGTCTGAGGTCACTGAGGATCACAGAGCCAGGAACACTGCTGTGACCCTCCCAGGCAGGTTAAACTCGTGTGGAGAGACGGGCCCCGGATGTGTTGTGCAACTCCAAGATCTAGAAAGACAGCGGAGTCATCCGCTTGCGTCCCGGCGGAGGGGCCTCATCGTTCTGATGGCCTCGGCTGGGATCGTGGCCCGTGAAGAACCCAGATGAAAATGCACAGGAGGGGAAGTCCTGGGTTCTTTTTCTAGGGATGTGATTTGCACATGCAAGCAGAATGTCTCGATGGACCAAAGGGGGGAAAAAAAAAGACTTAAAAGACTGAAAATCATGGTATCATCAGGGAATCGTTTTCTGTTAATGAACTCTCAATAAATAAAATCTCCCATTGCACGTGATCTCATCCTTCAGAAAGGCATGCGTATACAGCGGCAAGCCGTAGTCGCTGCCGAGTTGAGACCGAGGGAGAGACGGGCCCTCGCACTGCCCCACGGTCAAGCCACGTGTGAAGTGCCCACGGTACCCGCCAGGCCTGTCTTCGAAATGTCGCTAACACAGACTGCGTTCAGAGAGGAGGGCCGGGCTCGCAAAGGGTCCAGACGCTTATGCAAAGCACGGTCAGAAGTAGGGATGGTTTGTCTGTAAAGAAAACGGTGATTAGGCACGAGAAGAATCTAATTCAGCCAACAGTTTTGGAGGCTTTCTAGCCGGCATCACACCCTGCAGGAAATCCAGATGTGAACACGACGCCACCTTCGCCCGCGGGAGTCTACCTGGTCGTGGTTCCCGGGACCGATGGATGCCACCGGGACAGCGACCAAGAAGAGGGAAAAGGGAAAGAGCTGAGCTTCACAACGGAAAATTGTTCTTCTTAGAAAGATTCAACGGCCGGGATCTGGATAGGAGCGTAGTTATCCACTCAGACAACACTTGAGACGGAACGGCGGTCAGTACCCGGGAATCGGCGGCAACGATGAAGCCAGCACTCAGGCGGTTGGCGACCTGGGGCTGGAGGGGGTTGGCGGGAGCTGGGGCAAGACACGACCGGCCCTAGCAATACTGGACCTCTTACAAACGTCCGGAGACACTGCCGTCCTCGTGTTTCTCATTTCACAATGGATGAGTGAGTGTGCCTGCACTGGGGACCCGTGGACTCCCCCAGTCCTCGGGTCCCTTCTCCGGACCACCTGAGTGCACACTTCACTGGCTTCCCCGGCAAGGGAAGCGCGAGAGCCCGAAGTCCACTGATGGGCACAGCCCAGCTGACTACAGAAATGACCGTCCCCCTAACGTCTCTGGCTGTAGCGCAAGGAGACTCAGCTTCCCGTGGGAGGGAGCGGAGATGCCTTACCCCAGGATCCATTCTCCCAAGACACCAGCAGATGCTCCCAACCTCACTCTCATATCGCCTGAGTCTTCTGACCGGAGGCTTACCGAGACCCCCGCACTTCCCAGCCTGGTAAGAGCCCACGAGGAGGGTGTTCCCAAGGGCTCGTCTTACTTGTCTTACTTGCTGCCTCGTGGTCGCTGAGACCAAAGCACGACAAGAGCCTCGTCGGGGATTAGGAGAGAAAGCCCTTCCTGAGAAGCGCCAAGCCCTCGGTCCTAGAGCAGCGGATCAGGATAACCGTCCTACACCCTCGGAGCAGGCTGGAGGCCAGGAAGCCCCCTGCCAGGATCAGTCCGGCTCCTGGAGGCTAAGAACGCCTTTCCTGGGTTATCAGTCGAGCTAAAGCACTTTGCGGAGGCTCCGTAAACACGTCAGACGGATTTGTAAGGATTTTCCACTCCCCATCACAAGGGAAAAGTGGTCCAAGTTTAAACGCTCATGAGTAAGACTGTTCCATGTTATGAAAATAGGTCATTGTGGCTCTTTAAAACCAATTTCAGGAATGACAATAAACAGAGGAATGAGAAATAAAACTCAACTGCACTAAAAAAATAAGAGAGTCAAATACGGGAAGACCGTGCTGCTGGATCACCTAAACATGCTGCCTCGTTTACAGACGGACAAAATCACCCCAGAGCAAACCATGAGAGTAACTACTAACGGCAACAAATGAAGAGAGGCAGCCCTGGAAAAACGTGTAATAATCAAAAGAAAGACATTGGAGCCTCCCACTCAGCTGCCGAACAGCCCCACGGGCTACGGGAAACCAGTCCCTCTCCCTAAACCTCCTTCTACTAATGTGCAGAGCGACAATGACAGTATCTGTCCCATGTTTCTCCCCAAACTACTCTTAGGGACAGAGAGGGTGCCCTGAGCCACGGCACCGTGTACAAAGGCAGCGGGTTGCCAGGTCTCAAATCTTCAAACACCATCTATGATTGGCTTCTGCATTTCTTCCCATTTCTCTGCAGTCTTTTTTTTTTAATTCATTTGGTTAGACTGACTGACACACAAGCACCCCGCAGACATGTGCTCATCCATTGTTCATAACAAACACTACCACATACACGACCAGCATTTTCCCCTTTTACTGGAGAAAAAACTGAGGCCCAGAGGAACCCACAGAGGCAGGAGTGGACCCGGGGGCAGTCTGGCCACTTTGTCCTTGCCCCTGCCCTCTGCACCCCCCGCCCATCGGAAGTTCCAGAGGTCAGCAAACCACACCGGCCCCTCAGCATCTCCCCCTTATCAGAATCCACAACGGGAAAGGCAGAGCAGGCGCAACCACCCACCTCACTAGGAAAGAATCATTTCTTTTCCTTTCAACTGATTTCCAAAGGTTTAGGAGACTTTTTTTTTTTTTTTTTGGTCTTCACAATGCTGTTAGACAAAAGTACAGAATTCCACGGGGAGGGGAGCCTCTCTCAGGGTATTCAAAGTCACCTTTTAAATGCAAATTGAAGGGGTGTTTTGTACTGTAAAAGATCTAGTAACAATGAAAGCTTGTACCCAGCATCTGGCCCAGCACCTGAGATCTACCAGGCACTCGAATTGCTGAAGGGTTGGAAATTCTAAAAATTTAAATTTCTCATCGTGCTCAGATCCTGTGGTTCTAAGAAAAGAAATCCAAAAATTATTAAGTACAACAATATCAATCTAGACTTCCACCATGTGACCTCCTTCTCAAAAAGAAGAGCATGTGTTTCTGATACGTATATAGACACACACGAATCTTAAGAACAATTTAAAATAAAAGACATTGAGGGGGGCTTGGGTGGCTCCGTGGGTTAAGCCTCTGCTTTCGGCTCAGGTCATGATCCCAGGGTCCTGGGATCGAACCCCCGCATCGGGCTCTCTGCTCCACGGGGAGCCTACTTCTCCCCCTCTCTCTGCCTGCCTCTCTGCCTACTTGTGATCTCTCTGTCAAATAAATTAATAAAATCTTTTTAAAAAATAAAATAAAATAAAAATAAAAGACATTGAAAGCAATGAATCATGAACAGAAACTCGAGTTCTGGTGTCTTCTCTCGGCGCCCAGAGAACAGTCTTGAGCACCTGCCGAGATGCTCAGCTCCTGTCACCCCAGGCGCCACGGATGGAGAGAACATCATCTGATTTTGGAACCCCAGGGTCAGGCTGCCTGGGTCCAAGCCCCTGCTCACCTCTTAACTCTGTGTGGCCCTGGGCAAGTCATCTCTCCTGGTCCTCGGTCTCCCAGTTTCTAAGATGGAGGTGACAAGAGACCCTGCCTTGCAGGCGTGATGATCAGAATTACGTCCCACGGGAAATGTGCTTGGCACAGAGGAGACGTCCAGTGAGTGACGCGGCCAAGCCCAAACTGACACCCACAGCAAACCTCCTGTTTGTGAACAGAGAAAACGGGGCTCAAACACAGTGCATGACTCCCCCGGCCACACGGCCATGTGTGTCAGTGCCCGATGAGCAGTCCCACCTCCCAGCTCCAGACCAGTGATCTTTCTCTCTTTTTATCATTCTAGATAACTGTGACACACCCCCGGAGCTCCTGCCCCTCCCTCCTTCCTAGCCTTCCCTCCAGCCAGCCAGCCAGCCGTCCAGCCGTCCATCTATCTTTACAACAGCGATGTTGAAAACAATGGCCAAGACTCCAGTGCCTTTCCTTTGAATACCTTTTGGTATGAAATTTACTTAATGTCTCCCTTAGATCTATTCTCATCCTGCAATCCATACTCCAAAGACAGCAGACACGTAGCGCAGCGCACCCAGGAAAGCCCGGGTCTGCAGCTGGCTCCCCGCCATGCCCGAGTGCCGATGCACGCGGCAAGAGACGGCCAGGAAACCGGACAGCTGGGATAGGATCTGTGCACTTCCACGGTGCAAATTTTTCTTACGATGAAAGAGACCAAGAGGAGAGTAACGATGGAGTGGGGGAGGGGACGGCTGCCTCAAGTGTGGCAGAATGCTGGAAGCCCTCGAAGGAGGGTGATGAGGGCATAGGGTTCACTTCAGTATTTTATTTATCTGGTACATAACAATAAAATTTAAAAAAATACGCATTACAGCAAAGGAAAAAACAGAGCTGGTGTGTCGGTCTCAAGGTCCTGAGGCAGTGAAGGTCACGTACAGGAAGCCCGTGGAACTCCAGGTGCCCTGTTCCTCCAACTCTGCATTCTCGCCGTTATCAGCTGACAGGGAACACACAAATTCCCCTTAGAACAACCACCGGGTCTTACGAAAACCCGTCAGAAAGCAGTGGCCCGCAGTGTGCGCGTGGGGACAGCAAGGCCACGCGCAGCAGGTGAACGCGCCCGCACGCCCGCCCAGAACCGGCCAGGACAGACGGGCTCCGTCTCCTCTCCGCCCTCCCGTCACCCTGCCTGGACCAGTCCCACCGTCAGGTGTCGCTCAGGAAATCAGCTTCGTCCCGCAGAAGGCAGGCCGGGGCGTCTGGATGGAGGGCTGCGGCAGCATCTCAGGTCCCCCCCGACCCCGGGGCCGGGTTACGCACTCACTCTCAGCACAGCAGAGAGACCTCCCCTCCCCAGACCGCCGGCAGCTGGGATGCCCATGGCTACCTGAGGCCTCCATTCCCGGGATCACAGGAGATGAGCGCCCTGAGTCTCGAAGCTGAAAAGAAGGCGACCGCGGGGCCCGCAGCCCCTCCTTGTGATCTGCTCGTCCCACCAAGGGCCTTCCAAGACCGTGCAGGGCTCCGTGTGAGTCTGCGGAGAACCAGAGCGGGGCCCTGTCCTCAGGGCCAGACGCAGGCCCAACTAGCCAAAAGCTCTTACTGGCAGCGACGAGGGCGGTGGGAGCAGAGATCACGACCCGGGCTCGCTAGCAAGACGCTGCAGGGGCAACGGGCCAGCGGGCACGGGAGGGACAGTCAACAGCGTGTGCGGGTGCGGAAGGCTGGTCCGGGAAGGGCGCAGGGAGCCGAGGCGGTTCCTCCTCGTGAACACACGGCGGCCCTTCCTGCTGACCAGCACCGTCCAGACAAGAGCTGAGGACCCACGAGACCGGTCCTGAGAGACTCGGGCCCAAACCCTCCAACCGTGTTGTTACTGCGTTACCTTTGTGTTAATTACCAACAATGCGAATGCGCTACCTTTGCAGTTCGTGGTAAACGTGGAGACAAGGCGACAGGGCAAAGACCACTGAGGAAGCGGCCACGGAAGGGGCAGGTGCTACAGAGACCCCCTCCGGTCCACCTTCCGGCTCAGAGGGGAAGTCTGGGGAAAGAGGCAGGCGGGCGCCGCCACACGAAGGAGACCGTGGTCGTCACCATGCCTCGTCCCACAAAGGTCCTCAGGGTCCACTCCCACTGCCCACGTCCTGACGTGCTCATTCCCACTGAGGGTCAAGCTTTCAGAAACTAGTCTCAGGGACGCCAGGAGGCTTGCAGCACTGAAGGGACCCCAGGGAGGACAGCAGGACACAGGAGTGGACAGCACCTCTGACAGGGAACATGCCAATGCTTGGGGTAGGACAGCCGCTCCCCGGGTGTCTTGGGAGAGAAGGGGGGGCAAATTTCCAGGTACAAAGCGTGACCCGGGAGCAGCACCCAGTACCCCCTGACACCTCAGTGACATCCCCCAGGGACAGGGTTGTCACAGGGACATTGGACCCTCCCACACAGGGTGCCTACAGGGGCCTGGGGCTTCCCAGGTGCAGGCTGAACGGGGTGGGGGGTGGACAGGGGCAGGGTTCCCCCAGGCAGATGCCTGTTCCCTCAAGTTGGCTTTTGGTTTTGTGGTTTCCTTCTTGGACGGGACAATTGCAGAATGTATCCCGCCCTTGCTCTCGACGTCCAGGCTCGCACCCTGTTGCCTCCTCTGAGTGTCCCCCGGGGTGGGCATCTCAAAGGCGACAGAGACAAAGCGAGACTCCCTGCCCGCCTCCCCACTCGGGAGCCTCTCCAGCCCCCTGCCGCCTGGATGAGGACTGACTCAGGCTTCCCGCTGCTCCAGCCCAAACTCCAGGACTCATCCTAGACCCTCCCCTTCCCCACTCGACTTGGCAAATACCGGGGACCGACCTCGGAAAGAACACCCCGGACCCCAGCACCTCCCACCACCTCTGCCGCCACCGTCTCTAACCTACCACCCTGCGGCGGGGCCTCACCGGCCTTCCTCCCTGCTCCCCGGGGACCCCGGCCTTTCATTTAGCACGGACACATCACCAAGAGCCACTGAAGCCTGTGACGTCCCGTTACTTCTGTCCCCGAGGTTCCCGTTCCAAGCCGCACAAGCCCAACACAGTGGCCTGTGAGGCCAGCTAGGAGCCCCCCCACACCCGCTGACCCCGTCCAGGTTCCCACTGCCCCCACCAGGCACCTCACTGGCCCTGCTCCAGCCACACCAACATCCGGGATGCTCTGTGAACTCAGGACCTTTGTCCCCTGGCCCTTCCTGCACGGAGCCACAGGATTAGCCCCTCACTGCTTAGGCCCGATGTCATTTTCGGGACGAAGCCCACTGTCACCTTTTCAAACGGCCCTGCACACGCCCACTTTCTTATTGCCACCGGCCGACTCTCTTCGACATTCTTCTCCCGTCTCAGTAACATTGATCATATTCTCCTCAAATACTGTTTACATAATTACTGGGATGACTGTTTTTCCTAGGCATGTGCCCCCTGTGAGGGAAAGCTTCAGCCAGCGGGGATTTTGTGTGTGTTTTGTTCAGGAAGCACGTCTGGCCCATGGCAGGCCCTTAATACACTTGTTCAACAAACAGACCCAACAGGATATGAGATTGAGTCAGAAAAGGATACTTCATAATCTGAAGGCCTGGCCGGGGAGTGTTGCTGGAGACGACAGGTACGAGGTGTGGCTGCGGACGGGGGCCAGGGATGGGCACCAGGAAGGGGCACAGGGTGGTGGAGGGGAGTGTCAGCCAGGGACGGGCCGGGCAGCCAGGAAGCAGGGATGAGGAGCAGGACACCGGGGAGGTCGGCCTGGGCGGGGCGGCCGAGGAAACCGGGACCCAGGTGTGCACACTGCCGTGGCTGGCCAGACGCGCAGACGGACAGAGGAGCCCAGAGAGGAGCCTGCAGCTCCGACCCGGAGACAAGGAAGCGTGACGGGTCAGCCCGAGGCCGGACTTTGAGCTGTGGCAGGGCTGGAGCCCCAGGCCGGCGAGCCCCTGCTGAGCTTTGGGGACAGAGGCAGAGACCCGAACCCCCCCCCCCCCCCCCAGTGAGAGCACAGCCCTACCACCCTCCTCCCTCGCTTAGGACCATGGTCGTTCTGGAGTTTTCTTGATGTTTTCGTAGGAAAAACCAATGTCTTCCAATGAATCACGTCACAGCATGCTCGTTTAAAAAATGATTTCCTCCAGCCCGGTTATGTAACACAAAACACGCACAGAGTTGATTAACATGTGAATGGTTCTTTCCTTCTAGACACATATGAAAACTAAAGTCATACCCAACACCAGTTTGCACGGGTGCAACCGAGAAGAGGGCGTCTGTGAAATATCCTTGGGTTATTCATGACAATAGGGAGGAACCAAAATATTTAAGTTAAACTAGCATACACACCCCTCGTGCCGGTATTACGGACCTTTGCAGGCAAGGTAATTATACTACACGCAGTTTGGTTCTGCCCGTGACAATCACTAAAAATAGTTTTGAGAAAGTTGGAATTCTCATTGGATTCCCGGCCATAATAACAGAGGGCTGAGCCAGCAGCTAGAATTAACGTCCTGAAGCTCGCACCACGGATGTACCCTGAGGTCAGGCTCGCCTGACATTCTCCCCCCAGCCTAGCTGCCAGGATTCCATCTGAACCACCCAAAAACGTAACCCAGAGGAGGAAGCGAGTAATCAGCACCAGGATCCCTCTGCGCCCCCTTTTCATTTGAAAATTAAAGCCGTGCTCTGTTAACGAGTGATGCGGAGTTTGGGCTCCGCTCGGCGATTCAGCGGATCGCTGACAGCCAGCCGGTCACTGAGCAGTCCGCAGCTGAATGACCGAGGTTTTCTGGAAGGACGGTCTCCAGTTTCACCACGGTGCCTCGGTCCTCGAGCGCTCTGAAGGCCATCGATCGTGTGGAAGTTATCAATGAGCTCCATGACGCAGAGCCTTGAAAAGCCAACAGGACTCAGAGGCCAAGGCATCATGGGAGCATTCATACTTTAGAAGGAAGTGTGTGATTCAGGCTGACCCGAAGTAAAGGGAAGGGTGAGTATCTACTGAAGGTCGTCGCGTTAGTCAACAGCTACCAGCGCCTGTCCTGAGTGGTGGGCAGGGACTGGGTTTCACCTTCCCGTCCCCCCATCCCTGACGCGACACCCCAAGAAGTCTCCTGCCAGACCGCAGGGCCTGCGCCCACGAGCGAGGCCTGCAAAGGTCACGGAGGAGGGAGGCAGTGGGGGGCGTGGGATTACAGGTAGTTTCCTCTCCTTTTAAGTTCTCCTCTGGGCACATAAACACCTTGGCAGATGAAGCATCCCCCGATTTAAAACACCAGCGCACACGGCTCCCCAGGGCGAAACTGGGAGACGCGGAAGAAAGAATCCAGACGGCCTCTGCGCGGCAGCGGCACACACAGCCTCCTCCCCGTCCGCGGCACCCAGGTCCTGGCACTCAGCCGCGGTCGGGACCAGGGATCCTCCTTCCAACACATCATCGGGTCACCAGCAGCCCGACACCACGTCCCTGAGCCTCCGTCACCCCCTCACGCCGTCTCATCACGTCAGGAGGGTGAGCGCGGCACAGCACGGCGGTTTGAGCGGGAGAACACGTCCGCGGCACCTTCATCACTGCGTACCGCTTGGACGGTCCCACTGTATTATGCGTCCTTGTTGCCCCCTCCCTTGGGGTCTCATTTACACACTGATCACAGGTACGTGTCCCCAAGCAAGCCCAGCAACGCAGGTTTGGTGCGATGTCTTAGAACAAACCTCCCACGGATAAAGGGGGGCGGGGGGGACGCCTGCACAACCGAGTCCTCTCTGCTGTTCTCCGCGCCCACACCCACCGGGCCAGGCCGGCCCCGCGTGCTGCTCGCATCCTCGGAGAGCGGGGAAGGACGCGGGATCTCTAACAGTCTTTCCGATCTAAGTGCCTGGCCCTCGCGCGAGCTGAACACGTGCTGATGGCAGCTGGAATAATGTTAGTCACGATTGTGAACAAATAGCCCCCTTGCGGTGCTCCTGCCGCGTCGGGGGTGCTGGGCTCACGCACCTCACATGGGGGCCGCCCCCACGAGCAGAACGGTCATGACCGGACCTGAGGTCCACGCAGGTTAGGAGGCCTGCCCGAGGCCCAGCCGCTAAAAGCAACTCAGGCAGGATCTCAGGTCAGCTTGACTCCCAAACCCCTGCCCTTCGCCACGGAAGCGCCAGAGGAAAGCTCAGACTCGCAGGAACACTCCTCGCCAGGTCGCCCTTGAGACAACCTTGCTATGTTGCTCTGACAGAAGGGCCAGGAATCAGTTCGGCTGTAAATCAGCCAAATGAAGAGAGAGCTCACCGAGTCGTCTCGAGCTGGAGACCTCTGGCTGGAGCGGTGCAGACGCCACCCAGGCACACTTGCACCCGAGTCCCCTGCTGCCCCCACCCAGCCTGCCCACAGCCAGGTCCACGGCCCCGGCCACCGGCTACCAGCTGCCAGCCATCCCAGGGGGTGGCTGTGGGCTGCAGGGAAGGAGAGGTAAGGGCCAGGGAAGGGGAGGCCTGTCTCCCCATGGCCAGTCGCCACAGGAGCCCACACAGGTGGTCACAGAAAGACAGCGGCGTCGCTGCCCTACTGACCTGCTTCAAGGAACCAACTGTGGGCTGTTCGGCAAAGCCTATGCCCTTCAGTCAGAGCGAGGCTCGTCGAGGCCGGAGCTCCGTGGACAAGCCTCAGCACCCCTGCAGCCAGAGCCCCCACCAGCGCCAGGGGACTGGACGCACCAGGGCCCAGCCCCTCCCCCAGGATGTGCCTCGTGCAAGGGGACATGAGGGACTGGAAGGAGTGCCGGAATCGGGACAAATTTCCCTCGCTGCAAAGGTTCTGTGCTCATCTAACGTCTGTTAATTCAATCTCTGAGGCACCCAGATGGCTGTCAGGAGAGTGTCTGCCTTCAACTCAGGTCATCTTGGGGTCCTGGGATCAAGCCCCGCATCGGGCTCCCTGTTTGGCAGGAAGCCTGCTTCTCCCTCTCCCCCTGCTTATGCTCCCTCTCTCACTGTGTCTCTCTAATAAATAAGTAAAATCTTTAAAAAAAAAATTCAATCTCTTAGACAAATTAGGAAGCCTATTATTTAAAGCAATCCTGGAAAAAAAAAAAAGCCATTCGGATCGCCAGCTAATGATCTCCTAAGTGTCTCTGCGCTGAGAGTTTGGGTCCCTGCGAGCAAGGCCTCCTCAAGCGGAGATTCATCATCTCACCACGAGCTGAAGCAAAATACCATGGGGAAGGCAGGTGTGTGGACGCCAGGCCCCAGGGACTCCCATGGGGTCCCCGGACAGGGTAGAGGAACAGAGGAGCCAACGGGGCAGGAGAGGAGAGAGCGCGCTGTCAGTCCCCTCGGGGGATATCCTTGAAGTGACTTCTCCAGAAAGCAAAAAGGGAGAAAAGGCCACTTCCACGGGCGGGTCGGGCCCCAAGCCCAGGGCTCCACACCCAGCCTCCAAGGGCCCCTGAACAAACACGGATGCGTCTGGAAGGCACGCTCACCCCTCCACACAGAAGCGCACACGAGTCCGTCCGGTGGGTCACCCTTGGAACAGAAGCGTGGAGAAGGGGCCATGAGCGCGGAGAAGGAGCCATGAGCGCGGAGAAGGGGCCATGAGCGCGGAGAAGGGGCCATGAGCCATGGACCCAGAAGCTCAGAGTCTGCGGGGCTGGAGAGGACCGCTGGGCCACAGGGACACCCCCCAACGGCCGGGCTCAGCACATGCGCTCCGAGGGTCAGGGGGGCGCCGGAGAGACACTGTGCAGACCCCCAAAACACATGCGCCCATGTCGGCTTCAGCGAGTCGACTCCGAGAGCTGCAGTCTCCCAAGTGGGATATTCCCGCACCGGCCGCCTTCAATTCCAAGCCAACACGCTGTTCCCTTCCTGGAAACGGCGCCGTGCCTGGCCCTTGTGTCAACCACTCTCCCTACCACATTCCGTTCCCTTCATCCCCCGGCCGTCAGACCCAGGTAGAAATCCTAAGTGGCCTTCCCTTAACGGCACCCTCTGAGAACACAGGGAGCAGACAAGTCAGGTCTGTAACTTCGCCTTCCCAGGGAACGGAGCTGCATCGCTCCCCCAGGAGAAACCCACCCTGACAGTCAGAACGCCATTCACTGGCAACAGACGGGGCCCACCCGAGAACACCTGCCACGGCCTTCCTGGGACTTACAAGTCGTCCAGTTACGGGTCCTACAAATCACAGACACAGAACTTATAAAACAGCAGCACAGGGTTACGTTTTCGGAACGTTTTTAGAAGCTCTCTCTCTCCTCTCCACCATCGCCGTGGTGTGGGCAGACCCTCACCACGTCTTTTCACAAGACCTCCAAGATCGGGAGATTCCTGGCCAGGAAACCAAAGCGGGACCGCCCCATTGCCCAGGGGACGCGGATGAGAACCGGTACTTGAATCGCATACACCTCCGAGGAGGTGGGCGAGAAGCACTGAGCCAGGTCCATACGGGACCGCACAGGAGCCGGCACACATATTTGCACACTCACTAGAGCCCCACAAGGGCCCCAGGTTCCCATCCCATCATTCTGCAACATCCCTACTCCGCTCCCCGAACAACCCCTACACAATGGACAGGTTTCAGTGGGGGAAATGGTTTTTCTCTGTTACCGTGCCTCCGCACTGGTGGGTTGGTTCAGTAACACATGGCGGAGACCTTACGGCTGAAAAAAAAAAAAAGTCTCCAAAATCAAGCCCATCCCTTTCACAAACTAGAAAAAGAAGGAAGCAGGCAAGAGTTGGGGATTAGCGATGCTCCAGGGGGATGTCCCCTGGTGTCGGCCAGGAGCACGTGCCCACCGGGCTAATGGATCACGGCTGCTGGTAAAGGGAATGAATGAGTGAGCGACGTACTGTCTTCGGTAATTTGCCTGCGGCACCGAGGCACCAAAAGTCATTTTTCTTTGTCTCTGCATTTGCTTTCTCTGATTGGGTCCCTGTTTCTGTCACCGAATGCCTCGCCCTTCCAGTCTCTGCAACAAACAGAAGGTTGGGACAACGTCTGCGGACGGACGGCCCCGGCAAGCTCCGGGGATAACCGAGTCCCAGATGCCATCTCTCCTTTTCTAGATTGAAGTGTTTCTGCCAGAATGTTCGCCACCCATCTTCCACCTCGTTCTCGGGGTCGTTTGCTTGCAAATTGGCTCGATTCACACCTCGAATCCCGGGGCCCACCGCGCCATCTGCAGCTGCTCACGTCCGAGAGGACCCCCGAGGACGTGCGCAGAGGGGCTTAACCTGCCTGCTCCCACCGTAACCAACAGGCAGCTCATCCCACATGGAGCAAATTAACCATTTCCCCAGCTCGAGTTACCACACCACCTCCGGAGAAGGCTGCACTGCTTTTCAGCGTCCCCTCCACGGACATTTCCAGGAGATTCCCACCCACTCCCTCAAGGGCTCGTGTTCACGACATGTTTATAGATGCAAGGCGCATCCTAACCTTCAAGCTTTCACTGGGGCTCCGGCTCTCACTCGCAGAGAACCTCTCCTTGTTCCCACACCGGCTGTGGGGGAACTAGATATTCACGTCCCCGCCGGCAGAGTCCCATGCTGAAACCCAGCCCCCGGAGTGCCGGAATCGAGAGGTGGGGCCTCTGGCAGGTGGTCGGGTCCAGAGGGTGGAACCTTCCCGGGGTGTTAGTGCCCTTAGAAAAGCAGCCCAAGAACGCCCCGGGGTCCCTTCTGCCGCGTGCGGACGCCATGAGAAGCCAGCAGTCTGCAGCCGGGAAGAGGGTCCTCGCGCAACCCCGACCTCGCAGGGGTCCTGACCTCAGACGTCCCGCCTCTGGAACCCTGAGGAACCCATCTCTGTTGTCCGAGGACCCCCAGGCTATGGCACCTCCTTGAAGCAGCCGAGCGGACTCAGACAGCACTCACTTCTCCCAGCCCCGGCCCCTCACACCTGCTCCTATCCCACACCTTCTCTAACAGTTTTTAAAAATGCTTGAAATAATCCTCTACCGGCCGACAAGCAAAGAACACCCTTCTCGCCTTCGCGTTTGTTTACTTCCTCCCCAAAGCTCCGTTGGGACCGCTCGGCCACTTGGCCACTCCTCACCGACAGGACCTGCTCCGTTCCCAGGCACGTGGGTAGCCGGCACCCAGGGCAGCCCCCGAGCGGGGAGCGGGAAGTCCGCCCGGGGCTGCGGCAGACTGGGGTGGGGGGTGGGGGCAGATGAAAAGGACAGCAAGGGAGGGCGGCTCTTATCCGCAGCCGCAACAGAAGCTTCACTGTGCGCAGAACAAGCACATAATGGATACAAAGTGGCTGGTACCTCGGGCCGATACATTGTAGACCCTCCCCGATCCGGTCTGTGCTGGCGCCTGCAGATAGCAGAACCCTGGAGGTGCGATAAGACCCAACTCTTGTTTGTAAGAATCCGACTTAGGAAAAACTAAATTTATCTCATTTGTGGACTTCGGGGCCGTCCCTACGTGCAATTCATTAAAACAAATACTTGACGCGTACCCATTATTTCAGGGCACTGCTGGGTACGGAGAAGACACAGAGTCCCTGCCTCCAGGGAGCTTCGGTTTAGTGGGAAAGACCGTTCAAGAGTAAGACATGGTGGAAGAGTATGAAACGTGCCGGCCAAGGGGCCGGGTACCAGGTGCCGGGAGCACAGAGTGTCCGAATCTGCAGCCGGTCAGGACCGAGCGCTTCCGACGCCGAAGAAGGGCACGCGCCAGAGGCTGGAGGTGAAGGTGAGGAGGGAGGCGGGATGCAGGCTGAGTACAGAGACAGAGAGCGCGCAGGACGAGGCAGACTCTGCCATCGGGACCGTGAGCCATGCGGTGACCCAGGAGGTCGGAAGAGAGATCCCCAAAGAAGACACGGAGGGAAGGAGGTGGAAAAGGGGGTCAGGCCCAGCCACGTCATGGGTACCTGCGGTGGATGACTCTGCCTTGGCAAGGACCTGAGCAAAGCTGTAAACGGGCAAAGAACAGGGCACCTTCCACACAAGGCGAAGGCAGGAGAGCCAGAGAGAATACGAGTCTGCTGAAAAGGAAGGCAGTGAGGGGACGGCCCGGCTTCGGAATCGGGGGACTCCCGTGTCACTAGAGGAACTAACAGACATAATGCACCTCCTGGGAGGTCTGACACACAGGACTCCGTGGTGCAGTGGGCGGTGTGGAACCCGCGGCCTGGAGACCTGCCGCCGGCCCACCGTGAGAGAGCCTTCCCCGGGCCTCGGGCAGACAAGGCGGGCGCCCAAGAGCGGAGTTCTGAAGCTAGGAGATACATTCCGTGGCCAGCAATCTGCATTTTTCTTGTTCTTTTTAAAAAATATTGAATAGACTATATTATGCCATGCACATTGCCCATGGAAAAAACAGTGGTTTGTGAAACATGTGCTTTGGCCACAGACATGTGCAGAGGGACGGGGCGTATACGTGTGTGCCTGATCGACGCATGACCTGTATGTGTGACCGTGAGGTCACCTTCCAGATCGCTGAAAAGCACAGGGCAAGACAATCTGTAAGTTTCTTCAAGTTCTAAGATGCTCATGGTAGCCTTTAAATTCTACCCCGCTTTACAGAGGCGTGAGTCCATCCAGATATGAATTCTGCTGTAAAATTAAATAAATGGTAGGCACCATTCAGATCTATCATCAGATGTGCCAAAATTGAATCGAACTGTTGATCCAGAGACAATACCCTTAAACTAAGTATGACAAGAGTCTCCAGGAAATGACGACACCGTGCCTACTCTGAGCACAGCTGCACCTGGACATCCAGGCCAAAGGGCCAGTCTCCTGTCTGACAGGCTTTCGTTCTCAGGTAGTTACACACACACAGGAACAATGGTCTACAGAAATTCTCACATCTTGGAACTCAAAGTAGGATTTTGATGGTTCATTTTTAAAAAGATTTAATGCCAACCCTTATTCTTAACACCTTTATGAACAGTAGACTGCGGCAATGTACTGATCGTGTAGGACACAGAGTTTTGAAACCCTTTACTGGAACAGGCAGCCTTCGACGGCTTGTGGCTCCTGACTCAGTAGATCTGTACATGATACGTCCTCATCTGCCCAAACCCCTTTCGAGAAAGCATCCTCCCAATGAACTCCTTCAGGATTCCAAGAGAACACAGACAACAATATATATTAAATCCCAAACGCCGTCCTGGGGGACGAGGCATTTTCCCCAAAACACAAAGGGTAGTTTGGGAGCATTCACATTGGCGATCCGCATAAGCCAAGCAAACACATTTTGGGCAAAACCACATAAGTGCCCATTGCCAGAATCGTGCCAACTGCCCTTAACCTGAGGACTCTTTTAATGGGAGAGATCAGACGGCGTTATAGACGTGATCGCAGGTCTTTTCCCCATCACTGCTCTGGGGTAGGTGGGGGGAAGTCACAAATACCCACAGGGAGCACAAACAGGTGGCGTGACCTGCACACTTGCCAGGCGTGTTCCTAAGATGAGAAGAAAACTCCAGTTTTCTGACCCAGGAACCAGGTCGGCCATTTGGGCCTCGAACACCAAGGCCCTCCCTCCACAAACACTTTCCAGTCCTGTGAATGTTAATTCAAGGTCAAGCGAGTCGCCAGACCCTACCAGGTAAGATTCAAACTCATCCTGGGCTCGTTCCTGAGGCTCTGTGGGAGGTGCAGGGGACAGCCACCAGCTAGCTTCCTGTCCACACAGTGCCGGCTACTCTGCCCCTCCCCCCCCCAAGACAAACTCCACACCAGGCGCCCCTCCAGCTGCCTCCGGGGCTGCCCACCCACGGCCCCTAGGAGCCCTTTACAAGGGGGGTTGGAAAGGTCTGTCCTCTTGCCCCGGATTATACACGAGAGGAGCCCGAGGTCGAGAGGCTCCTGTGCCTGCCCAAGGTCACTTCAGTCGGAGGCCCGTGAGGCTCTGGCCGCGGCTCACATAAACTCAGCGCGAACCAAGTTGCTTCTCTGCCCGACACTTGAGCCGCCCCCACGCCTCCGCGGGCGGGGACCAGAGCCACAAAAGACCCAGCCGGTGGGCCGGGGGCCCCCAGGCCTGCCTGAACAGGCAAATCCCCCCGAGTCTGAGCTCCCCAGGAACCTGCGGGCTGGTGGGATTTGGGGAGGGGGTGGGAGAAGGCCAGGGATGGAGGAGAAGAGCGAATCCACGGGGCCCGGGGCTTGGGGGGGGGTCCCACTCCGCCGGCGCACAGCCCTGGAGAGGAAGGACACCCCTCCCCGCGGGCCGCCCCCCAGGGGACCCCTGCCCGCCTCCCCTCCCCCCCCGGCGACCCCCGCCGGGCTCACCGCGTGCGCAGCGCCTGCCAGGCGGCGTCGATGTCGGCGTACAGGTTCTTCTCGGAGGGCTTGCCCGAGCTGACGCCGTAGCCCGAGTAGTCGTAGGAGAAGATGTTGCAGTTGATGCGCGAGCCGAGGCCGATGTAGAAGCTGCACATCTGGCCCAGGTCCACCGCGTTGCCGTGCGAGAAGAGCAGCGTGTAGCGGCTGGAGGGCGCGCAGCGCACGAACATGCAGCCGAGCCGGTTGTCGCGGGCGGTGCGCGAGAAGAAGACCTCGACGGCGTCCAGCTCGCGCTGCGAGTACTGCCAGTCCGCGCGCTCGCTCAGGTGCAGGCTGCACGCGCCGGGCCCCGCGCCCGCGCCCTCCTCGGGCTGCTGCGGCGCCGGCTGGGCCGCGGCGGGGGCGGGGGCGGCGGCGGCGGCGGCGGCGGCGGGGGCCGGGGCGCCGGGGCCGCGCTGCTCGGGCGCCAGCACCGTGTAGGTGGGCTCGGGCGGCAGGAAGGCCAGCTTGGCGGCGATGCGGCTCGGGCAGGGCGGGCAGCAGAAGAGCCAGCACAGCTCGCCCAGCGAGAAGCCGTTCATCCTGGGGCCTGGCTCGGGCATCGGGGCGGCCGGGCAGCGCCGCCGGAGGCCGGGCGGGCGCGGGCGAGGACGCGGGCGGGCGAGCGCGGAGGGCGGCGGCGGCCCGCCCGGCCGGCGGCGGGAGGCGGGAGGCGGGGCGGGGCGGCCGGGAGGCGGGGCCGGGGCCCGGCGGGCGCGGCGCTCGGAGCCGGGGCGGGTCAGCGGCGGCCCCGCGGCCGGGGCGAGGCGCGGGCGGCCGGGGCCCGCGCGCGGCACACAAAGCCGGCGGCCGCCATGGCTCCAGCGCGCCGCCCCCGCCCCCGCGCGCCCGCCGCCGCCGCCACTTCCGGGTTACCGCGCGCCGGCGCCCCCGCGGGGACTCGGCGCGGGGCCGGGCACCTGGGCGGGGCTCCCCGCCGCCCCCTCCCTCCGCGGGCGCGGGCACCTGCCGGGCCGGGGGAGCGCGCGCCCGCTCCCGGGACGCGCAAGGCCCCGGGGGAGCCGCGTGTGCCCGGGACGCCCCTGCCCCCGGGTCCGCACCCCGGCAGCTGGGCCGACCCCACGAGGGAGCGTGGAGGGGACGCGGGCACCTGCCGGGCCGGGGGAGCGCGCGCCCGTCCCCGGGACGCGCAAGGCCCGGGAGGAGCCGCGTGTGCCCGGGACGCCCCTGCTCCCGGGTCCGCACCCCGGCAGCTGGGCCGACCCCACGAGGGAGCGTGGAGGGGACGCGGGCACCTGCTCGGCCGGGGGAGCGCGCGCCCGTCCCCGGGACGCGCAAGGCCCCGGGGGAGCCGCGTGTCCCCGGGACGCCCCTGCTCCCGGGTCTGCACACCGGCATCTGAGACGCAAAGGCCCCAGAAGAGCCGCATGTCCCCAGGACGCCGCTGCCTCCTTCCGGGTCTGTACGGGGGCAGCTGGGCCGATCCCCGGAAGGGACGGTGCAAGGGCCGAGCGCATCCTCCCGCATCGCTCCTCTCTCCCTTCTCCAAACCCAAGTTCGGTCGCGGATGGGGTTTTTGGGGATCGGGGGAAGATCACATTAACGCGTGGAGGAGCGCGGACACACACCTGAAATACTCGGCTTTGGGGGTCTGAGCTTTCTGAACCGGCCCTTCCTCACGTGTCAGCACCGTCGGGTGCCGCTGCTTGAGGAACGGAACAGTCCGCGCGGGGGGTCCCCGTTACAGGAGGCCGTTTCTGCACATGGAGCAACCATGTTACCTTCCTCGGGGCGTGATGGGGCCTTTCGGGTGTCCCTGTGTCTTAAGGAGTCAGACAGGGTCGCTCCTCCCCGTGTACGGTGCGAGGCTGTCCTCTCTGGTCCCGCGTGCGGCTGACTTTCTAGTGTCCAACACAGGGCTAGTTTCTCTAGACTTGTCTTGGGTCCGAGACTTTTAAGTGGTCTCCATCATGAAAGATTTGTTATAATGACTTAAATCCACTGTAATCCTGGCATTCACCTTTAAGTGACTTTTTTTTCCCAAGTATAACTCCCAGTGTCTGAAACCGAGCATATTCTGGTGCCCATGTCCCCGAGATTTCTATGTTTCCTTTTTGCCCCCTGATTTGGCGCTGAACTCCCTTTCAGGAATTGACAGGAGATCCCCTTCCCGCGCTGCCCAAAGGACGGGGAGAGACGAGGCAGCTGGCAGCATTGCCAGGCTGGGCCGGTTGTTCTAACTAACAGACGTCCCGAGAATGTTAACTTTTGCTGCGGCTTTTAAAGGAGGGGTGTTTCTGAGCACCCTCGTCTAGACGGATTTGCTCTTCAGATCGCAATAACCTCAGGACCTGGCTTTAAGAGATCATTTCTTCACCGAAACAATCTAGGTCGTTTCGGAATGACCCAAAAACTTAGAGGAAACCTGGTTGGTAAATCTTGCAGACAAAGTATCTCTGAGTGTATGTTAAAGCGACTCACCCTTGGTGACGTTTTACCTAAAACCAGAATTTTAGCTTCACAGGATTGGGTTCCCTTCTTTAAAGAGGTTTATAACTCAGGAAGGTTCTGTGTTCTTTCCTTAGATAGGTACTTAGTTTCTTGTATTCAATTCTCGTGTATATGTATGTAATATTTTTTGTGCTCACAACACCCAAGATTTTTTGTGCAACAGTTACAAAGATGAGTAAAACAATCCCTTCTCTCGAGTACCTTACAATCTAATTAGAGCCTTGGGAGAAGGTTCAGAACAGTTTTTCACATGCCTTTAAAGAAAAAAAAAAATTAACTCCCCATAAAAGCTAAGGAGAGCTGGTCTGGGGAAAGCAAAGGTGGCCGAGACCCAGGCCCCTGCCCTCAAGAAGCTTCGAGAATGCATCCTCCTAAAGCAGCCAGGACTGGTCCCCTGAACAATATTCCCTGTCACTGAATGTGTCAGTTTGTTATTTAATTGGCCCTTTTCACGCCCAACTTTTCCCGAACTTTTCTTCTGTTTTAATCTGCCTGATGTCGAGTGGCTCAAGAGCTAACTCAGTTTATAAAAGTAAAACTGTGTCAACCGTGTAGGGGAGAATGATCATTTTTTATTGGTCATAAGAGAAGGATGCTCATGCTTAAAAAGTGAATCTGGCTGTTCAGACGGACAATAAAAGAAATCTAAAATATATTGCCTGTTTTACTTTTAATTTAGGAGTGGATGTCCTATGAAGGCAAGGATCATGCTTATTGTGGTTGCCACTGCTCCCCATCTCCCATCCTATGCCTGACAGAGAGCAAATGCTCCGTAAATATTAATTAACTCGATCAATTAAAGAATGAGTGGGTGATATGATGAGCGCACCGAGAGACAAGCCGTGTCTTCTGGCTTGTCTGTTACTATGTCAGAGTACAGGCCTTGAGGAAGATAAGAGCCGTCCGCAGCCAACACCCATCACGGTGTGTTTCTAGCCTGTGCCTGTCCTCTGGCTAAGGAGCTCTGGCATCCCCCCACCCCTACCCCAATCTGGCTAACTCACAGAGCTGGGGTTTTGTTCTGGGTGACAATGCTCCCAGTTCAGAGACACAGTCCTCCCCCTCCCCCGCTGTGAGAATGACCCAGGTTCCGGCCAAGAGTCTCTAAGTGGAGAATTTTGTGGGGGAAGGACTGAACAGAGCCAGACTCATCTGGAATGCTTGCCCCCTCGGCTCGCAGGAATCATTGGAGCCACAGCAGCCATCTTGCAACCATGAGAGCGAATTTCGTAGCTGAAGATGGTAGACGGGAGGTGAGACTCTGAGGCTTCCCGGCAATGCTGAACAGCGGCCCAGGCTGCCTTTGTCTGGACTTCTCGTTAGGTGAGAAAAAGAAACCCCTTTGTCGTTGTAGTTGGATATTTTGTTACCTGTCGCCTGATGTAGTGATTAGGAATCCGCTTCAGAAACTAAAAGCAAAAGATCTTACGTTGCTCTCACCTGCTTTCTCAGTAAGGACAAAGAGCACCATGTCGCTCAACAGCGAGCAGTTACACTTGGATCCCGCTTATGTCCCAGAGAAAAATATTAAAGTATGATGAAATGTGGGATAGAGTTTGAAGGAGATATCTACTAAACCAACACATCTGAAATGTGGAAAAAAAAAAAAAAAGCTTATAATTTGGGGGAAAAAATAGCATAAATGACACTCTGAGGCCGTTCCAGGGAACCTAGGCCGCGTTCATTAGGGGAAGGGGCTTGTCGCTCCGTGGGGAGCTTTTGGAGGCAAAATATCTTTTCCCAGAACCCTTTTCAGCCTGAGGGCTCTTATCAAAAGTGTTGTAAATGAGGTCACTGGAATCTAGCTGGGGAGCGCTCACGGAGCCACGAATGCCCAGAAAGCAAACTGCCAGAGATAAGAGTCAAAGAAAGAAAACACCGTCCTCCACGGAGGGAGACGCGTCGTCCTGGTTCCGTCTGTTGCCCGGGTGACTGTGTCTTCAAACCTGCCTTCGGTATTGGTCCCGCCGTTAGCCTACTCCTGGATCCCTAACAGGGTCCCGGCGCCCCTGAAAGAGATCACACTCCTGGGCCTCGGTCCGCTACCTAAGACAGGAGCTGAGTCCCTGGGTTTCCACCCTGTATGGTCAGCCCCAAACATTGTGTCCTGCCCCATCAGAGAGCTCGAAACATCGGTGTCAACTGGTTGGCATTCCAGGGCTCCTAAATTCTAATCCCTTTTTAAAAATACGCAAAGATGTCGTAGACGACGTTAAGCGAGTAGTCTTTTTACAGTAGAAAGTGGGACTGGCCTGTTCCATGCGGAGCTTGCAAATCTAATTTAAAAGTGATAATATCATGGCATTAATCTTAAGGGTGTTTTGTTTGTTTGTTTGTTTTTCAGAATTGTGGATAGCTACACATTAGAACAGGGTACATGAATGATTGATCTGTGGCGTTACTCCAGGGACTTGACAACAACAAATACTGAACATATACTGTAAAAAATAGTAACACCAAAAAAGAAAAGTAATGCCAGCATAAGACCACGCAGAGAGAAAACAAAATGACTTAGCTGTTTATAAGTATTTACTGTATGATTAAGTTGATAGATCAGTGGGGGGATATACTAATTCATTCAATCATTGGTTAAATATTTGAAAAAAAAAAGATAAAATTCAATTCTGATGGATCAAAAACTCAAGGATTTTTTTTTAAGATTTTATTTATTTATTTGACAGAGAGAGATCACAAGTAGGCAGAGAGGCAGGCAGAGAGAGAGGGGGAAGCAGGCTCCCCACTGAGCGGAGAGCCCGATGCGGGACTCGATCCCAGGACCCCGGGATCATGACCTGAGCCAAAGGCAGAGGCTTAACCTACTGAGCCACCCAGGCGCCCCCTCAAGGATGATTTTATGACACCGAAGGACAAGCGGAAAATAGAAATGAAAATTTACGTATTTTGAGCATAAATCAAAGGCAGAAACCACAAAAGAAAAAAAAAAAGATCAGGGATTTGACTGCGTAAGTTTTCAGTCTTCTAAATGCAGAAACATCTACAGATGATGTATTGTGGAAGATATGCTGTAAAAAAGTCCTCTGGGGAAGAGGAGAGGAGGGAAGATACACGTGAAGGGAAGCTGATGAGTGTGATTTGATAATTAAGGCATTTCAGTGATGAGTTGATGGGCACATAAGGCTGTGATGTGTTATTCTGTACTTTAGACAAAAGTTTGAGATTCTCCACACTAAAAAATTTACATCCTCTAATCTTCAGAATTCTGAGGAACTAGGCAAAAATATTTGCTCTAAGTTCATTTAAAATAAAAGACCCCGGAGCGCCCAGGTGGCTTAGTCAGTTAAGCATCTGACTCTTGATCTCAGCTCAGGTCATGATCTCAAGGTCTGGAGTTCAAGCCCCAAGCTGGGGGAGCCCGGTTCTAGGCACGGAGCCTGTTTAAAAAAAAAAAAAAAATTAACTTTAAAAAAAAAAAAAACCCAACAAGGAAAAGGGGCAACATGCACGGACAAGAATTTTATTACAGTGATCAGGGGCGCCTGGGTGGCTCAGTGGGTTAAGCCTCTGCCTTCGGCTCAGGTCAAGATCCCAGGATCCTGGGATCGAGCCCTGCATCAGGCTCTCTGCTCAGTGGTGAACCTACTTCCCCCTCTCTCTCTGCCTGCCTCTCTGCCTGCTTGTGATCTCTGTCTGTCAAATAAATAAATAAAATCTTTAAAAAAAAAAAAAGAATTTTATTATAGTGATCATAGGTACTATATGAAAGAAGGAATAATCTCCTTAGTTTTTTAAATTTTATTTTATTTATTTATTTGAGAACGCACGCATGGGGGAGGGGCAGAGAAAGAATGAGAAAGGAGAGAGAGAGAGAGAGAGAGAAGCAGACTCCTGCTGAGCAGAGAGCCTGATGCGGGGCTCAATCCCAGGACCCTGGGATCATGACCAGAGCCGAAGGCAGACGCCTTAACCCACTGAGCCACCCAGGCGCCCCTAGATTCCTTAGTTTTTAAACAGCATATTTTAAATACATATATTAACCTTCTTCAGTTGATCCAAAAAACTTTTGAAGGAGGTCAGCGACCCCTAGAACTCTGTGGGACGTGATGTGGAAAAGCAAGCGCTCTGATCTCCAGCCTTCAGGCGGGCGTGTTCATTGATAGGCTTTCTAGAAGGAAACTTGACAATACATACCGGAGGACTTGAAAGCATACCACATCTATAGTCAAGAAATTCTGCTTGGAATGTAGCCTAAGGAAATAACTTGTTTTGAACATAGATTTTTAAATAGTAGGATGTTTATGACAGCCTAGTTTATAATAGCCAAGAAAAAAAAATGGACAGCATCAAAGCCTGAAGTAAGTGATAGCACGTTCAGACGATGGACCAACGTCTGTCGTTAGAACAGAAATTGAGGGACCGCGTTTAGTATCATAGGAAAACATCTGTAATGAGCTGAATAAACACAGAGCACAAAATAGGTACAACGCCGTGTAAATATACTTTAAAAGTTTAAGCTTGGGGGGCGGGGAGTGGAATCTGTCCCTGGCCAGTGAGATTACAGAGTTTTTTTTTTTAATTTGGTTGGTTGTTCATTTCTGGTGTGTACATTCTGTAAGCTCTAGGCATGTCCTATTTTTATAATTAGGTGGGGATAATAAAGGTCATTTTAAGCCAAACAGGAGAACGGAAGAGGAAAGAAAGTGCTCTAGAGTAATGAAGATGTTCTAGTTATTCCAAGATCCTTCAGAAGTTAACATCCCAAAGATTGAGTAAACGTTCCAGTCACATGGGAGTAAGATGCTGTTATGACGGCCGAGGTCAGCGGAGCTTGGCTGAGACCTACTATGCTCCAGGAATGTGTGGTTCCTGCCGCAAATGCAAAGAGAGACGAGATCCCAGAGGACCTGTTTTTCTTCTCTCTGCTTCGGAGTCTGCGTTATCTGATCGTAGGACCTTTCTGGTACGTGTGCCCAGCCCAGGAATGCGCTTCCTGTCTGCGGTGTTTTCTGCACTGGCTTCCTCCCTCCCTCTCCACCCTTCTCTGACTTCCTTTCCCTGATGATGAAGCTGGTCTCCGTGACCGCCGCCGCAATTTGGAGGGAGAGCCAGGACTCCTCTGTGGGCCCGTGTCTCCTGATCTCTTCCCGCTTCTCCACGGAACTGCTCACAGACGTTATCATCCGCTGGACCTTGTCCACACCTGGCACTCCGTCATGGCTGGAGGGTGAACTTCCTTCCCCGCCTGCAAGTGCCTCCTCTTCTGCCCCCTTTCCTTCCGTCCCGCTGAACCTCTTCCACATTCTCTGGTTGTCCCCCCCCCCCATCATACCGCCCAGGATGGCCAAATGGACGGGAGCTCACGTCTATCACATTCTTGTTGGCACCTTCTCACGCACTCTGCACCACCCTTGTTGTCCCTCTGCCATGCCCACTTTGCTGGGTCCCTTCCCTGGTTAGACCAAATGTTCCACAAAACATTATCGAGCACCCGTTCAACGCAGGAAAGAGCTGGAATACCCCGATCTCGTCCTTTTTTAAGAACTGCTTTTCTGTGGTTGAGTGTAGTAGAGTGGGAGATAGCTGGGTTCAGTGCAGTAGCCCAGGGTAGGGCATGGGACCGACCGGATTAGAGTCCAGACGTTACCACGTAGGGCAGATTCCTTCTCTGGCCTCTAGTTACCCCATCTGTAGAAGGGAGTGACCGTACCTCTTAGGAAAGAAGTGCCTTGTAAACTGGTAAAAGCTCAAAGGTCAGGAAGGGAAACACTTGTGCAGGCTTGAACTCCAGCCTCTCAGCAACAGCTACTGCACCCTCCCCCCACCCCCGTCCTGGGCTTCATGACTGATAATTCTTGTGACTTTACATCCTTTGTGTGGATGTATTGAAACTACGCCTTCAGTCAAAACGACCCTGGTTTTCAGTCCCCAGAGTGGGGAACCCAGATGCAGAGGGAGCTACTTGCCGAGCCCCCGTCAGCCGGTCATAATCCGCGTGTTCTTGATCTGATCCACGGGCTCCGGCTTCCCAGCACGGAGACGCATTCTGCACCTCCACTCTCTTGAATTCAGGTTCCCCTGTGTTTGCTCCAAGGAGCAGAACACGGTAGGCGTGATTCTGCCAGACTTCCCACGCTGGGTTCCAAGGAGCCTCCCAGCTTCTGTCGGACCCTCGTGATCCGTTTCCTTTGGGGAAAGCCGGCTGCCATGCTGGGAGGAAACTCACATTATCCGCAAGGGGAGAGACATCAGAGCACCCCCAGCCCCTGCAACCACGCGGGCCGGGTGGCGGACACGCTCCGTGGGAGAGAAGGTGGCAGCCCCAGCCATCAGCTGACGCAGCCTTGGGAAGGACGGCACTTGGGAACCGCCTAGCTAAGCCCGTCAGCCCGTGAAAACAAGGGGAGATGAGAAATCATCTTGGCCCCCAAGCTTTGGAGCGACTTGCCACGTACATTAGATAACGGGGGCCAGAATATTTTTCATCATGCCACTGAAAATCGTCTTTATTAGAACCCATTGGGAGAGGTTTGCATTGAAGCTGGATGCCAAACAGACTTGAGGAACGAGTCGTCCCTCTGTCGTCCACTCACTTCCAACCACCACTGTGAGTCTTACGGTCCAGACGCCATCCTTTCACGTTGGCTGGACCAGAAAGCTCAGAGCCGTAGGCTGCCCTTTTCGAAGATGGCATGTAGGTGATACTTCGCAAGTATGGTTTCTTTTGTATTCTATTCTTTGGCCTCTCTGTTTTCTTTTTTCCCTTTATTTTTAAACCCCTGCTTTCTTGCTAACTTAAAATTTCCATACCCCCGTAAGCTTTCTGAAATCATTTCTGTAAAAAGGTAGGGAGTAAGCCACTTAAATAAATAGAGTATTTTCCAGGAACTGCACGGAACTTCCAAAGAGGTCACAAAGTTGAATGAGGCTAAGGTTCTTACAGAAATGTCTCTTGTGGATGTTATATAACCCTCATGATAACCATGACAGGAGAAATGTAGAAAGTGCTCCAAGAATACAGAATAATTCGCTCCCATGTGGGGTTGGCGGTAGACACCTGCTCTGAGCTGGGCGTGGAAGGAACGAGGGGTCGTTCTAAGCAGAGAGTACACTACAAAGAATAGGTATTTTCTCCTCCTAAGATACATTCCCCCACTACTGCCACTGACCCGTCCGCTCCAGGATTATTCTAGAAACTTCTCACACTATCCGCTTTCATCTTTACCATGCCCTGGAGTCTTTCCTTTAGCTGACAAGGATTTCCAAGTTTCCCCACCTTGTAAACCAACAAACAGAGCCTCATCTTCCTGGCACCCTCCTATCCCTCAGGCTTCTGTGCCTGTGTCCCTTCACCGCCACGCTTTTGGAAAGAGCGGTCCACACTCACGACCTCCACTTCGTCCACACCCGGTGGTTCTCAGACTGGACGACCCATTAAAACTCTGAGTATTTCTTTAAACTTCCAGAGCCCAGGGTACACCCCAGAGCGATGATCACAATCTCTGGGGGCAGGACCCGGGAGTTCGTGTGTGAAACTCCCCCAGGAAATGCCAGTTTCGGTTGGGAGTCCCTGCCACGGCCCCTGGCAGCCGCTTTCCTCCAAGGCCACCGGTCACGTGACTCTCCCCGGGCTGAATCCGTCGCTACCTTCTGACCCTTGACCCTGCCTTGTCCCGAAGCGTTGAAAGTAATTGCCCACCAGCCGAGTACGAAGTCCGAGCGTTCAAAGCCTTCCACGCCGTGACCTCTCACCGAGCCCGAGCTGGCGCTGCTCAGCTACACGGCTTCGGTGGGACGGAAGAGAAAGCGCTGGGGCGGGACTCGGAACCCAGAGACGATGCCCGTTCTGTAACCTGGAACGCGCCCAGGAGGGTGGGCCCGGCCTGCGACCGCAGGGCGGCATCCCGGGAGGCAGGCAGAACGCGTCTGTTCACTCGGCACCCATGCTGTTCCCGGTCCGTGCAGGCGCGGGGGACGCGCTGGTGCAGGCAAACAGGAAAGGCTGGGGGTGCCCGGGGCGTGCTCGCGCTCCGCCCCGGGGAAGGGCTCCGCAGACAGAGTCCCTCCGGAGCCAGAGTCAGGGTCCAGAGCGTGTAGGGACAGGCGGTGTCCGTGGCAGGCAGGATTCCGGGGGAGAGAATTCCCACCCGTGGAGCCCCACCCCTGTACCAGGCAGTAAATAGGACATTGTCCGCTCCGCGCCCGAGGAGGCAGACTGCGTCTCTGAGACAGAGATAAGCCTGTAGGAAGTGGACGGGGCAGTGCTCTTGACACCGGCCCGTGAAAGGGAGGGGGACGGGAATGGACGAGTGGGGAAGCTGGAGGGTTCTCCGGCTGGTGCTCGAGCCGCACGCGTGGTTCTCTGCCCGGAGGACGAGCAGGGGACAAGGCTGGAAGGGCTGACACGGAGAGCTGAGGCCCGGAGCCTCGCACTGGAATGTGACAGTGTGTGACCAGCAGCAGCGAGGACCGGGCGGAGGCTCCAGAAAGCCAGTCATTGAGACAGAACTTGGCTGAGTCATGACGTTGCCCGAACCGGCCTGCCGAGCTTGACCAACCCTCGAGCTTCCCGAGGGATCTCGGGGCAGGGTCTTCATCTTTGAAATGACTCACCTAATTTAAAAAAGCAAAACCTAAGCATCACGTCCACCAGAAGGGGAAAAAACAAAAACAAAACAGCGCACATTGGGTTGGCTCCATAGTCCGTGCCGAAAACATTTCTAACAGATCCACCCCCGCATTCAAGTAACTGCCAGATCGGCGAACCTGGGGCATGCGATGGACGCGTTGCAGTGAAAGAAGGAAATCTGGGGAGACTTGAGAGGGGCGGTCGTGCTCTCCAGTCGGATAGGGAAGGGCAGGGGGGTGTCCCTTCCCTACAGATCCTGCCGTAGATTCGGGGGACGGCTGGGCAGAGAACGTCTCGTATCCATGCGCCTTGCTGTGCCCTTGAACTGCACATGACTCCAAGAGCTGCTGGGACCCCACCAGTACCTCCGTGGGGCTGCTGCCGGTCAGAGTGGTCACCGTATCCGTTCATGAACACAGTTCTGTCCGAGTCTCTGCAGTCAGGGTCCGTGCTCATTCTGTCGGGGGGATCAGCAAGGGCGAGGATGGTGGGATCCTACATTCTTATTTCAGATGCAGACAACCCTCCCTTCCCTGCCCCGAGCTCCACTGTCCAGTCGGGAGATGTGGGAGACCCAGGACGGACTAGCGAGCTCTTAGACCCAGGCGACGAAGGACCAAAGACACCAGAGCTAGCTCAGCCTAAAGGAGAGGGGGAGCCTTGTGACTGCTCTTGGCTTGATGTGCTGGTGGGAGCCAAGACTGTAGGCTCCGGATGTTCCAGTGCTCGGGTTGGGCAAGTCCGGTCCTCAGAAGTTTGAGCTGAAGAAAGTATGTTTCTGCCGTGAGGCTGGAGTCTCAGTGTCCCATTACCCTACACAACCCTGCCCAACAGACCTTTGCCTTGGTCCCGGTGCTTAACCTCCACCAAGCTGCCCAGGTGACCTGGGAATGCGACTCACAGGTGCCGTCCTTAGAGCACTGGTCCGTGCCCTGTTTCTCCATCTGGACGAGCCGGAGAACAGGAACGTCTGGTACCCCACGTATGTTGAAAGATTTAGATTAAGGCAACCCACATACAACATGATTAAAGAGCACTGCGAAAATGTCAAATGCTATAAATATGGATAATATAATGATAACTGAGAAGCAGCTTGGTTAATTGAAGCCAGTCCCCAGAGCTCTCCTGTAATTATGGGATGCTTGTGTCGGATCTGCCCCGAAGCGCGGCAGGGACCTCTTATGCAAACAGGCAGGTCACATAATTTGCATCTCGCAAGTATCTGAGATACAGCTTAAACCCAGGGGACGGCGAGACGCATTCCTACGAGTTTTGACACGTCAAGAGGATTTCTTGACCCGAGCGCTGTTTGTCTATCTGTCTTTATAGCGTGTGACCTCAGTCAAAGACCAGCAGTTCTGAGACGGGGCACTCCACAAACCCACCTGAGTGTGAACGCCCAGGAAAGGGCTCCCTTCGGCCTGGACCGGTGCAAAAGAAATAGGAAACCTCAGGGATAAGGGAAATACACTTTGAAGGTCGACAATTCCTAAATCAGTGACTAGGTCTTCAGTGTTTACAGTAACATGACCTGCGGATGTGTTACTAGACTTTTGGCTTCTGCATTCAGATCTTGATGTGTTCCCGTGTCCCCCAAGAAGGCGATGACGTTCTCAATTTGGCAGACTGGAACCGAACCCGTGTAGATCTATTTATTTAAAAAGGAAAATGTTGTTGAGGAGTGAGTCTGGATGGGACTGGTGTCAACACTCGTACCCACACCACAGTGTACCACAGACCGAAGTGCACATAGGATTTCACTGTGGGACGTCTTGCCGGATGACCTCGGCCTCCAGGTCTTGAACACCAGCACCCTCTCTCCTCACCCCTGGGATCCCCGAGGGGTCCCAGGCCTCTTCTACTCAACACGTCCGCATCTGAGCTCAGTTTCCTTTCTGACCCCCACTCCACAAAGTCAGAACCTCCTCCCGTGTTCCCACTCACTGTCTAGAAGCCAGAGCCCGAAGTTCTGGTATTATCTTCGATGTCTTCCGTTCCCACTCCCTGTTTCCAGCTAATGTGGGTTTGCCAGCTCTGATTTCCGTCATTGACTCCACCCCCACCTTAGTCCACATTATGATCCTTTCTCGCCTAGATCTCCGTCTTAGTTTCCAGGCTCTGGAAACTCCATTCTTACTGCCCATTAAATTTGACCACGACGTCCCTGCTTCAGTTATAGAATATAAAATCCTTCCATTGTGTCCTTGGATACCAGATAAGGTCTAAATTCCTTTATATGGCCTCTGAGCCCCTTCTTCTCTCCCCAGCTTCATCACTGGTCACTCCCTAGCTCACAAGAACCTCCTCTCAATCCTTCCTACACTCTCCCACTAGACCGTAGGCTCCGTGAGGGCAGGAAACGTGTCTGTCTCAAACACCATCCCATCCCCAGGACCGGGTGCGTCGCCCTCAATCCACAGCGTGCTCTATATGCCTGGAACCCTATTCCACTTTCCCTTCTAAGTGATCATTGAAAAAAAAAAAGTTTGCCCTTTTTAATCCCTGTACTCCTGCCCTGAGTTCTTATCACACCAAGTCACCTGATCTTTGTGAGCCTCTATCGCGACCTCAAATCACATTACTGCTGGAGAAGTGTGCGTTGCTCTGTAGGCGGCCTGGGCCACACCCATCCTTTATGGCCCTCTTACAAATCCCTTTCCCGGGTCACGGGGAGGCTCCTGCTGTGTAAGTCCCACCTGCCCTCCACAGCAACTGGCTTCCCAGGTCTGTCTGGGCATCCGTCACCCTCTTCTAAATCCAGTCTGAAGCCCTGCTGAGCAGGTCACACTGCCTCCAGGACACCAGCGTCCATCCCAACACTCCCAACGGGCGTTCCTTCCTTAGTCGAGGGGCAGGGGGCTGTTTCAAAGAATGCTGGTGTTGGGCTTGGTTGCTGTGTTATTTAGAGACCCCGACAGTCAGAATTTCTTCTTTATGGCTACCAAGTTACTCTGGCTCTAATTTCAAGTATTCCTCCCCTTTGAGACTGTCAGCCGGGGAAGGGAGAGTTTCACACGTCCTCCCACTTGATCCCCACCTTCACCCCCAAACTAAGAGTAGAGACCCCTGAAGGGACGGGTCTCTTCCTTCACTGCACCTGGCCCTGCAGCCTGATTCTCACTTGTTTACAGAAGAACCCTGATCACGGGTGACTCAGAAATTCCACTTTGTTTTTGAACATCTAATGACATGAGGTTTATTTTATTGTTTAATATAATCTCTATTAAAAGAATCATTGATCTGTCATGCTTTAAGACATATATTATTTGGAATATAACGTGAAAAATCCCCTGCCATTTGCCATGTCAAATAAATTTTTATTTATTTTTTTAAAGATTTTTTTTTAAATTTGACAGACAGAGATCACAAGTAGGCAGAGAGGCAGGCAGAAAGAGGAGGGAGCAGGCTCCCCGCTGAGCAGAGAGCCCGATGCGGAGCCCGATCCCACGACCCTGGGATCATGACCTGAGCCGAAGGCAGAGGCTTTAACCCACTGAGCCACCCAGGTGCCCCTGTCAAATAAATTTTTAAAAAAATCAGATCAGTGCCCTCTAGTTCCATCCACGTCATTGCAAATGGCAAGATTTCATTTTTGATGGCTGCATAGTATTCCATTGTGTGTGTGTGTGTGTGTGTGTGTGTGTGTGTGTGTGTATACAACATCTTGTTTATCCATTCATCTGTCTGTGGACATCTGGAGGGTATTATGCTAAGCAAAATAAGTCAATCAGAAAAACACAACTATCATATGATCTCACTGATATGTGGAATTTAAGTGAAACAGAGGATCGTAGGGGAAGAGAAGAAAAAATAAAATACGACACAACCAGAGATGGAGACAAACCATAAGAGACTCTTAACTCCAGGAAACAAACTGAGGGTTGCTGGAGGGGAGGGCGTGAAGGGATGGGGTAGTTGGGCGACCGGCATTAACGAGCAGGTGAGGTAAGAGCCTTGAGTCTTATATAAGACTAATGAATCACAGGCCTGTACCTCTGAAAACAATGACACATTCTATGTTAATTTTTTTAAAAAGGAAGAAAAAAAAGTCAAGGCACATTTTGTTTTAAAAAACAGATCAACAAACTCTGAGAATGTAGAGCAGAAAATCTGGTCAAATTCGCTTTAGATGCCGCAGCCTTCGGCAAGGAAGGGACTGAGAGGATGGTGTGAGGGAGAGGGTGGGATGGGGCGGCACGGATTTCCAGAGTGGTTCTGTCCTTCGCCTCCTGCTCTTACCTGCCCGTCCTCAGTCTTGGATTAATGTAAGCCCCGTCCCCTGTGTTCTTCATCGGGGACGGCCACGCAGTGCGATGAAAAACTGGACCATGTTCCGCAACATCAAGTCTGCCCTCAGCACCACCCACGGTCCTCCCACTCCTTGCTCATGGCCGTTCCCAAGACACCCGCACCTGAGTGTCGCGTGCGACTCCAGAGCCGCGGCTCCAGGGAGACGGAGACGAGCTGACCCATGCTCGGAGGCTCCCGGACTCAATCCCGGCCTCCCGAGGGTTCTTGGAAGAGTGCTGGGTGTGGAGCCCGAGGCACAGCAGAGCTGGTGTCTGAGGTCGGGTAGTGCTTCAGGAGGTGGTGAGGAGGAGAGCTCGGGCTGACTGGCCAGAGCGGCCGAGAGCAGCGTTCGAGGGTCGGTCTAGGAAAGGACGTTGCAAGAGCTCTCCACAAACGGAGTGGGTTGTGTCAGGAGACAGTTTCCTCTCGCTGGAGCCGACGGTATCGGTCTTATCTTCAACAGGCGGCTGGACTAGAGTTCGGGAGCCCTCAAAATCAGGAGAGCCCATTCTGTACTGTAGCCTTCCCGGGTACTAAGAGATTCACTCGAGGGACGCCGGCGGGGCTCAGTCGGTTGGGCCTCTGCCTTCTGCTCAGGTCATGATCCTGGGGTCCTGGGATCGAGTCCCGCATCGGGCTCTCTGCTCAGAGGGGAGGCTGCTTGCCCCTCTCCCACTCCCCCTGCTTGTGTTCCCTCTCTCGCTGTGTCTCTGTCAAATAAATTAAAAAATTAAAAAAAAGAGAGAGAGAGAGTCACTCGGCACGTACAAGGGATATGCTCCTCGTAACTGAGAGTGGGGGGTAGGCGGATACAAACGTGAAAAGGTCACTGCCGTGTGATATTGGAAATGCCACACTTGGAGGGTCGGTGAGACAGCTTGTGGGAGGCTGCGCACAGCTTGAGAAGTCAGAGAAGGTTTTCTATCAAAGAGATGAGTTTCCAACTCAGTCTTGTCAAATTTGGCCAGCGTGATCGTAAAGAGGAGGGGGCATGTGGAGAAGGGCAGAAGCAGACGCAGGCGTGCGTGTGCATATGTCCAATGGTGCAAACGGCAAGAGGCTTTAAAGGCAGTCTAAGACCAGATTGTAAGTGGCCGTGATGCCTCACGGTGGTTGGGCAACATCGGAGCCCAGAACACAGTCAGTACGCTGGCGTGGTGGGCGGCGGGAGGGGTTGTGTGAGCTAGTGTGGGCTCCGGGGCGGGAGAGGCTGGGAGGATTCTGTATCGGGGCGTGGAGCAGGGGTAAGGAGGACGAGGAGGAGGAGATAATATTTCAGAGGTCGAATCCACAAAGCTGAGAGATGAGTCTGGGGTGGGGAAGCCGGGTGGGTTGAAAACGACTCAGAAATTTCTGGCTGGAGCGGCTCAGTGGAGGAGGAGCCGACCGGCAGGACGGGAACGTGGTTGAGGTCGAGTCTGAGCACATCGAGGTACTGGTGCCCACGGGACTACTGGTGCCCACGGGACATCCTCAGAAGTGTGGGCCCAGAGCCCAGGGGAGAGCAGCAGGTAGCAGACCGTCAGACGTCAGCATGGACTGGGGGTGCGGCTCTGCCTGGGCTCCCTTCCTCCCTCTCTGTGCAGACAGAACCCCTTTTTGTCTGGCAATGGCGCTAACCTTCCTGCCCCATAGTCCGAGACATGAGGTTCTCACCAGAGCCAAGTGCGCACGTCACCACGCGTCCTGCACATGTGGCTTGACCCAAGGTTGGTCCAAGACACATGAACCCGATTCCTTCGTGGAATGTAAAGAAAATTTCCAACGTATGTGAAGGTGGGGCACATGCATGAGACAGCCCCGGGCCGGGAATCCGCGGCTTCCGCAAGGACCGACTCGTGGCCAGTCGTGTTTCCTGCATCTACGTCCTCTCCTCCCATGTTATTTTGTCTCGAGTCCCAGACACCTGGGGGCTCGCTCTCTGGTACAGGAAGGTGTGGGATGTGTGTAAAAGACAGGAATTTCTGCGGTCGTGTTGCTGTCGTGTTTGAAGCCTGTCTGACGTAAGAGAGCGTGAAACCGGCCTGAAGACGCGCTCGAGAGAAAGAGCCCTGGCCCCCTTGGCTTCTGTGGTTCCCGAGTCCCAGAGCCCTCCTCACTGTCTGGAGCCCATGGATCCAGCCCATGGATTCCCTGAGTCCAAAATCGCTCTTCCTGCCTTCACCAGGTCAAGTGGGGTTTCTGTCCCTGCAACCCAGCTTCCCAACTAACACACATCCGCGTTCCCCGACCGACGGCAGCGGTGCCGGCGAGTGTGTCCTGTAAAAACACCCTCCTCCACCCGTGAGCGTCCAAATCCCCCAGTGCCTCCTTAACGAGAGCTTCCGTCACCTCGGGATTACAGGGTCATGACTCACCTTCCCTGTTGTCCCACAGCCGTGCGGGTGTGCCTGTTGGCACTCTGCCCCAGACCGGGAGCCCCCAAAACAGGGGCTTGTCCATAGCTCTTCTCCCCCGCTTCACCCCCCAACATCACCCACAGGGTCGGTTCTCACAAATCTGCAGGCTGAGGGGGGCCCGGGTGGCTCAGTCTTCAAGCGTCCACCTTCGGCTCAGGTCATGATCCCAGGGTCCTGGGATCGAGCCCCGCATCGGGCTCCCTGCTCAGTGGGGAGCCTGCTTCTCCCTCTCCCACCCCCCCTGCTTGTGCTCCCTCTCTCGCTGTCTCTCTCTGGCAATTAATTAAATAAATAAAGTCCTTTTTAAAAACCCTGCTGGCTGAATGAAAAAGCAAGGTTTAATTTTGTTAAACAAAGGTTCAACGCCACCTCGAGCCTGAGAGACATGGACAGAGAGACATTTCGGGCAGTTTCTCCAGGGTTCTTTCAAATCAATCCGTGCCGTGGAGAGGGAGTCCGGGACGATGGTTCAGAAATTAAGCCCTAATAAAACCAAGAGAGCAACATTAGTCACATGATATTAATTTAATGAGAACCCAAAGGCCACCAACTCCTGCCCTGCTCGGTAACTCCCACCGGGGAAATGTCCCGGACCGTGTTTCCTTCTGGTAAAGCAGAACCGCATGTTTTCTATCAGATGCTTCTGGGCCTGGAGCTTGAGCTGTGCTCTTCCTCGGGGTCTGCGTCAGTAGGCCTGGCCCCCGGCCGAGGCGAGGCCCTACTGATGCTCACGCCGCGGGCTCGTGGGCCACGTGCTGAGTGTGGACGCTGCCGACCAGCGCCCTCGGCCTACAGCCACGCGCCCAGACCTCAGCTTTCCCACCCCCAGATGTTGTGGCTTGACGCCCCAGGGGTGTGGCTGGGCTTTGGAAATTCTAAAAACACCCTCAAGGGATGTGAGCGTGCCGACAAGTTTGGGAACCTCAGCACTCTCTTCAAGACAGAATTAGAGTCCCAACAGCCGGCCGTGGGTCCCACATCTGCCACTTTGTGAGGACAGGTCATCGTGGGCAAGACAGCTCACCTGTCTGAGCAGCGTGGAGGTGATCAAACACACCTCTCCTCTCTCTCTCTTGCTCCCTCCCGCTCTCTCAAGGAATAATTTAGAAAACCTCTCAAGTTTACGGTGGGAGGGAGGCATTCCTGGGGCCGCGTCCGGATCGGAGCGCTCCCGCTCACCGCCCGCCACCCACAACTGTCGGCCCTCGACGTGTCACTGGTGCCTCCTGTCGACAATATTTCCGATATTCTGGATTAAACTAAATATATTATTAAAATTCATTTTGCCCGTTTCATTTTCTCCTTTTGCAATGTGGCCGCTGGAGAACGTACGTAACGTACGTAGCTCGCGTCGTGTCTGTGCTGGAGAGCGCTGGCCTGGACCCCTGGAAGGGACGGTAGGTGATACGTTGCCGAAGAGGAACTCCGAACTCCTCGGGCAGGCCGGTAAATGCATAAAAGAATGTCTGCAATGAATGGGCTACTCCTCTGCCCTGGCGGTCGGTGGCCGGACGTAGATTTAGTTTCAAGGTGCTCATGGGGAAGAGGCTGTCGGAGGAGGCGGAACGCAAACCATAAACTGTGTCCTCAAAAGGGAAAAGAGATCGATGGACCCTGAAACAGATGTGGTGCCGGAGAACACCGTCATCGGGCGGGGAGCGTGGCCGACAGGATCTGGGACCTCTGCCCCCACCCCTCCTTCCCCCTGGGCCTCCTGGGCCTTTCCACGGTCCTACAAGACAACCTGACTTCTGGCCGCCCGGGCTTCCCGGCCAGAGCCCACGGCAAAAAGAACGCTGCCCCGGGTTCGGGACGGCGATACAAGCAGCCCCACCACGAGGGCCACAGGATTCAGCACATTTCACGGGGCCAGTGGATTTCACAGCAGTCGGAGTCCCTCTGAAGTCGGAGGGTCCAGCCCTGCTCCCGGTCCAGCCCTGCTCCCGGTCCAGCCCTGCTCCCGGAGCTCTGAACAGGCCGCGTCACCCACAGCAGAGAACTAGTCTCCATTTGAAAAGCAGATCCCGGCACGCTCCTGGGTCCTAGGTGAGAGTGTGTGTTGGATGTGAGTCACTGAAGGGCCAAGCCTGCCCTTACGATCTGGGTGCTGGGAACCCCCCGAGCCATTGGGGACGGGGCACAGGAGCCGTGCGCCACGGGGATGGTGGGGCTGAGGCGGGTCTGAATGGGGCGGAGGCAGAAGTAAGTTCACACACGGGACCCGAGTCCAGTCCGCCGCCTCTGTCCCACTAAGGCAACAGCTCACACCGTGGCCTCCTGGGGAGAGCTCCCAACGACGGCTAGTGGGGGAAGGAGGAACCGAGGTCGGATCATGAAGCGGTCAGCTCAGTGTGTTGGTTCCTGCCCCAGAGGGGCTGCGGCCGGGACAGGGACACCAGGTGGTCCTGAGAACAGCAGGAAAGGAACAGATGGGGCCCCTCGCGGAGCACAACGTCCGAACACGCACCTGGTCGTTCCCTGACATGAAGGGAGAAGTCGCTCAAGACAGTAAAATTGTCATCCTGGAAAAGAGAAAAGCAAACCTCCTCAAGAAAAAATGGGCTTGGGACGTCTGCATGGCTCAGTTGCTAAGTGTCTGCCTTTGGCTCAGATTATGATCCCAGGGTCCTGGGATGGAGCCCCGCCTCGGGCTCCCTGCTCCGCGGGAGGCCTGCTTCTCCCTCTCCCACTCCCCCTGCTCGTGTTCCCTCTCTCGCTGTGTCTCTGTCAAATAAATAAGTAAATTTTTTTTAAAAGAAAAAGAAAGGAAAGAAGAAAGAAAAATGGGCTTGTCGAGCGGTGCCGGTTCAGCTTGTGGGGATGACTTCTAAGCCGAACGTGTCGCCCAGAGTCTCGCGCACCCTGGTGTAGCCACACTCAGGGGGTCGGAAGCAGGTGCAAGGAAAGCCGTGGGGTGGGTCCGGCCCGGACTGGAGTCTGGCCGGCCAGCTCTGACAGGGGACAAAGGGCGAAGGGAAGTGACAGTAATTGAAAGAACGGATGGCAATGGTGGCAAGCAAAGAGGCAGGGCGGGGACGGGACCTGCAGATAAAAGAGGGAGGGGACCTGGAGGATTGATGTCAAAGGTTATTGAAGTGGATTCCAGAGACGGTAGGTCAGAAGGAGACCAGGCTGCTTGAAACGAAGTTTCCCGCAAAGGAAAATTTACCGGGTGTGCTAGGTCTGGACCCTGATGATGCCACGGGGCTGCGCTGGGGTGGACAGAAGGAGGTGAAGGGACGGCGAGGCCGACGCTGGATAGTTAGAGACCGAAGTCCGCAGGAGGAGGCAGGAGCGTGGGTGGGGAGGAAGACAGCCGGGGGCCCAAGCCCTTCACCGATGGGGCAAGAGGGACCTAGAGGTCAGCGGGTATCTGCGGGGAGGTAGGAGGCTGCTCAGAGGGCTGGATGGAAGGAGCTGGAAGGCACTGGGTGCAGGGAGGGCGGGAGGCGGGGAGTCAGAAGAGGTTTGGAAAGGGCAGTGGGGCCCAAATAAGATCTCTGGGCTCCCCTGCTGGTTCCCTGTAAATCTGCAGTTGGGCTTGGTTTAAGCAGCTCTCGGTCGTTGGGAATTTATTGCTCAACAATAGCTCAACTGTGGGAGAGCCCAGGGGTCCTCCGACGGCTGAATGGATAAAGATGTGGAGTGTGCGTGTGCGTGTGCGTGCGTGCGCGCGCGTGTGTGTGTGTGCGTGTGTGTGTGTGTGATGGACTATTACTCAGCCATCAAAAAGAATGAAATCCTGCCATCTGCGACGGCGTGGATGGACCTCGAGTGGATTACACTAGGCAAACTAAGACAGAGATAGATACCGTATGATTTCACTTTAATTTAGGAAACAAAACAGATGAACCTACAAGAATGGGGATAAAAAGGAGAGAGGGAGGCAAACCACAAGACACTCTTTTTAAATTTAATTTTATTTTTCCAGCGTTCCCAGATTCCTTGTTCATGCACCACACCCAGTGTTCCACGCAATCCGTCCCTCCGTAATACCCACCACCAGGCTCCCCCAACCCCCACCGCCCTCCCCTCCAAAACCCTGTTTGTTTCTCAGAGTCCACAGAGGCCTCAGGGTCTCTCCTGGGTCGAAGAGACTCTTAAATATAGAGAACAAACTGAGGGTTGACGGAGGGAGGTGGGCGGGGGATGGGCTAGGTGGGGGATGGGCGTCAACGAGGCTCCTGTTGGGACGGGCACTGGGTGTTGTAGGCAGGTGATGAACCACTGAATTCTACTCCTGAAACCAATACTGCACTGCATCTTTGCGAAGTCAAATTTAAATAAAAATTTTTTTAGAAACAATTGATTGCCAACCGCAAATAAAGCAGAAACCCTCTGACGTAGGTATCATTCCCATTTCACGGATTCGGAAGCAGAGGAATTCCCGTACCCCCACGGCACAGACGCACGGCCAAGTGGGCGACTCAGGTGCACTTGGCTTAAACTGAATTAGTAGCTTTAAGTAAGAGAAAACTTTCGTGAAAACTTCCAGATCTTCAAGCTGCTGGTGAGGGAGGAGTTCTTATTACGAAAACAATACATGTGTGTGGCAACGTGTGAACACAGGCGGGCAGAGAACACAAAGAAACCGGCAATCTGACCGACTGTGTCACCTGTCACTAATTCGTCAACATGTGTCCTGCCGACCAGGCCCATGCATCTATGTGTCTATGCACACACAAAGAATTACGTTTCCACCCCAGTAGAATCATATTCTACCATTCTTTGATTCACCATAATTGATGTAAGCAATCTGCCCGTTTGGAGACATTTATGTTGTTGGAAGAGCTGGTTTTTTAAACTGTTCTGTGCTCAGTTTCTGTGCTACACTACGGATTTCGCCAATTGCTTTATTCTGTTTTTATTTGAGCATTTTTTTCTTATGATCTCAGCCATTTGCATTTCTTTTAAGATTTCATTTTTCAAGTCATCTCTACACCCAGCGTGGGGCTCAAACTCACAACCCCGAGATCGAGAGTTACCGGCTTTTCTGAGCCAGCCAGGTACCCCAATTTGCATTTTTAATTAAATATTCTGTTCAATCTTCCTGCTTTTATTTCTATTACGAAAGGTCAAAATTCATTACATAATCTTGCAAGTCAAAATTACTACAATGCACTTCATAACAACTGCAGGCTCGTTTTCAAGCTGAGTCCTACAATTTGTTTTGTTTTGTTTTGCTAACATGGTCCTTGTGTTTTCTGGTTGGTTGCCAAATTTGGGACTGAACCAAAGTGTCTTCCGACCACTTTCAGACTCTGCTCTCCAGAGGATAGAGAGGGAGGTCAATCTTGCCCCCTCTCTGTATCCTTCGTGTGCAAGAACTTCACCCCTAAACCTGAAATTAACATTTAAATGCACCATGTCCAGCTTAATTTGGGAAATCTAGTAAGCATTCAACCGGAATGTTCCTCCAGGTTTGTTCTATCTTTTCAGACCTTAACGTATCCCCTCCGTTAGGTGGTAAGTTTTCCGGATGTTGATATTCCACGCCACAGGAAAGCCACTCCCCATTCTATATCATCCCTGGGGCTCTTCTCTGAGCCTCCTTTACGGCCACTCTGGGATAACAGAGCATCTCAGGCTGTAATTCATTTTCCGACCTTCCTTTCCTTTCCGTGGGCTCCATATGGAGGCGGACAAATGGGAACATGGGAGGGTTGAACTGAAGCTCAGAAACTCTCTCAAAACCGGGGTGCAGGGAAGCAGGGCCACAGAGACCAGGCATCTTGCCCTGTGCATTGGAGTTTAGGCCCAGCGGTTGCTGGGCTTTGGGGTCAGTGTACCTATAAGAAGAGAGCCTCAGAAAAGGAGTGAAAAAAAATCTGCAAAAACAAATTTTCCCCATCATACCTTTGGCGGAGCCCTACACAGTGCCTGGTAGGCGGAGACCCAGGGTCAGCTGGAGGCTGTGGGGTGGGGAAGGGTTTCAGAGATGGTGCAGGGCTGAGTAAGCCCATGGTGCAGGAGCGGCCAGAGGAGACCTGCGGAGTCAGCGCCTGAGCCCTGGGCCGAGGCTCCGGAAGGACCACACCCTCGCAGTGAGGACAGGTACTGGGAGGAAGGGCTGCACCCTCACCGCGGGGGTAGGACTGCAAAGACTTGCTCTAACCGAGCCTGAAACCAGCGCTCACGTCTCAACATGACCAAGGCAACGCTTCGGGGATTTCATTGTGGGCAAGAACAGAACCTCCTCGTCTCCAGAGGAATCAGACAACCCAGGGCCTGTCATCTGCTGTGTACAGCATTTGGTGAAAGAGAAAATCAGTAGACGTGCGAAGGGACGGGGTAAAGAGACCAACGAACAAGAAATGAAACAGTCCTTAGATGCGGGCTCTGAGATGACCTTCAGGCCAGAGAGGTAGAAGACAGAGTTGCTTTTGAGCTATGTTTTTGAGAAAATAGAGGGGGAAAATGGATGAAAAGGATAGACGTTTCAATAGCGAACTAAAATACTTTTTTGAATTTTTAAAAGATTTTATTTATTTATTTATTTGAGAGAGAGAAGACGCACACGAGCAGGGGGGGCAACAGAGGGAGAAGCAGACTCTCCGCTGAGCAAGGAGCCCCATGTGGGACTCGATCCCACGCCCCCGAGATCATGACCTGAGCTGAAGGCAGATGCTTAACCAACTAAGCCATCCAGGTGCCCCTAAAATATACTTTTAAAGAATGTTCTAGAAATATGAAACACAGCGTCTGAAGTTGGTGCTTATTAGAACGGCTTGCAGGAGACGGAGCAGAGCAGGGAACAGAATTAAGTGCAGGTGGGGACAAATCGATTGGAGCACAGAGTGGGGAAAGGAGCAGAGTTTCCTCTTGTCTCTCCACTCCCCGAGACGGCCCCGGGGAGTGATGAGGATCTCCAGGCTCGTTAACAATTGCAACTTCTCTTTCCTTCCAGGTTGAGAGTGTCCCTCCTTCCTTCTGCAGCTCTGAACTGGACAGGCTGAAGGAGGCTTGTCCTCCTCACCCTGTTCTCCTGCCTCTCCTCACACATCTTGCGAGCCACTCTCTGCTCTCCAGAGCTGGAGCCGGGCAGGCTGCAGGGCAGAATGGAGGGGGAAATTTCCCCATGGGTGACCCCCTGGGCACGACAGGGTTGGATGGTTACCCTTTCTCTTTCATAGCATTTAAAAGCGTTCTTCAAAAACCCCTCCATTCCCCATCTCTGGCTTGATGCATTTTTTCCTGGTTGGTTGCTTACAGCTCCTTCCTTCACCCCTGAGAATCCCATGGTCTGGTCCCCTGTTGGACTAACCTTGACCAGGACCTAAGAAGATCCTAAACTGACTCTCTCTTTCCCTCCTGCCACTGGAAACACTCACCTGTTTTTGGTTCCAGAATACTCTGGGAGGGCCGTCAGATCCCAAGGCCTGGTCGCCAGAGCGGCCACGCCAGTGTTTCCTAAGTTAGATTCCTCAGGTGTCAATCAAGCATCAGTCCCTCGGTTTCTGAAACTTCTAGACACATGCCTGGATCTTCAGTGGTCCCTTCCGAGCCCATTTTCCTCAGAAAGTTCGGCAAGTCTGAAGCGAGGGGCAGGCTGCCCAGACAGCCCAGTCTCTCCAAACCTTTCCTGGAGTTTTCTGGAGCCTGGAGGTAGGTGGTTGCCTAAGGCTCACAAAATCTTCTACAAATGCCAGTGGTGGTCTCGCATCTCACTTTGGGTTGGTCCAGGGTTGGACAATAAAGGGTTAACTCAGCAGGCCTGCGATAGTCATGCTTGCACATTCCGAAGGAAGGACTAGGCCGTCTCAGTCTCCTGTGATGTAACCTATGAGTCCCTGGAATGTTCTGCCTGATAAGACTATCTTCACGTACCTGGGACCTCGGACCACACCAGATAGCTTCCTGTTAACAATGTGCTTTCTGATGAGGGTCTCGGGCTGCAGTGTATCTCTCTGACCTCTGGAGATCCAGAAGCTGTGGCTAAGGTCCGCTGAGCAGGTGCTCCGTGCCCACATGACCGACCCTGGGTAAGCCCCGGGCACCAGCACGCGGCCGAGCTTTCCGGGTCGGGGAACATTGCGTGCGTTGTCACACCTCATTTCTGAGAGAATTCAGTGCTACCCGCACGGCGGTGCTGGGAGAGGACAAAGGAAGCTCATTCCCCGTCGCCCAGACTCTGCCCTACTTCCCTTTTTCCCTTTGCGGCGTCTCCCCTCGGTCCTTCTGCCACGCGACACTCTCCGTCCTGCGGCTTCCCCGGGTTCTGCGCACCGTCCGGATCGAGGACTCTGAAAACGGTTCTGGAAACCCCAACACGGGACCCGCAGTAGAACTGCCGCCGTCAGTCTCAGAACAGCTGCGGTATTAAAAAAATCTCAAACCCCCAGAAAATCACGAAAATAATGAACACCCATGCACCCATCACACAGAACAAATGAACAAATTTTGTCACACTTGCTTCACTTCCTTGTTTTCTTTTTTTGGTTAAGAAATAAAACCTACTAGGGGCGCCTGGGGGGCTCCGTGGGTTAAAGCCTCTGCCTTCAGCTCAGGTCACGATCCCTGGGTCCTGGGATCGAGCCCCGCATTGGGCTCTCCGCTCAGCGGGGGCCTGCTTCCTCCTCTCTCTCTGCCTGCCTCTCTGCCTGCTTGTGATCTCTGTCTGTCCAATAAATAAATAAAATCTTTTAAAAAAAGAAAGAAAGAAAGAAAGAAAGAAAGAAAGAAAGAAAGAAAGAAAACCTACTAGACACAAATCAGATTTCCTGGAACCCACCCCGGTCCTGGTCCCCGTGGCGGTCATTACTCTTGGGCTGGTGTATGGTCTTCCTTTCTGGGTGTTTGTATTTATTCCTGTATACGTGCATCTCCCTTGACGGAGCTGTACGGCCTCGGAGCGCGGAGGTCTGGCTGTCTTCGTTGTATCATCCCAGTTCTGACAGACAACTTGGCGGAATGCGCGTTCGTAACTTAACTTCAGCCCAGCACGTGTGTATCACACAGTGCTCGCTCGCAAAGTGCCAGGCACCGGGGCTGGGGACACGACGGGGTCGCTCTGCTGCACTCGTGGGAACTTCTATCCTGGGGAAGGTAGAGACAGTAAAGCTTGCTGAATCCAATACCCGTTTTCTGAACGGTCCTTCCTAACACCCCCCATGCCTACATCCCCAGAGGATTCGTCCCCCGAGTCACGCACGGCAGGGGAGAGTATGGGGATCAGATCAAGGGTGTGGTCGGGTGCAGTGCTCTGCGATATGGCTTGATCAGACCCCGCCGTGTCTTATCTAGAAGGTGAATACAGGTGAGACCCGCTTTCTTGGCCCTTGACTTGCCTTGATGAATCCTTCTGTGTCTCTCCGTCTTGGTTTCCCGATCTCTGCTCGGAGGGCTGTGCCAACCCTCACATCCTAGGCCTCGAAAACTCTGTGGACCTCAAAATAGCAACAACATGAATGAGGAAATTCTGCGAACCTCACAGTGAGTGAAAGATGAAGATATTACGGACAGGGCATGGGGTCTCAGAGTCAATGGTCTTCCCTAGAACATTGGGAATATTGCTTCTGACAATGTAAGAGAAAAAAAAAAAAAGGATCCTGGTACACAGAATATTCCAGAATGATTCTTTCCATGCTGCTATGAACAAAATCGGTTCAGTTTTCTGCTAACATGCATTCGGTGATCCCTGACTGAGCACTTCCCACATGCCAGGCCATTTGCCCTGGAGTGGACAAGGGGAAAGGGGTGGGGGTAAAAGAGAGGCTCGGACTCGTGTAGAAAACCCTCCCAGGTTGGAAGGATCACGGAAGTCTTCCTGGAGAAGGTGGCATAGCAAATGTATTCCTTAGATATTTATATTTAATTACTACGCATTTTTGAGCCATTACTGTGTCCCATGCCCTGCACAATGTGAAGGCCGAGGGGCTACCGTGATGAATACAACAAAGCCAGACCCCGCCTCTGCAGAGTTCCTACCAAGCGTGGGTCACCTAGTGTGTGGCAGAGGTGAACGGAAGGCCCTACAGCCGGGGGAGGGACAGGTCACCGCCCCAAGGACGGGCTTGTGAAAGCTTCGGAGACAGGGCCAGGGCCAGCCTTGTGCTTGAAGGATGTACAAGATCGATGGAAGCAGAGAGTGAAAGGAAAGGCACTCTGCAAAGCCCGCAGCACGTGCAAAGGCACGGTGGTAGGAGGGAGGTCCTCGGTCGATCTTCCCAGAGCAGACCGGCTGCGATAGAAAGTGACTCAGTGAATGGCGGGGGTCTGTTTAAGATGAGCTGAGGGATGCCTGAACGTGGACAGCTGCTCGGCAAAGTGAACCTAGTGGAATAAAACCCAGGAGAGAACGGCGGGCACGCGTATCGGACGCCTCACATTTCTCGCGTGACGATCATCCCTCACGTGTGACTTAAAGACTCATCTTGGGAAAAAAGGAGAGGAAATGGGACTTATCACGTATCGGACAATTGAATTTTCCATTTTCTCCTAACACGGAGCTCGCTTCTCTGCCGGAAAGCCACAAGCCACAGCAGAGGAGTCTAAATGAGGCACCGACATTAACACACGTCCCCGAAGGGCAGTCGGTGGACAAAGGCTTCCTCAGGACACGCGCCAGCTGATGTCATAGCGAAGTCAGACACAATTACTCATCACCGTTCCGTTAACAAACGGAGAAGGGGGGAAACCCGGGGAAGGTTAAGAAAACCGTGGATTACAAATTATTCCAGGCACAGACACTGTACCAGGCCCCTCTGCGTGTGCTCTCCTGCGGCAACGAAGGGAAGATTCTTCTGGAAGCTGCTCTTTCTGTGCTCACCCCTGGGGTCCCTCTGGATTACAGCGGCCTTGGACCGTGCCGTCATCCAAGCCCAGAGTCACGGAGCAGAACAGCCTCTCGGGGGGTCTGGCTCGGTCACTCCGTGCTCTGCCCGGAGGGCAGACCTGCTGCAGGCCTGTTTTTAATCCCGTTCCAGGGCCCTGAGTCCTGCCCTCCCTCCGCATGGCCCTCGCTGCTGCTCTACCGCTTGTGAACTGAACAGAGCCGCCTTCCTCCGGCTCCTTCCAGAAATCCCCATACAGCCACCCACCTCCCTCTTCTCTGAACCCACTCGTGCTCTTCTACAGCTGAACCAAGGCCGTGGGATTTTAGTTTGCATCAGTAGAAATGCAGACCCCAGGAGGAGAGGACTGCCCCGCTCCGAGCCGTCCCAGCAACCCAGTGGCAGGGTGGTGCTGAGGGTCGCGCGTGGGGCACGCAGCACGGTGGCCAGTACTGTGCAGTGTACAGTCATCATCTGTTATTAGTATTATTGTTCTGTTCTTGGAACGGCGTCGCCTGCCACACACAGCCCAGGACCGCAGCCCCAAGGCATCCGTGCGTCTCTGCGACAATCTGCGCCAGGGACGCCTAGGCCCGGTGGGTCAGCGTCTCCACCTCCAGGAAGCCCCACGTGTGGCAGGAGGAAGAGGAGGCTCCACAGAGAGTTTCAGGGAAAGCAGAGGGTCGGAAGGGGGCTGAAAGAAACGGCCCTCTCCCGGACGAATCCCACCAGCGGTGTTTGCTCCCGGAGGGGAGCCCGAGGTGGTCAGCCAGGCCTGGGGCAGCCCGCCTCCAGGCGGGGCTGCTGGAGCCCCTGTCCGGACCTGAGCCCCCACATGCGTCCAGGTTGGTCCCAGTCCCAGTGTGATGGGCAAGTGGCCCAGCAACCCCCCAAGGGGCCCTGGATGGAGGCGGCAGGGGACCTTCCCTCCCTCCATGAAAGCACCACGAAGATGCAGATCGGGTCTCGCAGCCAGTCGCTAAGGAACCGCCCATCCCTCACCCCTGCCCTTGGCTGGCTGGGTCCCGGGCAGCTCCATGGTCCACAGACTTGGAAGAGAAGGAAGAGGGTAGACAACGTCCCTGTGGTCATAGCCACTCATCCAGCTCATGACCATTGGGTCACCACGAGCCAGTGACGTTCCTTATGCAGCAGGGGGATGGGGCTCGCCGGGCCCTCCTGGGAAGCAGACCCCACCTCCCCCGTGCAGACGCCGCAGACCTCAGGAGGCTGGGCTAAGTCTACACGGTCAGACACAACCACATTTGGAAACTGTGAGGGGAGAGCTCAGGTGACCGTGAGTCAGCCTTCTGGTGCTCCCCAGCCCTGGCCGGCAAGGACGCGTTCACAGAGCGGGACGCTCATGGTACCTGGGTGACCGGCCACCACTTTGCCCGGGTCTGAGGGATTCCCAGGGTGTGGGGTCTTCAGTGCTAAACACATAGCAGCTTGGTCCATTCCCCAGCCGGGCCTGTCGTCTATGGGGCAGTTAGTCACACACCCTACTCCCATCTCTACCGCCCCTGACAGCGGCTGGCGCTCAGGGCTGGCTGCCGGCCGGCCCTCTTCTGCACGGTGTGTGCGTGTGCCTGTGCATGTGTCTGTGTGTGCACATGTGTGTCTGTGGGTTTGTGTGTGTGTATGCGTGTCTCTGTGTGTGCGGGCGTGTGTGTATGCGTGTCTGTGTGTTTTTGCGTGCGTGTCTCTGTATGTGCGTGTGTGTGTGTGCGTGTGTGTGTCTGTGTGTGTGTGCGTGCGTGTGCGGGCGTGTGTGTGTGTGCGTGTGCGTGTGTTTGCCCGTGGAGTCCTCAGAGCCAGCGTAGGAGGCAGGACACTGTCATCTCCGTTTTGCAGAGGGGGACACAGAAGAGGCAGGATTTGAACCGGGAACCCGCAATCCGACCCCTTGCGGCTCTCACTCACGCGCTGCGCCCCCTTTCCTCACGATGTCCCACGCATTGCTCCAGGAGCTTAAACCGTGCTAATTCAGTTATTTCTCACAATGACCCCGTGAGCGCTATCACGGACCAAGAAGAAAGGACGGCTCTCCAGGGAGAGCGGGAGCCCGGGGCACGGGCTGGGCACGGGCTGGGCGGGCTCTGTCGTTGGTGTCGAGAGCCCACGGGCCAGAAGCCTCCCCGGACCAGCAAACCAGGGCTCTTCTGCTGCATAGACGCTAATACACAGCAGCTAGCGTTCCCCCACCCCGCCCCCCCGACCACCCCAGAGGGGTGTGATTAGCCAACGGGAGCACAGATACAGGTGCCTCCTTCCCGGTGATCAAGGAGATGTAGAAAGCATCACAGTGAACGTCAACGCTTAGCCGGTGAGTCATCGTTTCCAGGGACCGTAAGGGCACCAGCAGGCAGGTTTGGGGATGCTGCGGGCTCCCGCGGGGTCCCGGGGGGAGCGGGAACAGCTGAGTTCAGACCTGGGCCGGGCTGTGTTGACCACAACGTAACATTTTTGCATAAATGTCACCGGGGCTTGGAAAGGAACTTGGAAAAATAAAAGCCTCTCATGTGTGGGGGGAACCTGCAGTGATCTTCCCGCTTTTCCCCTCGTTTGCGTCGTTGCTGTTTGTTTGTGGCAGGGCAAGGCCGACAGCCCACACTGACTCATCCAGTGTGCGCAGTCCTGCCCCTCCTCACCCCCCACCCAGGCCTCCTCCCTGCACACCCCCCACCCCAGGCTCCTGCTTCCCCTGCTCAGGGTCCTTCCTTCCAGGGTGTAGCCTGGGGCCTGCAGGGGCGGAGCAGGGCCCCTCCCCCTCCCTCTGGGCCCAGCAAACGGGACCCGGGACAGCCAGGAGAGGTTAGACGGCTCCAAGTGCCCCACAGCGGCTGGAAGGGAGCCCGTGAGTGGGGACGAGCGAGGTAATTCGGAATCCCTCAGGGAGGTGGGACCCACGAAGGCAGAATACCAGTCCATTCCGCTGGCCCACAGCCTGTGGGAATGAGGGAGGGAAACACGGGGGACGCATGTCCCCTCGGGCCCACCCAGCCCCACCTCCCACCTCGTCGGTGCAGGACCTGCTGTCGGCCAGGCCTACGCCCTTCTGTGTCCCCCCGAGGGCTGGCTTCGGCCCCAGCAGCAGCTGTCCCTCCAGCCTGCTAAAGCACCGGAAATTTCCGTCATCCCTGAGTCAGTGGTTCCCTCTGGGAATCTCATTTTCATCCACGGAGGTCACAGGAAGTATTAGTCCAGTTTCTTGAAAGTGACCCCTTGTGAGCCATTGTGGACACGGTTATCTCAGGCTGGGTCACTCTATGCGAGGGCCACCCTTCCCCAGGCCCAGGTGGACTTGGGAAAGGAAGGGGATAGACTTGCATGGGAAACGGGACTAGGGAGTGAAACCCAGAGCGGTTGGCTGGCAGAAGGAGGGAGGTGGGTGGGGACAGCCAGGTGCCGTCAGGGGGACACCCCCCCCCGGGGGCCTCTTCCGGGTAATCACCCATGATCTTGAGCAAGGCCTTCTGAGAGCCGGCTTCCTCATTCCCAGAAGGGGGTGGTGGCCGCAGCCCTCACTGACGGCTACGGAAAGGGTCAAAGGAGACAAGGTCCCAGCACAGCTGGGCCGGGAAAGAGAGAGGTGCTCGCTCAAGGTCACGGGGCAGGTCCCGCAGGCGAAGCTGGGGCTACAGCAGTCTGTCACCCAGTCCCAGTGTCTCATGGCGGCTATGAGAGGCCTTTGATGACCACAGAAAATGCTGAGGATTCTCACACAATCAGAGTAATCGCCGGGTGGGCTGTCAGCAGGGTTTGGTGGGTCGGATGAGTGGCTGTGTTTTGGGCAAGAATGTTCAGAAATCACTGGTCTAGACACTCCCCCCTCCCTTCCTTCCTTCTAGATTTTATCTATTTGACAGAGAGAGAGAGAGAGAGACGGCGAGAGAGGGAACACAAGCAGGGGGAGTGGGAGAGGGAGAAGCAGACTCCCCACCAAGCAGGGAGCCCGATGCGGGACTCGATCCCTGGACCCCGAGATCATGACCAGAGCCGAAGGCAGGTGCTTCACCAGCTGAGCCACCCGGGTGCCCCGAGACACTCCTCTCTGCTCCCAGATCCCAAACTGCTGTCTTCCCTCTTTTGTGGACCGAGCGGCCTTCCCCACCACCAGCGTGTGAGGGGTCAGTGCCTTCTCCCAGGACCCGGGGGAAACGGAGTGCCAGGGCCGGAAGCAGGAACAAGGTCCCAGCTCAGGTTCTGCTCTGTGTCTCCTGGGAATTAACCCACTGGGTCCTCCCACTAGCTCTGCGAGTCCACATTTTACAGAGGAGGAAACTGAGGCACAGAGTGGTTCTCACAGCTCGTGCCAGTGGAGGCAGGATCTGAACCTGCACCTGGGGACGCCGAGCGGTCCTGCATGTCACCACTCGCATGAGACAGCCACCTGGTGACAATGGAGACTGTTGTCCCCACTGCGTCATCTGCAAAGTCACACCTAATGGAGGTGGCAAGAGGCTGGTCCCGTTCCCAGCTCCTGATCTCTCGCCCAACCCTGAGCACCGCCCTGGGAGGCTGTCGGGGTCTCGGGGTCTCAGTGCCCCAGCTGCGGAACGGGGGTTGCTGGGGGAGCCCTCAGCTCCTCTGTGGAAACTTCCCGGCAGCACTACCGGCTGTCCGCTTAGGTCCGCAGAGGCAGACTCGACCGGAGGCTCGAGGCTTCCAAAGTGGAGAACAGTTGTTTTGCAAAACAGTCTCAAAGATGAACAGAACTTGTCGAAAGCAATGGAGGCATTTTCTTTTATTTCCAAAGGAAGTGATTCAACCTAAGGAAAGGTCACTCTTGAAAGAGAGGAGTTCGGTCACGTAAACATCAGAGATACCGCAGCTGTTGCCAGCAGGCGGGAGGGACAGCCTGGGCTTGTGCCGTGTGGTGTGTGTGTGTGTGTGTGTGTGCGCGCGTGCGTGCATGGGTGCCTGTTTCCTTCTTCAAGCTTCCGCCCAAAACTTTCCTCTTTAAAAGTGTGGTCTTTGGGGTGCCTGGGTGGCTCCGTGGGTTAAAGCCTCTGCCTTCGGCTCAGGTCATGATCTCAGGGTCCCGGGATCGAGCCCCGCATCGGGCTCTCTGCTCGGCGGGGAGCCTGCTTCCCCCCTCTCTCTCTCTGCCTGCCTCTCTGCCTACTTGCGATCTCTGTCTGTCAAATAAATAAATAAAATCTTAAAAAATAAATAAATAAATCAAAGTGTGGTCTTCAAACGCGGCTGCGCAGAGCTCCGCGGAGAACTTAACAAGCCCCCAGTGACTGGGGCACACTGGAAGCCGCTAGAAGGGGCTCGCCCAGGCTGTGGAGTCCAGACATCGGCCAGTGTTCAGCCAGAGGTTTCCCACTCTGCTCGCGTGAGCTCTCGCGGCCGCGCACTTGGACCTGGAAAGAGCCGCGGGGACCAGCGCAGACTGCGGCTCGCTGGCGGGAGAGCAAGGGAGGGCGGAGGCCTTTCCCCAGCGCGCGGGGCCGCACCAGGAGTTTAAGGAGCTGATCGTCTTTCAGAAACAGGGCACGGCGGGACCATCTCGGGATTCGTTCTCCAGGGAAGAGCCGCTGGTCTTTTGTGAGGGGAATTTACATTTACAAGGGAAATCCGCATCTGTAAGGGTGTCCCCATTCGTACCTCTGGCCCAGAGGAAGCGGATTCCAGTCACTAGAAACACTTTCCCACCGGAGCCCCGCAGACCTCCATCGGCATAGCAAGCCTTACCCCTGCGGACCGGGCCCTTCCTGGGAACCCTGACACTGCCCCCCACCCGCTCCCGACAGCTTTCTTTTGCTTTCAGCCCAAAATGATATTTCAAGTGGTGGCTCGGGGAATTTTACTCTGTTTTCCTGGGTTTCTCCCACATATATGAGGTTTCCTGTAATTAAACTTCTGTTGGTTTTTCCTCGCTAACCTGCCTTTTATAACATGGGGTCTCAGCCACGGAAGCTAGAGGGTAGAGGGGGAGTTACGGCCCCCACCGCACAGCAGCACCGTCCCACATCGGGCCCGGGGGTCCCAGGGGCGGGAGTGGGGGTGGGGGGCCCTGAGGGGTGGGCCGCCGAGCTGGGAGAGGCTGCAGGAGGCTGGCGGGCAGGGCAGCTCTGCACCCCACTGCCTTGCCTACCTGTTGGGTTCCTTGACACACTTACTCAGCGCCATCTTGATGTGTGGAAGCTTCTGGACCCACGTCTCCCGGAGGCAATGACAGAGTCCAATAGGTGGTTCCGTCTTGGCTTCCGGCTGTGACCCACCGTGCTTACCCCTTTTTAGGAAGCACGATAGAACCAACTGAGACAGAATGTTCGTCCTTCCGATACCCCGGGGATGGCTGGCCCAGGGGAAATCATGCCAGCCTCACACAGCCCCGATGCCCCGACCCCAGCAGAATGTTCCCGGCTCCTTTGCCATGAGCCCGACCTGGGGACTCCTCGAGAACCAGGTGCACCAAGAGATGGGAGCCACTCACACAAATATGCCTACATTTTGGAGGTGGGGAGACCGTGTAGACTAGGCTAGGACGTGTTCTGCAAGCCTGACTGTGCCTTGTCATCACCTGACATGTTCCCCTGAGACCCGAGTCCCACCCACTCAGTCAGAATGACCATTTAATTGGTTTGGGGCGTAGCCGGGACATAGGAGCCTTAAGAAACCTCCCTTTAAAAAAAACATCTTTCATACATGTACGTGCATTGTGCTTGTGTGTGTAGATGCACATAGTACACACGTACTATGCATTAAATATGTATTATGTATTATACAGATATGTATTATGTATTAAATACACGTGTGTATGTGTATTTAATACAAGCAGACTCATTCCACATGCACCCACTATTTATTTTTAAATTGGTGGGCTTTCTAGTTTTTTTGTTTTTTTTTTTACTTTATCAAGTAATATTATTCTACAGACATTTCTAGGTCAGTAGGTACTCATTTACGGGACTATTTTAATATACTATTTAGACATTTTAAGGGTACTATTACATTCAGACTAAGTAGTACATTTAATACATTTTAAACATATTATTTAGACATCTAAATGCCTAAAAAGTATTTTGTGTTATGGACTTACAGTAATTTATTTAATGTCATGCTACTATCAGTTGTCTGGGTTACTCGAACTTCTTATTAACTTCTTCACCACCGTGAATAACCATCGAATACACAACCCATTACGTAATCTATTTTGCTCCATTAATGATAATTTACTGAGAATCAATGGTTATCACCCTGATAACTTTGTGAACATAGGTGGAAAACGGCATTTCTTTTTTTTATTAATTATTTTTATTAACATATAATGTATTATTAGCTCCAGGGGTACAGGTCTGTGAGTCGTCAGGTTTACACACTTCACAGCACTCACCATAGCACATCCCCTCCCTAATGTCCATAACCCCACCCCCCTCTCCCGACCCCCTCCCCGCTCCCCCCAGCAACCCTCAGTTTGTTTTGTGAGATTAAGAGTCTCTTATGGTTTGTCTCCCTCCCGATCCCATCTTGTTTCATTTATTCTTTTCCTGCCCCCCAAACCCTCCACGTTGCCTCTCAACTTCCTCATATCAGGGAGATCATACGATAGTTGTCTTTCTCCGATTGACTTATTTCGCCAAGCACGATACCCTCTAGTTCCATCCACATTGTCACAAATGGCAAGATTTCATTTCTTTTGATGGCTGCATAGTATTCTGTTGTATATATATACCACCTCTTCTTTTTTTTTTTTTTAAGATTTTATTTTATTTGACAGAGAGAGAGAGAGATCACAAGTAGGCAGAGAGGCAGGCAGAGAGAGAGGAGGAAGCAGGCCCCCCGCTGAGCAGAGAGCCCAATGCGGGGCTCGATCCCAGGACCCTGGGATCATGACCTGAGCCTAAGGCAGAGGCTTTAACCCACTGAGCCACCCAGGCGCCCCTATACCACCTCTTCTTTATCCATTCATCTGTTGATGGACATCTAGATTCTTTCCGTAGTTTGGCTAGTGTGGACATTGCTGCTATAAACATTTGGGTGTGCGTGCCCCTTCGGATCACTACGTTTGTGTCTTTAGGGTAAATACCCAGTAGTGCAATTGCAGGGTCATAGGGTAGCTCTATTTTCAACTTTTGGAGGAACCTCCATGCTGTTTTCCAGAGCGGCTGCACCAGCTTGCATTCCCACCAGCAGTGTAGGAAGGTTCCCCTCTCTCCGCATCCTCGCCAGCATCTGTCATTTCCTGACTTGTTAATTTTAGCCATTCTGACTGGTGTGAGGTGGTAACTCACTGTGGTTTTGATTTCTATTTCCCTGATGCCGAGTGATGTGGAGCACTTTCTCATGGGTCTGTTGGCCATCTGGATGTCTCCTTTGCAGAAATGTCTGTTCATGGGAAACAGCACTTCTGATTTTTCATTCCTTTTTAAGACATGTTGGTAGAGTTGAACACGTCTGTACGTGGCTGACTGCATTAGATTTTGTTTTGTTTCAGCCATTCATGCGTTTTTCTCTGAATTGCCTCTTTGAGTCCTTCGTCCTCCGTGTGTGGGGGGAGCTGGCGTCCTAGGTGTGCCTTGCTTCTTGCGGTGATATGTGCCCCGGTTCGTCCAGAGCCTGACAGACATGTTCGGGGTGACCGTCTAGAACTTCTGATGCCACTTGATTTGTCCCTCAGACCTGGCGTTCCATAGGCAGGGCTGGTCCTGGGGGTGCCGGAGGAGGTCGGAGGCAGAGGCAGAGGCAGAGGCCGCTGCTGGCTGGAGGAGTCCCCCTCCTCCCTCCTCTCTGCTTTCCATTTCTCTCTAGTGCCGCCTTTTGGCAAAACCTAAAAGGCATCCATCTGGCCAGTGATTCTGGAAAATTGGGTTTGCCAGCCCCAGCCCCAGCCCCAGCCGCATCAAGTAGCGCGTATAAGGGCGGATCTGTAAGCAGCACGTGGAAGGGAGAGGCATGGGCCACACTCATGGGGTGCAGCTCTCCGGGTTTCTGTCCCCCATCTGTCCCGTCTGCTTCTCTGAGCTCCTGACACTGGCAGGGCCCTCGCAGGGGTGGTCCATTCCAGGGCGGGGAGGCTCCTCCACACACCAGCTGCTGCCCTGCCCTGCGCCGCGCCTCCCCCTGCGGGCTGGCCACTCCCCTGCCAACTCTGGTTTTGGAACGAGGCTTCACCAAGGCCCACCAAGTCGATGTAACTTCAGCCACAAAATGTTACGTGCCAGACAGGAAATGAAATATTTCGCTGTCACATCCACGGGACAGAGCGAGGCCAGCAGCCTTCGGATTTTCACACAATGACGTATGGACCCACACACCTGCGGCTTCCCTCCTCCTGCTGAGTCTCTGCACTGAGGCCACTCTGGCCACAGGCCACTCCGTGGCCGAGCACAGCAGAAGCGTGCTGACCGGCTGACAGCCACCGGGCTCTCCTCTAGGACACGCGCTGGGTTTGCCCACGTGGAAGTCAGGCTGCTGTCCGGAGCCCTGCGGCTTCCCAGTGCCGCCTGCTTCTCCCATGCATCCGTCCGTCTGTCCTTCTTCTGCGCTCTGTCTGCAACTCAGCACCTGGCCCCAGAGATCCAGAGACCAGGGATGGGAGGAACTGCAACTCTGCACCTGGCTCACCGGGAGTGTCACCTGCCGGGCAGTCCTGGCAGCGGCTCAGCAGGCGTCTGGAAGGTCTCTACGGGACCCAGCATCCCACCAGCTGAACTGGACCGTCCCCCCACGTCCAGGAGTGAGACCACAGGGCAGGTAGGGGAGGAATCGTCAGCGATCTGGGAAGCCCTCCTCTGCCCTGGCACGGCCTCGCCCCTCCCCCCGTGCCTCTGGGGACCTTCTCAGAGCTCCCCTCCCGAGCCCCCGATTCTGTTGCTGACTCACTGCTGTGGACCCGTCACTGCGGAGTCCTTTTCTGTCTTTTGCTTTCTCTTCCGGGCTCCACCTTGGGCACTCCCTTGCTTTCATGCCCACCCCGCCCAGCCTAGCTCACCTCCATTCCCTGGGGCCACTCTGACCTGCAGATCGACCTCTTCCTCAAGGGCCTTCGTTCCCTTTCCTCGGGTCTGCCCTTCCCGGCTCCCACAGAGGTTTCTCTGACTCTGTTTGAGGCCCTTGCCGGAGGAGCTGGAAGCTGATTTTGAAGGACGAAAATGGGCCGGGCCGGGCCTAGGGCCTCTTCTTGCCGTCATCGGTCCTCTCTCCCCCCCCAGCACGAAGCGATGGGAACTGCAGGACACAACTCGGCAGAGCCCCGCTCCCCAGCCCACCGTCTGCCACCCGTCCTGACATCCAGGAGGTTGGGCACTGGGGAGCTCATCTCATCCCTGCGAACGCTGCCCAGGACACCTGTCCTTCCTCCAGATTCCCAAGCACCTGCAGGAGCCTTACGGCCGACAGCCATGACCCTTGCCGGCCCCCCGGCTCCTCTCTGATGTCTCTGCCGGAAGCCGACAGGGAGACTGGCTGTGAACCCCATCGTAGAAGTGGGTTGTTACAGAACATGACAAACCCCATTTAGAGTTCAGTGCCAGAGAAGGTCCCGTTCGAAACCAGAGGCTGGGTTTCTCTGTCTTTTTATCAAAAAGAGTGATGCGAAACCAGGCTCTGCTCTCCCCAGGGTACACCGAGCCAGGAGTGATGACAGAATGGACAACAGAATCAGCCTCCTGGTCCATTCACAGAGCCCCCTTGGGTTGCCACCATCCTGTCCCCTGTCCCACCATCCGGGCCCCAGGGCCCCAGGCTCTGTGAGGGGCAAAGGATCCCAGGGAGCACTGGCAATCACAAACAGGGGCTCTGTGCACCGTGAGTGGGATGAGAGAAAAACCCAGCAGGCGCACCTGCCAATGCCTGAGTGAATGTGTAGGGCCGATGTCCTCCAAGTTCACGTTCTGCCCAGGGTGGGTGCACAGGAGGTCGTTTCTGTCTCTGTCTCAGTGTCTCGGGCCCTGAGAGGTTCTGCACTCTCTGAGCTGGTCATTTGCCCCCCCACCCCAGCCCCATTACCCCCTCCTCCAGGGGCAGGAGGCTGCGACCCCACACACTGCCCTTAGACGCTGCCTCCTGGTTCCCGGTGGTCCCTGGGGAAGGGGGCACCTGCAGGAGACCGGAAGGCGGGAGGCAGAGTAGCCCTTCCTGGTGAGGGTTCCTGCAGCAGGGGGCAGGCGGGATTCCCTTCCAACAGCAGCAGCGCGCACGGCACCCTCTCCACAGTGAGATGCTGGGTGGGGCCGGGGCACAGCTCTGGCTGCGTCATGGCCGGCGGGGGCGGGGGGCGGGGGAGACCTGGCTGGCTGCCCGCCCCCAATAGCAGCATCAGGGGCAGCATCAAGCCCCCTCCTCGTGCATCATGAATCTAGATCCCAGACTCCAGGGTGGCCCCATGGCCCTGGTAGCACTCTTGTCCAAGAGGCACCCCCGAGCCCCCGAGGCCCCCTGCCCCTTGAATCTGCTCTTCCAGCTCTTCCGGGGCTGCTGTCTTCTGTTCCCTCTGCGGGGTCACACGGAGCAACGTCTGTTTCCCCGAAGGACAGGGACCCACACCCTCACCTCTGTGGCTCAGGGACGGCACCGAGACCGCCTTGAACGTTATCCCCTAACACATGGGCACCTGCAAGTGAGCGGGAGTGGGGCAGCCGTCGGTGGGTGGGTCTGTGCAGGCTTCGAGGAGGCTGGCTCTTCCCCGAAGACGCACGCCACCGTCTGTCGGCTCCTGCTGGCGAGGCAGGACGGGTCCCCGTGGCTGCAGTGGACAGAGGCGACCTACCTCCAGGCTCCGGGGGGAGGCGGCCGGGCCGGCAGCTCAGTCAGGCTGCCGGAAGTATGGTTCACCCCGCTGGGCGACGTCCCACCTTCTGAGCTCCACACCAGTCTCCTCGCCCCTCGCCCAGGGGCTCAGATCGGGGGCGGCAGGCTGAGGCCACACAGCAAACGTGCTTTGGTTAGCCTCAGTGGTTTCTAAAGACGGGGAGGCGCCCCCCCAACCCAGATTTTCTGGAAGTAAAAGCAACCCAGAGGCTTGGGCATCCCTGGGCCAGCATCCCACACGTGGCCACCCTCGTCTGGAGCTGAGTAGCCCCAGGGTGTGGTCTGCGTGGGATGCGAGGTCCTCGGGTGGCCCCTGTGCCCCCTCTCGGCTCCTCACCCTTCACTTCACCTACTTGGGCCCCAGAGAGGCAAGGACGCCCGGCGGGTGGAGGAACCCAGCCTCTGGACAGCTGCTCACTAACCCTCCCACCAGGCACTGCCCAGAGCTGTCTATCTAGACAATAGGGTCCCCAAACTTGGCTGTGCAGGAGAATCACCTGCCGATGTTGTTCCTTTTAATTCCAAAGCCTGGCCCCTCCGCAGACCCCTGAGTCCACAGTCTCTGGAGGTGGGGGGTGGGCACGGGCAGCGGTGCACCGGTCAGAGCTGAACAACTGGCTCCCCGGTCGGCAGCATCTGCTACCTTCTGTGGCATGAACAGCCCCGAGGGGCTAGTTTTCACCTGCCTGCTGAACGCGGAGTCGGGAGGAGACGCCGGGTGCCGAAACCATTGCACAGCGTTTTCATCCCGCAGATGAAGACAGGTATAAGTACTCTCAAGGATATCGATCCTAGTAAAATGCGGTAAGATAATTTGGAGGAGATGAGTTTTGAATACTTACTATTTTTAATAAATGCAACTGCAAGTGTGTGTCTGATTTCCAGGGCGTCTGTGCTAAAAACCTGGGCTGGGTGCCCACATTTTCTGAAATTTTTAACAATCGGCTCTTGTGAGCTGGCAGGGACTGGTTCCAGTCCACTACCTGGACAGCCATCAGAATTTTCTGGAAATCCCCAGTTAGATAAATTGGATTAGATAAATTAGATTAGATAAATTTGGAATCCACCGCTTTTGAACAATGCTCAAACTTTAACTCGCACCGGGACAGGGTCCTGGGATGGAGCCCTGCATCAGGCTCCCTGCTCCATGGGGGGTCTGCCTCTCCCTCTCTCTCTGCCCTTCCCCCTGCTTATGCTCTCTATCTCTCAAATAAATAAAATCTTTTTTATTTTTTAAAGATTTTATTTATTTATCTGTCAGAGAGAGAGTACACACAAGCAGGCAGAGAGGCAGGCAGAGGCAGAGAGAGAAGCAGGCTCCACGTTGAGCAAGGAGCCAGATCCGGGACTTGATCCCACGACCCTGGGATCATGACCTGAGCCGAAGGCAGCAGCTGAACCTCTGAGCCATCTAGGCATCTCATCAAATAAATAAAATCTTATTTAAAAAATTGGAAAAAGAAAGAAAAATAATTCTGTAAAAAAATTCTGTAGAAGACTAATGATATGAAAATAAATAGTTGGAAAAAATACAGGCTCTACAACATGACATTCTTAATTTTAAAGCTTTTTTTTTTTGAAGATTGTATTTATTTATTTGACAGACAGAGATCACAGGTAGGCAGAGAGGCAGGCAGAGAGAGAGGGGAAGGGAAGCAGGTTCCCTGCTGAGCAGAGAGCCTGATGCGGGGCTCAATCCCAGGACCCTGGGATCATGACCTGAGCCGAAGGCAGAGGCTTAACCCACTGAGCCACCCAGGTGCCCTAACATTCTTAATTTTATTTAAAAATGTATATATATATGGAAAAAGGGCTGTAAAAATGTACACCAGAATGCTAACCATGGTTATGGATAGTTTTTTGTTGTTAACAGCTTTTGGAAATGTAATTCACATACTACAAGATTCATCTATTTAAGATACACAATTCAGTGATGTTCGTACATTCACAGGTGGGCAACCATTAGTGCAATCAATTTCAGAACATCTTTGTCACCCCCAGAAGAAGCTCCGTACCAATTAGCAGTCGCTCTCCATGTTGCACCTGCTCCCCTAGACCGAGGCAAGCAGTTAACTGACTTTGTCTCTCCCGATTTGTCGAAGCTGCACATTTCATGCCCATGAAATCATACAGTATGTGGTCTTCCGTGTCTGGCTTCTTTCACTCAGAATAATGCTTTCCACGTTTATCCCTGTTGCAGCCTGACTCACGACCTCCTCACTCTTTTATGACTGAATAATACTATATTGCATGGCTATACCACACACTGTATTTATTCGTTCATTGCTTGATTGAAATTTGGGCTTGATTGAAATTTCCGCTCTCAGCTGCTAGGAATGATGCTGCTATGAACATTCAGGTACAAGTTTTCACGTGGATATATGTTTGCATTTCTCTTGGGTGTGTTCCTAGGAGCGGAGCCGCTGGGTCCTGTGGTAACTCTGTGTCTTCTGAGAAACTAACTGCCAGACTGTCTCTACACCACTTTACAATCCCTCCAACCGTGCATGGCAGTTACATTTGATTACCTTTTTAAGACCTCATCCGGTGTGAGGTAGGGGTCCAATTCTGCTTTTGCATGTGCATATACAGTGTTCCAGAACCGTTCTTGGAAACACTGTTCATTCCCCAGCACAGGGTCTTGGCAGTCTTGTGGAAAACCGATTGGCTGTAGGCGTGAGGGCTTGTTTCTGGACTCTCGGTTCTATTCTGTTGACCTATGACCTTTCTTCAGTACAACAGTTCTGCAGTAAGTTTAAAATTGGGAAGTCTGAGTTTCCCAGCTTCGTTCTCTTCTTCTTAAAAGTGCTTTGGCCAGGGGCTGCCGGCTGGCTCGGCCAGTGGATCATACAACTCTCGATCTCAGGCTTGGGTGTGGAGAAAACTTAAAAATCTCGAAAGGAAATTTTTGGCTAGTCTGAGTCCCTTAAATTTCCACATAAATTTTAGAATTGGCTCATCATTCTGCCAAGAGGTTGACTGAGGTTGTGACGAGCACTGCGTTGGACCTGGAGATCACTTTGCATGGGTCCCGTCTGTACTGACACCCTAACAATTAGTTACGTCTTCTAGTTCATGAACAGAAGACACTTTTGATTTATTTAGATCTTCTACACTTTTTCTTTCAACAACTTTTGATGGTTTTTGGAGTATAGGTTTTGTACTTGTTTTTTTAATGGATAATTTTTTCTTATGATAAAAGATACATCATGTGGAACTTACCATTTTATCCATTTTTAAATGTGCAGCTCAGCGGTGGTAAATACATCCCCTTGCTGTGAACGAGCCTCCAGAACTCCATCTTCCCAGAGCGAAACTCTGTGCGCACGAAACAGTAGCCACCCACCTACTTTCGGTCCCTACTAATTTGATTACTGTTGTCACCTCATATGAGTGAAGTCATACAACATTTTTCTTTTTCGCTTTAGTGTATTTCATTAGCACATTGTCTTCAAAGTTCCTCTATGTTGCAGCAGGTGTCAGAACTCCTTCCCTTTTAGGGTTGAGTAATAAATAACCCATTGTGTGTGTGCTGGAGTTAATCCATGCCTCTGTGTGCGCACGCCTGGGTTGTTTCCACTTTTTGACTCTTGTGACTGATGTTGCTATGAACATGGGTGTGGATGTATCTGTCTGAGTCCCTGGTTTCAAATCTTTTGAATATATGCCTCGAAGTAGAATTTCTGGGTCCCACGGCAATTCTATGTTTAATTATTTGAGGAATGGATCGCTTTAATTCATCACTGTCTGTTTTTATGCTTTTTCGTATTTCTTATATAATCTACAAACTATTCTTAAGAATCAATTATGTGTCGTAAATGGACATTTGGAAGCCCTTCAACACTTCCCATAATCTGTGAACTAGCCTGTATTTGCAATGGAGCCACTGGGTTTCACGTAGTCACTTTACCGACGGCTTGAAAACCTGTTGTCATTCCTTCCTCACACTTGGGGGTCAGAACAGGGTTGACATAGGTCCTCCGGCTTTGTTTTGTCTTTTTCTGAGAAGTGAGATTGGACTCGTGTCTACTCTACACTCTCACCCCACCTTCCTGACCCAGTACCTGGGGGATTTATGCCCATTCCCGGGTATGGAACAGTGACGGAGAGTTCATTGACCTGTTGCCTGGTGACCCCAACTGTGTGGTCTTCCTTTTCCCCAGCAGCACATAAAATGGAAGGGAAAATGAGTTCAACCAAGCTGCTTTGACGAACAAGCCAACACGCAAACAGGAACAAGAGCCCTGGGACTTTCCTAAGACAAACAAAGGGTTTGAGAGAAATAACAATATTTAGCAAAAATCAAAACTCCCACTTCCAGATTAAGAAAAACAACTTGCTGCAAACAACTTAAAATAATATTGAAAGTAGCTCTGGGGTTTTACAAAAGCTCTATCGTAACACCGAAAGTTGCTTAGATTGAGTTTGGGGAATGTTTGTAAGATTGGAAAATACCTGTTTTTAGCTCAAAGAAGATCTACTGCGTCCTCAGCTGGTCCAGCTCAATGGCCCGTTCCAGCTCTGGGTTCGCTCCAGCTTCTCCGAGGGCCTCGCTTCCCATTAAAACGCTATTGTCCCTAAACCTCCAGGTCTTTTCTTAATCACAGATCCTCCACTAGGAAATTAACTTTTAGGCATTTTCCCTTTTGCAGCCATGAGTCAAAGCTCAAGACAGCTGTCAGATATTCCCCTCGTGCCAGCCAAGCCTTCCAAGGAGTCACACTACAAAGTTAAGACGCAAACGGATGTGATGAGGCGGCTGATGTTGGGCTTGGCACGGCCATGGGCAGAGGAGTGGGGATGCAGAGGAAGAAACCATGCTGAGACAGGATGCACATTATCTCCAAAGGAGTCATCAAGGATATACGTTCCACACGACCCAAATTCAGAGTCTGGAGCCCACAGCCCTTTGGCAGATCATACGGTCCAGAGTCTCTGACCCTGGCTGACAACTAGGATCAGTGAACGTTCTAGAACAGCTGTCTGAAAACTATGGCGTGTGGGCTAACTTATGGTCTTCTGCCTGTTTTTTATAGCTGGGCAACCTAGGAATGATTTTTAAATTTTTAAATATCTGAAAAACATAGGTAATGTTTTTGAAGCTAAGATTGTATAAAATTCAAATTTCAGTGTCCAACATTAATGTTTTGTTGATCACGATACCCATTCGTCTTGGCTGCTTTCTTGCCACAGTGGAAGGGTAGCATTGTGTCCGAAACTATATGGCCCCAAAGCCTAAAATATTTCCTCTCTGGCCTTTGTCATCTCTCTTTAAAGTTCTTTTTCACAAAACGCAGCAGCGACAGAAGAGAGAGGAGCAGGGGAAGGAAGAGCCAAGCCATAACCATCACCTCCAAGATGGGGAACGTAGGCTTGCTGGGGAGGAACGGGCTTGGGAATCACTGGTTAGGTCTGGCCACTGTGTTTCCGTAAGGGATGCTCTGGTTGCAGCAAGAGGATGGGACAGACCCAGTGACTGTCCTACTGAGCTTCTCACCCTGTGAAGTCCTTTCCTCATCACTGTGTCTCCGGACCATCATTAGGAGAGTTATTCCTTCTTAGGTCCCAAGGGGAGAAAAACACCTCAATTCAGGTCCATTTGAGAAAAACGTAGCAGGTGGAGAATTTAGATGTTGGTTCAAGAAGGACCTTAGATGGAGAAGCAGCAGTGCTGAGTGCCACAAACATACTCATGGCCGGTCCCCTCTCTGCATCCAGCTCCCATGCTAGCCCCTCGTCGAGTCCCAGGGCTCAGTCCTGTGTCCTGGTGCAGCCCAGCACGGGGGGCATTGTCTCTAGACACTTTGAAGGCCATCTTGTGGAGGACAGTTCTATGGGGATCCAAAATAGTACCAATCGGCAGAGTCATCATAAACTTGGACTCAACTCGGAGAAGACTTTGTTCACTTTGTTCACAGTGTTTTCTGAGCAGAGCTGGGACAAGCTGCCTTGGGAGGCAAGGGGCTTGCTGCTTTCGCAGGAACGCTAACGTCGGTCAGAAAGGTGGTGCACGAGATGCCTCGGGGTGCTAGAATTACACGACTCAGAGAGCATGTGCGGGTCAAGGGGGTGGGGGAGTGAGAGGACTCCGATGTCGCCCACAGTAGCCAAGAGCGTGGGCTTTGAAGTCAAAGCAGAAAGCAGTTCAGATCACTGCTCTGTCACCCAGCGGCGTGTTGGTAGAATTAGCAGGGATGGGGTTCAGCTCCACATCCGTAAACTGTGGATTCCGGTCATGACCTCACCGGGATGCTGTGAGGGATCCTTACAGGGCATCCAGGTCGACAAAGGGCGGCTGCTGTAGAACATGGCAGGGAGGCTGACTGCCTTGTCTACCAACCGAGTCCAGCACTTGGTAGGAAAATGCCTTTTTTTTTTTTTTAAACTTCCTCAATGTCAAAGTCATTTGAGGGCAGGGAAGAAAGGAAATGAAGAAACACAAAACAGAGCTCTCTGGGATTATGTACCAGGCTTCAGCAGGAGAGGGTGACTGTCCTGTGTGTGTGTCTCCCTGGGCTCAGGGACATCAATGTGCCCTTCCTCGGGACTTCTGCCTCAGTCGGACTGTCAAGTCTCACCCCAGGACTCAAAAGGCTTGGGCAGGGAGGAGAGACGCTCGTCCCTTGCCAGACTGGCGATGTGTTACAGATGGCGGTTGGCAGGGATTCGGGAATCAGACAACATCACGTTAAATTGTTTTTATATTCTCCCCAAGTGTTTTACAAAACCATTAATCAAGAAGCCCGGTTTGGCTGAAAAGCAAATGTCAGCGGTGAGTAACGGCTACCAGCTTCCATCATAGCTGCCCTTTTCGGTAGTTTCTGACGTTCTGGGTTCGCTGGCTTCACGGTTGAGCTGCCACCAAGGGAGAGTTTCATAAACTGCGGGGTCGACAGGCCGTTTTCCCGACGTCCGGTGAACGACGAGCCGAGCTCAGGCAGGACAGCTCAGCATCTGCTGTGGAAAGCAGATTTCTTAGCTCGTTTTAATTCAGCTCCTACTGGGTGCCAAGCCCAGTAGGACACACGGGAGACACAGAGGTGAGTGTGACATGGCCCTTGCCCCTTAAGAGGACCATCCGGTGCGAAATACACCAGGTCCTTCCGTGCACGGGAGCGAGTGTGTGCGTGTGCCCTGGAGCGCCCCGCATGGGCCGGGGGGCCAGGAAAGGTTTCCCGGACGGGTCGTGCTTAAGCTGAGTTGTACAGGGCCTTGAACCGAGGCGAAGGCATTGGAAGCAGAGCTGCTGAGTGGTCAGCGGCCGGCCGCATGGCCGACAGAGGCAGCGCGCACCTGCAGAAGTAGCCGAGCGGAGGTAATGCCGGCGGGGGCGGGGGGGGGAGGAGCTGGGGCTGGGGTGATGAGTGGGGCTCTGAGGGCAAGCCTGGGAGGCCAAGTGGGAGAGCCCGGATTCCTCGGGGAAGGAAAGCACAGCGGCAGCCAGGAAAGGCTCTAGGAAGAGCTGTGGGTCGAAGGGACTTGCACATGTAGGTCGCTACCTGGGGACCCACAGTGTGGAAGATGGGCTAGAAGGGATGCGCCAGGGCTGTGAGTTCGCCAAGGGACGGCTCCCCTCCCTCTGCGGCGCTCACCATCCGCCTGGGGTCATGTCCTCACGGGGTCACCCCGTCTTCACCGACCGAGGTGGACGTTGTCCAGCAGGCCCACGTGTCCTGGAGAGGCGCTGACAGCCAAGCCGTGCGTGTGACTGTGTGTGCGTGCGCGTGTGAGGGGGCTTCCCGCTGACCCCAACAACGACGGGAGGCCAGGCATGCCTGAGCTGCCCCGCACGACAAAGTCACACGGGAGTCATTTGCATTTTGAGTTCAAGAGGCCCTCATTTACGTCCTCTGGGGAGGACCCATCGCCTCCAGCCCTCAGCCTACTCGATCATGATCACGGTCACACTTGGTGCTCACAGGTGCCGCGGGCAAGAGGGAGGGGTGCAGGCTTCATCGCCAGGCTGGCGGAAGACGGGGCACACGGATGGCGGGAGGCGGGTTCCCGGGTGCAGGCGGCATTTCCCACAGGCAGCAGTTCCCTGTGTCCAGAGCAGCACGGTGACACTCCCGTCTACACCCGAAGACCCCGGCGTTCACAAACGAGAAGTAGGGCACCCACGGGAGGTGCACAGACACGCTCCGGACGCATCTGGGATTCTGGCTGCTCCCGCTCCGTCCACGGGAGGAAAGCCAGGGAGCAGCCGCACTGTAGGAGAGCCCCCCCCCATTTGATAATGACGGCCCTCCCCACAGCATGAGGCTGCCGTCCTCTAGCCAGCAGGGCGGGCTGGACAAGCGGCCCCCAAAGATGTCCACGTCTCAACCCCTGGAACCGCAAATGTGTTACCTTCCCCGGCAAAAGACACTTTGCAAATGTGACATAAAGATCCCGAGAGGGGAAGAGAGTCCCGGACATCCGGGTGGGTCCAAGGCAGGCGCAGTGTCCTCTGAAAGCGGGTCAAGAGGGTCGGGACTCGTCGCTGTGACCCTGCAAACAGGAGGTGACCCTCTTGTGAGGAAGGGATTCAGGAGCGGAGGAAACCGGGCACCCGTAGGGGCGGGAAAGGTGGGGAAGAGATTCTCCCCGGACCCTCCCCAGGCAACCAGCCGGCCGACACCCCGATTTTCACCCAGTGAGATTGGTTTTGGACTTCCAGCCTCCAGAAAGACTGGAGATAAATGCCTTCATGGTGATTCGTTACAGTAGCACCCGGACCTCGCAGGTTTGGAAACAGGGTCCAACCCAGGCTGCTGATTCAAAGCTTCTTGGAAAAACCTATTTCGGAGGAGCTAATGGATCTGATGCTACATTTGCTCTTTGGAATAAATATCCTCAGTGGTAGTGTGAGCCCACCTTTGTGGTGACGTTCGGCAAATAGTCGCTGAGCCACCGAGGTCAGGCTCCGGCCCCGCTGAACCCAAGGTAGAGTCCGCAGTTCCCATTCAGGGAGCTCCGGGTCTGCGAAGGGAGCCGATGGACGTGCACCGACGGCGGGAATGGAGGCAGAAAATGCTCTCACAGAGGCTCGCGGTGCAGCGATGAGAATCACGTGGGAGGCCTCTCCGGGGTCGGGAGGGCTGTGGACGGTCGGAAATGAGCTTGGATTTGGGATGGGGCCCAGGGGCAAACCGAGGCAGGCCTGGGTGAGGCAGAGGCCTGGAAGTGCCCCGGGGAGGTAGCTGGGGTCCAGTGAGGTGGTAGGAGTGGGGCCCTCCTCCAGGAGGACTGGTGTCGTGAAGGATAAGGAAGAGCCGCGGGGGAGCTCCGTCCCCGCACACACGGAGGAAAGGGGCCGAGGAGGCAGCCGTTGCGAGCCGGAGCCAGGACCCCGTCCCGCTGCGCCGGCATCTGGGGCGTCCAGCCTTGGGGCTCTGAGAAGACCCGTCTCCGCTAGGGAAGGCAGCAGCTCTGGCGGTCCCCCCGGCATCCGGAGTGGAGGGGACACAGAGGTCCCTGAGCCGGCAGGGTCGATGGGCCCACAGGATGACGGGGAGGGGCAGTGAGGGTCAGAGCGTCTGAGCAGAACCTTGGAGAAAACCCCGAGTCCTTCAGAGGTCAGCCTGGGGGAGGATACGAGTGAGGGGCCGGGTGGGGGCAACTGGGGTCAAGGCTGCGCGCTCCCTTCCAAGGGCAGGTCCAGGAACGATGGGCCGAGCCGCCAGACTGGGGTCAGCAGAACGCAGTGGAAAGGGCTCTTCTTCTTCTTCCGGCCAAAGAGCGGCGGTGGGGTAAGCAAGGTGTGTTGGTTCCTCGGGGCTGTCTTGGGGAGGGACAGTGTGGAAGCTGGGGGTGGGGAGGGGCCCTCTGCGTTCCCACCTCCAGACCCCTGCAGCGCACACACACAGACACGCACAGACACGCACGGACACGCCCCAACGAGGATGCCCTCTGGTGTCAGCCCCTGGCCTGGATGGCTTTGCTCTTGGACTTGGTCCCCCGCCCCTCCCCCGTGCCTGCCCTGTTAATCCAAACACGGTCTTGGAAATGCCGAGACGCCCAGGCAGAAGCAGGGACCTAAGTCCTGCTTTGCTTTCTCTGCTTCCCAGACGCCCTGGACACGTCTGCACGGGCTGCTGGCGGACGCAGCTGTCGCTTTGGTGTGGTGTTCCAACACCGGCCGGATTTCCTCCAAGGTTGGAGGGGCCAGTCTGCGGGAGTGGCCAGCGGTCGGCTCGATGACAGGAGGACACGGGGTCCCGGTCGCCTGGAAGGACCCGTCTCTTGCTCCTGGAGGAACAGCTCGGGCTTAGCGTAGCTCTCGTAGGAGAGCCCAGAAACCTGTGCCCCCCGATTCCCGGCCACACCTCCCCGTGCGACGCAGCCACACACCACTGCGGCCGAAACGGACGGACGGTTCCGAATCCTTCGCTCTCCCACGCGCGCAGCTCACCACACAACCCCTTGTCCGGCCGCCAGAGAGCTCCCCGCGACAGCGCACCCGACACGCACACCCACGCGTCCTCCGCGGGCGGATGTGGCTTCCGTGCCTGGGACTGGACTGAGCTGGGCTCCAGAGACGGCAGGAAACCATCCTCCACTCAGTGTTGCTTCAAAAGGATCTTTTGGATCCAGTTTGAGACTCTCCCCATTCTTTCCTTTCCGGGGCCCAAGGGGCTACTTCTTTGTGCCATTCTCTGTTGTGTCGAGGCTGGGGGCGTGCGGGTTTGGAGCCTGGGGGCGGGCATCGGCAGCTGATGTCCACGGTCCCCGGCTTTGGTCAACAGGAGACTATGTTCCCTGTGTCATCCTCGTTCCAACCCCACACCTCTGAGGCCACCAGCGTCCTCAGCCTTGCTGCAACCCCCGTGGACAGAGGGGCCCGCACACACCCTCGGCGCCCACCTGACCCTTCCCGCCTTCAGTTTAGGTGCTGAGCTGCTTTGCTATCAAGGAGGCAGAGCCCTGCTGGTCAGGGACACCCACCAACCCTGGGGACGGTCACCACATGGGGGCCAGGCTTCCTCGAGATCTCAGCATCGGCGCTCCAGGCTTGCCCATTCCCAGTCTCCTCTCTGGTCTGCAGGACAGTCTCTTACTCCCCTCCGGGTGTGCAGGGGAGGAAATACCATTTCCCCGCGACTCCTCTAGATCCTTGCCCGAGACACCCCCAGGCCCTCGCTAGAGTAACAGGAGAAAGACGAACGACTCACATGTGCGCATACGGGCAGGAGCCCACGGGACGGGAGACTCAGGGCAGTGGCCAGAGCAGGAGGCGTTCATACGTGTTGGACAAAGAATCCCTACGTTTGTGAAGAACGGACAAGACGAGGGGCTTGGGGCGTGGGAGGTGAGTGCCGAGGAGGTCCCAAGGCCTTCTCGCTCCTCGGTTCCCCGTCTCAGCGGATGGGTCCCGCCCACCCGCCGTTCTCGGGGGGGGGGCCGGGTCTCCTGCTTGCAGGGGTAAACGAAGGAGGGGTGGTGCCCTTGCGCATGCGGTTTCTCAAGCTCCTGCCAAAGCGGTCCCTCTCGGGGTGACATATTCTGAGCCCCCAGCCCCCAGTTTCCGATCACTCTTGGGGAAGGAGCTCGAGTCTTCCTTCCTCAATGGGAAGTTAAAACTCCACTCGGCTCTCCAAGCTTCTCACTTTTGAATTCCAGATCCTGGAATACCTAGAAAACGCTTTTAAGCTTTCGGTAAAGGTTGGATCTCGCAAAGTACCTTGACTTGTGCCTTGTGTACCTCGGGTCGTCACGTCACCCCTGCATTTCCTTCTGAGCCACTTTCTAGCAGGAGAGAAGGGCGGGGGGCTCTTCCTGCGACCGGAGTGGAGGTGGGTAGAGACAAAGGCAGCTGGTATTAAATCGTTACCCTATCACGTAAATGGAGCTGAAATGAAGAATTTTGTGGGTTTAGCTCTTCCTTCTACTGAGTAATAAATTCCCAGGTCCTGGGTGAGCGGGTGGGGGTGCACACAGAGGTCTGGTGGCTTCTGACCTCCCGCTGAACAGCAGGCAGGAACCTGCAATGGTCTTTTCTGGGCCCCGGGGGACCGGTGCTCTATGGCCGAGATCAATAATGACCACTTAGCAGAGGAAGAACAGCCCACGCAGGTCCCATTTTTTATGTTCCCGACAGTTGCAGAATGCCGTGCTTTGAGGCCACGTGCAACCTGCGTGAGCACGTGAGCTGGGACCCTTGTGGGTTTCCGTGACGAGCCTCGTGCCCCGCGAGCCGGTGCTTGTGTGTGCGGAAGCGTCCGTCGGGCCCCCGGCCTCATCCCCGGCTCCTCCCCGCTGCGGTCACGTCCGCCTGCGGGTTGTGTCCAGCTCCCGGAGCCATCGGGCCAACTTGCCGTTCCGTCCACTGGTGCAGCCTTGTCTCTGAAATCTAGGTGTCGCCTTGGGCTCCCCGGGTGGCGGTCGTGCTGGTATCTTTTTCCCGGTGTCTGGATCCTGTTCTGAATGCCCTCCAGGGCTTAGTCCTCAAGGACAAGGCACCTGACCCCTGCCTCGCCCTCGCTGCTGGATTTCACTTGCTGGGTCCCCAGGGACTCCTGAACTCCAGAGCCCGTGGACACTTCCCAGGTCAGATCTTGATAGCAACGTCCTCAGACACAGCTGATGCCACTTCCTTAATACACGTCTGCTACAAAAAATGATGGTTCCCTCTTGGCCTTCCTGAGTGTCGGGAGCGAGCTCACGCTAGCACGACGGGAAAGCACGAGGGGCAGAGCGGGAGCTGGAAAAGCGTTTTGTAGTTTATAAATACGCTGCATTTAGGCTGCGCCAAAGCCCCGTTTTAAAACGGACTCTCTATTTTGAACGAATTCTAGATTCGCAGGAGTTGCAAAGAAAGGTCGGGAGGGGGTGGGAGGCGCCCCTTTCTTGCCCCTGCCCCCTCGTTCCCTCTGACGGGTTTCTACAGACATAGAACAGTGTCCTGACACAGGGACCCTGGGGCGACCCAGAGCTCACCGGGAGTTCTCCGGTTCTAGACACACTCGTATGAGTGTGCGCTGCGTGTGCATGAGTGTGTGCAGGATGCAGCTGTACCAACAGCCCGGCTCTTGTTGCCCTCCATAGCCTCACCCCTACTCCCCGCAACTGCCCGCCCATTCCCTGTTCCTGGACTGTTCCTCTCTGAACGTCACAGTAACTAGAATCAAGCAGCAGGTGTCCTCTCGCTCAGCTCGACTTCCCTGAGGATTAGCCGAGGCCTCATGCGAACCAACACCTCGTTCCCTTTACTGGCTGGGTCGATTCTATGGTATGGAGGCCGCCTAGGGGCTTTGGGTTTTTTTTGTTGTGTTTTGTTTTTATCCATTGAAGAACACTTTTACTTATGCATAAAGCTGTTAGGAACATTCCTTTATAAATTCTTGGGTGAAAAAAAAAGTCTTGGGGCGCCTGGGTGGCTCACTGGGTTAAAGCCTCTGCCTTTGGCTCAGGTCATGGTCTCAGGGTCCTGGGATCAAGCCCCACGTCAGGCTCTCTGCTCAGCGGGGAGCCTGCTTCCTCCTCTCTCTCTGCCTACTTGTGATCTCTCTGTCAAACAAATAAATAAAATCTTAAAAAAAAAAAAAAAGTCTTCATTTTCCCGGGACGAAAGGCTAACACTGCAACGGCTGGGTCATGGTACCTCTACTCGCAGTTTTGAAAGGACCCGCTGAATGACCTCTGAGTGGCCAAACCGTTTCCTGTCCCCATGGGCCCCCTCTGGGTAACCCGTCTTCATGCCCGTGCTGGCACTCGGCGCTGTCATTCTGGTTCACTTTCGCCGTACTATTGTCTCATCCACGTGTTAATTTAGCGAATCCTCTCATGGCCGAAAATCCCATATTGTTAACAGGAAAAGCTTAGCTTTGAACTTGGACATCCTCTACATCAAAAGACGTCCGTCCGTTGCAGTGGGCACGAGGCCTAAAGTCGGGTGGAGAATATCTTGGAGTCACCTGCTCATGTCTTTTCCCGTTTAGCAAAGTGGGTGTTCTCCTTCTGTGGGCCCTTCTGTCATTAGGCAGATTGCACGGGGACTCTAACCCCAAGGAGAGGGAGGGGGGCTGCGACCTAGAACAGTACAGTCCTTTGTACCCAATAGGAAGAAAAAGAAAAGAAAAAGAAAAGTTTTGCGGCAGACAAGAGAGGGAAATTCAGAAGTAAGTAATTTAGCAAATACTGTGTATCCCCCACTTGTCCGGTAATACATCCTCTGCTCTTGGGACCAAAACAAGATCCTGGACCTCACGGAGCTGAGGATGCCGCCCTCGGCCTAAAGGAGGACGGAGGAAACAAACCCAGAAACGAAAGAGACCGCTTGCAGCCGCACTCTGGAGGGAAGGATCGGAGACGATCTTTGCTGGCTTCCGCGTCCCCCTGCCGCAGCCAGCCTGGGCCGGGCCAGGACCTTGGGGGACAGCGGGCAACTGTACGAGGATGCAGGTGGGAGAAAGGGTCAGAACAGGTGTCTAGCCCCTCCCAGCAGCGAGCAGTTCCCAATGCCCCACACAGCGGGATTCACAGGTGCAAGGAGACCCCCAGAGTGGCAGGTCTGGGGCTTGGGCGGGAGCGGGGGGAGATGGGGCCCTACGGTCGGAGGCTGAGGCCAGCTTCAGGCTTCCGCATAGATACCAGCCTGACTCCAAAAAGTGAGGCAGGAGGCATCTGCTTCTAGCCGAGGTGGAGAAACAGGGGCTCCTCCCTGAGTCAGATAACCCAGAGAAAATGCATGAAACAGGGGTTCTGCAACGCTGGTGACAGGAGACAGCGACTCCCAAGGGAGCGGAAGCGGAGGTTAGCGGAGGTTAATGCCCCAGTGTAGGGCCTGTGTTTCTTCTAGAATGCTGCACAGAGAGAGAGGGCATCTGGGCAGTGTCTGGGGCCGCTGGACTTAAGAGAAAGAGCTTGGAGTCCAGGGAGGCCCAGGAGGCTGGTGTCTGCGGGGCACAGTGTCAGCTCGAGACCGTGGGGCACAGGCATGCACGCACCTTACCGGCCTCTGTTCTGATCACGGGGCTCTTCAGAGAGGGTTTCTTGAGGCTTCCCTCGGCGAGAGTAATCAAGGAGGGAACGGTTTAAGTTCAGGGAAAGAGCAGCCCGAGAGGAGCAGAGAGTGTGTCTCTTGGTGCCCCCACAGATCAGGGACTGGCTCCGGCATCCAGAGCTGGAAACGGGAGCTTCACAGTCCGCGGCATCGGTGGGGGGGGGGGACACGCTCCGAGGGCACCACCTCATGAAAGGGCAACAGTGACCTATCCCTCCTGCAACAGCTTAAAAGCAAGATTCGAAAGACTCAGCCCGTTTCTGTGACTCCGCTGTGTTCCAGAACAAAACTGCGGATATGTGTGAGGACAGGAAGCGACCCAGCGTCCACAAAGATGAAGCCGATGTCTGTCATCCAGCCAAAACCGCCGAGGCCCTTGAAGAAACAGGGAAATGCCACCATGACGAGTAGGCAATTCAGCGACAGATAATGATGCAGGTGACAAAATGAGCAGAAAAGAACCTCAAACCCATTTTTATCGTGTAGTCAACACGGGGCCAGAGGGGGCCCCGGGATGATGTTCCCTAGACGCACAGGAGATGTCAAAAAGCCCCGCTTGGACTTGTAGGTGAAAACCACAATGTCTGAGATGAGAAAGAATAGGGAGGGGGCTTCACGGAGGACGGGCCCTGCCGAGGGAAAGGGCCTGTCACGGACACGCGCCGCATTCGTAGAACGGGGGACGGAAGCCTCGTCGATGATCGTAGCAAACGCAATTGAGGCAGAAGAAACACTGCACAAAATCCAGCACCCTTGAGCACAGAAACACGCACCAAACGAGGGTGGGGGCATTTGCAAAGAGCACATCGCACTGGGCGATGGCAGAACGAAGGGTTTTCCCTCCAGGTCAGGAGCGAGCCAGGGCCACCGGCTCTCAGGGCAGCCGTGCGACCCTGAGCTGGAGCTTCTGCCTGCCCGGGGAGGTAGAGAACGAAGCAAGAGCCATCCCAGCTGGAAAGCAGGAGAGAAACTACGTCTATTCGCAGGGGACATGATCTCTACCGATACCGAGAAACCGCAAGGTGTCTGCGGACGGGCAAAAGGCCACTGGAACCCCTCAGTGAGTCGCCAAGGCCTCGAGGCCCAAGATGGGTGCGCATGTCGGCGGTGTTTGCACCAGCAATGAGTGTCCGGAAAACGAAAGCCGGACGGCGATTGCATTTACACGATCAAGAGCCATTTGGGAATAAATCAAACAACAGACGTGTACGACTCGGACGCTTGAAACTAAAAGGTAATTAGTTTTTTAATTAATTAATAAAAATTAATCAAGCAAGCAGGCAAGCAACCGTATAAAAAAGAAAAAAGGAAACTAAAACCTTGTTGAAGGAACTAAAAACCTAAATAAATGAACCGAGTTCCGTGTTTGTGGGTTGTGAGGCCAAGTGCTGTTAAGAGAGTGAGCCCCCGAACGGATCCACGGGCTGCCTGCTACGTCTGCAGAGCCCCAGCTGCCCTTCCGCTAGAGCGACGAGCCGGTTCTAGAATTACTCCTATTCATAGACGGGCACATTCCTGGTCATAAAATTCATTCATTCACGCAGAAATGCAAGGGACCGGAGGAGTCAAGCAGGCCTTCGGGGAAACAGAGAGGGAGGGCTCGTAACTTCCCAATTTCGAAAATCCCCATGAAGCTGCAGCAAGTCAAGACTGGGGGGCTGGCGCGAGTGTAGACAGGTCTATCATCGGAATGAAACGGAGAGTCTAGGGGCGCCTGGGTGGCTCCGTGGGTTAAAGCCTCTGCCTTAGGCTCAGGTCATGATCCCAGGGTCCTGGGATCGAGCCCCACATCGGGCTCTCTGCTCAACAGGGAGCCTGCTTCCTCCTCTCTCTCTGCCTGCCTCTCTGCCTACTTGTGATCTCTGCCTGTCAAATAAATAAATAAAATCTTTTAAAAAAAAACAAAGAAAGAAAGAAAGAAACGGAGAGTCTAGAACCGAATCCTCACACCGATGGTTTGCTTCCCGCCCCGGGGGAAGAGGAGCGAGGCCTCTGTGACAAACAGGGCCGGGACAGCTGCATTTCTACGTGCAGAAGGACCCATTTGGACCACCACCTCATCCACAAAAATTAACTCAACACGGGCCTAAGCGCAAAGCAGAGGGCAGAAACGATACAAGTCCTACAACAACCATGGGTGCCGGGCTCTTTGACCCCAGCGTGGACACCGGTTTCTTCCATACGACTCTGAAGGCACGAAAAGAACCGCAGAAGGTAGATGGGACCCATCAAAACTGGGGACCTTCATGCTTCACAGGACACCCCACCAAGAAGGTGAGGAGAGAAGCGCGGAGTGGGAGAGAAACGTTGCAAATCATAACTCTTACACCTCAGCCGTACCAAAGACAAAAGATCCAATTCAATACGAGCAAAGGATCTGAACGGGCATTTCTCCAAAGCAGCTGGACCCACGGACATTGAATACGCGAGGAGACATCGACGCCGTCAGCCGTCAAGGCCGTGTGAAGAAACCGCCGGGGAGCTACCCACGACCCCCACTAGCGCGGCGACAAAGTCAGAGGTGGGAGGGGGATGGGCAGGGGAGACCAGGGCCGCTGATGGTGGCAGGGGCGGCTCCTCAGAAAGGGAAATGCGGCCTTACCCCGCGACCCCGCAGCGACCCCACCCTTCCCCGTCGTCCGCACCAACCGTGAACGGACGCTCAGCCTGATTTTACCCACAATATCCAAAATGTGGAAACGATCCCAAAGGGCCACCAGGGAATAAGATCTGGCAATAGAAGGGCCGAGACACGGAGAAGCTCCAGGAGGGGTGAGGCTCGCGCAGACACAAGAGGTCACATGCAGCCCGGCTCCTCGGCCCGCAGGCTCCAGCGCAGACGTGGCCGTCAGGCAGGCGCTGAGGCAACAAGGCAAGAGGGACTGAGGCTAACGGGCACGGGTGTCCTCGCGGGACGACGAGACGGTCGGGAGGAACACGCCGATGGCCACACAAGCTTGTTCGTGGTCTGAAACCACCGGACCGTCCAATTTAACACGGTGGACTTGACGGTATGTGAATTTTATCTCAAAAACATACAATGTAGGGGCATCGGGCTGGATCAGTCGGAAGCACACGTGACTTGTGGACTGGGGTTGTGGGTTCGAGCCCCACCTTGGGGGTAGAGATGACTTAAAAATAGAATCTTCAAAAAAAACACAAGGTGCATCACGGGACATTTCAGTAAAGGACACGTAACGATCGCCCTCTTTCCAGAATAACCCTCCTAAAACACACTCCATCCATGTTTATGTTTTTCCTCATGAACAGAAAGGAGGGAAGACATCTTGAGTGACGCACCTCTTCAGAACAGGTAGTGCTCCCCAACTCCGAACTCGTGGGCGTGCTCCCTAACTCAGTACTCCGTGCTCCCTAACTCATGCAGCACGCTCCCTAACTCGGTGCTTCAGGTCCCTAACGCGGTGCTCCAGGGTGGGTGCTGTCCCCAGCACAGCCTCTCGCCCGCGCGGGAAGCCAGGCCGTGTCTCCATGGGGTCAGCACGGGCTCTCCCTCTGACGCTAGGAGACATGTGTGTCCTCACCCCGTTGAGCTGGAAACAGGCTTCTCCTTCGGGAACCGCCCTCACAGGGGGTCGCTGTTCCTGAGAAACGCAGACGCACGGCACATGGGACAATCCCACATGGGGCACCCCGCCCCCATCACGCTCCATTCCGCAGACGCCTTTCTCCTCCCAAATCACACTCAGCCTCCTCTCAGCGGGCGCTCAGACTCGGCGCTGCAGTGAGGCCTGGCTAGGCCCCACACCCTCTGTGTTTCCCCCTCCCACACCTGTTGTGCCCGCGCATTCGGGGGCGTTTTCAGCACATACTTCCCCAGGTCCCCACCCAGCAGCGAGGGGGCGATGGGCCACTCCTGAATTCCGGGACCTTCCATTTGGCCATCTCCGTGCTTCTGAACAGTCCGCATTCCTGCCAGCCTTTGCAGAAGACCCGGCCACCAAAACTGTCCCTCGCGCCTTGCTGCGTGCACTGGGTTGAGCTGTGTTTCCCGAAATAGGTCCGAGTCGTCGGTCCCGGTGCACGGAAAGTGGCCTTACCTGGAAATAGGGTCTTCGCAGACATAATGAGGTTAAGGATCCTGAAATTAGATCCCGGATTTACGGTCAGCTCTACACCAGCGGGTGGGTCCCTGTAAGAGAAAGGAGGGGGAGATGGGAGACCCAGGGACTCAGGAAGGTCTTGCGGACACGCAGGCGGAGACTGGGGCTGACACGCGCTGAGGAACACCGAGGCTGGCTGGCAGCCACCAAAACCTTGGAGAGGCACAGCTCAGACGCTCCCTTGCGACTTCCGGGCCGAGCCCGCCCTGCCAGCACCCTGATTCCAGAGCGCGGTCTCCAGAAGCCCAAGAACGCACCGCCGCTGGCTGAAGCCGCCCGGGCTGTGCCAGCTTGTCACGGAGGCCCGGGGGGAGACGTGGCCTCCATGTGGGACTCTCTGTGGCGGGCCGAGCACTGGGCCATGCGCTCTGTGTGGCCCCCGCCCGCGGCCTGTCTGCCCCGGGCCTCTTCCCCTTCTCCTCCCCTGGGACAGGCTCTGGGTCCTCAGGGTCCTCCGAGGGGCTGCTGAGACCACAGGGATCGTGTGCTGGGTTTCCTCAGGGTGGACACTGCTATTCCGCACAGAAAACCAGCCTCGAAGACTCCAGGCTTCCCTCAACAGACCAAGCTGCCAGGCTGGGTGGCCTTCTCGGCCGTTCCCTTGCCATCCTTCTTGGGTGGGACACGCGCCGCTGCCCCGGGTCAGGGGGGACGCGTCATTCTCCACAGGCCCGGAAGTTCACCCGTTGCTGGTGGCCTGGAAGATCCTGGCTTTGGAACGCCCGGGCGGCTCCGTCGGTGAGGCGTCCGACTCTTGATCTCGGGGGTGTGGGTTCAGGTCCTGAATGGGGATCCAGGCTGGGCTAGATCCTAGCTGAAAGGAAAAAAAGAAAGAAAGAAAATCCCCCACTTTCTGTGGGATCCGTGCGGGTCTGATTAGCGGCCTCATTCATCGAGACCATCAGGGCCGAGAGGAGCCTTCCTCTACGGCTAAACGTTCTGGGAAACAAGGCAAGATTCGGGTGAACTTCCGGCCTCCCTTTCCTCTCCTGTCACCTAAGAATGCTGCTCTCAGTTCCCACGGAAATCTTGTACCGCTCCAGCCATCTGCAGTCTTGCGAAAGCTTGTCGGTGTCTTTCTTCCTGTCCAGGGCGCTGCTGTCACTGCCAGCAAACAGTGGGGTCCCCGGTGGGTGACCCGATGTCCTTGTCTTCTTTGTTTTGGGGATGTGGGCTCCCACGGCTGCGACTGGAAAGTCCCAGGTAAACGGGGGGTGAGCTACTCTTCCAGGCCCTGGAAAGGAATACTCGAGGGCAGAGTCCCGTCCCAGGCACAGCATCAAATATTACCAAAAATATTTGTGTTTTTATTGACAAGTAATGACTCAATCCTCTGTATGAACAGCTCTTTTTTTTTTTTTAAAGATTTTATTTATTTATTTGACAGACAGAGATCACAAGGAGGCAGAGAGGCAGGCAGAGAGAGAGAAGGAAGCAGGCTCCCCACTGAGCAGAGAGCCCGATGCGGGGCTCGATCCCAGGACGCTGGGATCATGACCTGAGCCGAAGGCAGCGGCTTTAACCCACGGAGCCCTCCAGGCGCCCCTGTACAGCTCTTTACAAGACGTCTTCTTTTCTTTTGTTCTGCCAGAACGATGCGGCGGCCGCGTGTTCTGAATTCTATGTCCGTGTTTGGTGTGAGGCTGGGGTCTCCAGAAGCAGCTCTAAGAAGCGTGTTCTCGTGCGAGGGCTCCAAGGGCCCCCCAGGAAGGCCGGGCCGGGAGGAGGCTCGTCCGTCTGCCATCACCTCCACCGTGCAGCCGTCCGGGCTGGAGGGGGCACTGCTCACGGAGACTCGGGATGGCGGATCTTGACCGCCAGGGAAGGGAGACACCTCCCCGCTCGGCGAGTGGGATCGGAAAGGGAGACAGAGCAGGTCCCGGTGTCCGGCAAATAGGGTTTCCACAGAGGGTCAGTGTATCTCCGTCTCCCAGGAAGGCTCGAGCACCCAGAGAGCACCCGGACAGCACCCGGACAGGACAGTGTGGAGAGTCCTCAGCAGGGAGTGAGGGAGCAGGGCAGCAGGGGAGCGGGGGAGCGGGGGAGCGGGGGAGCGGGGGAGCGGGGGCTTTTGGCACCCCTGCACCCGTGGGTCCTTGCTAAGGGGCAGCTCCTGTTGAGATAGAAGATCCCAGGCGCCCCGGCCTTGTACGTTGGCAGAGTGCGGCCCAGGAGCCGAGGACAGTCCTTCCACAGAGCTGGGGTTCCTACGCCCGAGAGGGAAGGCCGAGAGGGCTGGAGTGAGGGAGAGCGGACAGCAGGGCCCCCAGCAGCTTGTCCCCCACTGGCCGTCCGTGGTCTCCTCAGAGGGGGCTGTGTTCTCCTCCCGCCGGCCCGTGCCCTGTGCTCAGGACCCTCTGGGGCCTGGAGTCCTTGGGTCCAGGACACACTGGGGACCAGCGTCCCTATTCGGGCCTGGGCCACAGTCTGACCTGCCTTTCCCCCATTGCTTCTTGCCTTCAGATTTTCCGTCCCAGGTGTGGCCTCTCTTGTCAGGCGACAGGGAGGGCCTCCATGCCTGGGTGTCCCAGCCTTCCCAGGTCGTCCCTCCCCAGGCCGCCTTCCGAGCCTGGCTCGGGTCAAACGCCCGCCTCCCCTCATACGGCCTCCCTGCCTCACTCACATGGAGGGGAAAACAGTCCCCTGGACGTTTCTGGCGATAAACAGGGCCATGCTCCGTGGTCCCAGAGGGGAGGCGCTTGTGTCCCATTCCTGCTGACCGCGGTCCTTGTCCACACGGCCCCAGACGGGCCGTCTGCCTGGGGCTCAGTCGGTGGCCACCAGCTGTGACTCCCCGACTCTCGGCTGCCCTCCCTCTTGTCTGTGCAGGAGCCACAGGCCTGCAGGTGCCACCCCACCTGGGCAGACACCCCACCCCGCACCTCCACCGGCCCCTGCGAGCTCAGATCTTGATGGTTGCTGGGCTGACCGGCCCCCACCGTGGCTCCGTGGCTCCGCCTAGCCCGGACATGGCCACGGGGCGAACCCGGTGGCCATTCTGGGGGCAGCGGTTCCATGAGGCCCAGTAGTGGACGCGGGTCCTGTGCCCGAGGACCCTCGTGGAGGAGGACTGCTCTGGTGCTGGCGGACGGCCACTGTGCACCTGCTGCGTTCTCCCCCGGGGCAGCCTCTGGCCGCCCTCTTGGCTTTCCAGGCCCACGTGTGACTCGGCCGTGAAATCCCTGGGAAGAACGGGGAGCTGGGCTGTAACCAGAGGGAGTGGTGTTCCAGGACTTTCCCACCGGTGTCCCGCCGAGGGGCGGCATACCCGCTCCGGGGCCTGTAAGGGACGGGGCCTTAGAGGTGGGAACCCGTGAAGTGTCGTCTGAGCCCCCAGGCTGGGCTCTCGGGGGAAGGCTGTGTGGTTGACGGGCCCAGCCAGGCCCTGTTGGTGGAGCCAAACCCATCAGGCCCTTCCACACGCCCCGGGCCTCCCCCGCCCCTGCTCCCTGTCCGTGCTGGTGCGGGAGGGGGTCCTCTCCACCCAAACCCTTCGCACATTCTGGAATGTCATATTCTGTCTGCCCACCTCTCTCCCCGGGAACGGGGTTTCCAGGGGTGCGGCGCGTCTTCCCTGGGGAGCCCCAGCCCCCTGCCAGCAGGTGGTCTGAGAACACGCGGGGGAGAGTCCGGGAGAGAAACAGGCTCACAACGGTCAGGCCCGAAGCAGGATGGCTCTGTGTGTGTTCACACACGGAGGTGACGCTGTGTGACATTTAATGGAAGGGTTTTTTTTTTTTTTTTAGATTTTATATATTTATTTGACAGACAGAGATCACAAGTAGGCAGAGAGGCAGCAGAGAGAGAGGGGGAAAAGCAGGCTCCCCGCTGAGCAGAGAGCCCGATGCGGGGCTCAATTCCAGGACCCTGAGATCATGATCTGAGCCGAAGGCAGAAGCTTAACCCACTGAGCCCCGCAGCCGTCCTGGAAGGATCGTTTTTGATTTGTGTTTCCCTGAGACTGAATAGCTACTTTCTCATTTACTGACTTGGGGCACTTATCAGCTGTTTCCAGAACACGGCAGATCTGAGAGAAGGGGCCATACTCTGTCCACCGTCGTCTCGGCTCGGCGCCCAGATGAGACCCGCTGTTGGACGTTTTGCCCTAACTCTTCAGATCCCTTCCTTCTGCCCTTGACTTTCGAACCACCCCCTTCTTTCTTAATCCATTTGAAGAAACTCAGCCGTAGAAGCCATCTCTTCTGGTCACACCATCCCTTCGCCGCTCTATCCGGGGCTGTACCTGTCGGTCCGTCCACGAGACTCTTCTCCAGACTCGAACTACTCATCTGTTTATGCACAAAATAGGTGATTGTGCTGAGTTACAAAAATACAAAGCATATTTTAAATTCGGTGCCCAGTTTTAGAGCTTTTGCACGCTGCAACGAGACCCCTTTCCGGGCCACAGCACATCCCTGTGTGTGACGAGATGAGTTTATTCTTGTCTCCACCGAGGGACGGTTCCGTGTCTCTCACTTTTCGCTGCTACGCGTGGCATGACGAATCCCCTTTTCACTGTCGTCTCCCGCTCCTGCAGGACGCTTCCTAGGACAGGGCTTGGAGTTGGGGTCCCTGAGGCAGGGGTCCCGTACATCCCTGACCTGCTGGGATGTCTCCTAACTCGCCAGAGCGTCCTGCCCACTTCCCACCAGCAGGCCTCCCTGCTTCCCCACATCCTCAGTAACAACTGTGTTTATCAGAGCTGGGTGGGTCCGAGGACGTGGTTATCTTGTTTCAGTTTTGCATTTCCCTGATTACTAGGGAGGTCCGGCCCCTCCTGATGTGTTTGGGCCATGCGAGTTTTATGAATGGACAGCTGAGACCCTGTGGTCGGGTTGTATTTTTCTCATCGGTTTTAATGAATCCTTCACATACGCCGAGTACTTTGTCCCGATACTACTCTGTTGGGCACAGACAATGTAAATCACAAACACTTCCTACCACTTCACACCGGTTGTCTTTTCACATATTTTTAAGCTGGGCATTTTTTTAGTGAGTTCAAACACTCACTGGGGTTGAGGGCCTGTGGTCTCCTGGTGTGAGAAATCCCAGATTTGATTCCATAAATATAGTTTCCTAGTTTCGTTTTGTTTTCCCTAAATGTTCTAATGTACCACTTTCCGACGTTCAGGTATTCTCACCTTGGTGGAGCGTCTTTTCTGCAGACTGCATTTTGCAACTTGTGTGAGTGAGATAAGGATCAAATGTTTTGTTTCTGCCCTTTCCCTGCCACCACTGACGGGTAGCCTGGGCCCCGTGACCCGTGGTGTGGGCTCTCCTCTCCTCTCCCAAAGGACGATCTGACTTCTGACTGCGTGTCCTCCTGGGTTCTTTGCCATGTTCCCCTGGTCTAGGGTTCCAGACCCACGCCAAAACCACATTTTTCATCACAAGGCTTCTGGGGTCTGGAAGGCTAAATGCTCCATTTTTCTCCTCTTTTTCCTCTTCCTCCTTCTCTCCTTTAAATATCTCATTCAATTAAATGTCTTGGCTATTGTTTTTCTTTATTTCCATAGGAAATTTGGGATTATCTTACAAATGGCACAATAAACCTCCCCTCTGATTATTTTTATATCAACTTAATTCGGGTAGAATTTAAACATATTAGAACTTAAAGGGCCCCTCTTCAGTGGACAGTTTGATGATTTACATCATTTGTATACACCTCTGTGACCACCCATCAAATCTAGAACTGTCCCATCCCCTCTTCTGTCCTCCTTCCCTCCAGCCCCAGAACCACGGACATGCTTCCCGTCCTGCTGATTAGCTGGTTCTTTCCTGAAATGTCGTCTCTTCGCAATCAGGTCGCACCTTTGTGCCTGGACGCTTTTGTTCTGTGATGTTTTTGAGATCTATCTTATCGTCACTTACATCCACACTCTGTTCCCGTCGTCGCTGAGTAGTGTTCATTGTGTGGATCTACCCCGATTTCCCCACTCACCTTGTGATGGACATTTTAGGTGGTTTCTGGGTCTCGGTGATTACAAACACAGCTGCAATGAATAGTCCCATTGCGGTCTTGGTGGGGAAACATGTTTTCATTTCCGCTGGGAAAATAAACACCTAGATGTGGAAAGACTAGGTCATTTGGTGCGTGCGTGCTTAACTTTATAAGAAGCTGCCTCGCTGTTGTGCAAAGGGACTGCGGCACTAGCAGTACGTGGGGATGTCTAGGCACTCCACAGGCTGGACAAGATCTGCTGCCATCAGTCTGTTTAAATGTTAGAACATTCTAACAGCTCGTGGAATTAGAATGTGCATTTCCCTGATGACGAATGACCCCGGCCACGTTTTCCTGAGTTTATTTCCCACTTCATATCTTCTTTGGTGAAGTGTCTGTCCAAATCTTATTTTTATTTTTTAAGATTTTATTTATTTATTTATTTGACAGACAGAGATCACAAGTAGGCAGAGAGGCAGGCAGAGAGAGAGGGGGAAGCAGGCTCCCCGCTGAGCAGAGAGCCCGATGCGGGGCTCGATCACCAGGACCCTGAGATCATGACCTGAGCCGAAGGCAGAGGCTTAACCCACGGAGCCACCCAGGCGCCCTGTCTGTCCAAATCTTTTGCCTGCTTTGTACTGACTTGTTTATTGAATCATAAGCGTTCTTAACATATTTTGGATACAAGTCCTTTGTCAGATACATGGCTCACAAACGTTTCCTCCCAGTCGATGGGGGATCTTTCCATCCTGCTAACTGTGTCCTTAAAGAGCAAAGGTTTGAATTTTTTTAAAAGTCCAATTTGTAATTTTATTCTTCTATAGATCATGCTTTGGGTGGCTTATCTAAGCCTAACTCAAGGTCACAGAATTTTCTCCCGTGTATGCTTTAAATACATGCGGTTTATTTTGTATCAATCATAGCTCAACAAAGCTGTAAAAAAAATAGGACTGGTAGACGTTTAGTGGGAAAGCGTTTAAATGATTTCACTCTGGCATTTTGCTAGACCCCAAATAGTCATCTCTCCACAGAGAAAGGTTAGAATTTGTAAGTATTTCCTAGAGGCATGAGCATATTGAAATACTAACGTATGGAAGAATTTTTTAAAAATTAAAAAAAAATAAAAAGAGCATTTGAAGAAGACGGCAGATACAGGGTTTAGAATGAGGGCTGAGATCAAATCCCGGATCTGCCACTTCCTTCCTGTCTGTTCTCAGGTAGTCCCTGCGCTTCTCGAGTCCCGGTTCATGATGGAGGAACTGGGACTGACAAGCAAGTAGCCCAGGTCTGCCACGATTCACGGGGCAGCACAGAGCCTTCTGGAGAGCTGTGCCTGCCGACAAGGGCAAGCACCTTCCTCTCCTATGTAGCCAGACCCCCGGAAGGGCCCCTTGTTAGTGCCCAGGGACTCTCCGCTCCTGGCTGGCACTGAGAGACGGAGCAGAGCCCTCAGCAAGAGCGAGAGGCGTGAACCCGGATACACCCCCGAGTCCAGGAGAAGGCTCCCCGGGCCGCTCAGTCACGACGCTGGCCGCGCGGTTCACTGTTCAGAGCAAAGTCATCTTTATTGTGAGGAAATCTGAAAAGGCAGTTACATTAGTTACACATATACACAACCAACTCAATAACCGTTAGTCTGAGAGAACATTCCAGAAATACACAGGAGGATGTATCCACAGCACAGCTCACAGCCATACGAAGAAAGGCTACAAGGGAAATGACGGCGTGCTCACAGCGTCCACGGAAGCCCGTCCTCGCCGAAGAACAAGGCTGTCCCGGGGAGCCAGTCGCCCCACATCCGGCCAGCCTGGCCCCTCCCCAGTGGGTGGCCCCACGCAGGCTTTGGGGGGCTGTGGGACTGCAACACCAGCTTTGGCCACCAGACCCAGGCACATCTCTAGGCGAACAGCGGCCTGCAGCCCGGCGGGGTGCCTCTCTGAGTTGTGTCGGGCCCCGAGCAGCCGAGGGAAAGGTGGAGCGGCCCCTTAGCCCACCCCACGAGGATCTGGCAGAGGGAGGAGGGAAGGGACCCCTGGCCAGGAACGACCAGACTCAGGGTTTCTGGTGCAACCAAGCCCACTTGTGCCCTGACTCGTGACCCATCAGCACTTTGGTCGGTCTGGCTACGTGACAGGTCATACTGGCAGGGAGCCTGTGGGCCGGGCAGAGCTCGGCTGCTCCCAGGGGCTGGCGTACAAGGATGAGGCCACGGCTCATTTCCCCGGGGTTGTCCCATCACTTGGCGAAGGCTCGCGGACGTGGATGGGAGGTCCCAGGCACACGTGGCTAATCTGGGGGAGACACGGTCTCTTCACTGGCTGAGAGGTCCGAGCCCCCGAAGGAAGTTCCCTCAACTCTCAGCAGCTCCCACTCTGTAACGGGCGCGTGAAACAGCGTAGAGGGTGTGTTTAACGTCTCGGGAAGCCGAGGAGAATGCGGCTGTTTGTGATGGTGCTGTCACTCCCTGAAACCGCAGCTAAAGACAAAACTCGTGGGAGGGACACATAGGTGGAATGTTCTAGAACCTCCTTGCCCATGGCCACCATCACTAGCCAAGTCTTGGGTGAGCCTCAAAATGGCTGCTTCGTGTCCTCGCCCAGGGCCCAGGCCTGTTCTGTGGAAGGCCTACCCTCAGGGCTCAAGGAGGGCGGGCGTGAGTGAGGGAGTGAGTCCCGGCCCAGCTGCGCTGCGTCTCCGGCGGGACAGGAGTCTGGGCTGGGCCTGGCTGGAGGACGTGCCAACAGCTGGGTCCACGCACGGTCCCCGCTTGGCTGCACCGGCCTGGCACGGGGCGCTCCCCTCCAAACCGGGGTGAGACCCCCAGCAGCCTGGACTCTTCTTCTGCTCTGTCACAAGATTCCTCGAGGGGACATCTCTTGGGTCAGAGATCCTCCCAGTCCTGTTTTTGTACTGGCCACGGGATGGCTTCCAGGAATCACAAGCAAGGAGCAGGGTGGGGAGTGGCGAGGCCAGAGCACTCACGCCGGCCCGTCGGACTGCCATCGGCCTCCCTGTGGCCGCTCCTGGGACGGGGCTGGGAGGCCGGGAGGCCGGGCCGCCCAGTCACGACATTCCCCATCATGCCCGGCCTACGGTCACCGGCGGTCCCCACCTTCCGGGACTGAGCCTTCAGTGACAGACAGAAGTGGCTGCAGGGCTGTCGGGGACCAGGCTCGCCCGCCACGCCCACACCGCCTCGGTGTCCAGCGTAGCCCCGGGTCACAGCGTTGGGGCGAGGGGCACCTCTCAGGAAACCCCCCAGTTCTCTCCAGGAAACGAAAAAACAAACACGAAAGCCTGAAACTTCCAAACTCACAGGTGAAAGGCCGCAGAAAGTCTTTTTTCGTTTCACGGAGAAACCATTCTTTGATCTGAAAGCGATTTCTGTGCCTTTCTTGGAAATGATCGTGCCCCTGCTTGGGGTTGGCTCAGGCTGCGGGGACGGAGGGGACCCCAAGGGCGGGGCCCACACGGGGGAACCCCTCTGGCTCTGGCACTGTTGCGGTGCATGGGGTTGGCTCCACCCAAGTCCTGGGGGGAAAAGGACCTTGAACCCAGGACGCGATCACCGCTGTGCGCCAAGGACTAAGAGCGGCTCTGGGAGCGGTTCAGCCCCGCACGCTGGGCTCACTCTGCCCTCAAGCAGCTCAGAAGCCCCCGCACTCCCTGGGGTCTTCCGAAATCCCAGGGTGGGGCATTTCTGAGCCAGTGCCTGGAGGGCCCTGGGAGGGACGCAGGGACTTCCTGGGGGGAGGACGCCTCCACCTGCCCGGGGCGAGCGTGGCTTCCGTCCCACACGGGAGTCCGCGAGCCCCCGCATGGGGAGGACAAATGGAAGCGTGGCTGTCAGGAAAGTCAGAGACGAGAGGCTGGGAGCCCGCCTCAGGGCACGGCGCACGGGGGACGCGAGGTCACCGAGTACAGGGAAACACAGCAAGCCAGGGACCATGGGCTCAGCCGGGCAGAAGCTTCTAGAGTCACTCTTCCTCCGGTCTTGAGACCACCTGGACAGCGCAAGGCCCCAGGGAGCGTGTACCAGAATCAGACCGCGAAGCCCAGCCTTGTGCCTCACAGACCTGTACTTGGCCCCCACGAGGCGCCACCGTCCCCAGCGGCCTGGCGGGAGGCTTTTCTGAGCGCCTGTCTCTGCACAGGGATCCGCGCCTGAACCTGTCCAGGGTCGTCGAGAGCGCTGCGGCTGCCACGGCGGGCGCTGGGGGAGGAGGCACAGAAGGACGGGGAGGCCCGGACATCCCGCCTTCCCTCGGGCTCTGTGACCTCAAGGGGGCCCTCGGCAGGCGCGGGCTGGGAGCCGGGTAGGGGACGCCTGCGGTAAGCGGGAAGGGCCCGCACTCCCTCGGGGGCCTCCTGGAAGAGGAGGTGGCCGCCTCCTCTCAGGGGGCGCCTGGACGCGGGAGTGGACCCATTAAAGCAAGCAGGTTCCCAGCCAGGACTCGGGTGACACTGAAATGCCAGCCTGCTCTGCCCAGCCCGCCAGCCCAGCGCCCAGATCGTGGGTCAAGCACAGTCCGGCCGGGGCACTGCCGAGCTGGAGGCGAGGGCTGTCCGTGCGGGCCCTCAGCCACAACGCACCCCGGATCCTGGCTGCTCACTCTGGCTACATGACACACACGGGGCACAGCACACCCACTGGGACAGGGATTCATGTCACATTGCACAGAGCACACACACCCCACAGCACGAGGGACGGACGGACAGATGCACACACAGACTTGGCTGAGCTGGGGACGGAAGGGGGGGCCTTCTCTGGGTCCGAGCTCGGAGAACAAAGGCCGTGCGTCCTGCTCACCCCCCTTCCAGCGCCCAAGCCCCACCTGTCCACAGATGTTGAAGGCAAGAAACCCGATTCCCGTGTCCCAGACAGGCCTAGGCACTCGGGACTGGGACTGGACGTCTTCCAGGTGAACAGGATCGACCACGACATTATTCACAACCAGACCTCGAAGGCCCAGCGGACTCACCTCCCAAACATACACAGAGAAAGTACAATAAATACAACGGCGCCCCCATGTCTACCAGGGCTCCCGGTGGGCGGCTGGGCATCCCTGGCCGTGGGCTGAGCGATGTTGTGACAGGGGTGGCAGGGGGGTGAGATGCCTTCTGCTGGGGGGTCCCGCGGCGGGGCAAGCGGGGTGTGGGAGGGCCCCGCCAACATGGGGGGCGCCGGCGTCGCGCGCGGGGCTCGGCCCAGCGCCGGCCGCACTCTGCCTGCCGCTACTCAGAAAACGGCGGGAACATGCCCAGGTCTGCGAAGTCTTCGATGTTATAGTTGCCGGTCCCCTGGGTCGGATCTCCGGGCATGGGCAGCATGTCCTGCGGGAGGGCAGAGAAGAAAGCCGCGGGGGTCAGCCCATCGTCCCGGGCACTTGCATGCCCCAGGAGCCCAGCCTGCCACTCGCCCTCGTGCTCATCCATCCCCCTGCCCAGGGGGCAGCCCCGCGACGGGCTCCAGGTGTCTGGGGGACACTCTCGGGGTCCTCAAATGCCCAGAGGCGGGAAGCTGCTCTCCCTGGGGAGTGGCGTCTCAGCAGCTCGACACAACCTCAGGACATAACCCGTGTCTGTGAGGCTGAGCCAGGACACGGGGTGGACAGGGACCCCGTTGGGGTTGTGAATCTGGCCGGGCACCCAGCAAGGGACCCATGGCCGAAGCTCAAAATGCAACATAAACTCAGGGCCAGGCTCGCGCGTATTGTGAGGGCACAGCCAGATGCCTGTGTGGTCGGGCTTCACTTTCAAAAAGCCTGTCAGGTTCTGTGGGCCTCAGACCGCCCACCTAGAGAATGGGAATAGCACTACTTCAATCCCCTCTGGCAAATTTCTCATTTGCCCTGTGAGATACTCTCGGAGAAAAGAATTCTGTGGATGAGGGAGTTTGGGAAATGGCACACTCTGCCTACCTCCTAAAAATCCTCAGTGCTTATTAGTATAATAAAGGCTCTGATAAGGACCGCAGGCAAGAAGCTGAATAATTTGCTTAGCTAGTGTTTCACGAACTTATCTGACCAAGAATTCCTTTTAGCCTTGTGACCATGAACAATCCGGTGGGGAATTCTGCCTTACACATGGCTGTGAGGCGTAAGGACCGAGAAGGGAGGTCAGAACGCTGCCTCTCTGGAGATCTAGAGGGACCTCTGGGTTCTAGACCTTTGTTTGAGAAGATGTTGCTTGGCTGGGTGGGACAGGTGCTAGGGACAAGGAGAGTGGCCCCTCCCGTGGGAAGGTGGGGTTACCAACTGGGGGGCCTCCAATCCCTCCCTCCAAGGGCTTCCTGCCTATCCTTGCTTTGCTGGGCAGACCTGGAGCTCTGGGAGTGATGGTGACAGGGATGGGGGGGAGGTGCCTCGGCTCTAGGGGAGGAGCTCCTCACGCGGGCCGGTGGGACAGGCCAAGCCCTTGGCTCAGGGGGCACTGACAGGCTCGTGCCTCCACCTGGAACCTCCCTCCAGTGGAAACTTCTGGCTGAAGGTGGGGCAAGGGAAACCCCCTGGGGCCCGAGCACTGCTCTGAGGGGCTGTCACAGGGTCCCCTCCAGCTGCACAGCTAGGTCAGGGCTGCCATCACAAGGGATGGCCAGGAGGGTCTCCAATAACGACCGCTGTGAGGGGCCCAGGTGTCCTCAAGCAGGGAGGACAGCTGAGGCCTCAGCTCCCGGCCCCTCCCCCCGGGCTGGGCCAGGACCCGGACCCCTAAGGACCAGCAGGGGCTGCAGCAGAGAGCGAGGGGAAAGGAAGCAGAGAGAAGGCGCCGGTACCTACGAGAAGGCTGTGCTGGCTCGATTTACCTGGAACACTTCGGTCTGACCGGGCTGCTGGTGGGAGTGCTGCTCACCGCTCTGCTGACCGTGGTGCTGGCTTTGCCACTGCGACCAGACTTCCGACGGCCGCCCTTGGAACTGGCCGCTACTCTGTCCACTCTCGGCTGAAAGACCCGACGCACAGGACACCGCCTTTAAAAGCCGTGTTGTGGCCCCGCGAGACCGAGAGCCACGGCAGCCCAGCGTACCCCACGCTTGTGAGCGGCGCGCTCCATCAGGCTGGCGGGACACGTGTGTCCACGGTCCCCTGCGTGCTCGCGTGCTCACACGGACCGACGGGTTTGCACCACACGGCTGGGGGTGAGACTGAAGCGGGAGCTCTCTGTCAAGGGGCGGAGGCACAGGGTGGAGGGGGCTCTCCCAGAGCGCACCTGCCGGGGGCCGGGGGCTCGAAGCCTTGGAGCGCTGGTGCCCTGGGTGGGCTCGCACGGAGCTTGGGCGGGGGTGTGTCTGGGGGGGCCCTGAGTGTGGGCGGAGACAAGCCCTCCCCACAGCACCCCTGCAGGCCCCGGGAGGGAAGGCCTCTCTGCCCCTCCAGACCCCTCGTCCCCAGGCTGCTCTCTGCAGGAGCCTGACTCGGCCGGAGGAGGAGGTCACCTCAGCGTGCCCTGAGCTCCGCCACCCTCACGGGTTTCGGGTAACTTGCTGAGGCCACACGTGGCATTCCACGAGGTCCTTCCACAGGCGCCCAGAGCCACGGCCTCTCCTCTTGCCTCCGAGGGTTTCTTAGCACCGGACGGCTTGAGGGCAAAGGCATCGGGGCTCAGACACGAAGCGCTTCCTTGTAGGAATCAGCATGTTAACGTGTAAGGACGGCGGCCTGGCCTCTTACACCTCACAGGGACACGCAACAGAGGAGCCCAGTAGGAAACAGGGGCACAAACCTGTCTAAAGCGTTTTAAAGTTTCAGCCTAAGAGGATGGTTATCCGGAGGCTCAGCCAGAAGAGCTCAGGAACGTCTCTGCTTGTTCGGAACCACCTGCCACCACTCGGGAGGCAGCGGGCTCTCCGCCAGGTTCGGGGTGCAGGACAGGTCCCCACCTGCTCTTTCCAACGGCTGTGCCCACCGCGGGCCACCCTCCTGCCCGAGGACGGGAGCTGGGCTCCTGGAGCTGAGGCCACTAAGTGTTCAGGGAGAGCCCCAGCCTTCCCCTCTGTCCCTGTCTCTGTCTTACACACACACATCTGACACACGACCCGAGACACCAAAGTTATAACGAAACACCAACGTTCTCCTTAAGGCCTCCCGACGGGTGCTTCCCGAACTCCGCATAGTAACAGCTGGGAAGAGGCCCCTACAATCAGACAGGGACATGACACCCTGGTTCTGGATCAGGGATTAAAATCGACTGTGCTCACGGGACTCTGCTGTTTAAGAAAAGTGCATCTTTTCCTCACACTCATGAGATCCCAAGGCCAGGGGACTTCTTTTAAAGCAGCGTGTCCGTGGGCCGGTTTGGGCATCCAAACACCTAGAACAGGCCTGGTCCACGCAGCAGTGCCAGGGGCGGGGGTGCCGTGAGGAGGCCGCCTGAGGCACAGGCCAGCCCACCTGCTGCCCAGGGGAGTGTGGAGGGGCCCGGTCACCCTCGCAGGAGGCAACGGCGGGGCAGACCAGGGGAGCTGTCATAACAGACCTGGCGGGGGGCGGGGGTGATGACCGCTGCTCAGGAGGCCACGCATGGCCCCCGCCGGCCACAATAGTGACTCCTTGATGGGGTACTGCCCCTCAGGAATTAATTCCCTCCACTTTTCCTTCCGGGTATGGCCACCACTGAGTCCCCCCGATTCATACGCTGGGGTCCTGGGCTCTGGCCCCAACCCAGGTTTGGTGCAGGTGTGCACACAGGTGGGAGAGCAGGACAGCGCCTCTGGGGGAGCTCACGGCATGGTGGGGGAAGGGGAAAGGCGGTGCCACACCGGCGGGAGCCACTGTGACCCAGGAGAGCAGGGGGACACGTAACCTGTTCCAGAAGTAGAAGAGCCCGGTAAGGGGACAGTCAGCAGCTGAGCGGGTGCGGGGCTCAGGCGGCCCCGCCCAGGGACCCGCAGGTGGCTCCGGAGATAACGGTCTGAGTGTGATGGGCTGAGGGTGAGCCACGGCTCGGGTGCCCAGCTGTGAGGGTGGCAGGAACCCGGGGTTCCCAGGCACGTGGAGGAGTGGCCTGCACACCCCTGCGCGTTCAGGGTACGGCCGTCCCGGCGCCAAGAGGCAAGAAAGGAACCGGTCAGGAGGAGGCCACTGTGGGGATGTCCGTACGACCCACGGTGCCCGAGTCCTGGAGCACAGAGTGGCGGAAGGAGCCAACGGAGCCGGCGGACGACCAGGAGCCGTGTGGTTCACGTGTGGTCCGCGTGTGGTCCGCGTGTGGTCCGCGTCTCCACTGGTCGGATGTGCACCGTCTGCTTCTCTAGTCTCCCAGCCTGGGGCCACGGCCAAGTCTCCGAGAAGCGCCCGGGGTCCCCGTGCCTGAAGCCAGCATCTCCCCTCCCCTGACCCTCCAGGTGGGGAAAAGCCCAGCTGAGGACGCTCGCGCCTAGCCCTCGGCCCTAAACGCCGCATCTCTGGGCCCCTCGGCTTCCCTCCGACCCAGGCCGGCAGCTGTCTCCGGAATCCACAGCTCCCCCCATCTTCCTAAAACTGCCCCAAACCAGCCCAGCCCGCCAGGGCCCCGAGGGCCCGCGTAGCCCCACCTCTGCTTTGTACCCACCCCACCCCCTGCCACCCCTTCCCGGGTGGCCCGCCTGCCCCCAGCCACGGACCCCCTCTGTGCTAGGAGGGTTCTGCCCGCGTCCAGAGCCCCACTGGATGCGAGCTTCCCGAACCCACTCTCCGCTTCCGTGGCCTTGTGTCCCCTCCACAGCGTGGCCACGACTGTGCGGACCCCCTCCCCCCCCCACCACGTCATGTGTAACTAAAGGCCACCCTGTGCTCGGTACAGGAAAATCTAGGTAGCTGTTTGCCGAGGGACCGAATGGAAACCATGAGGAGGAGAAAGAGAGCAGGAAGAAGGAGGAAACGTGAACATCCCCTCGACCCTTACTTCTGCTCCCACGGATGCTCCCCGGCGCTCATCGGTGCGGAACCGGAGAAGGGAACGCACTTTCCCACGTCAGTCTCAGGGACCACCGGAGACCGGGCAGGTGGTGGGGCCGAAGCCAGGGGAAAGACGGGCTCACTTCTACTCATCGCACACGCACGCTTGCAGATCAGTTCTTAAACTTCCGGGAAAAGACAGGCTCTTCTTAAATGTTTGCCGTAGAACCAGTCAACGGGATGGCTTCGGGAACGGCACGAAGGAGCGCAGGAAGGAGGGACGCGGTACTTCTGGAAACAGGCGTGTGCCGGGCTTCGACCTTATCTCATTTCCTCTTGCCTCTGACGGTGAGACGGCCGCATCTCCCACCGCTTCCCGACAAGGAACGGAAGCCTCCGGAAATCTGCCCGCTCGCTCCCGCTGAAATGCCGGAGCCCCCTTGGAACCGAGGTCTCTCTGACACAGGGCCCGCGTGCGTTCACTTGGGACACTGAGAGTTTACATCCGACGCCCTCCAGGCCCCGCACACGGAGCGGAGAGCCTCGGCCATGGGGGCGACCAAGTCCAGCCGCTCTGCAGGGGCAGCAGACGAGGGTCTGGGCCATCAGGACAGCCCCGAGCGTGGCAAGGGGGTGTAGGCTGGTGGGGCGACAGGGAAGCGGATGTCACAGCTGATGGTCTTCCTCGGGGAAGCCGCCTCCCGGGCCGTGACCAGCGGGCTGCGTTCACGCCGTCGGACGGGAGGGTCCGGGGAGGCCGTTCTTCCGGCCCCGTTATGGAAACCGCGTAGCTCTGAGCCGCACGCGTGACCTCCGCGCTCACGGAACAGCAGTGACTACGACACGCAGCGCCGGGTGCTCTCAGCCCAGACCTCGGCCGCGGAGCCACACCACCCGACCACAGACCGATGCTGAGCAGGCAAGCGACGTAGTCTGCACCCGCCATGCGTCCACAAGCCACTTTCTGGAGAAAGCCCCAGGGGTCACGGACATCCTCGGAAGCCGCGCGTGTACGGCTGCTAACTGTGAGCCGGGCTCCGGCCGCTCCGTCTCCGCTCTGCCGGCTTCCTGAGCCAGTCCGGGCTGCTGCGGCCCCGGCTGAACCTGGGGGCCCCGTCAGCCCCGCAGCCAAGCAGAGCACGCGCGGCGTCGCCACCGTCAGGGCCAGATGGGTGGCCTTTCGGACCAGACTTCAGGACCCGGAGAAGCGTGTGGGTTCCTAGGCTGTAGCAGGAAGGGACGACATCTTCTTCCCGGGACAGCCGTTCGCGTCCGAGGCCCTCAGGTCACTTGCTGACGGTTTCCTGGTGAGCCTCCCCTGAGGATCCCGGAGCTGCTCCAACTGCTGCCAGAGGTCCTCTGCGGCGGTGGGGGGCACAGCGGGTCTACCCAGGGCTGACCCTGCCGTGCAGGGGACACATCTAGAGACACCTCTTGTGGCCATAAACTCAGGGGGGCGGGTAGGGGGAGGCCGGGGACGCAGCTGAACAGCCACACGAACAAGGTAGCTCCTGAGACAGAGAATTATGTGGCTCAAAACGTCCACAGCACTGACGCCGGGAGGCCCCGTGGACAGAGTCAGCCAAGAGCATCCAAGCGCCAGCTTGTTCTAGAAATGCCTCCGGGTGGGGGGCTCCTGTAGGTCACGCCAAGGACACGTTTCCCATGCTTTGTGGACAAGACCTCATTGTTCATCGCTGAGAGCGGTGGGAAGGTCTCTGATTCCCTAAATTGCTGGTGAGAAGGCACACGGCCGAGAGCCGAGGGCAGGACCTGGGGGTTCGGGGTGTGGTGTCTGCAAACGTTCCAGGTCATGGAAATGCCAACCCCTCCCCCACCGCGCCTGCCCGGCCCCGCCCCTCATTTTTCATCCCTCTTCCCGCTGCAAACATCTTCAGACTCCTGAGGAAGGACACGTTCTCTCAGTCTTCCTCTCCGAAGCAGGCGTGCAGACGGACAGGCTCCTTCCGGGAAGGCCGGTGACGTGACCGACGCATTTCTTGGGCCTCAGAAAAGACGCTCGCACTCACATCGTCATGTTATCTGCTGTGACCCGAGAGGATCTGCACGGACTCATGCCGGGCAGGAGCGGGATGTGTCAGCTGCCCCTTCCTAAACTGGGACACACGGAGGGCAGGAAGCAATGGCTGGTCCCTGCCTGCCCGGTCTCTGTGTCTGGAAGCACGCGGGTGAGGCGGTCACGTCATTTAGACCCTGGGCGAGTCTGAGGAGGAGCGCCTGGTCTGCCCTGGCCCCTTGGGCCACTTTCACTACGCAGCCGTGTGCTTGGCCCCTGCATTTCCCCAAGACACACGGACGCATCGGCAGGCAGGTGGCGGAGACGGAGACGCTGCCGTTCAGGGACCTCAGGTCTCAGGGCTCACCACGTGCTGTGGGTTTACTGCCTCTTGGCTCCACACTCTTCCCTCTTCGCCCTGCCTTGTGGGGTAGGAGCTGCACGCTGGAAACACGTCTCCCTCACCCGCTGGGCGAGGTTAGGCTTTGTCCGCAGAAGGTGCTGGAGAGACCCACAGGTGCACCGAGAAAGGGCCTTCCCTCCTGGTTCAGATGTTTTTCTGTCTGCAGCATGTGGACCGGCGGCGTGCAGGAGGCCCAGCGGCAGCTCCTCTGGGCTCTGGTCCGAGTGTACCCCCTGGGGAGCGACCAGCCGTGGCGCCCAGCCCCTGGCCAGTCCACGTACCGCCGCGAGGCTCTGTCCCCCCCCACAGACACACCTTCGGGGACGTGGGATCTCCAGGCTTGGAGCAGAAAGCTGCCACACAGGTTCACCTGCCTGTCCTTGTCAGGGCGTTCCGGCAACCCCATTAGCTAAGGGTCACTGTAGGAAACGCCCCGAGCCATGACGGCAGGTGTAGCGTCTGTGTCCTGTCTGCACCCCGACGGCCGCACCCTCCCCACCCAGCTGTTAGGAAGCCAACGCCTGCACTTGTCAGCCCCTCGGTGAAGGGTTCTGGTCCTGCTTCCAGACGCTCCCCGTCAAATGAGGTAAGACCCACGGTGAGCCAAAACCGGAACCAGGACTGGAAACGCAAATGCATCAGTCGCACGGCTTGGGGTCCATCCACAGCCCCGAAATGGCGGGAGGGCTTTGGTCTGACTCCTGGGAGCCAGGGGAGCGAAGGAGCCTGTGGCTCACAGAAGGGGCCAGAACGAGGAGGCTGGGTTCCTCATTCAAGGAGGGAACCCCATGCACCGGCCACCTCGAGGAGCCCCTGCAGGAGCCCAGGCACAGCCTGCCCCCGCTGATGTCAGTTCCCCCGGCCCCCACTTGGTGACGGTCAGCTCCCCAGCTCTCCCGGACTCCTGCCCGTGAGACAGGGCTGTCGGGGCTCCGGAATCCGGCCCAGGACAACTCGCTGAGCTGGGTACTGTGGGGGGTTGGGGGGCTGGGCCTGCGCACCCTCCGGGCCCGAGCAGCAGGCCCCGCAGCACCGCTATCTCGTCCGTGCCCTTGGAGGGGGCACTTGGGTCCCACGCACGGCAAGGCGAGAGTGCCCTGCTCGCATGAGCGCTGCTGGCGGGTTCACGGGCTTGTGTTCATTCAATGGCTGGCACCCTCAACAGGCACCTCTGTCCCTTCCCCACGCACCCCTTCTTTACCACTGTCTTCCCTGCACCCCTCCCACTGTGCTCGGGAGCACGTCCTCGTTCACGAACCACAGGCACACTCTCTTCTCTCTGACCTGACCAAAGCCTGCCCCCCATGCCCACCTCCGCAGACCCCGTTTCCCTAGAGCCCCTTGGAGTCGAGGCTGTTTGTTTTCCACTGGCCGCACGTCCCGTGCACGGCCCACCCTACCCTCTGGGCCCCTCTGCACCACTGTCCACTCCTCTGCTGGGGCCCCCTGCCACTGACCCACAGCTGTCCTTGGGGAGCCCAGGCCCACCAAGACCGGCCCCACCCCAAGCTCCTCCCCTGTTCCCTGACCCTCTTCCCCAGGGCCTGGTTTCCAAACACGGGCGACCGTTTCCTCCTGCCCTGCTGGATCAAGGTCAACAACGGAGGGACTGATGTTGAGACCGCAGGAACTCTGTCCATGGTCTCCGTGCACTCACGCAGTGGGGCCCAGCCCCCTCATTGGTATGAGTCAAGAAACCTCTGCCGGGACACCCAGTCCCCACCTAAGTCCCATGTGCCCCTAACAACAGATCAGAGGACAGGGGCAAGCGGAGTCCGGAGACAAGTGCACTGTGACCTCTCTCTGACCTCACCATGCCTCAGTTTATCTATCTATGAAATGGGAGAAATCGGGCATGTCCCTCTTCGACTGCCGTTAAGAGTTACAGGAATTCAAACGTGCCTGTGCCGAGCACGTAGTGAGCGTCTGGTAAGCACCAGCCGTGGTCCTAACTGTAGGTGGCGTCATGTGAGTGCAGGGCAGCCAGGAGCCAATGGGGACATGGCCGCTGTGCCCGGATGGGGACCCCCCGTCTGCTGAGGCCCGCCTTCAGGGTGAGGCGGGGGAACCTCTCCCATTGGCAGCCGAGGCAGAGACTGCAGAGGGTAGGGGCTCCTTGGGGGCCAGCGGCTTCGAGTCCGGAGGCTTCTGAGTTGGGTGTCGGCAGGCTGGAACGAGCAAGAGGCCGGGGGCCCGTCCCTCCGGAAACGGGGACCATGAGGCTGTGCTCCCGCTCGGGGACAATACTGAAGCTCGGCTTGAGGTCGAGCAGGAGAACCTGCTCCGTGTGCACGAACAGGGGCACGGCTGGCGAGGGTTCAGGAAGAGCTGTGCCCGGGGCGGGACAGGGAGCGGGCAGCGGCGGGCACAGCGGCTCCCCTGGGGCTGACTTGCCAGGTGGAAACCCGGGTGTGTGGGCTCAGCCCCGCGCTCGCCTGAGGGCGTCCGTCCTGCAGAGAGACGCCCCGTGAGCCGCACGGGTGGGTCACGGTGGCCGCGCTGAGAGAGGATGAGCCCCAGCTCAGGAGGCTCAGGGCGCCTGGCAGCCCCTCCCGAGGCGAGGTGGGGCCCGGGCCCATCAGACCCACACGGAAGCAGCACCACGGGGAGTGGCCACTTAACCCCTTATGGCCTGAGGTTCTGTGAAGCTGGGAGAGGAGCTCTGACACCGGATGGGATCCTTCCTGGGACGTTCAGCAGAGAGAGAACCTTACAGCGTCTCTTATTTACACGACGGACCCACAGAATTGGCCCCCCGGGTGTCTGAAGCAAGATGAGGGCGCTCTGGACACGGGGCACGCGAACGTCCTGGCCAAGGGCCATAAAGGGTAAAACAGCACTTCGGCACACAGAGCCTTGAAAATGACAAAGTCACTCTACAAAGCCGAGACCCAAGCCCCCAGCGTCCGAGGAACAGCACGGCCCCTGGAAACCCCTAGGCTTGGTCCCCGGGTTCCGGGAACTCGGGGCTCACTCCCCCGAACCCAGGACGTTCAGAAAGCGTTTCTGCAGGCTCTCCCGGGAGTCCTGCCCTCACCCCCACCTACCGAACCCTGGCGTCCGGTTGGCGAGACTGGAGTAGGCGCTCCCGCTGGGCGAGGAGGTGGCTGGGCTGGAGAGGGGGCTGTAGGAGGACGGGTCCGCCGGGTAGGTGTGGCTTGTGCCAATCCCAAAGGGAGATGACTGAGTCTTGCCGGACTGGGAAGGGATTTGCTATAATCAGGACACAGCAAAGAGAAGGGAAGCATCACCAGCAGGCCTCTGGCCCGGTCCCCAGGCCGCACGGGTTGACGGCAACTCCGCACGGCTCTCCTGCCCACCTGGGTCCAAACCTGGCGTCCGCCCGGCATGTGCGGGTCCGGAAACTGCGGCGGGTCTGGGTGAAGTCACCCCCGCCCTACAAGGATGGGGGTCCTACGGCTTTTGCTAATGGGGGCCTGGTACTACGAACACATGGAGAAGTCCCCTGGGCCACCGCGCCCGTGTCACAGTGCCTACCAGGGAGCAGCGTGTGTCCCGGGGCTGGGGGTCCTCACGCGCTCTGGCTCGGGCAGACGGGGGTCCAGAGTGGTGAGGGGGTTCGCTCCTCACAGAGCGTCTGTGGATCTGCCCCTTCCCCCAGCTTCCCGTCCACGGCAGGACTCAGACCGCGGAAAGCACACGGGACTCTGCTGTTGGGCCCCTCCGGGGCAGAGGGAGGGGGCTGGTACTCAGAGCGCTAACCTGTGTCGGAGCCGGGATCCGAAGGAAGTGGGTCCCGGGTGCTCTGACCCGCCTGGACCTGGGAACACCTCCCTCCCCGGAGCCCGTACCTGTCCGGGAAAGGGCGGCCGGCTCCCCGTCCAGGCCACCTGACTCTGGTTCAGCTGCCGGGAGATCTGGGACATGTTCTGGCCGGTCGACGAGGAAGACTGGATGTCATTCACGCCGGGCACGTGGACCACGGAAGAGCTGGCACGGATGAAACCGCGTTTGTCCTGAGGAGACGCCTCACCCCCCAGCAGGCCCCTCGGAGGCAGCCCCCGTTCGCTTGCAGCAGCCGCCTCTGTCCGTCCGTCTCTCTCTCTAGCACAGAACCGGCCGGGACAAGGCGGCCCACGCGTGGCCAGCCCCCTCGTGCTCCTCCTCTGCCCTGCGACCCTCTGTGTCACCTCTGTGGCCTGCCTCATGCTCCCCCCTGGACCCTGGGCCCCACTCTCCCCTCCGGGCCGCCCACCCCATGCGTCTCCAAGGGAGAAGCTCCTTAGCGTGAAAATCAGCCTCGGTGTGGACCCAGTGCCCTGTGCGCTGGTTAATTCGTCCCCGTGGGGCGCCTACGGGCTCTGGACTGTGGGACTGGGCCACGGGCTGTCAAGGGGTTGGTCTTGAACAGGACAGCCTGTCGGGGGACGCCCCGCCCGGAGGACGCTGTGGGGTGCCGGCCCCCCACCCCCCTGTGTCTCCCACGGCCTCCGGTCTGCACGGGGCACTGGCTGGTGAGTCCCAGGTGCCTCTGTGCCGGGCCCCCGCAGGTGCCACCTCTGACCTGCCGTCTGGGCTCCCAGGCCCGCGGCACGGCCCGCAGCACACCCCGCCGCCTGCAGCGTTTTCCAGCCGTGGCGATGATACAGTATTCCACGACACGCATGATAAAGGGGGGAAGGTGGGAGCTTCTGTCTGGCCTCATGCCCTTCGTCCTGGAGCGGCTCAGGGCGGGACAGCGCTGTGGGCCCAGGAGGGAGCCAAGGGTGGGGGACCGGGCTGAGCGCCGGTGTGGGTTTCAAAGAAAGGCAGTGTACGGGCCGGCAGAGAAGAGTGGGTACGGTCTTACTGCTTGTGTTATCATACTTATTCTGTGCGCTCTGGTCCCTCGTAAGATAGGGACGCTCCGAGTGTGTCTGTCCTCCTTGTCCCAGCCATCCCCCAAGCGGACAGCATTCTTCCTGCTGCCACCCCCTCCCTCAACGTAAGGGCCCTTCCCCACCCTCCTGCCTGATGAGCCGATGGCCTCGGAAAGCCTTTACTGATCCCTGTTCTCTATGGTTCGGGGGCTCTCCCCACCCACTCAGCCCTCACGTCCTCCCAGGGCACTGGTGGACGAGGGCCGGACCCTGTGCCCAGCAAGCCCCTGCCCAGCACTCCCCAGAACCCCCAGGGACGCCTGCTTCAGTGCACACAGGCTGGGTCACGGCTGCCAGGCCCACGGCAGGGCTCAGCGTGAGGACACACTCAGGGACCTGCGGTGACACCACTCCGCCGGAGCTCAGGGCGACTGACCTCCGACTGCCACATCCATCCCGCACCCTTCCCGCTCCCGCCAGCCCAGGCCCCTCAGATTTACAGGAAATCCGGCTCATGGCCCAGGCCTAGCAGCTCACGGACGTCCATCTCTCCCTGCCTCCACCCACCCCTCCTTCCCTCCCTCCCTCCCTCCTTCCTTCAACCCATCCATGCATCTCTCTCCCTCCATCCGTCCTTCCCTCCCGCCCTTCCACAGACAAGCAGTGAGAGAGGCTTTCCCGAGGCCAGACTGTGGGCAGGGGCCGCCGTCCCGACCCCTTCCTCGCACGGCCAGCTGGCCACAAGCTCTCCTCCGTCACTGCCCTCCGACTCCCGTTTCTACGACAACAGCCTCACCCCGGCTCAGCATCTCGAGCTGGACCATGTGTCCTATGAACCGCCGGCACCTCCCTTTCCACGCCGCCCCCTCGGACCTTCTCCCGGAACCCACTTCCCCAAGCCCCTCTTCCCCTCCGGCTCCCCAGCGTGGCATTCAAGGCCTCCGCACCCTCCTCCTGCTTCGCCCAGACCCCGAGCCTCTCCCTGCCTGTGGCCTCCCAAGCCTCGTTCAGCGCGTTCCGGAGGCGGTCCCTCTGCGTCCCCAAGTGGCCACGTGACCTTTACTCCCAGGCTCGGCTCACAGTCGGCCAGGCCTCCCCCGCTCTGCTCCCGTCCCCAACGGCCCCCTCCTCACCTCCGGCCTCCGCCCCCTCCCTGCTGCCTCTGTCCAGACCGAGGATCTGGCAGCCGGGGTCGTGGTCGGGGTCGGGAGGACCCGATGAGCAGGTGCAGGCTGACTGGCGGTGAGGACAGCACGCCAGCCACTCCCTGGGGGACCCCGCCTCGTCCTGCTGGACCCAGACCAGAGGTGCTGCCCCTGGCCCCCAGCCCCCCAGCCAGTGCGTACCTGAAGGCCTTCCCGGAGTGCCCCGGGGGGAACGGGCTCCCCTGGGAGTAGATCTGCTGCGTTCCGGCCGCGGATGCTGAGCTCATCATCTTCTTCTCCGCTAGAAGAGCACAGTGAGGGTCACACTCAAGGGCTCCCCGTCCTCCAGACCACGGGGTGGGCAGCCGGGGGGCAGGTGCGGGGCTGGGCGTCCCCAAGCAGGACAGACCCATCCTGCTGCCCGTCCATGTATCCCTGTCCCGCCCTCGCCTCGGCACCCTCCATCTCCCAGGGCCTTCTGCGCACAGGAGGGCACTGGGCTGTCCTCCAACACTGAGGCCTGGCCATGCGCCCCGGAAAGCAGGCCCGTTCCAAGACTTGGGAAGATGGAAAGGACCAACAGACGTTCTTCCTCAGACACAACTACTGACTCCTTCCGCGCCCGTGGAGGAAACACGGAACCGTGGCTCGGAGGAGCGGCTCTGGTGCTCAGAGCCCAGCTCCGCCCTACGATGGGGCAGGGGGTTGGACATATTTGTTCTAGAGCCTCTCACTGCCCTACGATGTCAAAACTCCTGCGCCCGTTGCTCCCACAACCCCTGACAGCCCACGTACAAGACACGGGAATGAAGGACGTCAATGTTAGTCACGTGGCAAGGATTTGGGGCCTACACAGACCCCTCGCCTGTACCCATCTCTGGCTTGGTGGGGGATCCCCCACTGGGTGGACATGAGCAGCGATGGACGCTCAGGCTCGGGGGCTTGCGGCCGAGGGGACAGGCGCCAGTGGTCATGGTCTCAATCTCCCACACGTGCAAACCTCCTCTGAGACGTTTTGTCACGCTGAAGCCCTGAGCAGTCTCCCTGGTCCGTTCCCTTTGCTGTGATGACAGGGCGCCTGGAGGAAAGGCCTACAGGGCGGAAGGGCCCGGCCTCTCGGCGTGCACGTCCACGCGGTCCGCAGGCCCGAGTCTTGCAGATGAAGACGCAGCTCGAGGTCCCGGGGACGGCGCCCGAGGGACTTCTCGTGACTTTTCACTTAACGTAAGCGATTCTTCTCACGTATTCTGGGTTTTTGGTGGTTTGGGTAAACGAGAAGCACACTTTTTCCTAACTGCTCCAAAACATTGGTAGAGCACAAAACTGTGCGTGTGAAAAGTCTTGATTTTATTTGATCTTCTATATTTTTCTCCGTGTTGTGACTTTGATCTGCTTGATGTGTCGGAGATGAAGAAAAGCACCTTGAGATCTCCCGCTGCAACGTGGCTTTATCGGGATTTTCATGTATTTCCAGTTACTCTTTCCCACGTTCCAGAGCTCACGACACACGCACCTCCCCGTCAGGTCACGGTGTAGAGCAGCCCAGTCGCCCACAGCGTTCGGACGACGGTTCCTTCTGGGGTCCACGGGCACCAGGCCCCACCCCTCCGTGCCCCACAGTGCGGTTGGGACTCGGCCCATTTGGCAGCACGTGATCCAGGAGCTGCCCGTCGGGTCCTCGGACACCCACGGAGTCTACCGTCATGACATTCAGACTTTCTTATGATTTCACTTTTTTCCTGAGTGTTCTGCAATTTGCTAAAAACGTCCCCGTCTTTTCTTGGAAGCGAGACTTCCTGCTTTCTTTTCTCTTCCCTCCTGTCAAGAGTGGCTATTTTTGAACACACTGGAAGCTACGCGGCTCTAGAAATATCAGAGGAAAAAAACATACAGGCCAACGAGAAATTTCTGTTTATGACCCTAACCTGAGATGCGCCCGGGTCTTTGCCCACTCGGTTGGGTTCTGGTTTTTCCGTATATTCTGTATCTTCCGGCCATCTGTACCCTGGTCGTCGGGGTTCTCGGTGTCCTCTTCGCACTCCTGCTTTCTCAGCCCGCCCCTTCCAGCCCCGCGTTCTGTGTTTTGCTTCACCCCACAGACAAGCCCAGTCCCTGGCCAGCCGCGTGCTCGGGGGTCTGGGTCGATGGCGCGAGTCCGGGAGCGTCGACCCGCGGCCTCCCAGGTGCGGGCGCAGCCTGGCGGCTGGACACGTGGGGGCTCTCCCGTTCTCCTTGTCGGCCCACTCTCCCACTTCGGTCACCTACGTGGGAATGTGTCTTGTCTGTGTCACACCACAACTTCATGTGGATTTCCTAGAAACATTGCAGGGTCTGGTCCGGCGCCTCAGGCTTCTCCGGCGGGGAGAGAAGACTTTGAGACGTGCTACCGTTGGCTCTCTTCTCCGCCAACATCGAGAGCCCCTGATGAAGGTGGGCAGCGTGTCTGGGGGCCAACAGGTCACCGCGCCCCACGGGTCAGCACGCGTCGCCCTCGTGGGAGACGGCGCTGCCCCTTCCTCGGCTGCGCAGCGGCTGGTTACAGCGGGAACGACGGCCCCGTCTGCAGCGCACGTGCGGACGCCAGGAGGGCTGAGCCTGGCTCTTCCCTCGGCTTCTCTCCTCAGCGGATGCCCACTGCACTGCCACTCGCAGAAATTCCTTGACTCCCACAAAATGGGATCCTTCTGCTGAATTTTGGAATGATTCAGACCTTCCCAGGTGGTGTACTTTGCTGACCTTAATGGTAATCTGACTGGAAGGGGCAACGGCGCGCACGGGTGTCACGGGACAGCTCGATCCAGTACGCGCGACCTTCTCCGGCGACGGCGCTGATGGAGGCAGAGACCACCTGACGACCGCGACTGAGTGACTACTGGGCGACCACGTGCCATTCGTTTCCAACCCTCGAATGCAGGAGGCGTGCGGTCCGGGGCCCCAGGGAACGGGCAGCGAGGGGCAAGGGTCCACCGGGCTCCTGTACTGGGTGTTCTCGCACACGGAAAACCCATCCACGGGGGCCTCTCCTGGGGGGGCGTCTCCCAACGGCCCAGCCGCAGCGTCCCGCCCCGCACCCCCGCCGTCGGGAAACTTACATGCACTGATCCCTGCAAACATCTCAGCGAACCGGGGGTCCCTTTCCTGGGAGAAGATGGCATCCGCCTTTTCCACGGACTTCCCGGCTTCATGAACACCAGCTGGCAGGTTGGGGACGGGAACCTGTTTGCACATGAAAATACGACCGTGGCCCACGTGTGAGACACAGAACATCACCTTCGTTGGGTCCCCTCCCTCCTGTCTCACTGACATTTTGGGCTGGACGGTTTTACCGGTGGGGGGTGGGGGGGCTTTTCTGTTGACAGAGGCCAAGGACAGTCGGGGTGGGGGTGTGAGCTGGAGGTCATGGAAAGGATGACGGGGTCACGCCGATCACTTCTAGGAAGATTAACATACTAATCCATGCTCTAAAAACCAGGAGACGTGTGGTTTCCGGAGGAGGCCCGCTCTCTGACACAGCGGAAAAGGCAGAGGGAAAAGGAGGGGACCAGGGAGAAGGGAGAAGGGAGGGGGACAGCGCAGGGAGAGGGGGCCCAGGGCAGGACCAGGCGTGCGAGCAGGTGGGGACTGGACCAAAGCAGGACAGACGGCCGGGCAGGGGAGGGCTGACAGGGTCCGGGGCTGCCTCCCCGGCTTCCTGGTTTGTGAGATAGAGTCCAGAAAGCTACCACTGGCCCCGCCATCTCCGTACTGGCCAAAACCTGCCACCCGGGCTTCACGGGTCCTGCCTCCTTCATGGCCCTGTTCTGCAGAAGGGTCGCGGGAGACCCCCAGGGGAGCAAGGCCTCCGCACCGGGTGGCTGGACGGAACGGTTGCGCCTGCGTGGCCGGGGCGGCGGGGGAGCGGTGGGAGAATCAAGCTAAGGGTCGAATGCAGTCCCCGGTCCCTTGGGCTGCAGACAGTTCCCAGGAGCTCACCTGCGATAAGTCGTAGGACGACAGCCCGTCCCGCTGGTGCACTTCCAGCTCCGCTTGCTGCTGCTGGAGCTGCCTAAGGGACAGGACGGCGACAGCGTCACCGAGAACGGTGGCACCCGCCAGGCCGGGCCAGAGTCCGCCCCGAGCCCCACGCGCAGAGGAGACACCCGATGCACCCCTAGACGGGCTCAGTTTTTATTTACTTTATTTTATGAAGACTCTCTAATGCCTCAAATCAAGACCCCAAGCTCTGAACCGAGACTGCCCGCATTTAGGGAATAAACTCTGGTTTATGATTTCTTCGTATGCAAATAAAAACCCTCAGGTCGAGTTCTGATCGACACAGAAACTCCGGTGACTCTGGACTCCCGCCGCGTTCCTGTCCCCCACGTGAGAGGTTCAGAGCGGCTGCCGGGCCTGCCGGCCCACGGGTGTGAGTTCACGGAGCCTGGACCTTGCCTGGCCCAGGGCACACCCCGAGCTGCTCCTTCGGGGACAGAAAGAGCCTCCTTACAGGTAACGGCTGCTTTATGTTTCAGACGATGGAAACCGCGTTCCTTCCAAGGGGCAGCGAGCCCTATAGCAGCTGAGAGCCTAAAAATGGGGCGGGACGACAGCGTCGCTTTCAACTCTAAACGCCAACGAGAACGAGAGGCCAACGGCAATCAAGGAAATACTGACCAACATCACACACACACCCGTGCCCAGGGGTAAACGGGGAGGACGCGAGGGACGGTTAGAGCGTAAACACGCAGGCACGACACAGAGACCGGCTGCTCATAGAATCGGCAGGAACAGGAACCGCTTCCACCTTTCGGACAGCGAGGAAGCGCGGGTCGGAGCAAACTCATAGAATAAGTCTTCACGACCAGGCGGGGAAACCACGCTGAGCGCGCTGGCCTGGTGCGGAAAGGCCACGCTCCGCTGGGGAAGTGCGCGGGCACACGGCCTTCCTGGCGTCCCCGGCAGGTCCCGAGACACGTCCACTCCTTCCAGGAGTCGCCCTGCTGCTGGGGCTTGTGCAGGGAATGTACCCAGCGGCCGGAGACGAGCGCGGTCTACACGGAGTCGGCGGTGAGAGGGCAGCGACCGTGTGGACGTGTCTGTCGATTCACGGAGCGCGCGCTCCTCGCTATCCCATGGCGGCCGCTGCGAGGACTGTCGTGGATGCAAGAAGGTGTGGTCAGAGTGTTTGGACGAGCTCAGGACAAAATCTGTGCGCTTGGGACTACAGCCATGGACAGCACATGGCCCACGTGGCGAACAAAATTTGGAGAACGTCTCTTCCGTGTTTGCGTTAACTGGCCAGACTTTTCTTATCCATCGTCACCGTGTGTTTCGAAGCCAGAGCGATCTGCGTGGGTCCCTTCTGAACATCTGGGAGGGGTGGGTCGTCTCCCCCACACCCGCCCCATGCTCTGAGCCCGAAGGCAGGGGGAAGCCCTCAAAGACGCCCCCTTCGCTGGGGGCCGGAGGCATGGGGGATGGGGGGAGGCACAGAAGAGGCAAATCTGCCGGCGAGGGCAGAGCCAGCAGAGGAGTGTCCCCGCAGAGGGGGTCCTGTGGGGGGTCCTGCGAGGCCGTGTGGTCTGGGGAGCTGCCGACTGCGGCAGGCCAGCAGGAAGGACACCTGCGTCCTCTGCACACTTGCCCCGGGCCCCTGCTCTCACGGCAACTCTTGCCAGACTCAGACAGGGAGCCCCGAGCCCTCCCTGAGGACGTCTGCCGAACTCCCTTCACAACAGAGCGCACCGAGGCCTGGAGAAGCAGGGTGCGTGGAGAAGCCCCAGTGCTCTGAAGAGGGTTTGGGGCAGTGGCCACCTCATGGCATGGAGGACACCCCACCGGGGAGCCACTGTGCTGACCGGCGACGAGACTGGTGGGACATGTGGCCGGCTGGGAGCCTGGCCTCAGCGGCAGCTGCACTCCTCCTGCCCTGGGACAGGGGAGCCTGCAGACTCTCACCTCGCCGCCGCCGGCCAGTCCCTCCAGTGGCTGGACAGCTGGAGGCCCGAGGAGAAGGGGCGCACGTCGTCCTGTCCACTAAGGTTAATGGCGGCTTGAGGACATCCAGGTGCCCCGAGGCTGCGGGTGGTGTAGACGGAGCACACTAGGCCGTGTAGGTCCAGGAGTGGCTGTCCAGCTGGCTGACCACGTCCGCTCCCCGAGCAGAGCAAGAGCCGGTCCGCAGCCCCCACCCGAGACAGGGACCCCACGGGCCAGTCTCGGCTTCCATCCTCTGCTGGGGCGCTCACTGCGTCCCGAGGCAGCCTGCTCCCTCCTTAGGCGGAGCTGATCATGAAAATCTGTGCCACCGACAGCCCGAATCCACCTCCTGCCGCTCCCGCCTTGAGTCCCAATCCCACCGCCCGAGAAGCACAACATAAGCTGAATTCTGTCCCTGAACTCTTCTCCCCGCGGCCAGAGAGAGGGACAGTGTAGACACCACTCACCCCCGCACCACGCCCTTCACGTGTGTGGCCCCCCCCGGGAAGACCTCTCTGAAGAGGACCTCGCTGGGGGACCCCTGACCAGTGTATTGAGATCCAACCCGGGCGGGCTGTCCATCCCGGGAAGCTACTAAAACGTCCACACCAGGCTCTGGGTTAGACCCAGAGGAGAGGACGGGACGTACAGACCCATGGGGTAGGGGTCCTCACGGCGTGGACAGCGTCTGGGAGGACAGTTGGCAAGAAGTGTGGTGTGTTGCCCAGGTGCGGGGAGAACAGACAGCTTGTCTCCCGCCCTGGGTGCGAGAGCCCAGGGGAAAGGTGAGCCAGAAAACATGGCACGTTCCCCCAGGCTGTCTGCACCCACACCCGCAACGCCCGGAAACAGGGGCACTCAAAAGAATTTTTAATTGCTATTTCAAAGAATTTTAGAAAAGAACGTAATGATCTGTAGAAAAATCATAACTTTCTTTCTTTCCTTATTCTTGCTCTAGGGTTTTATTAGTTTGGTTACACGCCGAGGGCATCACCCACCGTCACTCACTCGTGGGGCCCCTGCCCACACCGTCCTCCCTTCGCAGCCTGCCCATTGCACGGTGCAGAATGTGGGGCTCAGAGTCCCAAACACGTGCCTGGGACGGTGCACGCAGGACTCAGACCCGTCTGTGTGCTACGGACCCCGCATTCAGTCCCACGACGTAACAAGGACCATCACCCCACATCTTCCATTCCAGAGCGGCAGAATTGAGAACAGACCTGTGCTTTGGGGTTTCTGTGGGATCAGACCAGTGAATGCCTCTCTCCTCCTTCACAACTTTCCCAGAGCCCAGGCTTCAGCCCACCTGCGCTTGTCCAAGGAACACCGGCCGGTCCCGCCTGTGGCCCAGCCCATGTCCCACCAGGGCACAGACCATCGGGGAGGGGGCAAGACCATGGCGTGGGGCCGAGTGCCGGGCGCCCCCGTGTAGGTCGGTGCTGCAGGGAGGAAGGACCCGCACTTCCACTGTGTGCGAGGGCGCCAGCAAGGGCCACGGGCATGGGGGTGGGAGCTTGTTCTCTGCTCTGTCCCCTTCTGGGCCCGAGGAAGCTCCTTCCAGGGGGAGGTAGGAACCAGGGTCTCTGGTGTGGCCGGCAGGTCCCCAGGGGTCTGACCCCGCCCCTGTGGTCCGGACACAGCCGCCCCATCCGGCTGACTTTGACTCGGTGCCCACAGCGACACACCCGTGGAGGAAATGCTGACTTGCAGGCTGCCCGTCCTGGGAAGAAGTCTGATGGGCTTCCTTGGACGTTTCACGGCAATGGAATAAAAATAAACTTTGGTAGGTCTGCAAATTCCGGGGGGGTGGGGGAGGACGTGGCCGCTCCGAGCTCCATCAACAGCATGTGCACGGGACCCCGCGGCCCACCTCCCAGTCTGCTGGGGACGAGAGCCCAGGATCCCGCACCAGGGCCGTCAGGCCCGGGCTTCCCGTCAGCGCGGCCTCCCTGCAGCAGAGGTGTCCGGGGCCCGGCTGAGGCGGTGGGGGCGACCGACGCTCCCCGGACAAACGGTCTTCGTCAGCCTGAGGAAGAGCGCGACCCGCCACCACGGTGTCAGAGGCAGCAGAGACCGCGGCTCTGGGAGAACTGGGATCTGGCGAGGAGATCTGGGGCTCCCTGAGCCTGACCGACTGGACTGAGGCTAACGGTGCCCGTCGCTGGCTGAGCGCCGTCTACACGCCCACCGGGAGGACCCCGAGTGCCCGTCCTGGGGTTTGGAGTTGATTCTACAGAGGAGTGGCGGGAGCGCGTGTGACGGCGACAGCTCCTGGGGCCACATGGGCTGCTCGGTGTGGGCTGGACCGAAGGCAGGGGGAGCTGGTCAGGAAGGGGACGGAGGATCCCCCGACACAGGGCGGAGGTCTCCGCGGGGCACTGGGGAAGAGGCAGGGGAGGATGAGATGGCCCAGAGAGGCTCCCAGACAGAAGCTCTGGGCCCCGTTCTCTGCCAGGTCGTCTTCTGCAGGTGCCTGGGAGGCTGGGACGGGGGACAAGTCCCAGGCTGGGGCTTGGTGACTGGGAGCGCGGGCCCGTCCCTGGCTAAGGTCTGCAGAGATGAGGAAGGTCACCCGCTCTCACAGCCCACTCCTAGGCTCCAGTCTCCTGCAGTCCCGGGGGGTGGGGGGTTGCTGGACTGGGTGGACCCTCACTGAGCATGTGCGGACCGACGGCTGGCAGCGGGCGAGGGACGCCACACGACCAGATGTAGTCGGGGCCTGAGGAAGCACGCAGACCAGCACAGAGAGCATCCGTGGTCACGAAGACCTACGGTGGCCTTGGAACAAGGCCGTCAGGACCTGCCAAGGGAGGGCTTCACAAGCCCCCGAAGACGAGGCGGCACGGGCACCGGCCAGCCGCTGGCTCGCGCGTGTGCAGAAGCACCGGCCTCCGCTCCGAGCCCACGCTGTGTCTCCACAAGACTGACGGGGCCCCGAGCACACACACCGCACGGACACGGGTGCTGTGAGCAGCAGGCAAGACCCCGGACTGTGCTTCCTGCCCTTCTCCCTCCGATGTCATGGGAGGCAGCGCACGGGGCACAGAGACCTTCCTCTCGGCAGCCTCGCACACGTGCTAAGCATGGCACACTCCGTTCTCCAGGCGGTTCCTTCCACACACTCCTGCCCGATGGCAGCATGCCTCTCTGGCCCCGAGCGTGAGCACAGACTGACCTTCCTGCGGCGGTGAGTCTGCCTGCTGCCGGCCGAGCCCAGCCAACACGTGCAGCGGGCCGCGCGGGCTCGCCTCCTGGTCGTCACTGCCCTCTGCTGCCCGCAGCGGACATCTCCCGCCACCGTCACCAGGAAAAGGTCGCCGTCATGTCTGAGGGGGTGTTCTCATCCCCTCCAACCCCACAGGGCTGCCTGGAGCAGCTGTCCTGAGACACGGGACACGGGACACGGCCCGTTGGCCCCAGGCCCCTGCCTCAGAGCTCACAGCAGAGCCTCTGCGGTCCCTGAGGAGGACGGTCCCGCCTGTCCTTCTGGGCCCTGGGGCAGCGCTACTCACGGGAAGGCTGAATCGGAGGCTGTGGGCGGACATGTTCCCTCTCTGCCCCTGCGTCCTCACCGCGTGCCTCTGTCCAGGGAACATGGCCCCTCCTTGGCGGTGGGTGCCCCACGCGTCCTGGAACCTGCCACGGGCCTCTGTCCTCCCGAGGGGCTCTGGGAGCATCCGTCACCAAGAGTACCCAGCCCGGATGGCTGATGCCCGTACAAACATGGGGCTCAATGAGGAACAGTGGAAAGTAGAACAGAAATAAAAACCCAGGAAGGTGGGCTTCACCCGCCCTCTGACCCAAACCAAGAGGACTCTGCCAGATGCCTGGCTAGAATCGGGTCTGAACCCCACGGGGGGCCCAGACACGCTGCAGAGCTGACTCGTGCACAGGCCAGCCTCAGGTCTGAGAGCAGGGTGCAGGCCGTCCCCACGATGCCCTGGGATTCCTCTCATCACCTGGGGGGGGGACAGCCCTCAGCCCCCACAAGCCAGGTAGCGGGCACTCGGCAGCACACAGGTGTGGGGGGACGCGAGGCAGCAGGGCGGATGGGTGACGGGGCTGCATCAGAGACCGGGCGGCTCTCACCGACCCCCCAGCCAGCATGCTGACATGAGAAGAATGAAGGTTCTAGAACTGCACCCAGGGCCCCGCGTCCTAGACAGGTTTGCCCGTCTGCACGGCCGACGGCGGCAGCGGATGTGGCTGCAGAGGGGCCGGGACAGAAGGTGCCAGCGACAGCGTGAGCAGACACTGACTGAGCCAAGCCGGCGTCCTCCCACCGGGGCTCCCACTGCCCCCACCGGCTGCCCCAGGCGTGAGCTCATGGTCACCCCAGCCACGAGGCCCTGGGAGGGAGACGGGCCCGGGGCTGCTGTTGCTTCTCTGCTCTCTCAGCAAGGACCCTCCTCCCCACACGGGGGAGGCCGGCAGTGACAGACCCCCCGGTCATACCGAGTTTACCACGTAGCTGCAAGACCCTCTCGGACACGGGGGAAACACAGCCCGGATCTGCGGCTGCCGCGCGCGCCCGCTCCTCCTACAGCCCAGAACGGCGCGGCCGGAAGACGGAGAAGAGCCAGAGAGCCGGGCAGGCCAAGGAGGCCGAGGCAGAGGGACGAGACGGGTCACACCGTTCGGGGGAATGACCACGATGAGCTGCCCGGTCGCTACGGCGGCTGGGGAAGCGAACGAGCGGAGCCGGGGGCCAAGGCCAGGCTGTGAGGGGGACGAGGGGATGGGGCCCCACGGAGGGCTGGCAGGGCCGGCCGGCAGAGGAAGCCTGGGAGGCCGGGTGCTCCCCGTTCGGGAAGCCGGAGCCGGTGCCAAGTCTCGGGAGGAGCCTGTGGCAGGGCCTAGAGAGAAGCGTGGCCCACAGGAGACGGAGGATGTGCTGGGAGGGCCCGGTCGGCTCCGGGGACCCTCACTCCTGCCACCAGGAGGAGGCAGGACGATCTGCCCGGAGCTTGAGGAAGCAAGCGCACCTCTGGAGTCCACAGTGGTTTGGGGCAGCCCGGGAGGGGCGACCCGGGACACAGTGGCAGGCGCCACTCCATGCATCAACACGGTTCCTGTCAGCCGCGGCCGGCCCCACACGCCAGGTCCAGCCCCGGGCCCGCCATCCCCCGGCACGGCTTCACACGCACCATCTACAGGCAGGACCCAAGGCACGAGGCTGTTCTCCCCACTTCCCAGACAACTGAGCCTTGGACGACACAGCGAGCTGTCCAGCGGGGGCCGGCATCGAAACGCAGGTCAGCCGCGCCGAGGGGCCTCGCGTGAGTGGACCGACTGTCCATCTCGGGGCCTTGTGGGCCAGGAGCAGGGCTGACACTAAGACACAGGGTGGGACTGCCCAGGGAGGAGGCCAGTGCAGGGGGCACCCTGAGGGGAACGCCCCAATCCAGGCAGCTGAGAGACACAACGGGGCCAGAGCCCTGAGCAAGCTGGCAAGCTGTGGTCGCCAGCCGGGGCACCATCACCGGGACGGCTGTCAGAAGAGGAGGGGAGATGGCAGGGGTGACACCTGTCAGAGCTGAGCCTGGGAAGGCACAGGACAGCAGCGCCACGGACCCATGTGGGCACAGAGGGACAGTTTGATGTCAGCTCCTCTCACGCCCTGGCACATGGTGAGGCCCCGACACCAGCTCAGGTAGCCTTGGACGTCATTTTGCCTTTGATCATGCTGGTTTGTTGCCCTTGCGTCCCTCGAGAACAAATCCTGGGAGGCAGCGTGACCTGCCTGTAGCTGGGAGCCTGACCTCCGGCCTCATGGCAGCCCCACGGAAGCGCTGTCACACCCCTTTGCGCGGACAGGGCAGTGAGCTCTGAGAGGTGACCCGACACACAATTCCGGGTCACAGGAAGCGGGGTCGAGCCTGGAGCCCGGGCTCTGGCGGACATGCATGCACACAGGGGCAAGCGGTGAGCTGGGACCACGGCGCCTGGAGCAGGAGGAATGTGTGTGGATGACTGAGCAGCAGGCGGCCCGTGTGTCCCTGTGTTGCCACCCCCCAGACCCCGGGGCTGCCGCAGCCCCAGCCTTGCTCCCCGGCCCTGCTTCCAAAGGGCCAAGAAATCAGGCCCTCGCGGCAGGGATGCCTGGAGCCGGAGGGCACCTGGCTCAGCCCTGCTGGGCTCTGCGTGCCGGGGGCATAGCGAGGCCCAGCAAGCAGGACACCTGCATCAAGGCTAGGGAGTGGGGCAGCCATGGGGGCCGTCCCTCGGGCTTGGGAAGCAGGGGCAGGAGCGTGGCAGGGCAAGGGAGGGGAAGCCGTGACGTGGCCCACAGCCCCCCTCAGCCCCAGGCCTGCTCCTCAGGTCCCGCGGGGACCACCGGCCGTGGGGGCGCCGGAGCCCATGGGGAGAGAGAGCTCCAGCCCCAGACTCAGGAAAGGTGCCCAGACCTGGCTGGGGGCGGGGCGGGGGCACGGTAAGCACGTACTTGACATTGGTGTTGGTGCAGATGACGTACTCCATCTCGTCCGAGTAGGGGTTCTGGAACGTGAAACTGCTGGTGCGGATCAGCATCCACTCGCGCGTCTTCGTGCGCAGCCGGTACATGACCGACAGCACCTGGCCTTTGAGCTTCACCACCTGCCGAGACAGCGGTGGAAGGAGGTCAGTGCCCGGCGGGGGGCGAAGCCCCGGGGGGCTCAGAACGGGTGCACGGGGGGACCGGCAGGCCAGGGACGGGGAACGAGCGCGGCTGGGGGCATTCCCCCATCTCCGGAGCGGGCCGCACTCTGCCACACGCTCAGCGACACCCGCCTTGTATCGGGACCCCTCAGCTTTTTCAAATGGCTCATGACGCTCTATACGCCGAGCGCCCTCCTCTCCCCCCAGGCGGCTAGGGTGCTCTGGGCTGATACCAGCAGCGCCCGCGCCCCCCGCCCACGTTAGGTGCGTGGTTACATTGTCTCGGGGCACTTGCTGCTTCCTACCGCACGGCCGTAACCCTGCGTCTATGCCACAGCGGGGCTTGCACACCACTTCCCGGTGTACATCCTCACCGGGGTGTGACTGCTCACAAAGGTTGAATACCAAGTCCTAGAGAAAGTAAGTCCGCTGCCGCGGATCAGACGACACAGCGGGAAAAGCTCGGAAGGAACCAAGGTCTTGCTTCCGAACTACAACGTGTTTTGCCTGCCCTTGTTCTGCCCTCAGACACACACGATCCAGGCACAAGCAGATGCTGAGCTGTGGGTGTGCATGCACAGAGGTAGCAGGGGTGTGCATGGCGCCCGCGCAGGGGCAGAAGGCACACTCGGCCGGCAGCTCTCGAGGCTGCAGCAGAAACAGGAGAGGCTACGAATGACTGGCGGGTGGGCGGAGGCTTGGGTGTGAACACACGCCCAGGACAAAGCAAGGCGGAGGGGCTCTCCTCCCCGCGGGCCTGAGTACTCCAGATTCTGGGGCTGCTCGGGACAGAGAAGGCTCTGGGCTTGGCGCAGCCGGGCTGACTGACCATGAGTCCAAAGTATGATCAGAGATAAGAACAGGGCCCTGGCCCCAGGGTCAGGGAGGGCCCGTCCGTCCTCCTTAACTCGGTGACTTGGTAGTTTATTTCCGGCTGAATGTCTGTGGACAGCCTACGGACAGGGACAGGAGGGACCTCTTGGTCACCTGAGTCCTGTCCCCCCCACCCCCCCGGCCCTCAGCCCCAAGCTTGGCAGGGAGTGGGCACGTGGAGCAGATTCTGAATTCTCGACAGGCTTTCTGGCCCCATGAGCCGGGCTGACGCAGCCTGGGCACCCACCCTCTTTCGGAATTGCCCCTGGGGAAGCCGGACAGAATGAAACGTGGGGCTTGGACTCCCTGGTGGAGAGCCCGAGCGATAAGGAAACCAGACCAGGGCCCAGAAGGACGCGCACACCGGGTGAGGCGAGGCGGGAGGCTCAGGGGCCACGCCTGGCGGCAGGGCTGTGGTCCCGGCAGGGCTGCGGTCCCGGCAGGAGGCTGGCTCTTTCCTCCCGGGGCCAGGGCTCCAGGCCACATGCCCCTGAGGTCACCATTTCTGAGGGGGTCCCATGGGACTAGACACAGGGAAAACCAGCGGTCACCTTGCCCCCTCTGAGACCTGTGTCCTTGGGTTCCCTGAAGACGCCACACACAGTGTCTGCCCTCACGGAACGCCCGAGACGGTGGGGGACCCCTTAGCTTCCACGAGGCAGACACTTGCAAGGCGCCTTCTGTGCGCGAAGCTGGGCCCTCAGGCGGGAGAAGGAGCAGCGGGAGGGAGCAGCAGCCCCGCACCCTCCCGGGGCCTGGTTCCGACCCAGGTCACCTTGTGTGGGTCTCCCTAGGGCACTGTGCACGTCCGGCATCTGAGCCCCGATGGAGTTAAACGAGCCACCAAGGCCTCCTGACTAAGCCGTGCCTGAGGCAGGTCCGGGATCTGGATCCCCGGACCCCACGGCTTACGGTCTCCACGAGCACCTTGGCCGATGGAGGAGCCCAGACACGGTAGGCCGAGCCCCAGGTCAGAGCCACACCATCAAGAGGACACCGCGGGGTCCAGAGAGGGTTCCTTAGGGAGGGGCGGAAGTCCCGGAGGGCGGGGAGGCGGGGACGCGGTGGGCGAGGGAGGCTCCCTGGCAGGAGGCACACGCTCTGTGCGCGGGAACCCGGGGCGCGGCGGAGGCTGGGGGCTCGGGTGGGGCAGGGCCGCCCCGGGGACCCACCATTGTGCCCCTCAGGGGCCTGTGCCCCTCATCGTGCCCTCCTGGGTCTGGGTCTCGCTGGGTCCCCCCCTTCCACGCGGCTGCCAAGAGAAAGGAAAGCCGGCGAAGGTCCAAGAGCGAGTCAAGGGCAGACTCGTGTCCCCTGCGTGGGCACAGGCCACCCCACCCAACCCAAATTCCTCAGGAACTCGACGGCACTCCGAGGGTCTCACGTCCGGGCCACGCAAATGCTCTGGTTTCAATCCCGAGAGTTCCAAGGCTGACTCCGGGCTGACACAGCTCCCTCGGCACTTCTGCAAAAACAAGCCACTTCCCTCTATCAACATTCGTCCCCCAGTGGCTGGGGCCCAAAGAACACACACGAGGGGCCGAGGCTGGTGCTCCAGGATGTCTCTGCCCGCTGAGCGCTGTGACCACGGGGCCCCCGGCTTTCAGGCGCGGCTCCGGCTCCGGGTCCCGCCTGCTGTGGGCTGGCCGCGCCCCGGGGTGAGAGGTGTGTGAGCCGGCGCCGCAGGATCGGGGGTAACGTTCCTCCTGTCTCCGTCCAGAACCTCCCGGCTTCTGCTGCCGTCGCCACGCGGTCCGGTGGAGAGGCCTGTGTGCACGGTGACAGGAGAACGTGCTGGGAGCGGCAGCTCCGGCCCTCGCTCTGTTAACGCCCTGCTGAGGGTCTCGGGGCAGGCGACGGAAACTCTCTGCGTCCTGCCGTCCACCGTGAAGAGCGCGACTGACGACAGACAGTGAGGAAGGAGGACCGCCCGAGACCGTGTGCGACCAGGGGTCTGCCTGGTCGCCAGCCGTGGAGGGACGCCTGTTGCTGCCAGAGCTTCGTTCCCACAGACCCAGAAAAGGGAAGCTGACCCGGGCCACCGTGTAGCAAAATCTCCAGGCATCTGGCAAAGACGAGGTACGAGGGACGCACTCTGGCCGTGCCTCACGGTTCTCCGTTCACACTGTTCCGGAATGAAAGTCGCCGTCCACTTAGACTGCGTTCTCGTGGGCCGCTCACCCACGAGCAGGCTGCACACGCGGTGGTGGTCACGGGACGTGGGACCTGCCCGCAGGGAGCTGATGTGTCAGTAGACAGGATGGGGTGGGGAGGGGATCAGCGGAGAAACAATTACCAACTGGAACTGTTCTGTAGGAAAAACAGGAGGCTGAGAAGGGGGCTGGGGGCTTTCTTCACTAGCATGGCCGTTGATGGCATCTCTGAGAGGGCAGGAGTTAAAACCCAATCAGTAAGAAGACATCGGTCCTGGGAAGAGTGAGGGCATTGCATTCTAGTCCAGAGGAACACGTGCAAAGGCCCTGAGGTGGAAAATAGCATGATGTGCTCAAGGCACCAGAAGACCCATGTGACCACGGGCCATGAACGAGTGTTGGTAACACACGTGCAGCAAGGGTCACCCTGGGCTGGCAGCAGTGGTACGGAGCTTGGATTGGATTCCAGGAGCACTGGAAAGCCACGGACACGTTTACACGAAGATGTGGCAGAGCTGAATTCATGTCTCCCAAATGGCGTGGGGTGGGCAGGAGCCAAGCAGGGAGCCCAGCAAGGACACTGCCGCGCTGTTGAAGATGAGAGGGGGGCGGCCTGGTCAAGGTTGGTGGGAAGGAGCACAGGGAGAAGGGGCCGGTGGCACATGCCTTTTGGGGGAAGAGGACGTGAAGGCTGCACGTGGGCAGTGAGACCAGAGGAGGAGGGCAGACTGTGTCTTGGTTCTGGGCCTGCGGAAGCGGGGGCACGGGGGGCATGAGGGGGACATGGGCGGCACAGGGGGACAAGGATGGGACGGGCAAGCCTCTGGAGGCCGCGGGGGCTCAGAGCAGGTGTGGCAGGAGCAGAATGTCAGTGACAGTCTGTGCTGTCCCTGGATAAAGTCGCCAAGGGAGACGCTGCAGGGAGAAGGGGAGAGAAGGCAGGCAAGGACCGAGCCCAAGGGGCAGGCGGGGGGCTCAGAGACCACCCAGCACGGGGCACGAACAAAGCAGCAGGTGTCGAGGGGAGCTGGCCATCGAGAGCCTGTCCCATCAGACGACTGAGAGACTATCAGCCCCTCCTAGAACGGATCTCCAAGGCCCGTGTCCTGTAACAAGGCCCGGTCCTCTCTTTCCTGGGGCTCTTGTGAGCCCCCCAAGGTCTCGGAGGAGGAACTTGTTCTCTGCCATCAGGGCCGAGTGTGGGCCCAGGAGGCGACAGGCCCTCAGACTCCCGGGCCTCACGTGCCCACCGTGTGGTCTTAGGCAGTCCTACTTCCCCGAGGCTCCCCTTTCTCTCCCGTGACTCGACGGCGACGATGTCCCCCCAGGACAAGCACACGGGATGCACGCAGGTGTCTGTGGGGCCCGAGCACAACACAGAGCAGGAGCTCGGCACCACACGGTGCCACTCGGGCCGCTCACGGTGGCGACAGGGTGACCCTGAACGACTCAGTGACAGGCGGCCTCCCTCCCGGCTCCCCTCACTGCCCCGCCCAGAGCGCCACCAAGCCTACAATGGTGACCTTAGGCTGCGCCCCCACCTGTCCTCTCCTCCCTGGACCGTCCACAGCTTCCCACGGCACCTCTGTTCCCGGGGTTCCCCACACCTGCTCCCCGTGAACCCGCGGCGTCTTTCAGACCCACTGCTCCGCTCACGGTCCTCGGCGGAGCCCTCCCGGAAACGACGAGGGGAGAACGTCCGCCCCTCCGGGGGGCTCAGCAGCCTCTACCGCGGGCCCCCCCCCACCCGGCGGTAAGTGTCACTCCAGACCAAGGGGCTACATGTGACTCCCCAATAGGCCACGTCCTTCCGCCTCTCTGGGGGCCGGCCACCCATCTGGAATGTTCTGTCGGGGGCGGGCTCATCCTGTCCCCAGTTCCCTCCCCCGGGGGACCCTCCCTGCTTCTTCCCCACACCCCTGACCTCCCATCGTCCGCCCTTTGGACACAGGCACGGCTTCCCGATGGGTCTCCCCTCCCCCTCAACTGGGAGCCCTGGCAGCCAGGCCCCTGACCAATGCCTGCGGCAGCCCCCTTGCAGCCTGCCTGGCGTGTCCCGCCGGCCACCTGCCCGGGCCCCCGGTGCCACAGTAGCCGTCGGCGAGCGCTGGCGGTACCTGCTGAAAGCTCTCGCGCAGGTGGCTCTGGTCCTCGGAGTGGCAGAATTCCAGAATGTCCTTCCCTAGAAGATCCTGAAGAAAGAGACAAGCCGTGAGACCCCACGATTCCCATGGCGGACGTATAGCCGTCGGACGGCCGTGTCCTTACACCCCCTTCGCCCCACGTCCCTCGGTCCCCCAGCGCGCAGGATATCCCTGGGGCGGTGAGGGGGCCCGCTTCGATGCCCTGCCTGCCGTCCTGGGCGCTCCCGCCCACTCCGATCTCGCCAGGGCCCTGGACCAGCACTGCCAGAGGGTGATTTCGTTTCCATTTGCCTTCGAGAGGCAAACCATCACAAATATATTATAATAAACACAAGAAGAAAGCAAATAGCACGAGGACAGACATGCCTGCAGTTGCTGAAATGCGGCCACGGACACCCCCGGGGCCGGACGGTGCTGGGACCCCACGGTAACCGTACCGACTGTCACCCACTTCTTACTCAGAGCACCTGGCACGAGCCCAGGACAAAAACCAGCCAGACTCAGATAAACTGTCGCAAGGCAGCTCCACGCGGGGGACGGGAAAGGGGTCCCGTGGATGAGTCTCAGGCAGCCAAGGAGAAAAAGGACCTTGTTGGCCAGAACCCAAACCCACGACAGCCTCCACGGGAGCGGACACGGACGTGGGCAGCAGGTCTTGTCTGTGCGCCAAGAAGCGTCTCGACGCTCGGGGGTGCGGGTGCGTAAACGAATCTGGAAACACCGCCGGCCGAGGCGACGGTGACCTTGGAATTCGTGTCCCCTCACTCCTCCCAACAATCTCAAGTTTGCATCAAACTAGAGATGTAGAATTACTCGCATGGTTCTCTACTTCACGTTGGACTGTTTCTAGGTCGTCGTCTTCTTCTTTGAACGTTTATTTATTTAAGTAGTCTCCAACCCAACACGGGGCTTGAACTCACCACCCTGACATCAAGGGCTGCACGCTCTTCGGACGGAGCTGGCCGGGCGCCCCTGGACTGTTTCTAGCTCTCAGATAATACGTGTGCTTGAAGTGCCCACATGGACGTGTCCCAGCTTTGTTCCTCAGAACAGAGATCTTTCCCTTCCTTTCTTTTTTTAAAGGTTTCTTATTTTGGAAGAAATTTGAATCTATGTAAAAATTGAAAGGATCATGTGAAAAACCCCTGAATATCCAGTCCCTAGATAGTCGCCTCTGCATTCTTCTATCTTTCGGATGTGTATGAATATGAATATATATAAATGAAAGCCACGGAAGTATACACAAATGAAATATCTTTCGTATCTACAGACACACTGATAAAGCTCTTACTGATTCATTTGGAAGAAGCAGACAGTAGGACACCTGTCTCCAAAGTGTGTATCTCAAAAAAACGACATCCTCCAAAACCCTAACATTCCACATTACACGTAAAAAAAATCAATAATTGTTCGATTCAATCACCTGATATTCCACACATATTAACCTTCCTTCGATTATCTCCCAAATGTCTCCTCTGGTGACCTGTCTTCAGCCCCAGGGCCTGCTGAAGGCTCTCACAACACATCCTGTGATTTTTCTCTTTGGTTTATCCTTTTTTAAAATTTTATTTTTTTATCTGACAGAGAGAAAGAGAGTGAGCGCGTGCGCACACACAAGCAGGGAGAATGGCAGGCAGAGGGAGAAGCAGATTCCCCACCGAGCAGAGAGCCCGACGCGGGACTCGATCCCAGGACCCTGAGATCATGACAGCTGAAGGCAGCTTAACCCACTGAGCCCCCCAGGTGCACTTCTCTTTGGTTTATTTTAATCTAGATTAATTTCTCCTGTCTTTTGGTGTTTCTTCTGATGCTGACTTTAAAAAAAAAGGTCTGGGGGCACCTGGGTAGCTCAGTGGGCTAAAGCCTCTTCTTTGGCTCGGGTCATGATCTCAGGGTCCTGGGATCGAGCCCCGCATCGGGCTCCCTGCTCCGTGGGGAGCCTGCTTCCTCCTCTCTCTCTGCCTGCCTCTCTGCCTACTTGTGATCTCTGCCTGTCAAATAGATGAATGAAATCTTAAAAAAAAAAAAAAATGTCTGGAACAGAGACCTGAAAATATGCCCCTATAGACGCAAGTTCCAAACACATTTGAGAAACAAGGGATTAGGCAAAAATAAGTGAACATCTTTCATGATGTTTCAGAGCCCTTCACGTTAATCTCGTTTTTGAGGTTTGCAAGAAGGAGATGTCCTGTCTGCTGCTCATCTAAGCTCAGTGACTCCCACGGAGCATCTTAACTCTGGTTTGTGAACAGCCAGTGAGACGGGCAGGAGGGTTAGGGCAAAAACCGAAGAGTTAATTGTAAGAGTTAATGCTTTTCTTGCTTTGGAAGAACAGAGCTGTCTCCAGGCAGCAAGCTGGATTTTTCTGCCGTGTGCCATCCGCCGTCATTCCGCTGGCTCTCGAATGACTGAGACAAGTGCATCTTAAGTGAAGTTAAATCTCTAGCTGACTGCCATGGGCTCAGAACCGCGTACCTGGGGTTGGTAGCCGATCACGCTGATGCATCTCGGGTCCACGAATGTGATGATCCCATCAGAGTTATGCCGGGATAAGAACTCCGTGGGCACTGACATCCCACTCATGTCCATGCACACGGGAGAACTGGTCACCTGGAAAGGGGACAGTCACACTGAGGTGCTTCTGGTGGAGACAGAGACAGGGGCAGCAAGACAGATGATGGGAAGAACCCACGTGGTGTCTACGTCATAGATCCGAGCCCCAGTGTTCAAAGCTCACTGGCCACACCTCCCACTAATGGCCACCACGCGCGGCCTTGCACTGCTGAGGGCCCGTGTCCTTATCAGGCAGTGGGAATCACGAACCGTGTATCTCAGAGGGTGGGGCGAGATTCTGCACGCCAAACCCCGGCACAACGCCTGGCACGTTGCTGGCGCTTGGGAACGCTAACACCCTTCCCTCCTCCCACCGTCCCCTTACTGAGGAGCCTGAGGAACTGGTCAACGTATTCGCAAAGCAGACATTTGCAGAGCGGATGCACTTCACCCACCTGTACAGAATAAGCCATGCTTATCACGTGCGAATAAAACCTCTTATTCCTTTGTCTGAGGGTGGACAGGCTAGCGTGCTCTGGGCACCCACCACCGGCAGGGGAAGGGCTGGCGGGGCCACAGGGCAAACGAGGAGGGGTCCAGCCCACTGAGTGGCTACCGTGTGCGCCAGATATCGAGCCCATGGGCTTTATGGACATGATGTGACACATTTCATTTTCACGAGATTAAAAAGCCACGTTTCCCACGTGGCTTTTGGGAGGAGAGCTTCCAGGGAAGGGGCATGCCCTCCGCTAAGAAGACGGACTATAAGGAAGGAAAGCCGATGGGTGAGCTCATTGCAGGAAGCACAGGGAAGAAGGAACGACTGATTCTGATGACGTGGATAAAGGCGTCCCCCCAGCGGGACCTTGGAGGAGGCATAAATATGAGTGAAAGGAGGGGAAGAAAGGGAACAGGGAACAGCAGGCAGCCGAAACAGCCCGCGGGGCCCACAGGTGGGGGAGGAGCCTGCTGGGTCTGCAGAAAAGGCATACAGGGGCATGGGAATCAAGCACGAGGGGGACGGGAGGGATGAGGCTGGGGGAGGACTTAGTGCTTCATCTTGAGGACCTTGGGGAAGCGTTCAAGGTGATCGGCCGGCTGCCCTGGGAGCAGAGGCTGACTCTGCCGTGGCCGGCGCCCGAGTGGGAATGGACTGAGTGGGGCCTTCTGTATGGCAAGGACTCCGTGGTTCACCACGTGTCTCCCTGTGTTCTCCCAGATCCAGCCTCACCCCTGTGCAGACAGGGACGGGAAGGCAGAGAACGCTGGGCACCCGGGGGTCAGAGTGGGCAGAGCTGCATGCACGTGCTCCCTGGAATCACAAGCCCCTCTCTGGCCCTGCAGAGAGCCGTGCCCTCGCCCTCACCTGGAGTCTTCCGATGGCCACGAGGCAGTACTTGCTGCCCTGCCCTACCTCGGCATCCTCCTCGGGGATAGTCATTCCTGGAATGAGAAAAGCCAGTGTCAGCGACGTGCCCAAGGTGGGCAGCAAAGGGGCAAGAGTGTCCAGATGTTTATCCATGAACCCAAAATGCAGATCCACACGGTCCCTCGGGGTCTGGAAGGAAGCGAGTGAATTAGCTGATGCCCACTCCTGTCCGGCTCCCCTCTGCCTGACACCTCCGATAACTTCGTGGGGGCTGGAGCCTGGGCATCTGTGCACGGGACAGAGGAGCTCAAGGAAGATGAGATGCCCATGACTCATTTACACATTTGCAAAATTTGGCCAACACATCGAGCTACAAGGGAAATCTCAGGACAAGGTGTAAGTGGGCATTTGCGGTCATGCAAATACCTCCTTTACAGGGACTAAAAGGAGAAATGGGTGATGGTTACTCAGCACTGGTAAACAGGGCTCTACGGGGCCGTCTGGCTGCCTCCATTGGGGCAGCCTGCAACTCTTGATATCAGGGTTGTGAGTTCGAGCCCCATGTTGGGTGTAGAGATGACTTAAAAACAAAGTATTTAAAAAGAAAAGAAAAGAAAACCAGTGCTGTGGGTGGGCGGGACTTGGTTAAAACAATCCTCCGTGTTCTTTGGTCAGGAAAGAGTCTTCTGCTCTGGGCAGTAGGGCCTGGCATTCGGTTGCTCACAGTGCAAGGTTTCAAGCATCTGCAGTTGGTTTTAACAGTTGTAGGGAGGCAAGCACCTTTCATGCTGCCCAACACCTCACAGTGTCTCTGAGGACACTGGGCTCTGCTTCTTTGGGAGCAGGATGAGGCCAGAGGACATGTCCATCTAGGTGGCCTCAACACACACCCGTCGAGCCGCTGCCCAGATCTAAGTGCCGGGGAACGCGGGAGGCAGCTGCAGATGAGTGGGGGGAAGAAGGGGTGGGCATGGGCGTCAGCAGGAGGAGACAATGAGGACCACCCTCCATTCTGACGCAGCGCCGCTGGCCGGGTGGTACCGAGCAATCTTCAGGTTATCACCCGGATGTCTGGATTTCTTCTATTTTCCAAGAGTCCCTTGTGCAGTACTCTCAAGTAATACATGATCTCTAAACACAGTTTTGACTCAGGCCCCAGCAATAAAAAGACAGATATTTCCAAGGAAAAATGAGGAAGGGATCTGAACGTTACTCCAAAAAAGATACATAGATGACTAATAAGCACATGGAGAGATGCTCAACATCATGAGTCACTGCGAAATGCAAATCAAAACAACAGTGAGATACCACCGCACACCTCTCACAATGACTCCAACAGAAAAACATGCAATAACAAGTGTTGGTAAAGACATGGAGAAATTAGAGCCCCGTACACCCCTGGCAGGAATGTAAAATGGTGCCAGGGCTCTGGAAAACAGTCTGGCAGCTCCGTCATGAGGCTAACCACCAGTCCACTGTATGACCATTCCACCCCAAGTGGTACATCCAAGAGAAATAAAAACATCTGCCCACACAAAACCTGTGCAGGAACGCTCACGGCAGCACCATTCACAGTAGCCCCCCAAAGTGGAAACAACCCTAATATCTAAAACCCACTGATGAGTGGATGAGCAAAATGGGTAACTCCATACAATGGAATAGTCTCCAGTCACAAATAGGGAGTGTGACTCGCACTACAGCATGGGTGAACCTCGACAGCATTGCAGGGAGGGAAAAAAGGCAGACACGAAAGATCACACACCCCATGGGTCTATAGGAAATGTCCAGACGATGCACGTCCAGATATGGAAAGCAGGTGCCCAGAACTTGGGGGAGAAGGGGACTAGCTGTCATTGTGTACGGAGTTCCTTACTGCGGTGACAGAAATATCCTAAAATTAATTGTGTTGACAGCTGTAAAACTATCTGGGTGCACCAAAATTCAAATAACGAAACACTGGAAATGGGTGATGGAGGCATGTAAAGAACCCGGTCCTTTAAGGAAGTTCAGGTTTACTGAAGATTTGATGATGTGTGCATTATATCTCAATAAAACTGGTAAAAAAAATGATTTTGGGGGAAAAAAAAAAGAAGTGGCATTGAAGGAGTAAGAAACCATTCCAAAGTCCCATCAAAAAAAAAAATATATATATATATATATATATATATGGGGTCCTGGGTGGCTCAGTGGGTTAAAGCCCCTGCCTTCGGCTCAGGTCATGATCTTGGGACCCTGGGATCAAGCCCCGCATCGGGCTCTCTGCTCAGCAGGGAGCCTGCTTCCCCCTCTCTCTGACTGCCTCTCTGCCTACTTGTGATCTCTGTCAAATAAATAAATAAAATCTTAAAAGAAAAAAAAATATATATCAAGGGCAACATTTTGGTATACATCTGTCCAGTCTTTCTGGAGCAATTGTTGAAATTAGAAAAATAAAAGAAAAGCGTTAAAATTAACCTTAATTATGTTAATACTCTTTATGCCCTTTACTGTGTGTCTATATATATAATGAGATGCCTTTTTTTTTTCCTTATATTGTTTTGTAACCTGCTTTGGAAACTGTAGAACTTGCTGGGAAAACCTTTCAACATGCTAGAACATCTGTCTTTCACGTTTTCTTCATACGGATGCACCGTCATTCATCCGACCCCGTCTCTATGGTTCTTCCCCATGGGGTGCCCCAGCTCGCTGCTCGCCTCCGTAATGCAACAGTACACATCCTTCTAGAAAAGTCTCTGGGCATAATGAGGGCTTCCTTCCTATCAGATTCCTAGAAGTGAAATCGCTGGTTTGAAGAACATATATGGTACTTTACTATCGGTTATATCTGCCTGTCTTTTATTTCATCTGATTCAGACTTATTTTCCATTTGTTCCTGGGAAGGCATTTGTCGTACAAAAGATCCGTCTGGGGTTTTTCCCTCACGGATTTTGAAACTCTCCTTACATAGTAAGAATGTATGGGTCCCAGGCAAGTTTCTTATTAAGTGTGTTTCCTATAAAGTATTTTCTCTATTTGTTTGTTTTTTATATAGAATATGATTAAAGTACAGAGAATCCAAACTGTCAGTTTTTACTCTCCCATTCCTGCTTTTGGTGTTCATTCTCTGAAATGACCTCTAACCTACAGTTACGGAAAATATTCACCCACATTTTCATAGAGTATTTTTTTTAAAGATTTTATTTATTTATTTGACATAGAGACATCACAAGTAGGCAGAGAGGCAGGCAGAGGGGGAGGGGGAAGCAGGCTCCCCGCTGAGCAGAGAGCCCAATGCGGGGCTCGATCCCAGGACCCTGAGATCGTGACCTGAGCCGAAGGCAGAGGGTTAACTCACTGAGCCACCCAGGCGCCCTTCATAGAGTAGTTTTAAAGTTTCATATTTATCTTTAATAAATCTGAAATTTATTTTTGATATGTTTGACTTCATGTTTTCCCAAACGATTAGTCAGTTGTCCTCAAATGATGTACTGCTGACTAATTTTTTCCTTTTCCCACTAACTAAAATGCTTCCTTCATCACACAGCACATTTCTAAAGAGACTTGGGTCTCTTGTAGGTCTTTGGTTCAATAATTTGATTTTTAAGTTCAATTTATCACATTTTAATTATTCAGGCTTTAACACACACATTTTCAGGTTTGGTATAGCAATTTTTCCTCAGTACTCTGCTTATCAGGATTTTGTTGGCTATTTTTATATTTATTGGCCCATACGAATTTCAGAATTAACTTTCACTTAAAAGAAATGTCAGTGGGACAATTACTGAGATGGTAGCAAATCTACACACGGGTTTGGCATGAACTAAAATGTCTGTAATGTTAAACCTTCATATCAAAGAGCACGCGTGATGCTCCACTTAAATGGGTCCCACGTGTCCCTCAGCATTATTCGGCAGTTCAAGCGCTCTTATATATTTCATGTTAATATTTTTAACACATACGCTGCAACATTGCTCTCTTTACAAACGGGTAATTTTCATATTGTACTTTTCTAACTTTTCTAACTTTTTCTATATTGATTTTTTTTTCTTTTCTTTCTTTCTTCTTCACTTTCTTCTTCTATTTTCTAAATGGCTCGTAGTCTCCGGGAAGACCTTCCCTGATTGGATTCAGTTTTTCAGAGAGATCATCACATCACCTGCAAGTCGTTTATGAAATGTTAATTTCATCTTCCTTTTCTTTCTTCTCTCCCTTTCAGTCGTAATTATGCCTCCTTCCCTCCTCTTTACTGCCGTGGGTAGGAGTCACACAGTGTTGCTGAGTGAGCGTGAGAGCGAGCCTTACCCCTCCCCCGCCCCCAGTGGAGACCCAACCAGCCAGCGGTTCCCATTCTGTCAGGTGCTGATGGGCGGGTCCAGCATTCGTTCTGTCTCTGTTAAGGAAATCCAGTTCTATTATTAGTTTATAAAGATATTTATTTTTAAAGTTTACTAACTGAAATGAATTTTTGTCACACAGGCTTTCTCCTTCGGTTAATTAATTACATCAACAGATTTTCTAATGTTAAACCACTTAGTCTTGTGATCATTATGTATAACTATTCATTTGGTTTGCGAACACTTGTATTTAGTGTCTCATATTGACAAATAAAATTCGGTTCATAGTTTTGGGTTTTTTTTTGTTTTTTTTTGTTTTTTAATATACCCTTAACAGTTTTTGTACCAAAGTCGTACTAACTTGAACAAAGCAGTGCACTTTCCGTCTCTTCCTCTACTCTGCAAGTGTCTAAATAATTTGCCCATAAAACCTCCAAGCCTGGTACCAGGTAGAGAGCAATTTTTTGCCAGTTTTTACAATTTTTTTAATCTACCTTTGATTTTTTTTTCTTTTCTTTATTCAAATCTGGTTACATAGTTTCCCAGAAATTAGCTCTCTTCCTAAAAATCTTAACATGCAGAAATCTCAATTATCCACATGGTTTGTTCCTAAGTTTTTACCTATTCTCTGATAAATCTCTTCATTCTTAACATGCATTTATTTTTATTCTTTTTTTAAAATTAGAATTAGATTGTCAGAGGTTTCCTCCGTTACAAGTCTTCATGGAGAACTATGCATCACTGGGGCAAGACTTCTGTTTTCAAATAAGATTTTTTCATTTTTCCTGCTTCGTTAACTGCATCTTCTTAGTCCACTCGTGACATTTTGTTCTCTTTTCCTTGCTTGTAGGTCAAATAAGTTCTACTTGCATAAATTAAATTCCCAATTTTTAAGTTAAATTCCTAATTTCCCCACATTGAATAGTGAAAACATTTCAAGACACAGCTCTCTTTAAACCCTGTTTCAGCCACGCGCCCCAAGTCTCGAGATGTTGTGGGGCCATGGTTGCTAATTACAAAATAGCTTGTAATTAGGGTTTCATTTTGATTTCCATCCTTCACCAAAAGTTACTCAGGATGGATTCCTTTATACCAATAGTTGATTTGCCCTTTTATAAGGATACCAGTTATACGGGATCAGGATCCCACCATACTTCAGTACGAGCTCTTTTTCACTTAACTAATTACATCTGCAAGGACTCTATATCCAAAGAGGTCAAATTCTGAAATACTGGGGCTTAGGACTTCAACCTATGAATTTTGGGAGGACAGCATTCAACCTCTAGCGCCTTCCATGAGTCTGTGTCTGATCTTGCCCTTCCTAGTGGGTTCGCCATGACACAGACGCTGCACGTGAACAGAGACAGTGCCCTCCTGTGTCCCTGACAAGCATCACGAATTGAGCGTGGGCTTTTTCCCACTCATTAGAGAAGCAGACCCAAAACAGTCCATCAGAATGGGCCATAAAACAAAACCGATTTGCCATTTCTGTTTTCTTACTTAGTGTTTCGTTACAAAGTTGCATAATTCTTTCAAACAGTAATGATTAAATAAAAATGTTAAACAGTGATATTGGTAAATCTGGGAGCCTCCCAGATTGGTACTGCAGGGCGTGTGATCAGGAGATGCAAAGAGAGACTTAGGTACCAAACACTCGCCAGCTCCCTCCTATGCTCTAAGCCCCGTGCCCGCGGTTTATATACCGCACAAATGTGTACGACGTGGTCCTTGCCCTCCAGGTGCACCGCAGAAGCTGGGAAAACAGATGCAAACCAGCTGTAATAGTAGCCATGACAGGATGTCAATGAGGTGTCTGGGAGGTCAGCGGAACCCCGGGGAAGGCTTTACAGACAAGGATTGGCGAGAATCGGGTGCGTCTGTCTGGTGGGACTGGCAGGCCCTGGGGACGGATGGCTCTGGATGGCACCAGAGAAAGGAGGTTTCGCATGGTGTCATGGTGACTCTGGTGTGGTTATACCGACTTCTGGGCTCTGAGCACCCGTGCCATCAGGGGTCTCGCATGTAAGGCAAAAACCTATACACACCTCATCCATCTGGAAAGTACTCGCTATCATCTCAGCAACCAGAACGAGGTTTCTGTGCTTCCCTCACAGATGTCCCGAGGCCATTCACTACAGCGTGTGCACTCTGCTCTCAGAACGGGCTGCCAGTGCCCAACCCATAGCCTGTGCTATTCCCTTTTATGCAGGAGGCCGGCACATGGGCTGTGTGGTTGTTTAGGCCATGAAGGATGAGAAACAGCAGTTTGTGATCTGCTGGAGACACGATAAAAACAGGCACATGGGAAGAAACAAGTGTCAGCCACCAGCAGACGGACTTGACAACAGCAAATCCTACAGAGTGCAAAAAGAAACAAACTAAAGCAACCACCAATGAAACAACACCATCGGGGGTAGCAGCAGGCTAAAAAGCCCTGAAGACATTGCTGAATTGTATCCAGCCCTGGAAGTCTGTCACAAGAGCTCTGAACCAGCAGGGAGAGATGAGACCATGTTCTGTGTCCCTGGTTCATCCCATGCAGCAAAAAACAATACAAACAAAATCAGAAACTAAATGTCAGGCTAGAAGAATATACTTGCAACATACAATAAACAAAGGTTTAATATTCATAACGTTATAAAGTCCTCCTCTAAGTAAATGAAGAAAACACACCACTTGACAGGAAAATGGGCATACACCATGAACAAGCAACTTGCAGGGAAATACAGAGAGTCAACATACCCAGGGAAAGACATTCAACCTTGCTAAGGAAAAATATCCAATTTGAAATACATCCTTTCCCCCTACACTATCAGACTGGCAAAACTTACAAAACAATGGAATCATTGTCGGTGGGAATGTGGGAAGACAGACACACTCCCATCCTGCCTTGTAGGGTAAATACGGCAGTTTCTATAAAAAAGGACTTATATGCTTGTTATTCCAATGCTGAGGTGACCCGGCATACACACCAGCACTCGTGGGTCAAGAAGTGCTCAAGGACATTCACTGAAGAATCTCCTGCAGGAGCCCCAACCTAAAAACCACCTCAGTGCTCCCATCTGAGGAATGGCGCTGAGCTACTGTGCAGCCACTTTAGAGAAGGAAGTAGCGCTACATGTCCTACCTTGGAAACATATTTATGATACCCACGAGAAGTTAAAAAACAATAAAATATACAGGAGCTTCAACCGTACACACACACATACACACACAGAATAAGAAGCACTGGGATGTTACCACTTGGTTCTCCAGGATGGGACCTGGGTAGGAAGGGAGACTTATTTTTAGTTCATTACCTCTTAAAGATTTTAAAAAATAGGTTTGTGGGTGAATTTTACTGTGTTTTCAAAGATTTTATAGACCTTTTAAGTTTCCTTAATGGAGATGGGTTAGTTTTGTCATAGTTATCGGAAGAAAATAAAGACAACAGGATAAAAATAAAGGCCAGCACATGCCGTCTGGTACTTGAAAAGGGGTCTTCTGAGGTGGTGCCCTGTTCTCCCACGGTGCCAGGAACGTGCGCATGGTGTACTTCGACCCAGACGTTAGAACTCCACCCCTTGACTCCCCACACTGGGAGAAAATGCACCCCATGGTGCTAGAAGTTCAATTCTAAAACAACTGGCAGAATTGCAACACTGCTTTCCAAATGAACTGCTCCTAAATCTTGACAATTTACATGCATCATTTTTTGTCTAAAAGGAAAGTCGTAAATGAGTATCTTCTGTTTATATTTGAACTCAGAAGCTACAGCTTTGTTTCCAATAAATCATGATCTGCAGACAAAAGGCTAGCCAGCAAGGGCTGAGCCACTCAGGCCACACGGAGGGGCAGCGGGGACATCGGGAGAAAGGGACAGGGGGCACACCAGCAGCCCCTCGCCAGGCCTCAGCTTCACTGTCCATAAGGGGAGGAGGGGGCTGTGGCCCCACCCACTGTGAGACTGAGGCCCTGTCACCTTCCTTGCGGGGGGGGGGGGCTTCAATGGAACGCAGTGGGCTGTTTTCCAAGGGAAGCAAAGGACACTGAGCCTCTCGTGCTCCCCACCCTGGCGGCAGGACCTCACGGTGACTTTCAGCTCTCACAGACACAATGAGGCGCCCCACCAGCTGCCTTCTAGAATCAAACACCTCCCACCAGTGCAGAAGGTGAGGCCGGCGGTCCGCACGCCCAGCCTCAGGCCTGCTGGGGGCTGTGCTGCTGCTCCCCCCACCACCCCAACAGCACTGGGCTCGCTGGGCGCTGGCTGGCACCCCCAATCCCACCGCTCGCCTCCGCCTGCCCCTCGGGCAGCCCCGCGCCGGTTCTGTCCGCGCCCCTCACCTTCCCCGGCGTCTCACTGCTTTCCGCTCCATCGTCTGCCCCCATGAACACCAGGCCCCACTCGCCCCTGCTGGCCTTTCTCAAACTAACTGGCTCCCAGACGAGCCCCTTCCACTCGGCCCTCGGAAGATGTGTTCTTCGCAACCCAAGCCCGAGGCCACCCGCCTCTTGCAGGCCCTGAGACCCGGCTGCATCCAGGGCACCTTCACCATGGGGACCACTGCCCAGCAGGGCTGCTCCCTCCTCCCCCAGCAGGGATGCTCCTTCCTCCCACGGACCTCAGTCCTCCACCCCCAGGGCTGCCTCCACACGCCTGTCCCGTCGCTGTGCTCTCCCCCAACCCCCTCCTATCCCACCTCCCCCAGCCACGGTCCACGCTATTGCCATGTCCACACCCCACCAAAGCACCATCTCAATCCAATTTCAAGCCCCTTTTTGGAAAACCTCAGAAGGCTCCCCGCTGGTCGCCGATTTCAGTGCCGTTGATTCCCATCTGTGAAAGCACACCTCCAGCTCGTCCAAGGAGGAATCTTCCCAAATACAGGAAGGGCAAAGACTTTTGGTAGAAGACAGTAATTTTCTGCTACAGGTTGGCTGAGCTCCCCTTCTGGTCTCTCCCTACAGTGTACTGGCCCCATGGGACCTCTGAGAAAATGGCCCTCGGCCCAAGCAAGGAGCTAAAGAAGACGCGTGTGTCCTTTGGAGAGCATGTCTCAGAGCACAGCAGCTGAGCTCTGCGGGTCACCCCATACCCCCCGATACAGGGAGGCGCAAATGGCCTTCATATTTGAAATGGCGGTGACAGGGTCTTCTCTGGATGACAGGCTGCTGCAAGGCCTCCCAGTGAGTGCCCCGAGTAGCCAAACTGGTTCCAGGAAAGATGCTTCAGGGAAAAGTGGTCCTCGTGGCTGACACCAAATCACAGAAGACACATCTTTGGTGTGTCTGTTTATGTTTAAAGTAGGCTCCATGCCCGTCGTGGGGCTTGAACTCATGACCCTGAGGTCAGAAGCCGCGTGGTCTACCGACTGAGCCAGCCAGGCACCCCAGAAGACAAGTCCTTGGGAAGAGAGTGGCTCGACGGTGATGAAGGGCTCCCGTGCCGGAGGACAGGAGCCCTGACTCGGCGTCCTGACTCTCCTGCATCCCGACTGCAGAGCCTCCAGCCTCCCGGAGGCTCAGGAACTGGACTAAGGACAGTTGCAGTCTGTGAAATGGAGCTGCAGTGCACTGGGTGAGAGCACATCCACGAGCAGAGAGCACAGTGCCCAGCACCCGGAAATCAGTACAACCAGTTCCTGCTTGCACTGGGACGTGGAAGGTGCCGTCCTAGCACTCCTCAAAAGGGGTAGCCTCTGCTTGGCTACAGGCTTCCTCTGGGGTCGGGGGCGGGGGAGGGATGCTGGGGTCCACGGAGACAGAGTCTTGTGGGACTCTGGTTCTACCTCTGCATGCAGGAGGGGCTGGCCCGAGGCGACGTGCAAGGTTCTCTGTGGCTCTGGCATTCTGTGGGTCCAAAGGCCAGGTCCAAGTTCAGTCATGTCCCCCGTCATGTTTGATACACTTTGGGAGCTCCTCCTCCGGGGCCGTGGCCGGGCTGCCCTGAGATTCAGTGGTGCATGAGACCCGGCGCCTTCTCTCAAGGAGTTCACTGGCTGCCAGGGGGACACAGAGAGCCAGATCACCATGGTGCCATGTGGTTAGTATTAGAACAGAGAGACGAGTGCTGGGCTGCTCGGTGGGATGCCAGAGCCGGCAGGAAATGGTGTCAGGAGGGAACAGTTCCTGGCAGGAGCCACAACATTTATCCAAGTGGGTTTTAATAGGAATGGGATAATTCCAGCCATTTTAACAGATTCCAGTCATTCCCTAATCGGTGTCACAAGCTCATTTTGCCCCACGTTCAATTACCTTTCCTTCGGAAACTCACTGCACTAACACCAGGTTTAAATAAATCCTGAGTCATGCAAAACAAGTGTGTAACTGGAAACCTCTGTTTGGGATAAAACCCCACCATTGGCCAGAAATGTGTGTTCATCTCTTACCCGGGCTTGCGCGAACCCTGTGCAGACACTCATGGAAAGTTGGCCTGTGCTTCAGTAGCACTGGATGGAGTCTGTCCTGGACTGACATCTTCATATGAATTAAGACGTATCCGTGCCCTCCGCCAGATGCAGGGGAGAAACAACTACCTCTGCAAGTGCTTCCAGCCACTCCCTCATAACATGCTTCCAAGATATTCTCTGAGGAATAGTAATATGTTTTAGAAAAAAAAAAAAGGTTTCTCTGGCCAAATACATTTGGGAAGCATAGTTTCAACAAAGATAACGAGGTTTCATCACTTGGACCTACACAGAGCATTTAGTATGCTTCTCTAGGAAGGGAAAACAGAACATGAAGTTTCCCACATCACTGACCACAGGATCTTTGCTTCATGGTGCACCTCTGGGGACGTGCAATCTCAGAAGCTATTTTGGGAAACGCTGACCTGCAGGTATGTTGCATTTCCGCAACCCTGCTGGTGCCTCTAAAGAAATGGGTCCCCTCACTTTGCAAAGCAGAGCTCTGGAGATCAAAAGAACAAACAGAGACCATTTGAGAAATGACCTGAACCTCGCAAATGACAGTGGAAGTGACCAGGGACTGAGCTAAGAGAATCTACGTCAGTACCGGAAACCGGGAGGGTTGCCCTAGGCTGACTCGCAAGTGTGAGGAAATCTGGGGGTGCGTGGTTAGGGCAAGACCGGACGGAGGGAAGAGCGGACCAAGACACAAGTCCCCTGTGTCTGGAGGGAAAGGACACCTGGAGTGTGTGTGGAAGGACCCCAGTAAGGCCAACCCATGAGCTTCGTGCTACGGTGGCTTGAGATTAGTGCGGAACGGGGGCAAATCATGAGGGAGAGCCAGGCTTGAACCCACACCTCCCAGAAGGCAGCATGGCGGCTGCATGACCGTGTGTCTGACCGGGGCCCTATGTGACCTCAGTCATCTCCTGTCCCCACCTCTGTCCTCGGGTGCAAATGGACCCTTGGTCGGGTAATAGGAAAGGGAAGCATTCCTCTTCTGCCCTTGCCAGGGCCTGAGAGATTGAACTGGAACCCACACGGCCAGTGACGGAAGCAGTCCCAAGCCTCGCAACGGGCAACCACGCGGCAGCCTCTGGAGGGCGAGCCACGTGGGAAAATACAAGCATGTGAAAAAGGGGAGACGGAGTGGAAAACCCCCAAACTCAATGACCCGGCATGACGCAAGAGGACGTTACGAAAAGGTCACAGCCTTAACTCAGCAAGTGCTGAGTTCACGTGAAACGTACCATTGCGGAGTTTCACAAACTTAAACGGGCATCACACGTAGAGGATTCGGACTGAGAAGCTCCCCAAGAACTTGGAAGAAAAGGTTTCTGACCAGCGTAAGTGGGAGGGGAGCCGACGGGGGGATCGACGCGGCCGCAGGTGTGAGCGGGGCGGGCCGAGAAGCAGGCTAGAGCCGTCCAGATGAACTTCCCCGTGGAGAAGACAGACCCCACTGTGCGAGCGCGAGGGCCCACCCAGCACCAGTTAAGAGGAATGAAAACAGCCCGACCCTGGATGCCATGTGAGTGAAAGTCTTGAATTCCAGGGATACACTCAAAACAACCTACAAACGGCACAGCGGGAGAAAGGAGAAGCAGACTGACAGAAAAGGGAAACAAAAGCCCGTCTCTGCCCTCTCCGGAGAGGGAGCCCCTCGACCCAGGAGTTCCCGGGGCGGCCACGGGGAGGCTCCAGGGAGGACGGCGCAGACGGGGGAGGAACTGGGCATGGCACGCCCTCTCACTCCTGCTGCAAGAGACCACAGGCTCAGGCCAGCAGTGAGGGAGACAAGACGGCGGAGGGAACGCAGTCCAGAGATGAGGCTGAGCCAGCGGGGCCGACCAAGCGTGGGTGACCAACTTCTGGAAACACAGATGATGTAAGACGATGCCCACATGGCTGATCTCTGTGTTACGCGTCTAAAGCCCCAGGTTATCTCCACACCCATCCGCACGGGTAAGGGGAGGCAGTCTTGTGCACCCCTAGGCACGGGGCCTCTGGAATCCATCGTGGACCCAGACCCTGCCAGCCGCACTCACAGCTCACACCTGCTTTTCCCGCATCCCACATCCGCCTCCCTCTGCAAGGCATGGCCTGATTCGGGCACGATTTCTCCCTGGGTGAGTCTCCTCCGGTCCCCTGGCCTCCGGGCCCATCCCTGCTCCTCCTCCCACTTTACTCCAACATGCAGACTGATCTGTAAGAACCTTCAGTGGCCTTCAGTGACGTTCCGTGGACTGAAGGGCAGGGTCCACACTCCCTGCCTGGCCCATGGGGCCCCGACCCCTGGACTGGACTCAACCATCTCCCTCGCCAGCTGCGGTGAGCCACCCAGGGCGGCCAGCCCAGTTCCCCTCCCACTGGCAGCGAGCAGAGCACCGTGGTGAGCGCGTCAGGAAGGCCTGGTTTCACAGCCCAGCCGTCCCGCTTGTGGCTGGGGACTGGGCTCATGACGGCACCACTCGGGTCTTTGGTGTCTCCTCTGTAAAATTTCTCGTAAAAATTACAGAGCGTGAGCACACAGAGGCCATTCCTAGAGCCCCGCAGGCAGCGAGCAGTCACCAAGGGAGCTGTGGTCGTTACTCAAACCCCAGACCCTCACCCACACCAGCTCTGGGCCTGCAGAACATTTTTTTCAATTAGGAAATTCCTACATCTCCTTCATGCCTACATTTCAGCTCTGGTGTTACCCCCTCCTTGCCTGTGGGGCTCTCCATGAGGGCTGGCCACAGTGGGGAGGAGAGAGAAGCCGACTGTGACGCTCCCATCGGATGGGAGCCTGCCTCCCCACCTGTGCCCCTCTGCTGACCCCCGACGCCAGGCTCTGCCGATACCTGCATGCCTGCCTGTCCCCTCCCCTGGCCAGTGAGCTACCAAGGCAGGACCCGTGCCAGCCGAGCCGGCCCCAGGGGCCCCAGGACCTCGCAAAGTGCCTGGCCTGTGGCGGGACCTCGAGCACCTTCACTGAAGGACGCAGAGCGGTGGCCGTGCCCGGCCCAGGAGCGAGGAGTTGGACTACGTCCGCAGCTGCTGCTTGGGCTCTCCTGGCTGTGCTGTCTGACCAGGGCCTTGGCTCGCCTGCTGGGGCAAGAGCTGGTCCCCAAGGGGCACGGAGGTGTGCGGGCACCACAGATAGGACAGGGTGGCCGAGGATCAAAGAGCAGGGGTGCAGCCACCACCTGGCGGGTCAGGGGTCTCCATTCAGATGAAGCAGCTTTTGGAGATTTTCAAATGAAGGCAAGACACACACACACGCTGTGTCCCACAAGAGACGTTCAAGAAGCGCAGGGCCGTTGGGGATGAGCTTGCGGCTGGGCTGGGCTCTCAGGTGAGGGGACAGCGCTGGCCCGGCCACAGCAGATGCTGACCCTAACCCCCAACCCCCTCAGGCCCCTGGCACGCTGTGGCTGAGGCTCACCGATAGCAGAGGGAGCCTGAACATGAGAGGCACGAGCCACGGAGCCCCCTCCCCACCGTGCAGCCCGAGGGAGGGGCCAGATCCGGTCAGCGCCCCCCTCAGACCCAGCGCCCCTGGGTCGGACCATGGATCCCCTGGGCAGACGCGTGGCCTCATGTGCAGAGATCCCCCCAGGCCCCCCACGGATCATCGGGGGTGAAGCAAGCCGGTCAGAGCACAGTCCCTGAGGACAGGCCTGCAGGGAGGTGGCCTCTGGCTCAAGGCCGGATGTCTGTCTGAAACGCAAGGCAGCAGGGCAATGACAACCAGCTGGGGCAAAAAATGTCATCTTCCCAACGTCGGCATTTCCCTGAGCTCCGAGCACGCCTCACAAGAGGTGAACTTCCTCACTGTCTGAGCCTGCTGGCCACGGCGCATCTGCTTCTAGAGACGAAGCAGGTGCAGAAGTAGAGGGGACTGTTTTGGAACCCTGCTCTTTCTTCCCGTCGCACCCCAAACATTTCAAATGAAACCCACGTAGTACACAGCACAGCGAGGGGGACCGGGGAGGCCACCGTGTCACAGATGGGGCTCGGGACCCACGGGAAGGCACAGTGGTGTCGGCGGGCCCCAGGCAGAGTTCTGAGTGCTCCGCCAGCCGGCTGCGTAGGAGGCCCATGGGCCGCACGTGGGTCGTCCAGGACTCCTTTCCGAGGCCCTTGTCTGCTGCACGAGGTCTACCTCTTCTGCTCACCTCTAGAGATGTCCAAGGGCGCCCATCAATAGATCTTCAGCAACATGGGTGCTTAGGACTTCAGCCTTTCTAGTCACATTTGTAATTAAGGAGCTTGGGGCGAGCAGGGATAGCAAGGCTCCAGAGCACTCGTGAGGCCCCATGGAAGTGGGGGGGGGGAGTCACTGCTCCAGTCCCATGACCTTATCCCGGGGTGAGCGTGCCAATGACCTCACTGCAGCCACCTCATTGTGGCCCCATGACTCTCTCTTCCAGCTTAAAAGGCTTCTGGGAAAGTAGATTGTACAAGCGCCTTTGGAAATTCTGGCATGAAATTCTTTCCCATATCCACCCCCGTAGGTCAACTATTCTGTTTCCGTCTTTCCTTCTCCCCTTTCATCCATCCATCCATCCCTCCGTCCATCTGTCCAGTCTATAGGAAATACACACTGGCTTGCTTCACCCCCGACGATCCGTGGGGGGACTGGGGGGATCTCTGCACATGAGGCCATGCGTCTGCCCAGGGGACCCATGGTCCGACCCAGGGGAGGGGGGCGCTGACCGGATCTGGCCCCTCCTTTGGACTGCACAGTGGGGAGGGGGCTCTGTGGCTCGTGCCTCTCATGCTCAGGCTCCCTCTGCTATCGGTGAGCCTCAGCCACAGCGTGCCAGGTCCGAGCTAAGCACTGGGGTGGGAAGTGAGTGCAGCGTGCACGCCGTCTAGAGAGATCTCTGTGGGAAGCGCGAAGTGTCACACGTGCTGAGAGTGTGGTTATCCACCAAGGGCCAGCGTATCCTCAGCCACAGAATAGGCGGCATCAGCTGAGCACCCCCGAGGCAGGCTGTAATCATCACGTGTGGATGCAGGCTTGTGTTCTAGAACCTTCTCCTTCGTAGAAGCACAGCAGTGAAATTCAACAACAAAACAAAACCAAAACGCAAACAAAAAAGACGTAATTTCTGAATTCAGTGCAAGCCACTTAATCCAACCGTCTGGAATGTGCTTTAGAAAATTCAGATTGGCTGCTGCTTCTTCCTCTTCTTCTTCTTTTTAAGAGAGAGAGAGTGTGTGTGAGCAGGGGGGAGGCACAGAAGGGGAGAGAATCCCAAGCAGACTCCCCGCTGAGCATGGCGCCCAACGTGGGGCTCGATCTCACGACCCTGAGATCATGACCTGAGCCGAAAGCAAGAGCCAGGGCTTAGCTGGCTGAGCCACCCAGGTGTCCCCAGACTGACTTCTTTAAAACATCATTTTCTGGGGTGCCTGGGTGGCTCAGTGGGTTGAAGCCTCTGCCTTTGGCTTGGGTCGTGATCCCAGGGTCCTGGGATCGAGTCCCGCATCGGGCTCTCTGCTTGGCAGGGAGCCTGCTTCCTCCTCTCTCTCTGCCTGCCTCTCTGCCTACTTGCGATCTCTGTCTGTCAAATAAATAAATAAAATCTTTTAAAAAAACAAAAACATCATTTTTTGTGATTATGAAAATCCCATACAAGCCAGGCAAATGCAAGCGTGAAGAGAGAAGAGACAAGGAAGGAACGCGGCGCCCCACAGGATTAACAGTGGGTTACATTATACGTACAATTTATCAACGCGGAGACACGCTGCTCACTTCCGACAAAGGTAAACATGGGATCTGTTTCTGCTGCATAACCTGCCATTCTTGTTCACACTTCCTAGCACTCTGCTTCGTTCTTAAGTATCCTTTGACAGCACATATAGTTTGTGGTCACGTACCCCATCAGATGCTCTGTGCTGCTTTCAACCAACTCTCCGTCCCCGAAATTTAGACTAATTGAATACTTTTACGATTATATATAATGCTGAAACATATATATATAACATATGATATATATAACAGATAACAGATAATAGATAAATGTGTACATAACACGTAAAGCTTAAACTTCTCAGATTTATTTCCTGGACTGAATTCCTACAAAAGCAGTCCTGTCCACTGGGGAATGGACATCTTCAAGCACTTGGTAACGCCAGCAAACGAGTCTATAGGTCTGCGCTGATTTATAAAATCTCCACCAGCAGTACCTCAAGGTGTCTGTTTTTCTGAATATTACCAATGCTGTGTATTTTGTCTTTTTTGCTTTTTGCCGTTTGATAGGTAAGAGAAGACCATATCAAATTATTTCGATTTGCAGCTCTAACAGGGAACTAAACATTTCCCATCTGCTTAGTGTGTGTATGTGTTTATATTTATGTGTTTAATACCCTGTTCACATCCTTTGCTCATTTCTTCCAACTGAGTTAAAATCTGCCTTTTGGTAACTTTCCTCTTTTGGTCCCAACTGTGCCTTCCGGAACTATCCTAAGTAAGATTAATTCCTCCTTCATATGACACCCCCTCAAATACTTCAAGACAGACATCATGCCTTGCTTTCTCCAAGACAAACACCCTGGCTCCTTCAACCCTTTCTCACTTGGCACAATTACAGGCGGTCGCCAAAGATGTCATGCTAAGTCCTGCTGTGCCATACCCTGACCACGCCAAACGCTCGTGGGGACAGACCTCATGCGACTCCAGGAAGGCCCGCCTGGGGTCCCCTGTGCAGGCTCCAGGGGTAAACACCAGCCCGCACCCTGGGTCTCAGACTCATCTCTTCTGCTCATTCCAAAAGGATCCTCTGAGTTAGACTCATGACCATCGTGGCGTTTCTCATGATACCCTAGGTCTGGAGCCCAGACAAAGTGGTCAGAAGGAGAGCACCCTGTGGCCAGAAACAGGATGAGGGATTCGCCTGGTATGATGAGAATGATTAACGACTTCCGAAGAGGAAGACATTAAGAACAGGACAGGCTCCCCAGAGCTGGATTTGGTGGTACCGACCCGCCCAGGGACAAGCCTTGTCCGGGAAACTCCCCTGACCCTGGGGTCACTTGGGGTGCGGGTCCCACCTCTGTCCCCAGAGCTTGTGGTTTCACCTCACTCTCCCGTGGTCATCTCTGTAGGTGCTGCCCTCCCTCCACCCCAGCCACACATCTCTGTGCTCCCCCAGGGACAGGCCCATGTCTGGAGCTGGACAGCCTTGCTCAGCAACGGGCACACATGCGGCCATCATGTGTGCTCATGAGCCGCACGGCTGTGGGAAGTCTGTCTCCCGGTTGTCCACACCTTCTGAGACACATCTGGTCTCACAAGTAGCGCAGAAGCTCACAGGTTCCCTGAACCACAGACAGGAGCGTCCGTGTCAGAGACCAGGTAACCCCACAGCATGGCAGGACCGCGCCCGAGGAAGACGTCAGCTTCTGAGGGCTCTCCCACGTCCTCTGGGGCTGACCAGTTCTAGAGCGCCGTCACGACCGTTTCTAGATCTACAGAGCAGAGGTCCGGGCTCTGAGCACTGTGAGGCAGTGCGGCTTTATGAGTTCCTGTCTCGAGTCAAGCTTGGGCCCTTGGGCAAGCAGCACCCTGACAATTTTGTGCATTATGGTTTATGTAGGAGAAAACATATAAATAAAAAGTACATAAACTAAGAAATATATATACTTTATGTATTTATGTCAAGCTGGTATACATATGTGTGTGTGTATATGTACACACAGCCAACATTTAACACAGCCAACTCCTGGAAAAATTAAATTAAACTGTGCACTACGACCTATATACCTCAGCCACTATTACCCACACGTCACATCTGGATCTCAGCATAGATTGACAAGGTGTGCTTAAAGGCAAGAAAAAACACAGCCCGAGGAGACAAAGTAAGCATCATTACCAGACTCAGATATGAATGACACAGACCTTGAAATTACTAGACGGGCAATTTAAAATAACTGCAATTAATACGGCAAGGGCTCTACTGGGAGAACAGACAATAGCAAAAACAGATGGGTAACGCAAGCAGAGGGATGGAAACTCCAGGAGGAAAACAGAAGGAAATGTTAGAAATAACGAACACTGCAGAAACGGGGGCCGCCTTTGATAGATTCATCAGTAGACTGGATGCCGCCAAAGAAAGACTCAGTGAGCTTGAAGACGTGTCTACTGAAAGTCCCAAAAATAAAATGCAGAGAGACAAAAACAGAGAGAAAAAAATCCAGAACACGATACCCCCAACTCGTAGCACCATTTCAGACAATATAATGCCTGGACATTCGCAATGCCAGAAAGAGAAGGAAGCGAATAGAACCAAAGGACTTGTGAAGAAATAATGTCTGGGAATTTTTTAGAATTAATGACACCAAACCACAGATGCAGGAAACTCAGACATGACCAAGAAGTAGAAATAACCAAAAAGCAAAACAAAATGAAGTCCTGAGGCACGTTGTGGAACAACTGAGGTTTTCTGCAGAAAACCAAAGACAAAGAAAAAATCTTGAAAGAAGCCAGAAAATTAAAAAAAAAAACAAAACAAAAAAGGCCCACACTACCTGTGGAAACACAAGGATAAGAGTTCTGTGGACTTCTCATCAGAAACCGTGGACACAAGGAGAGAGAATATTCACTCATTCATTCATTCATTCATTCATCATTTAGCAGGCTCCACGCCCAGCACGGAGCTCAACGTGGGGCTCAAACTCAACACCACGAGACTGAGACCTGAGCCAAGATGAAGCGTCAGACACTTGACCGAGCCATCCAGACGCCCTAAGAAGAGACAATATTTAAAGTATTGGAGGAAAACATGCACCAACCTAAAATCCAATATCCAGTAAAATTATCCTTCAAGAGTGAGGGGAAAAAAAATGGCTTTCTGTGAAAAACAGAAATAGAGAGAACTCATCACCAGCGGAGCTGTCCGGCAAGAAACGTTACAAGAGGTTCTTCAGGAAGAAGGAAACAACGCGGGTTAGAAACACGGATCCGCTAAGAGAAGGAAGAGTGTCAGAGAAAGAATAAATTTAGGTAAAATAACTTTATTTTTATTACTCTTAATTGAGCTAATATACTTCTGCGCGTTCCAAGTAATAACCTAACAATGCATAGGGTGACGAGGCCCACGGATACGTGAGCCGCATGGGGCAGAGCCGCGGGTGATGCGGGAGGAGGGGGAAAGGAAAGCCGCATGACGCCGTCCTTGCAGCACCCATGAAGTGGTACGCAGCTGTGTGCCCATCACCCCTACCTGATTCCAGAACCTCTGTGTCACCCTGACGAGAAACGCCATACCCACGACCTGTCATTTCCCCGGCACCCGGAAACCAAACTATTTTCGTCGGGAAGGACCCGTCTTGTCGGGATGTGACACATAAACGGAATCGGATCACGTGTTGCCTGTGTATCTGGCCTCTCTTCCCGGCTCGGCGTGACGTTTTCCAGGCTCACCAGCGTGGCAGCATGGGTCCGCCCCTCGCTTCCTCGATAGGCTGAATAATGTTGTGTCACACGGACACTTCATCTTCTATTTATCCATTCGTCATCAGACGAGCACATTTCCGTTGCTTCCACATTCTGGCCATGAACATGGCTGTGAACGTTCATGTGCACGTGTCTTGGTGGACAAATGCTTTGGGGTCTCCTGCGCTCCCCTGGGAGTGGGACTCCTCCGTCACAGGGCAGCTCTATGACTGACACTGTGACGACCGGCCACCCGGTTCCCTAAGCAGCGGCGCCGTTTTCCACCCCCACCCGCCCTGTCTGAGGGTTGCCAGGAGGGTTCCACACCCTCAGCAGACCCTGCCGTGGTCCGTCTGTCTGTCTGAACGCTCCCAGTGAGTGTCGTCGGAGGTACCATCTGAAAAGCCACTTCACCCTGGGCTCCGGGTGACAGAACTCAGAAACAGCTGAGGCTCCCACCACCCTTGCAGGATTGCTTTCCAGAAACCTTTGCTTCAAGAAGCACGATTTTTTCCAGTTATGAAGATTGTTATGTTCTTACCGCAAAGAAGAGCTTTCTGCCTCTCTCCATAGGAAGACGTCCCTAGTGGGAAAGCAGGGTAAGGTGAGAAGAGCGCCTGCCTCCCTTGGGATGAGTGTGTGGCTCCCACTTACCTGCTGGGGGCCACGCCTTGATGTACCCGGTGCAGTGGACCACAGCATACTGGGCCTCCCCTTCTTTCACGGGACCAAGGCCGTTCCTAAAGAAAGAGCATTTGTGAGACGGCTCTCGGCACCTGGCGGGCAGGCAAGGCCACAGATGGCTCCTCCGCGGTCTAAACCGCAGGGGTCACGCTTGCCTTGCGGGTTTGGATGTTGCCTTCCCAGCAGCCTGCTTTCCCTCCTGCGAAGCTGCACCCAGCTCCCCGCTACCCTCGCGTGTGCAGCCCCGAGGCGCGTGCCCCACGCCGCTCCCTGCGCTCAGCCCCTCTCCGGGTCCCACCGCCCCGTGGCTCAGCGCACTCAGTCCTTCTCCAAGCATGGCCCCAGACCCATGTCAGAAAAGCCTACTGACCTGAATCTTTTTCTCATGGTGGTTATTCTGTTCAGAGGGAGGTGGTCCAGAGGAGCGTTTCCACACCTGAGATCAGAAACAGTCAGAATGAGTAAAGGCTTCAGCAAGCCTCTACAGCCTAGAGCGCTGCGGTCAGAAAGGTGGGTCTGCCGTGATGCTCACACACGGACCCGCGAGCCCGGCAGCCAGCTCCCTTCCGGAGTGTCGACGCGGGCCTGCGTGTGCCCTGGAACCTGGACTGTCCCTGAAGGCCAGGGCAGTGTGGCCCCCTGGGCCCGGATCGGGGCCCGGCCCGGAGGCCGGGGACACAGAAAGACTCTAGGGAACCCTGGCCACGCTCCAAACGCAGACTCACGTCTGTGCCACTGGGGGGCTTTCAGGAAAGCGGGCAAGTGGGCGGCGACCGCAGCGATGTGGTTTCAGGCCTCAGCAGCGACAGCAACTCCACACACACGGGGCCCGCGGGTGACAAGAAACATCTCAGGCTCGGGCCGCCGTCCGGGGACACTGCCTACTGCCTGCACTGCTCTGCCCTGCAGTCCCACGGCCACTGATGGCAAAGGGCAGACTGCGGACAGAGGGCGGAACGGCCTTTCCGAGGGTCCTTCCGGGGAGGCCAGGCTGCTCTGGGGGCCTTTCCAGCCTCTGTGCTCCATGGGCCCCCAGGCTCCGGACAGCCAGGTCTGCCCTGCTGCGAGAAGCGGGTCACTCCTTGGTCTACCGCCCTTACGTGGGCTCCCCGTTCCCAGCTCCGTGACCGCTAACGCTCTGGGTGTCGGCCATGCTACACAGCCAAGATAAGGGTCCACGTGTCCTCAGCCTGGGGCAGCGGCCAGCACACGCGTGCGCCCCCAGTAGGGTCAATCCAGGACCTCAACGCCTGGGCGAGCTGGCCTGGCTCTCGGCATCATCCTCAAACTAACCCCGCTTTGGAGGACCAGGTCGTGCGCTCAGCAGATGGCAGTGCCGCCCGCCTCACGGGAATCCGGGTCGTGTGGAGCTGGGACCACAAAAAGCCACCAGACTGTCTCCTGGAGCGCCCCAGGGCAGGGAGGGGGCTGCCTGAGCCGGCGTGACGGGGCAGCGCTTATGGCACGGACACTACTCGGGGACGCTCCCAGGGAGGGCCTTCACGGGGGATGGCTTGGGGCGGCAGCTCAGAAAGTCCGCAGCGGGCGCTGTCCTGGAGGCCCGCCACACGGGGATGGGTGTGCACACCGACCCAGGCACCCGTGCGTTGTACCAACGGCCTCCCGTGTCATTCAGAGTAGAAGCTGATGTCTTATGATGACCTGACATCCCGACCTTCCAGACCAGTGTTCCCATCACCATGCCCCATTCACTCAGCTCCTGGGAGAGTGGCCCCTTCGTCCCTTGAGCAGGCCAAGAACACCCCTGCCTCAGGGCCTTTGCACTTGCTATTTCCTCTACCTGGTGTTTTCTTTCCCCAGATACTCCCAAGTCTCCACTCAAAATGTCACGGTAGCCACAGGCCCTCCCCTCACCTACCTAAAAACCAAGGCATAAGCCAGTAACTCCCACTCCTTCCTACTCCTTCAATTTGTTTTATTTTCCTCAGCAGCACTCACAGTCCGAGCATCTATGTGGCACTTCCGTGTCCCTGACTGAAGTCACGCTCTGCAGGATCGGGGATTTTGTTCGCCTTATTCTGGGCTGAACCCCAGCACCGCGACAGCCCCCTGGCACAGGCAGGCCCGCAGGGAAAACGTGTTGCATAACTGAACGAATGAGGGAGAACCGCTGCCTGGTTTCAGAGCCTCCAGAGTCCCTCGGGCCAGATGGACTCCCCGTCAGCCACCTCCCGGGCCCCCCAACATGGCCTGGGGCACAGGGCGGTCTCAGCTGGCTGGGAAGTCTCAAAACCCTTGTTCTTTCTTCTTCAGGGACAGAAACTTCTCTCATTACCCCCAATTCAGTCGCTCGGGCATCCCCGCAGCAGGTCACGGGGCGCTCAGGGAGGGTTAACTCAAAGCCCCTCTCTTCAGGGCAACTGGCACTCACTCCCGGAGCCAAGATATTTACACCGAGAACGTCAGTCGGCAGAATCATGATTAAATTCTAATAAAAATGTATCATTCGGCCCAGGAAACATAAGAGGAAGTATACAATTGATCAATCCTACGTAAACTACAGTGAGAAATATGGAAGCTGGACGGGTTGAAGGACCGGTAGACAGTTGAGACCTGGGGGACAGGGGCAGCCAGCCCGGGAGGGGGCAGAGCTCGCGGGAAGTCAGACACGGCGGGACGCAAGGACCAGGGACGAGGGCCCTCTCCGACGGACCCTGACGTGTGGCTGCAGCAGAGCCCGGGGCGGGACAGGAGATGCGGACCACCCCCCCAGCGCCCCCCCCCCAGCGCCCCGGTCCCCCACAGACCTCATCCTGCAGATGAAGGACCTCCGCGAGCCCATGCACATCCTCATGGAAGACTGCTGTCCCTCCTTCTTGACTGTCCCCGTCTTCAGGTCCAGGATCCGGCCTAAGTGAGAGAGGGACACAGGTGTAAGCCTCTGCCTTTGATGGGGTTGAGGGCGGAGGGGCGGAGGCTTTCTTCAAACGCTCCGCAAAGGGGGACAAACGGAGCTGTGCGACTTGTTTCTCGGATACCCGCTCTTCCGTCCGGGAGCGCGTGGAGCCGCGAGGCCCGTACGATTCTGCGTGGCTCTTCCTCGGACGCCGCCTCTGCCTGCCGTCCCCGCTCCGTCGGACGCCGCTGTCCGCACCCTACTCTGGTCTCTCCCCAGCATTTCGTGGAGGCGGCGTTTGCCGAAATCACCAGCACCTTCCTGGCTGCTGATCCCAACACCCTCTTCCTCGGTCTCCGCTCCTCTCCTTCCTCCCCTCCCGCCCCGGAGACCTCGGTGGCCCACCGTCTCTCCTCCCACTGGGCCCCCCGTCAGCTTTATCCGCTCCAGGGACGGCTGCCTCTGTACGCTGAGAATCCTGCCCGCACGCCCCCAGCACCCACCCTTCCGTCCCTCCGCCCCAGGCCCAGACCACCAGCCGCACGTCAAGGCCGGCACCAGCCGCTGCTCCCCGACCTGAGGTGCCGCCATCCACAGGGACGTCGGGGTCCGAAGGCTGGACGCCCTGCGAGAGTCCTTCCCTCCACCCCCGCCTGCGTGCCCGCCTGTCTCTCCATCGCCTCCGCCCTCCTGCCATCCCTCGGCTGAGGCTCACGGGCTCCCAGCCTCCAGCTTCCCGCCTGCACGTGGCCGCCAGCTGTGTGGACCACACGCATCGGACGGCCCACCTGTGTTCCCGGCTGCGGCGCCGCTGTGAGCTCCTCCCAGGCTGCCCGGGGATTCGGCCCTGCCTGCCCCTCCCCCTCGCTTCCGCCCCACTTCCCGGTACCCCGCCCAAGAGAAAAGTCGGAGCCGCCCGTGTAACTCTGCATGTCCTAGCAGGCCCACGTTTAAAGACGTCAGAAGAAACGGGGACACGGTTTTCAACGACACACCTGGCGTGTTACCGTTTCGGCACGTGAAGCACCTCGGGGTACTTTGCATTGTTTCGCTCCCTGAGGCTTTGACGTTGGTGTGTCTCACGCACACAGGGCACGTCTCCGTTCCAACGCCCCCTGTCCCGGGTGCCCCGCGAGCGCCCGTGGCCAGTGGCCTCCGGACTGGGTGCGTGCGGCTCCAGACACGGCCAGCATCCCCGCCCCTCAAAGGGCCTCCCGCCTTGCACGTGTACAGACACGCGCTTTCTGCCCCAAGTCCGCACCCTGTGAGGGGCGCCCTGGTGAGCTCCTGCTCGTCCTTCGCACCCGCTCGCCTGTCACGGCCTCTGGGAGGCCTCCTCCGGGTTGCGCAGGCCGAGCTTCCCACCCCCGCCTATCCAGCCGCCCCCTCCCTCCCTCCCTCAGTATTTATCACGAGTTTCTGCAGATCCAGGCACCCCGTGAGGCCCTGGGGGTGCAAACGTGAGCCAGGCACCATCACGTCTGCGGGAGGAAACAGACATCCCCACCACTTGCCACGCCGCACCGGATCGACTTGCTCGCTCGCCCGTTTACCATGACCTCGAGCTCCGAACCCTGCGGGAAGGTATTGATTGATTGAGTGGAAAACTGTGTCCTAGCACCGTGGACAGTTCCTGGCCCAGGGCACGTGGCTGAACCCAACCTGTGTGCGTCCATCCAGGAAAGGACTTTGCGACAAAGTGGCATTAAGTAATGTGAGTATCGATGGGTTTTTACTTCTATTTCCATTTCTGCATCAAAACGCTTAAAAAGGGGCACCTGGGTGGCTCAGTGGGTTGAGCCTCTGCCTTCAGCTCCGGTCATGATCTCAGGGTCCTGGGATTGAGCCCCACATCGGGCTCTCTGCTCAGCGGGGAGCCTGCTTCCTCCTCTCCCTCTGCCTGCCTCTCTGCCTACTTGTGATCTCTCTCTGTTAAATAAACCAGGGGCGCCTGGGTGGCTTTAAGCCGCTGCCTTGGGCTCAGGTTATTTAAAAAAAAAAAAAAACGCTTAAAAACTGACCTGCACCCATCCCCCACCCGGCTCCCACTGCAGAGGAAATGCGGCACCTCCACGGGAGACCGTGGGCCTCGCTCCGTCCCCCAGACCCTCCCACCTGGCCCCTCCACTCCTCAAACGCGTCAGATTGTCACTGATTGGGGGAGGGGACAAACAAAACCCTTCTCGGACCCTGAGGCTCCCTGTGCTCTGTCCACACTCTCGTCCAGCCCGCGGGCAGCTCTTGTCCAGTCACCGGGGTGCTGTGTGCAGGCAAACTGAACAGATAGTAAGCAGTCCCTCTCAACCTGGTCCTGTCCTCAACCAGTCCCTCTTTCCTGGACCCTCCCATGCCGAACCTCTCCCGCCTCCCCATTGCTGGTGGCACTCCGGAGCCTGGGCCCTCTGTCCCATTCTCCCCGGGCCCTCGGGGCTGAGGACACCAAGACAGCATCTCCAGCAGGACCTCTCTCAGAACCTCCTGTGTGTCCGTCGGACATTCCAGACACGTCACAGTGGGCGGGAACCAGAAACCTCGTGGGCTCCCCCCGACCCAGCACCCACAGTAGCAGGGAGGCCGCAGGGCACACGGCCGGGCCCACAGCGGCCCAGACATCTCCAGGCAGGACACGTCCACCAGAACTCAGCCCCGAGCAGAGGCCCGCCCCACCGTCTGCTAAGGGTTTGGCGCTGCCCGTGCGGGGCCCCAGGCGGGGGCTCGGGTCTGGGCGGGCGGCCGCCCCAGGGCTGACACCTGTCTGTCTTGCTCACAGACGCCGGCTCCTCGCAGCTGCTCCCAGGGTAAACTGTCACTCGCTTTATCATCTACCAAATGGCAAAGGGTTTCAGCTGCGAAGCAGGCCAGCCTGAGAGTCTGTCAAATTCCGGAGCCTGCTCTGAAAATAAATCGCAGCTGTGGGACACATGAGCCGTGGAACACGAGGAAATGAGAAAACACATTTCCATGACCTGCTGTCAGGACCCCGAGAGACCACGGCAGCACGTTTGTTTCTCTGGGTGCTTCTCCAGTTTCCTCGGGCATCGGAGCCCCTTCCCGGGTTCCATGGGGGGAAGCACGCTTAGCTTTATACCGCGGATGCGCTCCTGAGAGGTCTGGGAAACTGGGCTTTTGACCCGAAAGCAGCGTAGACGTATGGAGGCAAGGGGCCGCCCCCCAACTCTGGGCAGTGAGTCCCGGGAAAGGGGACCGGGGATCACTCTCTGTCCCCCCGGCAATGGGCTGTCGGGCTTACTTGCCATGGGGCTCCCCAGTAGGAAGGGAACACGGAGAAGAGGCTGCTACGTGCATTGCTTCCAGTCTTCTCTCCTGGCCCACAGAACCCTCGGGTCGGCTTAGAACCACGGGGCTGCATTCCCAGGGCTGGTCCCAGTGGGTCCCTCAAAGCACAATCAGTCCGGGCCAAGGCCGACCCCTTCCAGAGTCCAGCCACATCCCCGGGTCGGAGGACTCACTCTGCAATGCTGCCCCGAGGTGGCCCCAGCACCCATCCCAGCCCGCTCCCCTCCGCGGGTGCTGAACGCCCAGCCCCTCGGCCGCCTCTCGTCTCCGCACTCCTCACCGTGACTCCTGCTTCCCTCCTCCCTCTCTCCTACAGGGTGCCGTCTGCAATGTCCCTTCTGCAACAAACAAACCCCCACACCCTTGGATTCTTGGAGAAGTTCCCTGAACCCCAAGTTAGCAGACCAGCCTGACCGACCGCTTCCCAGCAGCGTGTCTCCCGGAGGGAATGCGGACATGGGCTCCCACAGCCCGGATGCCCTGTGGTCCAAGGCGGGTCTGGATCGTCCTCAGGCCCCAGAGCACTTCCACACGGTGCTCCCGGCATACCATCCGCAGCTCCTCCCAGACTCCCGCATCCGCCCCGTGCACCTGCTACGTCTTGGTCGTCCCACCTGCGGGTCACTCTTCCTCCACGTCGGACGCCAGCTTGTCCCCCGGCTTTCCCTTCACTTCTAGAGCTGCCATCATCGGACTCGGTCCCAGCACCGAGTGGAGGGCCCCCCAGCATCCCCACTCAGGGCTAGCCCTCCTCCCACGGCGGTGCCTCTCCCAGCACGATGTTGTGGAGCGTGAGGCGTCTACGACGCGCTGTCCGAGGTCTTGTGTTCGAGCACACTGGCAGCGCCCCCGCTCTGGTCCGCACTTCACTGAGGGTCCTGCGCCAGAACCCTCACCCCGATCGGCTTCCGTCCGTGCGGAAGTGCTGAGCGTCCCTCCGGTGTGGACCCGTCCTCGGCGCCGGCAGTGCCCGGGGACCCGGTGGCCAGCTCCAGCCCCGACGCCAGCGTCCCGCACGGCCACGGCAGAAGCAAATACTTTCCTGGGTTGATGCACAAAGGGGGACCATTGGTGAGTGAACGGCAGAGCCCACCCCCGAGGTATCCGACTCCAGAGGGAAGCGGCAGCCGGGACAGACGCGCAGCCCCGGCGCGAGTGGGTCTGGGGGAAGGGCCAGCGGCTCCCCCTTCTCTCAGCCGGAAGACAGGACCGGACACGCCTGCGCTGACGGTTACGCGCGGCGTGGAAGACTGACACGCAGACACCCCATCGGCCGCCCGCACGAACGTGAGAAGCAGTCAGTGGCTCCAGGCGGCAGCTCTGTGAGCCCCTAGATGAGGACTGCGCCCCGGACTGGAGAGCCACAGGGAGGGAGGCTCCCCTGCAGCCGGCCCAGCCCTGGCCTCCGGCTCCTCTGAGTGAAGAGAACATTCTGGAAGGTTTTCGCCTGTGTCAGGCGAAAAGGTTGAAGAAGTACTTATTTCTCCCTTAAAGTGCTTCTATTCTAAAACTAAAGTGGTCTTTGGGAAAAACCACACACACACACACACACACACACACACACACACACACAGAGTAAAAACCCCAGACACTTTCTCCCTTGAGAAGAACAGTATTAACATTTGGGCGTTCCTGCAAATCTTCTCTGCGCATGCCTGTTTTTTCTTTGAATTAACCAAGGTGTCATGGTGTATGTTTTTCCTCCTTATGTCATAACATCAACTCACAAAATTGTGATCACGGACGTTATCTGGAAGGCTCTACGACACCGTTTTGCTCAGACGGTTTACCGTTGGACATGACGTTATTCCCAGGTTTTCCCCGTGGCAAATAACGCCATGGTCAGTCACTGGGTGGGGAAAAATCCCCATATCCAGACCTTCTTAGGCTACATTCCCCCAAAATGGAATTATGGCATCCCACGAGGACAGGCTGTCAGCACCAACACCCGGGCTGCTCTCAGCCCCCCGTGAACCCGCGGTGAGCTCTGGACTCCACTCGGTGACACGGGGACAAGTACGACACGTCTCGAGGGTTACAAAGACCGTTTTTCTAAGTCGAAAGTGTGAAATGCTTTAGAACGGGAGCCGGCAAACTGTGACTTCAGACCCCAACCTGGTTCACTCTGTTATTTAAGTATTTACTGGAACCCGGCCACAGACTCGTGCAGGTTTACTTATCGTCTCTGGCTGCTTTCGCGCTACAACGGTCAGGCCAAGTCGTTGTGAAAGAAAGTGGATGACGGACTCAGAGGGTCGAGCATCTCGGCTCCCCGGCCTCTGACCAAACACATCTGCTGACTCCGGCTTTGGAAGAGCGCTCCCAGGTCCCCAGGGCAGGGCACCTTTCTCTGCAGGCAAAGGGCCCTTCTGCCATTGTTTTCAGTACACGGATTTTTGTATTATTTACATCAGCAGTAACTTTTTTAAAAAAGGAGCACCCGAAGTTTGTGTTGGACGAGATCACAAAGGAAGGCACTGAGCTTCATGAAGCGGCTCCTCCGCGGGCCGCGGCAGGAGCACGAACAGAAACCAGAATGAGTTCATCGAAGGAATCCTTGAGAAAACTGGACACCTCTCATCTCGGTTTCAAAAGAAGAAAGCGAGGCCGGGAAGGAGAAAAACAAGGGACGTTACCAGCGACAGAAGCAAAGCGACGGCCCCAGGACGGACACGCTTTGATGTCGCTCTAAAGACGTGTGTCCCCCTGAACGGGGGCCCAGAGGCTGGAGGGGGCTCGGGCTGCTGTCCCGGTGACAACGTGCGCTTGTTCTCGGGGGCTGACCCCAGCGGCCGGGGCAGCTGTGCACGTCGGCCCCAACGCGCTCCTGCACGGGAGTCCAGGCCGAGCACGTGGGGCCCCTCAGGAGCGGACACCAGGATGGGAGTGGCACCCACAGAGCCTCCTGCTGAGGGCCGGTGTCCCCCCCCGAGGACACCAGCTCCCAGGTCGTAGCCAAACTGCTTCTTCCCACAGCAGAAGGGGCTCTGGGTGGGCAGCGGCATCGTCCCAGAGCTCCTGCAACCAGCGCTCTCGTGCTGGTCCTTCACTAGGACCGTCGGGAAAGGGTTCGCCATCGTCTTACAGGAACCCACCTGCCCGGCCACAGTGACTGGTGGAGCCCTGGGCACCTGACACAAGCTCGACTAGTCCCAGTACCTCATTCCTCCTCTGGCCTGTCCCCAACTAGGACAGGATCCAGCTAATCAGAGACCTCCACAGGCAAAATGTGGCCACTCCCACTTCACTCCTGCACTGCCGTAGGACCATGAGCCTCGCCATTTCGCAGCAGCGACTCCGGCTTCATGGAGAACCGGGTCTGGGACAGAGACACCGGCTCCACGAAAGCGAAGACAGCATTCGCTGGCGAAGATGACCGTCACAGTGTGCAAACCTCTGGTGCCAACAACCCCCTTTTCCTACATACATTAACTCCATGTTAGTGCCCGTCACCTACTCCAGAGCAGTGCGGACGGATGCAGGTGTCCCAGGACTTGGACAGAAGAGGAAGGACGAAGGGTTGGCCCTTCCTGTGGACTTCACGGAGGCCCAGGTGTCACGAGACAACTCCTGTGTGTGACTCGTGTGACCAGCATGGGGCAGGCAGGCGACAGGCATCAAGGGCGGCACAGGATGGCACGAGCATGGAGTGTCGTAGGAGACGGAGGCACCACTGACCTCGTCCTCCGAAACCAGTGATACGCTACATGTCAATTAGCTGAACTTAAACTTAAAAAAAAAGCCTTTAGCACGGCAATCAAAAAATGATTTTCCGTGGGACTCACATCACAGTGCAGGAAGCAGGTTAGGGGACGCGCCAGCATGAGGCGGGGGAGGAGGGCGCTGCGAGAGGCCGGAGGGCAGACACTGTGTAGCCCCATCTGCCGAGAACTGCCAGTCGTGGCCATGGTAAGAAGCAGATGAACGTGGCGTGGGCTTCAGGGTTGTTTTAAATTCCTGGTGAACAACGCCCCGTCCCGGCTAGACCCCTCAGGGCTGCAGTGTTTCCGAAGCAGACAGAAGCCCAGAGACCCCGAACAACGCCACCAAGGCTGGCCTCCCCGTGGGCACGTGAGAGTCCGAGCTCCTCACTGCCCCGAACGCTCGAGAACCATCCCGCCTGATGGCACAAAGCAGGATCACGGCCACCAGACAGCAGCAGCCAGGAACGGGGGGACAGGAGGTCACCGTGGCGCGGATGGTGGCCAGCCTCCACCCGCTTCAGCATCACACACCCCGACTGGGAAAACCCGACAGTGCTTTCCTGCTTCAAACCTTCTGTGTGTGTCTACGCCTTTCTCGGGGTTTTCTCCGGTTTCCGTAGACACCGTCAGGTTACTCGAGCCCATCTCAGCCATCCCCAGGTGGCTCCCGGGCAGGGGTCTGCATCCACAGGGGGCTAGAGTTAGGGGAGGGCAGTACCCCTCAGGGCAGGCACGGCCCAGGGGAGTTATTAGGAGAGTCTCTCCGCTCCTACAGTGCTCAGGTTTGCATGACACATGACATATCTATGATCCCTCTTTACAAGGTGACGGCAGAGTGAGACACGGATCCCGCCCCCAGAAGCTTGACAAACAGCTGGATTCCAGGCCACCTCGCCCTCCCACCCGTCACTCAGGCTCCTCGGGTCCTAGACGGGTACACCCCTCGTCGTCAGCAACAGGGGACAGTCCTCTAACTGTCCCTGGGAAGAAACGGTGTGCCAGGAACGCAGTCCCGGGTTCCGCCCGACAATGTCACAAAGGGCCCCTCCCAGGTCAGTAAGCGGGGAGCTAACGCTCAGAGTTGGAGAAAAGCCCCTCGGCCCCACATAGAGCGGCGGCTGTCCCTCAGCCCACCCTGGCTTCAAGCGCACGGGGCTAACAGCGCCAGGAGCATCGCGGGACTCGGATCCGGGGCCATAGCTGGTCGCACGCACTTAGAGATGAACCCGACGGGGCGGCCACAGAATGAGACGTCCTGGAAAGGGCTTTCCTTCCCTGTCCCTCTTCAAGTTCTGCTCTGGAAGGAAAGCCCTTCTGCCTCACACTTCCCTCATCAGGAAAAACCCCTCGTCGTCCTGGTGACATCGCTCTGCTCGTCCAGATGCACACCCCATCATCTCACGGCGAGGACGGGCCAAGAGCTTCTCGAGGGGGGAGCAGGGGCCCTGTCTATTCCTTTGGGAAACCCCGCGGCCCCAGAGTGGGCGCCGTCCTTGTCTCTACTGCCATGTAGCAGGTTCCCGCAAATCCAGATGCATAAAACAACATCCATCTATTAGCTCACAGTTCGTTGGGTCCAAGTCCTGGGTGGGCTTGACTGGGGTCTCTGCTCGGGGCCCCCAAGGCCAAAACTGAGGCGGTGGCTGGGCTGGGCTCCTCTCTGGAGGTTCTGGGCAGGAATCTGTCTCCAGGCTCGTCCGAGCTCCCAGCAGAGCCGGTTCCCTCCAGCGGCTGGCCTGAGGGGCCCCATTCCTCGCTGGGTGTCAGGAGGGGGTCCCTCCCAGGAGGCTCCCCCACACCTCTGCTCACAGCCCCCTCCATCGTCAAAGCCAGCAGCGGTACACGGAGTCCTCTTTGGGCCTGGACTCTCTGCCTTTCCTCCTGTCACCAACCAGATACAATCCTTTGCTCTCTATAATGGCTCACCCAACTGGGTCAGACCTACTTGGACGATCTCCATTTTTTAAGGTCAACTGACTTGAGGCTTTAATTAACTCAGTAAGATCCCGTCCCGGCAGAGCCTAGATGCACACTGAACTGAATACCCAGGAGGGGGACCCCAGAAGAGCCTGTGAAGATACTGGCTGCCAGGACCCCCAACAGGGGGGACCTGGGACCCAGGGAGAGGCTCGGCCCATGGCCGGCCGGGATCATGGAATTCACAGTTCTGGAAGACACGCAGGTGGCTGGCCCGGTGTGTGTGTGTATGGGGTGGGGGAGATCTAGGCTCCGGGGTGGGGGGGCGAATGGCAGGGTATGTGTGTGTCCCACTGGCCAGCCCACAACCCCTTTACCCACTAGGGACGCTGGCACTGGCATCGGCAAGCGGTTTTGTAAGGACACGTGGTTTCACAGCAGCGACCGCTCGTGGTTTCACGCAGCTCGCCTTGCAGGCTGCACCACACTCTACCCTCCCAGACCACACGCGGGCGGGCTGCTCCCACGGCACAGAGGAGACGTGCCACTCAGGCTGGGAGGGCATCGGGCTGTGGGGAGGTGGTGAATTCTGGCAGAAATGGAACTATGAAAGACAGCCCCACCACGCTGGGGTGGGAATCACCACACAGAGCAATGGATTCTTCCAGAACAATGTTGTCACAAGAGGGTACATGGAAGCTTGTGGGGGTGGGGGCCTGAGAATGGGGCCGAGTTCCATCCAGCTGGAGCTCGGTGGGAGAGGAGCTGGTGACCGGAGCTGGGCTGGCAGAAGCCCCCTGGGGAGCCAGGCCTCAGGCTGCCTGTCACTCACCCAGAGGCCGGACAGCAGGGCCGTCCAGATGTTTAGCGAACGTGCTTCCGAAAGCCCCACCCGTCCCTGCGTGTTGGTGGCAGTAAATTTTGACTGTGCTTCTCAAAGGCCACTCCATACAGCAAAAGCAAAACTTCTAACCGGCTCAGCACTGTCTGGGGAAATGCATGTGATTTGTGTTTTAAATGTAAGTCTATCAATAATTCAGATTTGAGAAGCAAACACTTGTAAGACTAGCATTAATATTTAAGGCTGCTCTCTGAGAGCGTGGAGGAGAGAAGCCCGGCCGCGGGGACTGAGTCCCTGCGCATCTGCAGCAGACGATGCTGGAAGCCATGACCATGGATGACAGTGGTCACGGTCCTTGAGCGGAACACTGCTCCCGGCCAGCCCCGAGAAGGAAACGATTCCAGGGAGCAGGGACAGGCCTGCAGGGAACCATCCCTCCTCCGGGTTTGGACTCCAGGCTCTGGCCATGGGGCAGCACAAAACAAAGGGACCTGTGATTAGGGCTGGCGACAGGGACTGAGCACGGCCACCAACAGGCCCCACTGACAGCCTTTTTGCCAAGCAGCCTGATTTCTGGTGGGTCCTTCCTCAGAACCACCCTGCCCTCTAGGGACGGCACCAAGGACGCCTGAGCCAGGCAGGTCTGCACGGAACATGGCAGAGACGACCGTGTCCCACAGTCCCAAGGCCAGGATGAGCTCTGGAGCACATCCACAGCAAGAAGCGGAGCTCCACGGCGGGTGAGCGGCCCCAGCACCTTGCCACCAACAACCCAGCTGGCAGGGCCCCCTTGGAAAGTGCACAGCTCACTAACCTTCTCCCGCGGCGCACAATCCAGGCAGGATGACGGCGGGGGCTCTGACCTGTGTTACAAAGTGGCCACCACCCCCCCACCCCCCAGCGGCTGGGCGTCCTCACCCCCCCAGTCCTCCCTCCCTCCCCTCTGTCACCCCCCAGCCTCCACCCCCCACAGGCTTCTGCTATTTAATCTGCAGGCAAAAGTACAAACGCTTCATCTTGTTTAGAATGTGCTGGGCTGTGCTGGAAAGAAACACATTCCTCCCCGAGTGTCACGCTACAAAAATGCCAGAAACGCAGGCCTGAGGGCTTTCATTTTACCGGTAAGTGATTAACCCTCCTCTCCCTCTCTGGCTGCAGAGGGGCCGCCTGGCGTGTGGGAGACGCCCGGGCCAACATGTTCTTCCAGAAGATAGTTTCAGGCCAAGCCTGGCCTCCCCAGCAAACTGCTGATGAAATGATAAAAAAATACAAAAATAGCAATAAAAATCTGCCTCCATGCACAAAAACAGTGTTGAGGGCCCTGAAGAGAGGGGAAGCCTGAGGGGTTTGTTTTCAAGGAACAGGGCAGGTAGGAGGGTGGGGAGAACACGGGCAGCCCTGTGGCGTAAGAAATACAAAGGGGTCTCCTGGAAGAAGCAGAAGGGTCCCCAGCAGAAGCCTCCAAACCTATAAGCAGGGAAGAGACCGGGGGGTCCGGAAGCAGAGCAGTGTCCCAGGGTCTGGACAGAGAGGCCTGAGGCAGAGCCGTCTTGTCCCTTGACTTCCAGCAGCCCACCGGCCCCATGAAGAGGACGACGGCTGCCTCCGAGGGGCGGCGTTCCAGCGAGAGGGCCGCCGAGGCCCCTGCCCACCCGGGCCTCCGCAGCCTCCTAGCTCCCCTCGCCCCCAGCAACTGGTCTCCAATGTAGAAAAGTTAAGTTTCCAAGAAATACGTGCTGAGCGAGACCATTTCAACTCGTAACACACATCAGAGACCGGGGATGGATAAAAAAGTGAGGAAGAGAGAAGATGGACGGACGCGTGAGAAGATTCAGGATCTAACAAGGTCTAAGGGGCCCCTCGTGCCAAGCTGCCCGGCAGATCCCCACCCCGATCTGAGGAATTAAGGAATCACAACACCCCCCGCCCCCCATGAAACACAGAGAAGCAGGCAATACGGAAATGCCCAGTCTTGGCGACACGGAGGAGATCTTCCACGGATAAAAAGAAAATGACCTGAAACCAAGAAAGGTTGCTTTTAGGTGAAAAACAAGATTTCAGATTCGAAACCGGAACGACACGACGTTGCTGGAGGGGACGTCCGGCCGCAGCCCAGGCAGACGGCCCAGACTGAGCGGGCCGGGCGGGGGACGTGCCCCCCGGGGACCGGGGAGCCAGGGTGGCCGGGAGAACCAGCGAGGGAGGCTCATGCAGGGAGCCCCCCGCCCCAAGGCCAAGGAAGGCATCAGTGGAAGGACGGAAGGGTGAGGACGGCACGGAAGTCCTGCCCTTGGAGACGGCCAAGCCTCAGACGGAAAACACACAAGATGGGGAAAAGGGCCAGTGAGGTATGTCGGAAAAAAGGATGCATGCACTTGAACACAGAGGAAAAAGAACGATTTAAGTTGAAATACACAGAGATAAAAAGGGATTTGAAACGATCACGAGAGCATCTGTGAGCTGCGGGACGGCACGCTCGGGCTCAGGTGCTTGTAACTGGAGTCCCAAGAGCGGCGGGGGAGATAGCAGGAGAAACATCCAAAGAATGGAAAGCTGGTATTTCTTATAAACATGATGAAAACCATAAGCCCAAAGATTAAGAAAGCTAAATGAACACCAAGTACGATAAACATAAGGAAACCATCCTCAGGCAAACCATAACCCAACTGTTCAACACCACTTACAGCAAGAAAAACCTAAACCAGCCAGATAAAAGAGGTGTTTTGCACAGAAGGAGGGAGACGAGGATGACACCGAGTTTCTCACACGAGCCTATGCCAGTGAGTGCGTTCAGGACAGCAGAGAAGACCACAGGTCCCCATCCCGCACGAACCAGCTACAAGAATCCGCACACAAAATGTTAGCAAATCAAACCCCACCGCAAACAAAAAGTGTCTTACGTCATTATCCAAGCGTGGTTTGTCTCAGGAATGAAAGGCGGGCTTCACTCCAGAACACCAAACAATGTAACTCACCCCGTGAACAAACTAACAAGGAAAAACCAGACTGTCATCACGCTAGATGTCACCAAGGTATTGGACAAAACCCAGCACCCATTCTTCATAAAACACTCAGCAAACTTGGAGCAGGAGGCACTTGCTCCAGCTGATCAAGGACGAGCGTGAGAACTTGCGCGGGCTCAGGAAGGAATGAGGAAAGACGAGTTCTTTGTGCAGTCGGGGAACAAAGCTGTGCCCTCTCACCACTTCCATTCTGCCTCAGGCTCTACGTGTGATACACGTCTGAAACAGTGCAAGCAGGCAAGAAAAGGAGTTCTCGTTCCGTGCCCTATCACTGAGCAATTCGAAACTGAAACAGAAACCCCCGTCGACGTGGGCACAAAAGGTACAAAATACTTAGAGATAAATCTGTCCACGGCCCGTACACGGACGATAACAGAGGAACGCTCCATGAAATGAAAGGAAAGACAAGTAAATGGACGGAAGCTCAGTGCTTGTGGGTCACAAGACTCAAGATGCTGCCGGCTCTTGCCAGACAGATCTGCAGATCTGATGCACCCCAGGCAAGTCCCCGTCGGGCTTCTCCGTACAGCCAGGCAGGCTGATCGTGTAACTCGTGTGGAAATAAATGCAGAGAACCCGCAGGAGCCAAAATTATGCTGGAAAAGAGGAACAACGTAGGGAGACGAGCGCAGCCTGATGTCAGGACGCAGCGGCAGGAGTCAAGACAGGACGGAACCGGCGTGGGAGCAGGTAGGTCGACGGGCCGGCACGGAGTCTAGAAACAGACGCCCCCCGCATGCACAGAGAACTGATTTTTGGCAAAGGAGCACGGGCCCCCCACTGGAGGAAGGACAGTCTTTTCAACAAAGGTGCTAGAACAACCAGACCTCCATTAGCTGAAAAATACGTAAGTAACTAAGTAATCACCACGACGGATTAAGTAAGAAGCATGTGTGAAGTTACATCACACGGCACTTCATGCAGTATGCTCATTCCCTTTCTTCTTGGATTCCAAAAACACAACACGACGATCTCCTCCCCTGCACCAGGAAAGTCTCTGCATCCTTCCAGGGACTGATTTTTGTGCTCTTAGTAAATTCTAAAAGCACTGTGCTCCCCCCCGTGGCTGTCACCGGCCCAACCTCCCCCTCATCACACGCCACGGTCCTCGTCATCTTCCCAGACTGGATAATGCCTTCCTGCCACAGGGCCTTTGCACATGCCATCCTTACGGCTGGGAAACTGCTTGACACTCCCAGGCCCTGCCCATGGCTGATCTCCATCCACCACCTCTGATCCCAGTGTTAACATCATTTCCTCGAGAGCCTTTACCCTGCTCCCCCACCACTTCCAACACGGGAATGAGGGGTCCCCGCTAGTGTGTTCATAGCTTCCTGATGTCCCCCCTTGGAACACATTACCATTTTCATCCTGCATTGATCGCATGACTGCCTGTCTGTTCTCTCCCTCGCCGCAAGGACAGCTCCTTCATGGACGGCGACTGTTTGGCTCACTGATGTGCTCTCAGTCTCTGGCTCATGCTAAGCAAGTAACAGGGGATTCACAGCGAGACATGCACTCCGCCTCCTGTAATGTGGTTTCCCTTCATCCATGAAGACTCGGTGCTCAAGGCCCGGGAGCTGGCGGTCCGGAGAGGGGGCCCAGAGGCGTCCCGCCCCAGCCAGAGCCTCAGCTGCTCTCGTGGGCACGCCTGGGGGTCGCCATCTCCACCTGTGGCTGGCTCCCAGCCTTGCGGGCCTGTCGTGGACACTGCTGGTGTCCCAGGCGGATCCCCGGGCCCCCCGGGCCAAGCTGACCAGCAGATCCCCACCCCGGTGCCGACGGGGCTTCAACTCACTGCTCACACCGCCTCTTCTCAGATGCTTGTCCCTGAAGCTACTTGGAAGCGGCCTGGCTTGTGGATGCCTGGGAGCGTCACCCACCCCTCAGGGGTCTGTGACCAAGGACAGCCCGCTCTCTTGCCTCCGACGGGACAGCCTGTAGAGTAACGTAGCCCCGACTCCCTGCAGCATCCGGCTGAGGCTGGACCTTTCCTGAACCGCATCTTGGCTGGTTCCTCCCCTGACCTGCTCGGCTTCCCCCCGACCATTCCCCGAGGGGGCACTACTCTCCAGAAGCGCGCACACAAATGTCCACGCAGGCTTGGTGTCCAGAAACTCGGCCAGGCGAAGGCTGTTGGCCACGAGGAAAGGAGGGTAGCCAGTTCCGACTGAGCTCTGGGCCTGCTGGCTCAGGCACCGTCCTCACGCCACCCCTGAGCAGGAAACCGGGGCCCCGAGATTGGGTGGTCTGGGATAAAACCAGGCCCCGTGGCAGCCTCTGGCTCCAAAGCCCATGGTCTTGACTTGCCCCCCGAGTCCATACGTGTGCACACTGGGTGGTATGTGTCCATTCCTAATCCCGTCCCGCAGTGTCAGCTGGGCTGTCGGGCACAGAGACGGGTGACCAAGAGGGACTTCACACCGAGCACAAACCTATCATCCCAAGCAGACGGGGCTGTCTCCTGACACGACCAGCTCTGTCACTGTGTGCACCCAAAAGAGGCCAGGTGGGGACTTTCTAGGTGCTTCTGCAGGGAGCACGTGACCCCCAGAAGACCCAGTCCACGGGAGCTCTGAGGACCCCACGACACGGGGCTCTCATGAGTCTAGGTCCTCAGAACGTGTGCACTTGAGCCAAGGTTAACGAATGACATTGTAAACAGCTCACTGGAGACTAATTTCTGTCATCGCCAGGAAGGGGGAAACTGAAAGCCATCCGTCGGTCACCGCCTGAGTCAACGGCTGGCAGGCAAGGCTTTGCGTTGGTGTATAAGAAAAGGATCCACAAAAATAAAGGACAAACTGAATGCAGATGTTTGCCTCAATTAGCTTCCACGGAGGAAGCAATAAACAGGAAAGATCACGGCTGTACGTGCATTTTTATTTCACCGTTGGGTGTGAATCATGACATTTCAGAGAGAAATATGTCTCTTTTTTTAGTAAGGCCGAAGGAAACTATTTTAATTTTCTTGATCCTGGTGCAGTTTCTGCAATCAAGTTATTTTTAACCGAAGCATTACCAAACACAGCCGTCACGTGAGAATATTACTGAAACCCGCGTCACGCCAGGAAGAAGCAATGATTCCATTTGTCTTTTCGTTTGCCCTAAAGTAACTCAAAATAATTGTATCTGCCTCAAAACTATCCTACCAGTAGGTTATTTTTGTCATCGTTTCCTTTTACAGATGGAGAAAAAAAGTCTTTGTTTACTTCTGGAGCATCAGAGTTAGGACAAAAGATGCTTGGTTAAAAATTCATCGCTTGCAAGGAGGGTTTAAAAGCTCGTGCTGCTCATTTTTCAACATTGTTGCTGACTGATGACATTGTTAACATTTTGTTTCTTTTTTGTTCTGACCTTGTTGAAATTTCTGTCCTGCTATAAAAAACAATTCGGACTGTCTTCTTTCATTTCATTTCGGGTTTTTGTTTGTTTTTTTGGTGTGGGTACGGTAGTTCACAACCTTTGGCTGACACCGAAATCATCAGGGCTGCTTTCAAAGGTACCGACGCCTGGACTTTGCCACAACAGGGTCGAGTTCCAAGACACGGGCCGGAGCGCCCGCCCTGGAAGGTCTGTGAGAGCCAGGGGAGTCCTGATGTGTGCCCAGACGGAGACCCGCTGCTGTAGGGCTGCGGATCTTCAACACTTACTCACGACGAAGCTGCTGGCTTTCAAGCACGACCTGGATGTTGCCCCTTTCAAGGAGAGCCACGTACACAGAGGGGAGCACAGAGCACAGACCTCGCGAAGGGATTCTTAGCGCTACAGAGGAACGCGCCAACGGTCCGGGGAGGGGTGAAATCTCTGGGCGAACTTGGAGCCAGACTGAGAGTTCCCAGTTCACGGTACACGCGTGGGTAAGGGGATGGCAAATACGAATACTGACGCATTTGAGAGCGCTTAACCCCATCCCCGCCTTATTCAGGCCCCGCTCACTGCTCTCGGGGGCTGCCAGCAGGTGCTTCCCTGCCTGGACGCTGTGGAGCCCGCGCCCCCTTCTCTGGGGGTTCCTGACGGAACAACAGCACGACTCAGGTGTGGCCGGGAGGGCTCTGGGCTCCCCGGCTCACCCACAGTGAACCCCAGCCTCGCCTGACTCCCCTAGAGCCCCACTGTGAAGGGGGCTGCGGGCCCCTCTGTGACTTCTGGCACAGGGTGTGCTCCGTGGCCCGTGGGCCGTCCGGTCTCGGCCGCCACTAGCACGTCAAGCCTTGCAGAGCCTGGCACGCTCCCGTGTCAGACCCCCGACCCTGACCGGCTGTGAGTCTGGGCCACACGTGCTAGGGCCTCAGGCATAGGAGGTAAGGACAGGAAGAGAGAGGGGTTTGCGCCCGGTGACAGCGCAGGGTGCCATGCCCTGCGTCACGGCCCAGCTGCAAGGGAAGCCTCGGGAAACGGGGCACAGCGCCTGGCATCCGCGAGCCGACACCTGCTAGGCCCTCCATCCAGACGCTGGCTCTGTACATTGGAGACTGGCAGAACGGGACCTGAGTGGCCCAGATCCCTGTCGCAGCAGAAGAGGTCCCAAGCTGGGGGCCAAACTTCCCCTCACCCACCCACTGTCCGCTGTGTGCCCCTGCCGCCCCACCTCGGGCATCCCAGCACACCCCCCCGCCCCCGGCTTGCCCCGAACCCTGCCTCCGGACCTGCCCTCAGCCTACAGCGGCGACCTTCTACCGTTCTCTGCAGACACGGTCTCGGCCCTGGCTCTGGACTATGTCTGGCCCTGATTCTGTCCACAAAGACAGTGCCGAGTGGCAGGTGCGGCCCGAGGAATGACCCAGGCGTCACGCAGTGAATCATGTCAGAAGGAATGGAGGTGAGGGGCTGGAGTGAGCGTGGGGGGGGGGGTGCGCAACCAGCAAAGAAGCACTTCTGAGAAACCAAACACTCCCACCAGAGCTGGCTGGGGGACTGACGTCCAGGTCCCACCAGATCCTAGAGGTGCGGAGAAGCAGGGGAGAAGGTGTGCTCCTTATCCCGCCTCGGGTGGGCCTCACCCCCCTGCCCACAGAGGACAAGCAGCGGCAGGTGCTTGGCAGGAGGAGGAAGCAGGGTCAGGAGAACGTGGCAGAGGAGCGGACATGATGACACCCGTGGTGCACTCTCCGTGATGCTCGCACCTAAGCGAGCGCTGTGTGAGGGTGGGGAGGGGCCTGGGAGACCCTCACCTGGGGCTGTGACCCTGACAGACGGCCCCGGGCACCCCCACTTCCCAGCTGGGCACACACAGCACGTCCTGCCCTGCAGTCACGTCTGTCCACGAGCACGGGCTGAGGGGTCTGCAGGCGCCCACAGGTGATGCAAACGCATCCGCGACGGGGGTGGTCTCGTGGCCCGGTTCGACACGGCACGTTGGGGCCACTGAGAAGGAGCCTCCTGCTCTCACCGCAGCTGAATGCATTTCCGGCAGAAGAGATGCGTCAGACACAATGGGGCTGGCAAGGCAGGGTCCCCAAGGACCCTCAACACTCAGCTCTCTTAACGTCATTCGGGTAGAGAGAGGGCCGCGGCGAGTGGACTGGCTTCCCTGCTGCCAGTCCTGCGCGAGAACCCGAGTCCCCACTACCGCTGCCCCGGGCTGCACAGTGTGCCCCAAAATGCATGTCTCCCTAGAACCTGCGACTGTGGTCTCGCCTACAAACAGGGTCTCTGTAGACATAAACCGGTTCAAATGACTCAGAACGGGTTGGGGACAGGTCCTGAAGACAAGAGGACAATCTGGACCCAGAGACACAGGGAGAACGCCGTGCGTGGCCGAGGCGGAGACAGGAGGGACGGGTCTAGAAGCCGTGAGCGTCAGCACTGCCGCCGCCCCCCCCCCCCCCGGGTACCAGGAGAGAGGCACAGAGCAGAAGCCCCGCAGAGCCTACAAACTGCAGCCGGCCGGACCCAGCCTGCTGACACCCTGGTGTCACCCCTCTCACCTCTGGCACCGTGAGAATCCACGCCTGGGGTTTTTAGCTGCCCGGTTTGTGCTGAGGGCAGAGCCCTACAGCGCCCCAGCCCCAGCATCCTGTCCCTGCTGCATACTGTCAGCGACCTCACCACCTCGACACCCCCCCAGCTGCTCCCGCCCCCTTACAACCCATTCTGCACCCTGCAGCTCGGTCACAGGTCTCCTCGGGCGTTCACGGCCATGGGACCAAAGGTCCACTCTCCCCACCCTCTAGCATGTCCCACGGCCCCCTCCAGCTCCTCACACACTCCCGAGGGCCCCGTCCCACCTGCCAGACAAGCCTGGTCCCATATTACTTGTCGTCAAAGCCCCATGGACTTTTCCTGACTAACACATATCACGATGTGTGATGTGTGTTCTACGTGATTATCTCTTTGGAATCTCTCTTCACTCCTAGACCATCAACTCCCCGAGAGCCAGACGGCACCAGCCAGAGCTCTACATCCCCAACATTCTGCACAGCACCCACACAAAGTGAGTTAGAACTCAGTCCACATGTGCTGGATGGGTGGGTGCGTGAAAAAGCGGAAATTCAGCATGTCGGCACGCCCTCCTGCTCCTCCGGACCTGTGATGTTCTCTGCAGGCTGGAAGGCAGAATGCCGTCCCATGACCCCTGGGCAAAGCTGGGAAGGCTCAAAGTCTACCGGCCTTCCCTTGGCAGCAGTGCCAAGACCCTCTGGCCCATTCGAGAGGCGTAAGAACACAGAGCAAAGTGAGACAGACGGTCTGAAAGACCACCAGTGTTTCAATACAATTTCCCATCACTGAAAAGTGACAGCAAGCTCTACATTCCCCAAACACTCTCCTTAACACCACCCCAACGGGTCACTCATGCACACTTCAGGGCAGTCCTACGGGGCTACAGTGCCGCCCGCACTTACAGATGAGGAAACTGAGGCCCGGGGGTGGTCAAGTAACTGACCCAAACTAAACGGCCAGTAACTGGCACCAGGTCCCTCTGCCTCCAAGTGCAGGGACACTTCCACCACCGGCGCTGCCTCCCCTCTGCCCCCTAGCCCACCCCAGCCTAACCCGAGTCCCCGGAGAGCGTGCGCACGGGGTGGGGGGGGGGCGTGGAGAAGCGGGCCCTGCAGCCGGGTCTGCCACGGGCACATGGACTCTGCTCCCACCCCTTTATCGGCTGGGACCCCAGAGGGAGCCTGAACCCAGCCGCCCCAGCTGGAAGTCTGTCCAGATCCATGAAATATCTCTCCACATACAATATGAGAGCAAAAGACAAACAGTGCGGCAGCTTAGCATGCTGTGCACGAAGCAAAAAAAACAAGCCAGGTCATATCAATATTGAGCCACGAGAAAGGACTGAACGGACGCCCGAGCAACGTCTGGGGAAAGACATCGAAGCAGGCTGCCGTTTCTAGCGGGGAAGTCACCGGGACGGTTCCAAAGATGACCAGCCCGTGACTCTCAGCCTTCCCCCTCGTGCGTTTCCGGAACACCTCGGGCGACACAACTCCCAGAGCTTTCTGCGGCGGCCCGAGTGTTTGCTCCGCCGTTGGGCAATTACCAAGGGGCCGAAATCAAATAAACATGCTTTTCTCGCCACTAAAACACTTTATTTCTATTTCAAGCAACAGAAACTCAATAACACCGCTAATAGCTGACTCAGATAAAACCAGGATTTTTTTTTCCATTTATATGTGTTACCTAATAAGGCAAGGAACGGACGGCGGAGTGTGTTTTGGATTTCAGACTTTGGCATCAGTCCAAGGACAAAGCCCGGGTGTTGCAAAGAAAATAAGCTATCTACTTGCAAGTATGGTTTTCATGAAGTTACCGTCTTGACGGACAGTTGGAAAGAGACGGTCTTTTGTCCGGAACTGATACCGCAGGGCTGGACTTCACAGGTCACAGAGCCCCTGAGGGACCAGTGATCTGCCTGTCATTCTTCCCCTGAAAGGCTTAATGGTGCAGCTGAGGTCAACCTGGTTTGTTCCTCACCGTCTTCTGCAAAGTGTCCCGAACGGGCTGAGCCGGAAGGCGGATGCCGGCCGGCTGCTATCCCAGGCCATGCACACCAGGCGCTGTCCCAGGCCATGCACGCCGGGCTCAGTGGCATCGTGCACAACTGGGCTCATTTCTGCTCTAGCCTGGGTCCTCCAGCCCTCGGTGCCTGGCTCTCCTCCCGCTCTGTGCTGGCAGCCAGCTGTCTACCCTGCAAAGCTCCTCCTGGTCCCGGGGGCAAGTCTGTGACAAGTGGACGTGCAGAGCGAGGTCCCAGGGCTGGTGCAGGGAGCGACGGACAGCAAGCACGAGAGACGGCTCGTGCTCCGACGGCTCTCCCCACATTCTGGCCCCGCCTGAGACCCCTGGCCAACGCGGGCAGTCGAAGGCTGTCCCCAGCCCTAGCGGCTGCCAGCCCCCAGCACACCTTGCTGAATTCCTCAGGGCACACATCTCGTGTCTGTGCATATAAATCACTCGGGGGTCTTTACAACGATGTGGGGCTGAGTCAGGCACCCCGGGATGAGGCCTGTGGTTCTGTATTTCCCCGAGGCTCCCGGACATGCAGGCACTGCCGGCCCGCGGGGCGCCCACTGGATCCTGCCAGGCGTTACCTTCCAGGCACCGACACACACTTGCCCTGAGGTTCAGCCGACACACTTCACGAGCCTTACGCTCCCACCTCCCCGAGGAGGAAAGTTCTAGTCGGAGATGGGAAAACCCGACAAGGGCAAACAGGGGTGGACTCAGTCCAGGTGAAGGGGGGTCGAGTGCCGGGGCGGGGGCCCTAGACCGGCGGTTGTCAAACTTCAAGCGTGCGTCAGTACGACACGGGGGGCGAGTCGAAATACAAATCACCGGAACCTCCAAGCTCCGGATGGGGTAAGTCCGGGTTCCCGCCGAGAATGTGTGTCCCCGACAGGCTCACGGGTGACGCTCAGGCAGCGAGACCAGAGATCACGCGGGACCCAGAGGCCAGAGTTCTGACACTGTTCACCGTCCGTACGCCCTGAACCCCACTGACTGTTGTCTACCTGCCCCTGTGTCAGGAGCCCCAAAGGCCCAAGCTGACCACTTTGGCCGGACTGGCCGCTCCGGGCCATGCCGAGGCTCTTGAGGGTGGCCGCAGACACACAGGCTTTGTCTTCACCGACAGCGAGCTCCACTCTGCGGCACCCGTCTGGCCTTAGCTGGGGACCCCGGGCAACTGCCGGGGAGCCCGAGTTTCACGCTCCCCTCCTGTGATGGGGGTCAACTGCTCCCCCTGCACCGGGCTGTGACGAGGCCACGCGAGCAGCGGTTCTCAGCCTGACCTGTGCATCGGAGCCACCTAGGACGCTCTTCTAGAATAATCATGCCCAGCGTTGCCCCAGAGCCCGGGAGGGTAACGGTCACCTCTCCCTGTGTGATTGGTTCTAATGTCCAGCCAAGGCTGAGATCCACTAAACTGGTTTAAAAAAAAAAAAAAAATACCCAGTGTAAAAATGTAGGAGCATCCATGACCGTCGTTAACATCTCGCTGTTAGCATGAATGAGAAACGAACGCAAAATGCACCGAGTCCACAGATGTCTCCTCTCCCAGACGAGGGGGAGACTGGAGCGAATGACCGGCCTGAATCCCTCCTAGAAACAAGGATGACAGGTCAATGAGCAGAGATGCCTGACCAGGGGTCCCCGGGGGCCCGCGCTCATGAGCTGCTATCTGGGCCCAGACCGTGGCCCGGCCAAGTCCTGTGACCCAAGCCTGAAAGCATCTCTGGACGTCGGGAGATGGGGGCCCTTAATCACAGCTGATTGGGACTTGTGACTCATGCACGAGGGGCTTTCCGGCCGGACCCACACGGCCCAGGCTGTCCCCGGATTATCACAAAGAATCTGGGCTGGAAGAGCTAGGAAAGGGGGGTCCGTTGGCTCACCAGCAGCCGGGACCTCCTGTCGCGGGTGGGGAAGGACAGGCTGCATCCCACAAGACCTTTCCACGGCTGTGCAAACACATGTTTGTTGAAGGGATGGATAAATAGTTAAATGAATTAGCAACTGGGTAAAAAAAGGGAGGGAAGGAGGAAAGGGGGAACAGGGCAGGAGGGAAGAATTAATCCTGCTTTGGCTCACAGACATGCCCAGCACCACGCAGCACTAACTATTGCAAAGTTTTTCCCTACACTGAAGCAAAACGCTGACCCAGTTCTTTGAATAAAGCAAGAAGGGAGAGCAGAGGTGCGGTGCCGGGGGAAACGAGCCAAACAAACCTGGCTCCTTACAGTCCATGGGTTACCCTCCTCCACACCCGTGGCCCTGCGGAAAATGGGCACTTCCCACACAGGGCAGTACTCCAGGTCCCGGATGGGAGGGCTCCAGTTCCTGCTCCCCGCGATCAAGGTCTGCCAGAGCTCGGTGGCCTCGGGCCGGGGTGAGGGGGGACCTGGGAAGGCCACGGATGCAGAGAACTCGCTCCCTCTGGGCTCCATCGGGTGGGCAGCTCACAATGCTGCTTGCCCTCTGAACCCCAGCCCTTGCGGCAGGATCACCTGGAAAGCGCCAGGCCTTTCCTCGCCTCCCCTCCTTCCTGACGGCACGTGGGCTGGGGCCTGGGTCACTCAGACGTGCACAAGAGATATATCCACAGCAGGGACGCATCTGGGTGCAGCCAGGAGTTGGGGGACTCAGTGGGTTAAGCCTCTGCCTTTGGCTCAGGTCATGGTCCCAGGGTCCTAGGATCGAGCCCCGCATCGGGCTCTCTGCTCGGCGGGGAGCCTTCTTCCCCCTCTCTCTCCGCCTGCCTCTCTGCCTACTTGCGCTGTCTATCAAATAAATAAATAAGATCTTCAAAAAAAAAAAAAATTCTGCAGCAAACCACCCCCGAACTTGTATGATCCCTCCCACCTTCCATCCCTGACTCCAGCTCCACTCCCAAATCAGGGGCCTGTAACCCAACTATCTTCCCTGGAAGAGGAGAATGTGCCCCCGCATCTGGCAGAAAGCCCTGTCCGTCCCCATAAGGATCACCTCTAACGTCACGGAGGCCAGCTCTCCCCACCGGCCAGTAAGCCTTCCTCTCGTCGGTGACAGTGCCCCGATATCCCGTAGGGAGTCACCTCCCCCCAACTTTTACCCCACATGCCTGGGGTAGAGACGCTGGCCTCACACCCTAGCTGAGACTCCCTGGCCACTGGAGCCGGGCAGGGCAGGGCAGGCGGCCCTCGCAGGACCCAGAGAGCAGGTCCTGCGATATTTGCTGGAACGACTGGAGAAGGCCGTCTGCGTCGGCGTCGGCGTCGGCTTCGGCTTCGGCTTCGGCTTCCTGAGCTGCCCCTGGGAACTTAGAGCTGCTAAGAAACGCCTGTGTTCCATGAGGGGGGCCTGCCCAAGGCTCTGCCCTGCCCAGGCAACCCCCCTTCTAGGTACAGTGTCTACCCCAGAAGAACCACAATCAGGATCTCAAACGGGTGTCTGCACCCCACGTTCACAACAGCCAAAACACAGAAACAAGCCCGATGCCCACGGACAGATGGGGACGGAACAGGAGGAACACGCATACAGTGGTATTACGCAGCCTTGGAAAGGAAGAAATCTCATTTGTGACAGCATGGATGAACTTGGAGGCCCTTATGCTACCTGATGTGAGGCTGTCACAGGAGAACTACTGTACAATTCCCTTCCGGAGACAGCTAAAGTAGCCGCCGCAGAAGCAGAGAAGAGAAGGGCGGTTTCCAGAGGCCGGGGACAGATGATGGGCCTTGGCGCCGAAGGGTCACACAGTCGCAATCACGCCAGGTGGATGCATTCTCGAGTCTACTGGTAACACTGTGTCTGTCGCTAACGGGGCAGGAATGCCTGCTTTGAAACATGATAGGAGGACAGAGCTCCCGACCAGTGTTCTTTTTTTTTTTTTAATTAATTTATTTTTTTAAATTTATTTGACAGAGAGAGAGATCACAGTAGGCAGAGAGGCAGGCAGAGAGAGGGGGGGAAGCAGGCTCCCCGTTGAGCAGAGATTCTGATGCGGGGCTCGATCCCAGGACCCTGAGATCATGACCTGAGCCAAAGGCAGAGGCTTAACCCACTGAGCCACCCAGGTGCCCCCCGACCAGTGTTCTTACCACAAAAACAAGAAAGAAATAGAGAAGAAAAGAAAAAAGCCATAAAAAGACACAAGGAAATTTCTGGAGGTGCAGACATGCTCAGTCCCTTGATGATGGTGATGGTGTCGTGGGTGCATGCGTGTATGCACACTCGTCGAGATCTATGCCCTGAATATGTGCAAGGTTTTGTACGTCAGCATGCCTTAAACCACAGAGCTAGCCCGGACACGGAGGAAAAGATTCTTGTCATCTACTGTGGTTACGTTTTATCGTCACGGCAGACACCAAGTCAGCAAACACAGAGCCGCTGCTCCCGGGGAAACCGGCTCCTGCCGGCCTCTGGACACAGCCTGAGGGTTACCCCCGTGGGTACAGAACCGTGTCTTAGGTGTGTTTCTGTGTAAAGACACCTTACCTAATACTGCTGCCCCCTGGCCCCCGAACTGCCGGCCACCAGCACCGCCCCTCACATCCGGGAGAAGGTGCTTGGACACACGACCACCCCCGCCCCCCAGCAGAGCCCGCACTCAAGGCCACCACCGCCTGCGCTCCGGCTTCTCCCCCAGCTCCCCCCATTTCTTGAATCAGTGCACTGAATTCTACATGGGGGCCATGGGCAAGAGTGGCGAAGGGGAGCTAGGGATTTCCTGGGCGGAGAGAGGGGAAGGAGGGTCAGGGAGAGACCCAGGATGGAGCCTGCCCAGCTCCTTCTCTGCCAGCAACGTTGCTGTGGGTGAGGACGCCACCTTCTCCCCTCCTGGCTGAACCCCGACAGACAGACCTAGCCCACGCTACTGCAAGATGTCCCCCACGAGAAGTCATCACCACCTCTGCAGGGAGGACAGGTGACCCTGCCACCATCCCTGTGACTCTGCACAAGCACCCCTCCCTGGGGGCCCTGGCCCAGGGGAGCCGGCGTGGGAGTCTGTGGGCCCAGTGCTGTCACGAGGCGACTTGCCCTCTCCCACAGAGCCCACTCAATGCCCCACTAGCCAGCCCAAGCCACCTGCCATTCCCACGGACGAGGCCTGGACCCTGCCCGACACGCTCCCGCCCTGACCCCACCGGGGGAGGGGAGCATGGCCCTGCTTGCCAGGCCTGCAGTGAAGGGACAGGAGGGCTTGAGACTCCCATCCAACGACCAAAAGCATCAAGTCATCCCCGAGGTTTGTTATTCTGAGTTTTAGGATAGCTACGTGTTGGCCGGTCCCAGAGCCTGTCCCTGTCCCGTGTCCTGAGAGCCCGCAAAACCCCCAGCCCATCCACCGCACTGAGCTCTTCCAAGCTCCCCACCAGGTCTACGAGCTTTTAGGTTGCAGTGCTGGGAGTCACATCACGTCTCTCCAGCCCTGGGAGAGCCAGTCCCCCCTTCTCCCCTGAGCACAGGACCCCCTCCCTAGCCGGCCCGGCTCCTCGTGAGAGGACCTCAAGCAGACGGAGGCTCAGAGGCCTCGCTGGCCACCGAGTACCAGGTCTTCTGTCTTTCCGGAGGAATGCCTGCACCGCCCCCGCTCAGGCAGCTGGGGCCACCGTCCAGGGCCCACCCCAAGGATACTCTGTCCAAATGGGGTTCACGCTGCCCCTTTAAACTCTGTCATTAAAGTTGCCCAGGGACACAGGGTCCACTGAGCTCTGGTGAGTCAGCTCGCTAAACCCATGGCCAGAGCCTGACCTCCCCATGACCATCGCCTCCCCCCACCCTGCATCTGCCCCAGCCCGGGCTCCTGACTGGGTTTCAAAAAGCCACATCCTGTGGTCAGACGCAGAAGTCTAAGGAAAGTAGGGAAAGGCGGCTCTTTCCGGAGAAGGTGATTTCAGCTGTCAACAGTTCCCGGCTGATTTATTTTCCTTTTCATATCCCTCTGGAAGGCTTAACTTTGTCAGGTGTCTTCCTTAGAATTTCTACGTGGAACTCTCTAACTGGGCTCCAGGCTGGGACAGCAGAGCGCGTCTGAGTCTGTCGTACCGTCATTGTTTGACCCACGCGTGGTGCTCCATGCCGGGCCGGGGGACACGGTTACAGAGACGTGGAGGGGAGCACAGCACAGAGGCCGGCCTCACACCCGAACCCTCCCCTCCCCTCCTCTCATAGGGCACAGACACACCGAGAACACCACTACTGTCGTCCAGAAACAGCTGTATTCTGTCACTGCGGAAAACATGCACTCGGTCTTAGCAGCAGTGCCGTGGGCTGGACTGGGGCCTCGGTCAGTACATTGAAGCCCTAAGCCCCAGAAGCTCGGGACGCGACTGCATCTGGACACGGGGCCTTTAAGGAGGTGATTCCCATTAAATGAAGCCCTGAGAGCGGGGCGTCATCTAGGACTGGTGTCCTTATCGGAGAAGAGATGTGGCGGGGGGCGGGGCACGGCCACCAAGCAGACCCGTGAGGACGCGGCGAGCAGGCGCCGTCGACGAGGCAAAGGGAGAGGCTCAGCAAAAACCAAACCTGCCGACATCAGATGCTTCTAGAGTCCGGAACGGTGAGAAAATACATTTCTGCCGATGAGGCCACCTTCCGAGGCGTTTTTCTCTGACAGCCCGGGAGGACTGATGTAATCAGCCCAGCGCGGACTCTCGTGCCCCAGGCTTCGGCCGAATGCCTGCCTGGGCAGCGAGGCTCGTGGGCTGACACAGAGAACGCAGGCCCGGCTGCTCCCACCACGGCGGGGACCGGACGGCCCAGATGTACCCCGACACCGCGGAACGCGAACATCACAGCACAGTCAGCGCTACCGCAACGGTCGTGCGGAAAATGCGAAGGTGCTCCCGTGCTGGCTATGGGAGAACGATCTGAGTCGAATGTGAATTTTGTGTCTGCTTGGGAATGAGTTTGTTCACAGGGAAGATGAACACAGAGAAGCACACGGGGCCGAACGGAACCGCCTGGGCGCGGAGATGCTCCCCCAGGCCGGCGTGTGTTCTGAGCCCCCATCTGTGCCCGCTGTCCCGGCTCTCTTCTGACCTCCCACTTCCCAGCACCGTCCTCGTACCACCACACAAACACACCAAGGCAACCCTTCCAAGACTCCCCTCCACAAGCAAGTGTCACACCAGCCTCAAGGTCCCGTCTAGGATCCTACTCTTGTTTTTAACTGTCAGGGATCTCTCTTGACTGGGTGGTCCTAACACGCGTCTTCCCCACAATGGTTTTTATCTCATGAGTCTGCATACTGCAGTTACTTCCAGGAACGTGCACGTTGCATTATAGCAGAACTGACTTTATTTAAATGGTGCAGTAATGAACTTCCTGGTAGGGAGCTGAAGCTTAAGTAATAAACGCCCTGATCATGATCACACGTAATTAAACACTTGAGGCATAAACCTCATTACAGACTACGTGGTTCTGGCCAACGTACCGATATCGCCTCCTAGTGACCACATCTCCTAACTGCAGGTAAAATACAGAAAAAAATGAATTTTAAAAATTCATGTAATAAAAATGACTTTTAAAAAATGTTATGGGGTAAATGAAGCCATTGCACCAACCAAGTCAAAGGCAAGTACAATTGACATCCAAATATGATCTGTTTACTGAAAGACATTTGTCTCCAAGGTCAAACGGCCTCGTGGGGGGAGCCACACCGACCTGTCATGGAGGTCTCTGAGGTGCACAGCTGCTCTCGGAGCTTGTCCACGTCGTCAGGGTGCACCTGTTCGTACAGGGTGCTCCCAAACCACTCTGACTGGGGCTGGTTCAGCACAGGGGTGACGGAGTCAGACACGTAAATCACCCGTCCGGTCTCGGCCGCCACCACGAACAGAAAGCCGTCTGCTGCTTCGAGAATGAGGTGCTTCAGTTCCTGGGAAGAAAAGATCGAGAGGAGGACTGAGCGCGGACGACCCCCGTCTAATTAAATTTGCACTTCAGCAACCTTCCACTTTTGCTCCCTCGTTGTGATACGCAACTAGTTTTAGAAACTTTGATTCCTTTTTATAACTGAAAAATAAGCTTAAAAAGACACACAGCTTGTCCCAGCTCTAAGATACAGCTACTGCAAACACGGCTGGCCCTGATTTAACCAGCCCTCTCTTGGAGAGAGAGGAAACTTCCAGCCCAGGGAGCTGATGGAAAGCAAGGAGCGATCACCAGACTGTGTCGGGAGGCCAGAGGTGTGAAACTGCAGCCACGTCCCTGGGGCACGAGAGGGACCCAGCACACAGTGCTCGGTACAAAAGGTGCTGCTGGAAGGAAGGGAGGGGAAGAGAGAGCGGAGAGCGGGGAGGACAGTCTCCCAGCCACTGCTCCCACGCTGGGGGTGCACTCCCGCCCCGCTCCTCCTGCCCTCCCGGCTGAATGCCGGCAGTGGGTACAAGGGTCTCTCCTTACATTGGCACATCTGTCAAACTTCCAGAACTCCTGCACAGGCTCTCAGAGCAATGCTGGGGGACGGCCCGGCACCCCCCATTGTCCGTATCTCCTACAGTGAGGAGAGAGTTTAGCAGCACCAGCCCGGAGGTCACGCGGACTCACCAGGCTCGCGACTGTCAGTACAGGCAGGGAGGAGCTGCTTGGCATTGCTGGGTGGGCAGCAGGACGCCCTGCCATCGTCCCCGGAGGGGCATGAATGGCGCCAAGTCAACTTTGCTAAAAGAAGTCTTTTCTTTGCCTGGAGGCAGCGCACGCGTGGCCGCCCACCGTGTCATTCTCGTGTTAAGCTCAACGCCGTGGCTCCGTCCTCCAGGGCCTGAGAAGCTAATTCCCCCACATGCCCCTGTGCCCTCAGGGGTGCCTCCAAACACCCCAGACGCCGATAACTGATGCCCTTCCGAAGAGCAAAGGTCAGCCGTCGGCAAGCACTTCTTGCCGGGAACCCTTCGTTCAGGTGTCGCCCGATACAGAAGCCTCACGGAAACCCCACACAGACGCCGAAGGTGGGACTCTGACGCCACGGGCCCGGCTGAGGGCGCTCCAAGGACCCAAAGCCCAGAAAACGGGGGTCTGCTGGTGAGCAGAATCCGGGAAGCCCTGAGCCCTCGGCTGGGTCAGAATCCTCACACCGTCTGCCTGGGAACCTAGGGCCGAAGGAGACTATACAGCATCTTCTGGGGAAAAGTTTATTTTGTTCATTTCTCTTGCTTTGCACTTCTGCTGACCCACTCACTTAGCTCAGCGAACGGGTCAGCAGTTTTCTCTTCAGGATCGGAAGACGGACGTTTCCAACAGGAGGGACCACAACACAGAGCAGGAGGTCCGGGAAAGCCGCGAGTGCTGAGGCCAGGGGCCGAGGCTGACGGCTGTGGGAAGGTTTCGGGACGGAGCCTCACCTTCATCACGGCCCCCCTGTCTACGCTGCCTGCCCCCCCCCACCAGATGTGTCTCCCGGGAGCCTGTCACGGGCCATCGAGGTCCCCAGCCTCCGCTCTCCGATTCAACCGACAGGAAGGCTCGCGAGCGTGGGCTCTGGAGGAGAAGAGGCCCCAGCCACGGCTCTGAGCCGTGCACCTCTGGGTACGTTACCGTCCTCAGCTTCCCTTTCTTCCCACGGTTCTTCTCAGTGGGAGTTTGAGAGGTTAAATGAGGTCTTGTCAACTATCACATGATTTCACTTACATGGGGAATTTAAGAAACAAAACAAAGATCATAGGGGAAGAGAGGAAAAAACAAAACAAGATGAAATCGGAGAGGGAGACAAACCATACGGGACTCTTAACTCTAGGAAACACACTGAGGGTTGCTGGAAGGGAGTTTGGTGGGGGCTGGGGTAACCGGGGGTTGGGCATGGAGGGGGCACGAGAGGGAATGAGCACTGGGTGTTACACGCGAGTGATGAATCCCTCACCTCTAGCTCTGAAACTAACAATACACTGTATGTTAACTAACTGAATTTAAATTAAACTAAAAAAATAAAAATAAATGAAGTCTTATGTGTGGAGGCTTGGTAAGGGCTTGGCACACAGGTGGTGCTTAATAGATGCAGCTGCGTTCACACCAACCACGTGCCCAGGGACCAAGGGAGAAGTAGGGGCCGGACGTGCGGATCCGCATGGCCGCCTGCTCTCCTCGCTGCCGAATGCTCGGTCACGGACACCGGGAGAGTCATTTCAAACATGGACCTGGCAACATTTTTGTGAATCAAATGCAGATAAAAAGGTTTGTTCTACTGAAAAAAAAAAAAAAAAAGTTAAAAAAAAAAAGTTTGTTCTTACCCCAGCGACTAGGGGGCGCGTAACACGTTTCTGCCCCCCATGGAGACACCCAGAGGGAGCCCCACCATCACAGGAGGTGAGAGCGGCCCCTGCGTCCGCCGAGGAGGACACAGGGCTGGGCGCCAGGCTCCCCGTCCTCCCGGTCATGGTCATGGCACAGCCACACACCCTCACCCCTGTGAGGGGAGGCACCCCTGGGCCCCCAGGATGGCAGAAAAGGACGCCTCTGCCGCAGGGTAGGCGGTCACCTGTGTCGGTTCCTTTTCCATGTCCTTTCTCTGAACCTCACGCCCCCAACTCGAACAGGTCTCAGCCCAGCAGGAGCAGACGGTCTGTCTCCAGACTCGCCTTTCGCTCCTGCCTCCCAGGCCCTGCCCTCACGTCCCCCTCATGTCAAGGGGTGCATGAGCTCTTCATCTCTCCAAGTGCACTCTGGGGCCCCTCAGAACCCAGTGATGCTGGGGAACCCCAGGAATGGGATATCCTCCCTCACGTGGGGCTCCCCCGGCTCCTGCACCCCAAGCACATTGTCCCACGACCGCCTGGCGGCCAGTCCCACGCCCACCACCACACACCAAGGCCCTCTAGACCCTTCCATTGACCCGTTGATCCTGTAAAAGCCCTCGGGGTGGGGGGTGGGATGGGGAGGCCCAAAGCTCCTGTTCGCTTCAAAGATGCGCCAAGCGAGGCTAACAGCGTCTGTGGGTCTGCCCTCCCTGCGGCGCCCGTAAGGGCAGAGAATAGAGCCCAGGCCCTGGGTTCACACGGTGGTTTATAACGTCTGTAACATGCGACCCCCCCCCCACCCAAGCCATGCTAACACCTCTGCTCTCCCCAAGTCCTCAAGGCCTGTCCAGCTGTGAGAAGGATGGCCCGGGGCCCAGGCTACCTGAGCCGTCGGTGGACACGCTTGGGGCCACCGGCAGACCCCTTCTAAGCTGCTGCCCTCGTCTACACAGCAGGAACCAATACTAGCGGCTTCTCACTTGGCTAGAACGAGAAGCACACGCGAAAACGCAGAGACACAGGACCCCGGCCCAGCTCGGAGGACAGGCCCACGGAGCGCCCGCCACGCGGATCCTGTCACATGGGTCACCACGACTGTCCGCCGGCCTGGCAGCCGCACCAGTGCCCAGCAGCACCACCGCCCAGCTGCACCACCGCCCAGCAGCACCACCGCCCAGCAGCACCAGCGAGCTCCGGACCAGCGCAGCGCCCGCCCCGCGCCCAACGGACGTTTCCAGCGAAGCCTCATGAGGGTTTAGGGGAAACATAAAAGCCAAAGACACAGAGGTCACACAAGCACCGCCCTGAAGAAAGCAAATAAAATCTGATCTCGGTCCCCCGCGCAGCGTCTCTCCCCGGGGACAGCTACTCTGTCCCCGCCCCGGACGGTGTCGGGACTGCGGTACCTGCTCCGTCAGGAAGGAGGGCTTGTAGGCGCCGTCCGTGGACTTGTTGCCGGTGCCCCTCATGGACTTCATGTGCGACACGGCCATGCGGAGGATGGTGAGTTTGTCCGGCTTGCGGGCCAGCGCGCTGCACGTGGGCACCATGTCCGACAGCTCCGTGATGTACTGCGTCATCTTGTTCCGCCGCCGCCTCTCGATCTCGCTGTGGTTCTCTCTTCCCGAAAGCATAAGAACAGGGCAGGGGCGGGGAAAGAGACGCGTCAGAGCAGGGGTCACCGCCAGCGGGACAAAACGGGGCACATCCGCGAGCGCCAAGTGACCAGGAGCCACGCGCGCCCAGGGGCTGGCGCCTGGCATGCTCGCGGCGGCGCTCGGGGTCCGGGCGGCCCGTGTCCCTGCATGGGGGGAGGGGGGTGCACAGGCCGCCACGGGGACCTCCGTCTCCCCTCGGAGTGTGTCCCGAACCTGCCCTTCGTTCCCAAGCACCCAAGTACGCTCTCTAAGCACACAGTATTCTGGCGTTATCCTTCGGCCGCGGGAGGTGAGGCGGCCCGCGCTCCATCCGCGCACCGGGATCCGCACGCAGCGGTCCACGCACCAGGACCTGCACACTGCGATCCGCACGCCGGGACCCGTGCACTGGGATCCGCACACCCAACCCGCACGCCGGGACCCGCGCACCAGGATCGACACACCCGATTCACACACTTTGACCTGCACACCTGATCCACGCGCCAGGATCAACGCATCAGGATCCGCACCCCCGATCCACGCGCCGGGACCCACGCGCCGGGACCCACGCGCCGGGATCCGCACCCCAGATCCACGCGCCAGGATCCATGCATCAGGATCCACACACCCAATCCGCACGCCGGGACCCACGCGCCGGGATCCGCACACTCGATTTGCACACCGTGACCTGCACACCCGATCCACGCGCCAGGATCCACGCACCGGGATCCGCACACCTGATCTGCACACCAGGCCCTGCGCACCTGGACCCACACGTGGTGGGCGCGCTCGGACCTGCACACAGGGGGAGCTACCCCCGCGGGGATGTGTGCTTTCCTTTGGCCCCAGTGTGAGAAGCACCGCGGGGCCCCGCCATCCTTCCATCAGACAAAACTTTGCTCTGGGCCCCGCACATCTTCTACGGCCTAGGACAGGCTCTCCCCTGGCTCATTAACCGGCCCACAGCCAATTAATCATTAAAAGGCAGTGAAGGATTACTGAAGTCAATCTCTGTGGTGGGTTACGACAGAAGACTAGTAGAGAGGACGGTGGAATGTTTGCATCTTGCTATCACTACTTTTAGGATGAAAGAGTAGGTGCCAACTCAGCTCCACACCCCGGCACAATCTGTTACCTGGGTTTAAAGAATGGTCTAGAAAGACATGAGATGTCTGCAGGAGGACTTAGGGTCTCACTGGGGCTCCGAGCAGGAGAGGGACACGGACAGCACAGGGTGGATGAGGCTGCCTGCCCACCCCGTGTCTACCAAGTGGGCTGAACACCCACCCTCCCAACCGGGCAATACACCGGCCATTGGGCACAACCACGCGCCAGCCGTGCGCCAGCCGCACACACTGAGGGCCGCTGCCTGCGCCAGCAGGGGAAGGCAGGCCCACAGCGGAGCTCATGGCACTGGTACGAGCTGACCAGCCCGGTGGGCACTTTCCACCCTCTCCACCCCAGGAGCAGTGAGCCGGGCACTGCAGGCGAGGGGACGAGAGGAGACAAGGATCACTCATGCCCCTCCTCCAGCAGCCGGGGGGTTAACTAGGAGGGAGAGGAATTGCCTTGCACAGTCTAGAAATGAAGCCAGGATAGAGTTAAACCCTGTGAAAGTATGTGGAACATAAAAACCATGGGGCAGGAGGAGAAAGGACAGAGGCGGTGGCCCAGGGGGCCACAGGGCCGGAGGGGTGGGCCGAGACCAGGAAGTGTAGTGTGGGAGGAGACCAACGGGATCAGAAAGGTGCAGGCAGGCCGGGTGCGGGGCAGGCTCAACCCGGAAAGCAGTGAGGAACAGGGAGCATGAGAAGTCGGGGGGCTGCCTGAGCCCAGAGGGAAAGCTGGGAGAACCCACGAGCTGAGAGCTGAGCAGTGGGACCAGTGCAAATGCCCCGTGGCAGCACCCGCTCCTCAGGGCAGACCCCAGGGCAGGGAAGGATGCCCATTATTTAGGAGAAATGGCTCTTGGGTAATTGGACAGGGCTTGGTTACCATGGGGAGAAGAGAGGTAACCACTTGGTCAGGGGAGTCCCATGTGCTGCATCAAACTCCGAGTCGTTCCCTGGAAGATACAGGGAAGATCCTCTCCCTCCTCTCCGCCATTCCAAAGCAGGTAAAGAAGCCGCAGGAGCCCACCCAGACCTGGCCTTCCTCACCATCCCTCCCCTGGACCCTGCACCATGCACCCGTCACGGGAGGCATGGGGCACTGGCCCTGGGACTCCGGGAAAGGCTTGCTGAACTTGCCTGGGGCGCCCCCCACCCCCCCAGGCCAGCCTGCAGACAAGCAGGAGACTGTGCAGAAAACGCGGCCCGAGGCTGTGGAAGGGGGTATGGCACAGGGCAGGAAGCCTGGCCACTCGGGGATGGCGGTCACGATGCAGGGTGCAGCCCGCCCACCCCTCCGACCTCCTGCCCAGAGGCTCTCCTGAGGAGGCGATCGTGCCTCCTCCTCCCCGATAGCAGGAGGGGAGTTCTATCCTGCTGGGCTTTCAGGGAACACCCTTCCCGTCCCGGCCAGCCCTCCCCGGGCAGCAGGGCGGGATGTCAGGAGAGCCGAGAAGACCCGAGGAAAGCCATTCTGTGCAGCCCCACAACGAGGCTGGCCACGGGCCCTGGGAGGACCCATAGAGCCGTATCCAGGTGGGTGTTTCCCCGGCTCCCAAGGCTTCTCCGGAAGGGGCAAAGGAGGGCCCTCCCCGGGCAGCCGGCAGGCGCCCTGTCCCCCGAGCTCCACGCTAGGCAGTTTTCTGCAAGGTGGCTGGGAGGCACCCGTACGCTAGGCTGAAGGTAAGGTTCCTGTGCAACACAGAGAGGGAGGCGGAGAAAGCCTCATTCCTCCAGAGGGGCCAAGCCCAGCCTCTGATCACCCCTGCCCCCCCGCGGGACACGCCCCCTCCGTGTTTCTACAGCTGCTCCCAGCTGAGCGGCCTCAGCGATCCCCGCCTCTGACCCCCTGCAACCACGCTCTGTGGAAGGGGGGCCTGAGGCTCAGAGGTCACTTAGCGGGACCAGACCAGGCTCCTCACCACCCTGCTCCCTGGTCCTGGATCCGGAGCCAGAACGCCCCTGCCTGAGAGGAGCAGTTGCCGCATCACGGGGGACGGAAATGCCGAGCCGCTCCCAGAGAGACACAGCTCAGCACCACTGATGACCCCGGAGAGGACTTCCACCCTGACCAAGCCTGCTGCTATCCGGACACTCTCCCTGCAAGTCAAGCTTCGTCTCTGCAGGACGGAGGCGGAGGAGCGGGCAGCTGGACGAGGGGAGAAGGGCATCGCAACCGCCTCAGTCACACGAGCACCAGACATCGCTCCGGAGAGACGGCGGGCTCCACCGGACACAGATTTCCGTCCGAAGCATCTTGACCCTAATCCCAGCCCCGACCTACGGAAACCGGGCGTCCCAACCACACCCCTGCCCTTCTGGTTGCTCGTGGGCCGCCCTCTTCCAGGGTCAACCCAGCTTGTCGGCAACACCTTCCGGCTCATGAGACCCAAAGATGCTGGGGCACAGAGGAGTCTAGAAAGTCTGGGAACGTTCCTCTCGGGTCCGCTGAATCCCTCCTTGCTGTCAAGAGAGCTCCCGTGGCCAATGCACGTGTCCCACATGTGGCGGCAGGTCAGATGACAGAGGACAACCCTTGCTGCTTCCTGGCTGTCCTCCCCGCCTCAGAAGGACTTTGGGCATCTTCCGACCTAGGAACAAACTAGCCAGCTTCCTCAGCTAAGTCTAGAAGCTTCTCAGCACAGTCTGAGAATTCCGCTCCATCGGCCAGGAGAGATCCCGGCAGGACACGCCCGCCACGCAAATGTCTTCCCCCGTCCGCGGGGCTGTAATCACCACACCTGCCAAGGGAACAGGTGGTAAATCCACACGGAAGGGTTCAAACCAAAATACCATCACACCCCCGAAGTGGAGAAAGCGCGCGCCAGCGTCCAAACCACACAGAGTCAAGCGGGAAGTATCAGAGATCAGAGTAGGTGGGATGAAACACAGGAGGCCGTGCCCGGGGGCGGCTGCCCGTCACAACTCCCCCCTCTGGATGACGTTAGGGTCGCTGGCTACACTCCGCAGACGTAACCGAAACTCCGGCAGGCGGAGCCGGGTGCTGCAGGCGTCCCGGACGAGAGGCCACCCGACCGTGGGACCTCAGGAAGGTCACGTAGACCCACTCCCGAAGGGTGAGAGAGCCCTGTGACACCGCCAGGGTTTTGGCTCCGAGCTTACTGGTCACCCCACGCCCGTGGCATCACAGCCACAGCCTCAAGAGCGCCTGCGAGGTCGTTTGGATGTTTGGAGAAAGGGTACAGAACGAGCCCAAATACAGCAAAAATGGGGTCGACAAGAATGACGGCAGTGAGCACTCGGTTGTTCTAAGTCGTAAAGCTCACGTTACAAATATGTGTCTAACGGAAACGTTACAAGTACATTTCTGTTCCTTTCTTTTAACGAACCGCACACACACGCATACACACGTATATGTAAGTCACACGAAGGACACGGCATGCGGCTCTGACCGGTGGTGACAGCACGGAGGTCAGCTGTCCGTCCCACCGGGACGACAATACTCACGCCCCTCCCCACGGGCGGCAGCGGAGCGCAGCAGCGGGCGCAGGAAGAAACCCCGGACTCATCCGAAGACGGGCTGCCGGGGGGCGGGCCACGAAGGAGGAAGATGGTCTGAACCACAGAGGAGGGGGCTGGACCTCTCCTCCAGGGGGGCTCTCGGTCTTGCTGGGTGGGATGGGTGCTCACCACCCCCCAGGTGGGCTGGGGCACCCATCCCGGGCCAGAGCCAGAGGGTCTCGGGGCTGGCCTCCCCAGAGGGTCTGCCCCACTCCCAGAGGCCAGAGAAACTCCTCTTTGGAGAAAGGCTTTGCGCTGTGTGATGGGTTTTCCTGGAGACGGAGAGCCTGTCACCCTCCGCCGTGGGGGACCATGACTGGGCAACGGGGACTCCTCGAGGCGCCCATGAGGTCAGGCTGCCCTCCCCAGACTCAGCCTAGGAGAAAGGTCGCTCTGCACCCCTGCTCCTCCTGGCCTCTCTGGCCAAGACGCCCCTCCCGAGACACGCAGGCCCCCCCGTCTCTACCAGCCTCGGGGCCCTCGTCCCTGCGGCCCATGGGCTGCACCAGCAGACGCCGCACAGTGCAGGGGACCGGCACCAGCACGCCAGCAGGCTCGGTGTGAGGGGGCAGGTCGCGCACCCTCCAGCGGACCTCCGCCAAACCCCCGACAGCTTCAGCGTCCCCTGTGTGCACACGGCTCCCGGCCGCTCCCCTCCGCTCCGTCCCCCTTCCTCGTCGGGGGTGGGCGAGGCTAACACCGTGCCCGAGACGGGGGTCTGGGGAGCCCAGGGTGGACCCCGAGGTTGCCTCCAGAGGAAGGGGTGGGAGAACGGGACGGCCCAACGGCCGCTGCCGACGGCGGCTCCCTTCTGTGAGTGTCCAGTCGCCCCCCGCTCTCCCACGGGATCGACCTCACGCCTTCCCAACTCCTGGCTTCGCTCTGGCCGCTCTGGAGCTGGGCCTGGGGCTCAGCCCCCTCAGCTGTCCTCTCCTTGGCGCCCACCGTTGGGGCCGCTGTCCCCCCGCTGCACCTGAAGGTCCTCCAGCCCTCGTCTGCGGGCCGTGGGCATCCCTGGGATCCAAGCAGGGGGCCGTCGCTCTAAGAAAACAGACGACTGACCTCCTCTGTGACTGTGGCCATATTTCCCGGAGAAGAACTGAGACGGGAGGTCTGAGGGCAGGCAGGACGGTCGAATTTCAGACCACCCTCGAGGAAGCCTGGGAAAGTCGGCTGGGCAGGCCTCAGGGCAGGGAAGGCACAGCTCAGCCTCCGCAGCCCCGAACCGCGCCGGGGGCCATCCCAGCACCTCGGCCACCCTCCTTCACGGGGCCAGCCGGAGGGCCTCTTCAGGGCTGAAGAGCAGACGGGCAGGGGGGCAGAAGCTGCCCCCGACGGGTAGCGCACCACGCTGGTGGGAGGGCACCCCTGCAGATGCCCTGCCGCTCCCCTTCATGGCCGCTGTGGCCCCTCGCCCAGGGGAGGGTGGGGGTGGTCCGTGCCGTGGCCCCAACCCTGAGGGGCTCAGGTGCACCCACCGGCTGACGGGTCTTCGGCCACTCCCCCCCGGGAGATGGTGATGTGACCCCAGGATCCTGCAAATTCTCCCAGAAACAGCAGCGAACGGCGCACACCCGTCCCGTCCTCCCTCCGGTTTGTCCGCAAGGGGGCAAGGCCGCAGCCTTTAGAAGCCTCAGTCTGCGCTCTGATGCGCTGACGGCCTGAGCGGACCGCGGCCCAGAGGAGAAGGATTGTCTCTTAATGCGGGGCCTGCAGACAGTGAGCTCCTTGTGTCCGCACAGTGACTTAACCACGGACACTGGTCCTCGGTGTCGAGCGGACATCCCTCTGTGTCTCTCCTCCTGTTCGTCCGGAGACCCCAGAAGTCATCATTTCCTGAGCTCAACATGGTCTAGAATGTTATCTCGAGGGGGATCCTGACACGGAGACACCAAGAGTCCTCCCGTCCTCAGGAAGGGAGGCTGTGGGAGGTGAGCAGACCAGGGGGGTGCCCGTGCCCTCATCCGAGGCTAGCTCTGCTTCGGGAACGAAGCTTTTCCCAAGAAGCGGGTGCCATCCAAGCTGAGGCTCTCTCGGCACCGGGGGACAGCACCCCATGCTTCTGTTACCCAAACTCATGTCTTGTTCTGATGAGAAAACACAGGGTCATCAGCACCGCACAGCAGTCACCGTGTCCTCTCTGCTGTCTCCCTGAGCGCTGGGGGGGACATACACACTGTGGGTCCTACGGACATGTGACTCCGGGAGGCCAAGGCAACGGGACGCCTACACCTCTCCAGTCCAGGGGGCCCGGGGGGAGCGTACTCAGTCACTGCCACGGGGTGAGCAGACCAGGGGGTCCACGGGCCCAGGGCTCCCCAGGGACATCGTTCTAAGAACTTTGAAAAAATAACCCAGAGCATCATTCCAAGCTGTGAAGTGCAGAGAGCAGAGGAAGGGACCCATCACCCGGGGCAGGGGTTCAAGTTCGTCAGCAACCCGGTGTTAGGACTGCCTGGAGTTGAGGACGGATGTCCAGGCAGGCCCCTCCGTGAGTGACCAATAGAGAGGGGCACTCTGCTAAGATTGATGGCGTGATCCGTGCCTCTCTCAACACTCCCAAATCCGACTAACTTCAACCAAACAAAGCCAGAAAAAAAGAGAGAAAGAGGACCAGTCTGCAGGGTTGTCTCTGCCTTACCATACCCGATGGACAGACCACCACCTACCCCGTGACCCCCTGTCCTCTCAGGGACACAGTCTGCACTCAGGTCAGCCCCTTGAGCCCGGCTCCCACGCTGTCACACGGCCGGTGAGCAACACGGCTCTGAGGCCCCCACGGGGCAGTCTTACAGCCCGTGCCCAGGACGGGGCCACCCCGTGTCCTTACGGGGGCTGCACCGCCCGTAGCAGCAGAAGAGGCCATACCTTGAGAGTCTGTCCCAGACTTGAGCTCTAGCCTGCGTCACCATAAAGCTCGGCGGTCACTGTCTCAGTTAAAGGCCAACCCAGCTAATACCCCGTTAGTGACATTTTGAGGCCAAGCGTCCTCCCTCGGTGACATCGGCCGGGCATGGCCCATGCCGGATCACCCGCAGGCACAGGACGAGGGGCAAGCAAGGGCTCTGATGACAGGCAACGGCTTCCTCAGCAACAGAAGACCCTGAAATCCCTGCGATCGCCCCGCAGAGACGGCTAGCCGCTGGCCTCTTGAAGACCAAGGAACGTAAACTCACCTTGAAAATTTGCTGGGTCCTTCTCCGTCTTCATCGTCAAAGTCCATCCTGAAAAGCCAAGAGCACGAGGAGCTTCAGTACAGACAGAACATTTCACGGGCGACCCGAGGGGCTGGCCCCACCCAGGGGGCCTCGTTCGGCCGGCCAGTCCCAGGCCCAGCCCTCAGGAAACACCACCTGCGTTTCGCCCTTTATCTGATGCTCCGCTGTCAGCAGGCTCAGAAAGCTCGTGGGGAACCGGAGGCTCTCGGGGCTCTAACGTGCTGCCGGACGACGTGGCCACTCTGGGTGAGTCAGAGAGGGGCGTTCCAGGCCACTGTCCCCTAACGTCCAAACCCAAACAAAGGCTTGGGGACCGAGAAACAGTCATCTGGGCCCGGAGCGACCCGAAGGACCCGCCTGCTCATTAAAACTCACCCAATACTCAGAACCCACTTCCCTGAGCCTCTCAGTATAAACATAAATGAAAAAGTCTTGATGGGTATGTGTTTCACTAATAGCCCAAAACTGTCCTTCTCGAAACACCAGTCCCCTCTGAGGTCAGTTAACATTACCCCGAAGACGCTGGGGTAATTCATTAGTAGGAACTGTACCCGGAACTTCTTCCAAGGACAAAAGGCGAAACAGCACAGATCTCCCCGTTCTCTGGGATGTTCAGGGGAATGCTCGGGGGGAACGCCCCGGAGCCACAGCATCGCCATCCCGCTCTCAGTGGACCCGAGGGGCCAGGCGATGTGCAGTCCCATGGGCTCCACACGGAAGGGAGGCTGGCCTGCCCGGCAGCCGGCACAGAGAGCTGAGCCCAGGAATGAGGGTCTGCCGGCCTCGTGGGGAACGGGACCCCCACCCCCGGCTCTAGGTGGGTAACGGTGACTCGGGGAACGAACAGGAGGCCCAGGGCACAAGGAAGGGCCAGGGTGCAGAGGCAGAGCTCTGCCCACATGCATGCACACACACACACACGCCCACACATACATACACACACAGAGACACACGTGCATGCACATGCACCCACACGCACGTGTGCACATGCACCCCCCACACGTGTATGCACACACACGTGCACATATACACCCACGCACACATACATGCACACGCAGACACCCACCCACCCCCACACACACACAGGAGAGGACCCTTATGAGACACGATCTTCTCTCAGCTGGGCACTAACTCGGGGAACTTAGGAACTGGATTTAAGACAAAGGAGTATCTTCTTCTTTAAAATGGGACCATTCACTGATTTTTGTTTTGCATATGTGCTGGGTGGCCACGGCCCAAATCTGGGCACCCGTCTGTCTGGGATGACCGGAGGGACTAGAGTCCCTCATTTCCAGGCACGTGGGCCACACGGGCTTCCAGAAGCAGAAGAGCAAAGGCTAAGTTAGAGGAGAGCAGGGACAGGCGACAGCAGTGAAAACGGACACACCACGGCCCCTGGGGCCCAGCAGGCCGGGAGGACACGCGGTTGGGAAGGGAGAGGAGAGTGAAAGACGGCGCGCACATCCTGCAGTGACACACGGCCCCCAGGTGGCCGCGGGAGACCCCCCTGCACTGTGGGCAAGTGGGGACCAAACGCAGGGACTCCCGCTCGGAGCGAAGCCATCCGCAGCCTACGTAGCCACCACGCCACCACTTCCCCTCTACCAGAAGTGACAGCGTCACTGACCCACCAAAAATGCCCCGGGGCCACAGAGCCGTGGAGCCACACTGACCCCCAGTGCTCACCGCGGGAACAGCAGCACACGGACATGACCCAATCCCCAGGGCCACGGACATGACCCAATCCCCGGGCCACAGACATTTCAGAGTTGCGGGAAAGAAACTGCATTTTCAAAATTCCTCAGGACGTATGTTAGCAGGTGGCAAAGCCTCGCGTGAGCGTGAGATGCCAGCACAAGTTCACGGGAGGGTGATAACCGGGCTCTGGCAAGGTGCCATGTATCGGTCAGCCCCTTGGCCTCATCCTGCAGGATTTTTGGGGTGTTCGGGGTGAAAAGCATCCCGATTTTCCCGGAGGTGAGAGCATCCCAGGATGCAGGCCTTCAGTGCTAAAACTGGGAAAAACCCAGGCCAACCAGGGTGGTTGGTCTCCCTGGTTTTCGGGAGGACCATTGTATTCTTTACCCTGGACCCTGATCACCCAGACAGGCGGGGACACGGTCCCACTGAGGCCAGGTGAGCTGTGGCTCCGTGGAGGGAGCCGAGGGTGTAAGGAAGGGGCAGCCCTGCTCTGGAACCAGGGTTTCCTGGTGTCGGGGGGAGCTCGGGTTTGTCTACAGAAACTTAGAGACCACGAAATGGGGCCTCCCCGTCCGTGCATAGGAGGTCACACACGTGCAGTGATCAGATTCCGTCATTCGGAAGAGCGTGATGTGGGCGTGAGCCCCGAAGAGACATCAGTCCACGGACGACTGGTCAGGTCCTCGGGGCGACGCCCCTGACCCCACCAGTCTCGCGCTCCTGGGGGCGCAGGTTCCTCAGAGCGTCACCCCCCAGGACACTGCCATGGCCGTCCATCACCACGGCCGATCCCCTGCTTTAACCGTGCCCGTAATAGCTGGGCTTCTTTCTTCTGCTATAAAAACTCTAAGTAAATCATCCTTTGTTTTATGTCTCTTACGTGCCTCTATTCCCCTGAAGCACCTGGCTAATGAGAGAAACCCAGCTACGACTCCGACGTCCCACTGTGTTCACGCTGAAGAATTCGGAACGACACGTGGATGCTGTGAGAGTCTTCAAAGGATGGGCTGAAGCCGCACTGCCTCCCTTTCCTGTCAATGAGCGAGAATTCTCGGTTGATAAAACACCAGGAAAGCACCTCTGAACCTGGAACTAGTCAAGAGTGTGCGACGGGAGTCCCCAGGACCGGGACTGGGTAACAATCACGCATTATCGAAGGGCCGTCATCAGACGCTCTTAGGAAAAGGGCAGGTCCCGGAGCGGCAGCACCGGAGGGCCCTGGGCCACCCGAGGCTCCGGCTAACAGCACGGGCGGTCACGGGAGCAGGAACAGAGCTGCCCGAGACTGGCCCGGCCCCCGCGGCCACAGCGGAGCCAGAACAAGCATCTGGCTTTGGGGGCAGAGCCCGTCCCACCCCCGCCACTGTCCCCTTCCCCAGAAGCGGGCCCCAACACCCTGGTGCTGAGATCGGGGAGGTCTCGACAGACAAGAACAGGGTGCCTCGCGTCCACTCCTCTCTCCCGAGCGTGTGGAGTCACTTTTCAAAGAATCTGAAACTCCGGCACCTTCACCTTGTGTCCCGGGGCCGGCGGGGCGCTCAGCTTGCCGACGCCCTGGGGGAGGCCATCAGGGGAGGGGGAGCACGTTCAAGCCCGAGGGACCCACAGGGATGGGCCAGGCAGGCGGCCAGTGGCCCCCAAATCTGCCAGGGGGCAGCTCTGCGGGGCTGGAAGCACTGGGACGGGGGGGAGGCCAGCCCCGGCAGCCGGGTTAGGGACGGGGGCAGGAAGCAGATCCTCGCCTCTTGCCCGTTCCCCCCCACAACCCCCCCCCCGCTCCGAGCCCTCTGTCTCTCCAGCGCCCCACAGGCTCGCACGGCGTTTAACTAGGTGTTTCGGCTGCTGGGGCGTAATCAGGAGCAGACACGCCGCGTCCGACGGCAGCTGGGAATTATCCTGCGAACAGCCCCGCGCAAGTGCACGTTTCCCCGCCTAGACCCAGAAGAGAAGCCCCTCGGTCGCTAGGGTTTAGCAGAAGGAACCGGCTTGCGAGCTCCCTCCCGGTGACAGGGAAAAGCAAGCAGGAAGTTCCCCTGAAGGAGGACAGTGGGGGCCAGGCCTCCTGTCTGCCTTAAAGGGCCCACGCCGTGCCTACACAGGTGGCCAGCGTGTCGGCCGCTGCTGTCCCTGCCGTTGAATCTCTCGTGTCTTTTCTTGATGTTTGACTCCCGTGGCTGGAGGTGGGATGACCTCCAGGCTCTGTGTCAGCCCACTCGGGGTCCTCCCCTACCTCCCGTGCACGCCGTGAGTGTGTGTGTGCGTGTGTGTGTGTGTGTGCGAGCACGCATGCGTGTGAGATCAGGTAGGCAAGGGACAGCCGGGGACAAAGTCTTCAGAAAAGAGCCTGATCCATGTCCAGTCATCAGCCAGGTAGGCCAGTGGAAGTCAGGGCCTGGCCGTGGGCTAGGGTTGGCTCCGGGGCCAGCAGCCCAGCCCTGCGCACAGACCCCCCAGCACCGTGCGGGGTGGGAGGAGCGAGCACAGGAACTCCTGATGGGGGCCCAGAACCGGCCCAGAGGGGCTGCTCGCCCTGCCGAGAGGGGTTGGCCTGAGCATCTCTGCCCGTGCCAGACCCTGCCCCCACCTCCCTGTGCCAGCCTCTCCGGAAACAGGAGTGGGCCCGCCCCGGCGTTCTGTCTCCCGGGAACGGAAGTGAGAGAGTACACACATTGAAAATAATCTTAAAACACCTGGACTGTGTGAAGAGACGTCAGCACGCTGACATGTCGACAGGGCCCGTCTCCCCGCAGCGGCACAGATGCGCACAGCTCGGCGCCCGTTGGCTGGGAGAGCTGCTTCCGACAGGACGGCGGTGGGGGGGGGGGGTTTGCAGGGAGACCCTGGACTTGAGGATCTGCCCAGCTGGGCCCCAGGCGCCGACTCAGTGTACCGAGGGCCCGCCCCGAGCACCAGCCCCCCGCCCGCTGCATCGGCCCCTGGGGAGGGAGCCCTGACTCCGGGGAAAGCTGGCGCGGGGGCCACTGAGCTCGGTGTCTCAGCCCTTCGCACACTCTCAGTACGAACCCAAGGCTGAGACCCTCCTCTCAAGACCGTGGAGCGCACACAGCAGCGTTCCCCCCGCGATCCAGACTTGCGGCGAGGGTACGCACCCCACTCCAGGCCTCCCCGTACGCCCGTCCCCCGCCCCTTCCGGAGCCACACTGGGCAGAGCCACACTGGGCAGAGGGATGCAGGTCCGGAGCACGGCCGGCCGGCACCGGAGCCCACCCTGCAGGCCTGGGGCTGGGGGCAGTGCGCTCCCTGCTCCTGGGGAGCCCTGGGCTGTCGGAAGCGGCACTAAGGGGAGAAGCTGGCTCTACTTCCCGAGAACCGTTATTCTCCAGTTCATTGAAAAACACACGGATGCGATGTGGAGAGGGGCCCGGGGGACAGCGGGGTGTGAATGCATAGGTCTCGTTGTCCCTGCAGGGACTTTTGTTAGCTGGCTGGTGTTTCCGTCTGGAACTAGAGGAGCCACAACCATGAGCAGATGTGGTTTTGGGGTCCATCAGCCCAAGGGCAATGTCCCCGTGGCTTCTGGTCCTGGCATGTCCCACCGTCAGCGGCTTTACCAGCAATGCAGTGCATGAGGCACACCCCTGGCCTTCGGCTGCGGGGCCAGAGGGGCCGATGTTCTGAGAGTTCCCGCACACCAGCCGGCAGAGACCGGCTTCCCCGGACACACGAGCGATGGGGCCTCCTCGTGACCCCCGGGGGCTGGGGCTCAGGTCCGCAGCGCTGCCCTCGGCTGGCGTGCTCACACAGGGGTCCCCATGAGCTCCCTGCTCCCAGAGACGGCCTGAGCAGGGCCCAGCAGGACCATAGAGCCCGTCCCCACCAGGAGGCAAACAAGCAGGAGGCCCCCGCTGGCCGCTGGGGCGGACACGTAGAGGCAAATCACATGCATACTTGGGGATCTTGCAAAATCTCAACAAGCAGGCAGACCGCTGAGCTTTTACTCTCCGGGAGGGGAGAGACAGCATTTCCCTGACAGGTGGAGTGTTGGGCAACAGGTATAAAGCCGTTCCTGGAAACGCTGTTTGCTCACCCAGAACGCCGCTTTCCTCCCCGGGCGGGCATGGCCCCGGCCATCCTCACGGGTCCGGTGGCCGCCATGGGGGCCACAGGCAACGTCACCGATCCAGGGATATCAGAAGCCATTTCTGGAACACAGCAAAGAAGAGAGGGTTTATCAGTGCCGGGAGCAAGCAAGAAACTCGTCCAGTGGTCCCCAAAGCAGCAGGCGCAAGGAGAGCCCATGGCCCTGGGGCCACTCAGCCTGGGCTGGTTATGTGACTCAGGGGAGCCCTTCCCCCAGCGGGGCTCCACCCTCCTGCTTCGGAACAGGACCCCATCCCAGGCAGAAGCCCCACGCTCCGTGTCAGTGGTTAAGAAGAGCGCGGACTCGCAGCTTTCAGAAGGGACGCCAGGTGACCCGGCGGCGGGTAAGACTCCCCCGGCTCCAGGCAGCGTGGCCAGAGTCCGAGCAACCTTCCAGACGGAGCAAACCCACAGGAGTCGGGTGTCTGTCCCCTGTGGCCAGGACCGCGGTGAGCTGCCTTCACCCTGGGCCCTTGCCTGCACGTGGAAAGGCTGTTTCCCATCCTGAATCCTCAGAGCCGTGACCAAAGGGCCCCGTGCGGCCCCAGCACTCATGGCAAGGCCAGCGAGTGCCCACACAGACTCCACGACGGCCCGTCCGAGGGGCCCGGCCCTCCACAGCCGGGCCTCCCCAGGATACGGACTACTGCCGGGATAAGCAGGTGTGGGGTTAGAGTCTCGCCTTTCCTGGCCCCACGACCCTGGGGCACTACTTCTTACGAGCTAGAAGCTTCTGGAAGCTCGTTGAGGCCATGTCGAGCATGCCCAGTTTCGGCGAAGCCACACAGTTCAAGAACTTCCCTTCCTCCTTGCGGAGGGTTCTTCAACCCAGGCACCACTTTCCTCCAGATATTAAATAGCAAAATAAATATTCAAGAGTCCTCTCCGACGCTGCCTCCTGCTCTTGAGGGAAACTCCCCCAGGGCTCGCCTGCCCCAGCTCGGCTCTCACACAGCTCAGAAGGGACGCCACGGTCTACGAGAATGTATTTCAAGAAAACGGGTCAGGATAAATAAGGGAATCCGGGCCCTTGTCAGGGGGACGGGCAGTGCTCACACGGGGTGGGCCTCTGCCCTCTGCCTCCTTCCAGAAACCAGGGAGGCACCGGACAGCTGTCCCACGTAACATCCGAAGACATCGTGTTTAATAAACACATTCTAAGACCAACTCAAACTATTCCACTGAAAACTTTTGAAGGAGAATTCTCGAATACTGACAGACAACATCTTAATTTAGCCGCTCTACTCTGTTCACAAAAACTGGAGAGCTGTTACAGTTGCTGGGTTGGTTTTTTTTAACCTACTGCACACAACTGCGAAGTACTCAAGGGAGAAAAATCCATTTCTTAAAGGAATCCTCTCCCCTTGCAACAGTTTCAACTTAATCTGAAACAGATTAAGTCCACTGACACCTCCCCCCAAAGTGGAGGGCAGAGCAGCCACCAGCACGAACAGGAGTGAGGACAAAAGTCACCACTTCCCAAAATAAGCCACAGAGAACCTCAGTCCCTTACGACTCTCCGAGAAAAAGGTCCCCTGGTTCAGCAAAGTAGGAAAACCACACGCTTGTCCTTGGAGATTCCAACATCCTTTAAAAACGTACTGAGAAGTCCTGTATCAGGAAGTTGCGCTTAACTTTGATTAGACCGGTGTATCATAAAAGGGGGGAAAGGTGGGGGAGACAATGTGTAGTTTAGACAAAACGACAGTCATCCAATTTTACTTTAGGAAAGCAAAAATATTGCTTTTGTAATACAAGTTACAGAAAGTAAAGCGCCATGAAATCCAGCTACGAGACGAGGGCTTGGGAACACCTGCCGTCCAATCCCGTCCTCGGACAACTGCTCACGCGTGGTCAGGGCAGGGCGGGTCCGGTCTTCCCCGCACGTCGGCATCCTGTCTGCTCCCCGGGACCCTCCACGTGGGTCGGCCTCCGCTGCCCAGCAGAGGGGCCGGCTGTGTGAGGGAAGGCCCACGACCACCTGCTCCCAAAGACCCCACTGAGCACACCCCAGAGCCCCCCACGCCTGTGCGGGACAGGAGGGCAAGCTGACAGGACACCAGCAGGCTCTGCCGTGGGACACGGTGCCCTTCGTGGAGGCGACGTGGCAGGCGGGTGTGCTGAGACAGCCCGATTCTTCACCGGCAACGTGCAGCTGTCACCAAGCGCCCTCAAGCCGGGGCTGAGGCCTCCCATCACAGGGGAAAGGTGAGAGGCTCCCACCGGCCCAGGGGTGCGACGGCGGCAGCGGCGGCGGCGGTGGCCCAGCACCGGAGGCCAGTGCCAGGCGTCCAGGAAATCCTCTCCTCCCAAGACTCGGTGTTTCCTCCTCATCTGTCTGCACAACCCCCTTCGGTAAGGAAGAGAGAACTTTGGCGTATGTTCTGAAAACACTTGATGGCATTTTTGTCCAGTCCGCCACTTGCTCTTAAGGTGGAGAGTCTTCATTAGTGCGAGAGAAAGCTTTCGGAGGGAGAGGCTGAAGGAGAGGCGCGGGTCAGCTCCGGCCGCTGTAACACAACGGACTTCCGTTTTCTCACGGTCTGGGGACTGGGAAGTCCGAGGTCAAGGTGCCAGCCAGCTCACGTCCCGGCGGCCGCCCTCTCCCTGGCTTGCAGACAGCCACCTCCTCTTCGTGGCCTTGACGTCCTCCTCTCAGCAGGCCACCAAGCCCACGGCCCTCTCCTCACCGCCTCACTTCTCCTCAGTTACCAACTAAAAGCTCTTCCTTCAGATTCGGTCACACTAGGGGCTGGGGCCTCGACACGGGAATTTTGGGGACATAATTCAGTCCTCAGCAGAAGCAAAGGTCACTTGTCCCAAGCTCAGTTCATTCGGGAATCCTTCTTCTACCTACGAGGGCCGCGATGTCCCACGTTGTGTTTGAACGTGGCTCTGCCTCGAGCGTCTCGGTGTCTCCGCCGGTCGCCGTGGTCTGTGCTTGCTCTCGCCACACCGCCCTCCGGTACCAGCAGGGGACCTTCTCCCGCTGCCCTCACCGTCCAGTTCCCTCCTTTCTTCTTCCCGGTTGATTCTTCCATTTAGATTCCAGAACACTGGGGCGCCTGGGTGGCTCTGTCAGTTAAGCTTTTGACTCTCAGTTTGGGCTCAGGTCATGATCTCAGGGCCATGAGATCACACCCCAGCCCCACATCTGGCCCTGCACTCAGGGCTCAGCATGGGGTCGGCCCGAGATCCCCTCCCCCCTCCCTCCCCCGTCACTCCCCCCATCACAGCCGCAAAGGAGCCGCTTCTCTTCCCACCCTCGCCGTTCTGCGTGTCCCCCTTCCAAAAATGCACATGCCCGGCTGAAGGGGGTCTAGGGTCCCCATCCTGTGTCCTGCCATCCCACCGAATTCTAGCTTGTTCTAATCATTTTTTGGTTGATTCTTGTGAACTTTCTAAGTTCACAAAGCCTGTGGACTCCAAGGAAGGATGCTATGTTCCTTTCCAACAGAGAAATGTTTCGTTTCTTTTTCATGTCTTATTTCATTAGCCAGAACTTCAGAACAATGTTCAGTAATAATGGCCCAGACCTGGGTAACCCAAGACCCTGGGCTTTGCCGTCAAACATACCTGGTGTCAAATCACAACTCAACACTTCCCAACTATGACAGTGACCAGGCCACTCTGGTCAAAAAGTCACGATAACCCGAAGGGTCGTTCTAAAAATTAAGAATAGCGCATGTGCAGAGCCCAACACAGGGCCTGGGAGGAAAGAAATGCCGCTCATGAAACAATGATTAAAATGGTCATAATTATGGTGCTGGTGAGCAACCTTGCTTGGGCCTTGATTGAACGGGATGACCAGCTTGTTTAAGATAGAAATGCTTGTTTGAGATAAGGAAATCCGCTCCTATTCCTATTAAGGTTTATTTCAGGAATAAACCTTATTTATTTTGTCATTTTATGAAATGCCATTTTGGTCACTGAAATAGTGTTCTGGATTCCAATAAGCCAAGTGGAAGTTTCAATCAATGAGACTAAAATTCACTTTTCTAAAGGTTAAACCTCAGTGTCTTTCAGGAGCCACCCTCCGTGCATTCCCGTAAAAGACATTACGGAAACGTGTTTCTCTCCTCTGTAACCCATGCCCGAATCCCGTGGGATCAGCTGTCGGCCTTCCTTGGAAAAGTGGACACCTGCTCCCCAAATCTGGCAACTTTTCTACGTGACTTGACTAGAAGGGAGGATAACTCCTGGGATGTCCCCTCGGGAAAGGCAGATGGGGGAAGGTCTCCCATCAGGTCAGAGGTGAGGGTCTCCGAGGCAGGGCTTGAAGCCACCTTGTAAGCACACTGTAGATTTGCTCCAAGTTCACCCCAAAATGAAGGAAAGTGGAACCTAAGCGTTGCACCAGGCAGAGGGGAAATGAACCCAGATGCCCGCCGCCCTCCCCTGCCCCTGCGGGGCGCACGTGAGCTCTGCCTTTCCGAGGGTGGCGCTGGCAGCATGGACCCTGAGACCCAAGCACGTCCTAGCGTGGTGTGTGAGGCTACCTGCCTGGGACGGGACCGGAAGCCAAATGCAGGGACAGCGGCGTGTTACCGTGGCCCTTTCTGGGGTGGGAACCTGAGTGGGGTTTTATGTTCTCTTCAAAGCTCTTTCCGTTTTTGCATATAGGTTTTTTTTTTTTTTTGCAATGAACATGTGTTACTTTAATGTGAGTCTAATGATGTGTTAATTTAATGACCACGGCGAGAATAACAAACATCTTCCGAGGGTTTCTGGTAGAAAATATGGTGAAAAGCATAGACATCTGGAGAACGAGAAGCGGCGAACAAACAAGACAAAGAAAGGGGAAACCCTTTTCACCAACAGGACGGGCCGACAACAGAATGGATGGGCTTATGGATAATGATAAAAATCTTATATGCCAATAATTAAAATATTTTTGCATGAAGACGGCAAGGTTTATGTTGGGTGCCGACCACGTTCTGAGCTGTTCACATGTGTTGGTGCTCCCCCGTACAAGACAGGAGTAAACTCAGCCCATTTTAGAGATGAGGGATGTGAGCGGAGAGAGGCAGGAGCCACACAGCCGGTGAGGGGCCAAGCGGGCTCTCGTGCGCCCGGCCAGCCACCATAGGGCCCTCACCACACAGGGTGCCCGGACAGAGCCTGGGCAAGCAGCCCGCCCTCTGCCGGGGCGACAAGGGACGTCCTGAGGTCAGAAGCCCAGACAGAAAGTCATGTGATGTGCAGGAAACCTTCATGTTTTGGGGTCACTCCATCTAGCCCTGGGGTCGTGGGCAAGCGACTTATCCTCCCTATGCTGCAGAGTCCCCATCTGCGACATCAGGAACTCTGCTACGTTCTCGTACCCTTGTTTGGGGGATTGAGGAAGGTCACTGATGTGGGACGCCCGGCAGAAGTAATTTCCACTCTGCCCTTTTTTCCCCCAAGAGAAGGCTGTTAAAGCAGACGTTGTGTGCGCGTGTGCGTGCGTGTGTTTCCGGAACCCTTGAGCACATCACCTGTCTGTGCCTCCGCTACTAACTACAAAAGGGGCCTCCTAGCGGGAAGGACCTCAGGAAGTTGTTTGGAAGATGAAAGAGGCTCATATCCGTAGTGCCCCGGAGTGATGCTGGGCACAAAGTATCAGTTCATTTAAATGTGGCCTAAGTCAACACACGCGCACACACACACACACACACACACACACACACGCCGACACAACCTGCCGCCGTCGTCTTTACTGTAACGAACTAAGTTGCTTCTGTGATTTCCGTTTTACACGCTGGGCCACGAGCGGGGACGGCGCGGAGAGGCCTTCCCGAAGGCTCAGCGGCCCCGCTCACGACACGGCCCTGGGAGGCCGCGGCAAGAGGCCGTGAGGAGGGGGAGCACAGAGGAGACTGCTCCGGGCCATCCCTCGCACCACCACCCTGCACGGCATGGGGCCTCCAAACCCCCAGGGGCCCAGGCACCACGGCAGGGAGCAGGGAGGGGGGTCTGCAGACAGACCCTGAACGTGCCCGCTCCCGGCCTCCCCGACCTCTCCCCTGCCCGGGGCCCCACAGGGCTTCACACGCAGACGCACACGTGAGCCCCGTCCCAAGCCTGCCACGGACACAGCCCACGGAGCGCCTCCGCGAGCAGGTGCACCCGTGGGGCTCAGAAGCCCCAGGCCCCAGTTTTCTGGGGCAACCCCAGCAGCCGCAGGGGAGGGAGGCCCATGGTCCTCACCCTGACCTCCCCATGCCAGTGAGGGCTGACCACGCGGAAAAAGGAGAGTCGTCTCCCGCAGCATGGAGCCAAGAGCGCCTCCTACTGACAGAACGTTACGCAGCGACACTTAAATCGAGGTTGGAAACCGGTTTTCCATCGTACAAATGGAAGTCGGTCATGTGGAGAAGTTACCCGCTCCCCTTGTGTCTCACCCTGAGGCCTCCTGGCCTCCCACGCAGCCCTCCACAGTCAGACCTCTGACCCCGTCACCTGCTAGAGAGCTGCCCGTCACAGGGCCCCTCCCCTGCCAGACCCTCTCTGGGGGGGACCCCCCACCCGCCCACCTCCCTCCTCAGCTTGCAGGAGCACCGCTGCCCCCTCCCGCCCCCAGGCCCCACCTTCTCGGCCTCCTCTGGGCCCCCTCCACATCTCCCCACCTCTCTTCTCCCCAGGGCACCTCTTCTCATTCAGGAGCGTGGCCACGATCCCACACACAGCTGTCAGATCCTGCTGTTACCCCCCAAAGATCTCTCCATCTCTGGGGTCTGCTGCTGGCCCCCGCTCAGGACCTCCTCCCTAGGCCTCCCCACATCTACTCTCCCTCATCCATCCTCGTGGAAGCCAGATCTGCCGAGGCCAGCCTTTGCTTCTATCCTCCAGCGGCTTCTCTGTGCTCCTGGAACACACGTGGAGCTCCCTGCCACGATCAGCCCATCCCCACGTGGCCAGGCTGCCGTCCACCCCTCCAGCACACCTCCTGAGATCCGGCTACACTGCTCCGTCAGCTTCTTGAACACACCACATTCCCACCCACCTCAGGGCCTTTGCACCTGCTATACCCCAGGGGAGGAAAGCTCTCCTTCCTTCTTCACTGAGCTAACTCCCAACAGTCATTCAGTTCAGCTCCAATATTACTTTCCCGGGGAAGCCTGTCCCCGGCCAGTCCCTTCCCCACCCAGTCGAGGTCTGGTGCCCCGTGGTTTACCCTTACCATCCCTGTACTTCTCCTGTGACGCCAGGGAGGTCGCAGCCGTCCAGGTAGAAGATGGCAGGGCCAGAGCGACGGAATTGCAAAGAGGGCATCCAGGAGGAAAGAGATGATGTCAATGCCTCAAAATACTCCCTATGTCACCGTCAGCTCCCAGAAAGGGAAGATTCGAAAGAGCCGGATCACCTGATCCTCCTACACCGAGACCAGATGGGGCAAAAAATTTCCGGAGGAGGAAGAACAATATGTTGGGTCGGCGGCGGGTTTACGTCCGCCTTGCCGCACGCCTGCCCCGCGGGGACTCTGCGGCCAGGGCCAGGCACGCGCCTTCACACCTCCCTCCATCCGTCGACTCGGAGGGTCGTGCGCCAACGCGGGGCTGGTCCGAGCTCCAGCTTCCCCGTGCGTGACTCTGTTTCTCCACCTGTTCTCCCGCTAACAACCAGGGTTCACCGGGACCTCCCCTCCTCCTGCAGAAGCATCTGTAAGAGACGGGACCCTGTTTCCGTTACAAACGGCCTTTGAAAGCTCTGAGCCGGCAGCTGTGGCAGAAGCCAGGTACTCGAGAGGAAAAGAGCCCCCAGCCCACCCCGCCCGCGGCGGAGACACACAGTCGGGCAACTTCCTGGCGAGAGCCGCGCGCTGGGCTGAGCGACTGGCGTTGTGGGAATGACCGGGAGGATCCGAGAAGGCTTCCTAGAGGAGCCACGGTTGTGCCTTCCTGGCAACGAAAACGCCCTGGGAGCCATGAAACAGGACGTAAAAGGTGCCTTTTCCTAAATGGATTCCTTTAATTGCTGCGGATTTTCTGGGCAGACCCACCCAGTCCCGCCCTCCAGGGGCGTGCTCCCCAGTTCATGCCCAGTCCCTGGACCTTGCTCCGACTCCCATGAGACCTAGAATTACTCCCCGGCCTCACACGCAGCCCTTAGCTACAGACCTCGGCGCGGGGTCCCAGGTTACAGCCAACAGCAAATGCACAAGCAGTGAGAACACCTCTCTCCTCGGCAGTCTGCCTGCAAACGCACACGGCCCCCTGCCCCCCGGGGAAGCACGGTTCCCCGTGACACACACGGGCAAAAGGACCACCCGCCCCATGCGAAATTGGTGAGGTCTCCGGCTCATTTTAACATCAGCGCAAGCCGAGGGTTTGAAAGCTTCGCCATGACACAGAATACAGAGCTGGCTGACGGTGTAGCATCCCTCCCCAGACCATCTCACATTTCAGATGCAGACATATTGTGCAGGATTCCTCCGACACAGCACAGGCGGCGAAAACACGGGGAAAGGGGAACGGGAGAGCATTCCAGATACAAGGAACATGAGGGAGTGACAGACATGCCGTCCCCCTATCACTGCAGGGGCATCTCAGGACGAAAAACACCCCTCGATCTTCACATTGGGAAAAAAAATCAATCACATGCAAACTTTCACAGGACAACAACATGATGTTTTCATGATAATTTCACCAGATGAAAGGCCAGAAGGGTCTCTCCGCGGGTGGGGGCGAGGGGGCGGCTCAGCGGGGAAAACCCTCCCCCCAACAGCCGTCTCTCCCAGAACCGTTCTTCCCCCAGAAAGCACAGCACACGTTACAGCCCTACCTTTTCCGAGGATTAAACAAAGATCTCTCTTCCTTGTGACCAGCACCTTCTTGGGAGAATGTGTTATCCGTGCAGAAGAAATGTTAGGGACCTCTGGGAGGAAATGAGCTGCATTTGTATTCTGCTCAGAAAATGTCATCACAGATCTGTTTACCTTAACTGTGGACCATGATTCAGCCGTGACAACTGTCTTGCATACTGATCAATTTATTTGCAGCAAAATTTCTAACATTAACTGCTTAGGTTCTGAAAAACCGGAGACTTGGATTTCTTGTGCAACCACCATATACGTTTCAATTGTCTACATTATTATTAACACATCTGGGGGGGGGGGTGGATTAGAAGGGATTCGTCCTGAAAGGAGAGCCAGGGAGGCTCCCTTCTGCTTCGGAAAGGAAGGCGGGGCACACGATTCCCCAAGGCCCTCCGTGGGGTGGGATTTTTATAGCACGATGTACAGAAAGATCATGAGCCTGAGAGCCGGGTGACTGAACCTGGGTCCTTGCTACATTTCAACCAGCCCATGTCGTCTGCGAGGCAGCCCCGTCCAACAGGCAGGCCCTGGGTCTCTGCAGCAGGGAGGAGGCGGCAGATATGGAACGAGGCCAGGCCCTGCCTCTACCCGCTGGTGCCTCCAGCCTGGACACCGGGCATCCGGCCGTGTCTGAGCTGCTCCCAGCCGGCAGGCAGGTTTTAGCATTTAACAACCGGAACCAGTTCCAAGGCAGCCCCCGCCTCAGCTAAGGGGGCTGCGGAGGCACAGCCCTGCCGCCCGGGCTGCCCCAGGCGTGCGTCGCGCCCTCTGGAACGTGGGCGCCGCGCCAGAGCCCGCTCGGGGGTCCACGCCCGCGCCGCCACTAGAGTCCCCGGCCACCCTGCCGCCTGAAGTCCCAGCGCCCCTGCCCTGACGGTGGAAAACACAGACTCAGCAAGAAGACAGGGAGGTGGTCGTTCCAGGAGAAAGAGAGGAAGGAGGTCACTGTGGGGATCACAACTCCGGAGCAGGACGACGAGCGCAAACGCCACCCCCGCCCCCCCGTGTGATGGTCCCCCACCCCCACCTGTCTCGGGCTGGAGTCTACTCTGATGGCCAGAGGCCATCCCAGGAAAGGGGGTCTCTGCAGCCACGCGAAGACGGGCCGGAGCACCCGCGGGGAAGGGTCGGGTCTGTCAGTGGATGGGCTGCCCCGAAGGAGGGCTTTCTGGCGGCCCTGGCTGAGACCCTGTGGTGACACACGAGGCCTGAGTCATCAGGACCGGAGAGTGGCACAGCAGGGCTGACGCCCCAGCAGAAAGGGCCGGGCCCGGGCCAGCGGTGGGAGTCTACAGGGGGCTCTGACTCGCAGACTGGAAAGCACCAGAAAGGCCGGGGGCTGGCGAAGAGTCCAGACGCGGGGTGGAGGAAAGCCTGCAGACCAGACCACGCTCAGCTTCTGCAGGAGCCTGAGGCAGGAGCGACGACAGCGAAAGGGACAAGGGCCACTCGTGACCCCCGCAGGGCCTCCGTGTGGCGGCTGGGGCCGCGAGGGGCGAGGCGTCGGCCGTGCACATACAGTGGGGAGTCGGGCAGAAACCAAATCCACTAAAATGTCCGGCGTAAAGCGAGGAGCTGACGCAGGACGGAACGGCCACCCCGAGAAGAACCACTCCGCTGTTGACCGTCACAACGGCCAGGACTAACGCTGCAGGAAAACGCTCACGGCGCAAAATCTCGCACGCGAACAGCGGTCTGCCGGGGTCCACCGGAGCTCGCCTCCCGCCGCGCTCCTGCCTCCAACCTTCTCTCCGGCCCGGCCTCCTGCACCAGCGCCTGGGCCTTGGAAAGGACAGCCTGTGGAATCCCCCCGAAGGACGGTCTCCAGCACCCCTGCCCTGGTGTGCAAGCCGGGACCACTGACCACACCGGTCACTGTCACGCCTGCGCCCGCAGTCACCACCCTCAGTGCTCCGAACAAGGCGCGCCGCGTGCGCTCACCCTGCAAGCCCGAACGCTCACTTCCGACCGTCGGTGTGCCCCAGACGAACTAACCCGCAGACGGCGTGCGTGGGACCCGTCCCCACTCCCCCAACCGGGTGGTTGGTTTACAGATGCGCTGCTACGGGAGTGAAACGCATGGTCATCCGTGGCCGAACGGTGAAAGCGCTAAATTACATGTACAAAACCAATTATTAAGAACTTTCAAATACTTAAATGCAAAAGGACATGTGGAAACAGCAGAAATACTGAGGGAATGCATTCACTTGCTACCTGTCGATGACCGTACCACCCTCCCAGAACCAACAGGTGCACCGAACCAGAAACAGAGATACAAAGCAGAAGGAGAGGGATTATCACGGTGTGTTGTAACGAGCACGTGTCCCTGTGGAATTGTTTGCTGTTCTGGCCTTCGTGATCATAAACGACTATTACCATTAAAACAGTTTTTTAAATTTCTGTTTAGGTCGCGCCCTTTCAAGAAAAAGTTCTCCCTGGAAGGTTTCGTGTCTTTGTAAGGAGGACCTGACAACCAACTTTTCAACTTTGCTACCCCAAGAGTACACCCGGGGAGCCTTCGGAACCAGGCACCCCAAGTCAATCTACAGGAACCCATCATCCATCTGAACACAACAAAGAAAACAAAGCGACTAAGGAAAGGGAGGGAACGGAGACATGAGGGAAACAGAAAACCGCCAACGCAGAGTCCCGCCACCAGACTCCGCTGCGAACAGACATAGCTTTGGTCCGGCGGACGGGACGCCGCGCGGGGAGCACGGGGCAGCCTGGCCGTGGACGGATGTAAGAGGGCAGGGGTGGGGATGGGTGGTAGAGGGCAAGGGAGAGGAAGGCAAGGGCAGAGCAGAGGAAGGATGAGAGAGGGAAGGGGCAGGGAGGGGAGGGCAGGGAAAGGATGGGAAGGGACAGAAGAGGGATGGGAGAGGGCAGGGGAGGGGATGGGAGGACAGGGGAAGCAGGGGAGGGGTGGGGGAGGGCAGGGCAGGGTCTCAGCCCCAGAGGAGGTGTCCCCCGCAGGCTCCTGAGCACCCACAGTAAGGCAGTGGCTCTCAGCCATGACCATGTTATGATTCCCTGACTAGAGCGGGAGTAGCATGAGCTCCTCAGGGCAGTTCGGGATGGGGAGGGGAGGCCACACAAGAGGAAAGGGGACAAACACGACGTGAGAAACGACGGTGATGCCTCAGCAGACACAGGGAATCAGTTCCTCGAGGCGGGGGCATGCCGCCAGCTCACAGGCGGGGACAAAGGGTCACAGTGGCCACGGGAACACGCGTGTCCCTCCAGGGAGCGACCCTGTGCCTTTCCTCAGCTCCTTGGTGCCAGGAGTGACAGGGACGGGAGGTTCTGTCCTCTCCACAGAGAGGGGCCGGCTGACGACCCGGCAGCTTTCCCCTGGTCTCTACCCGTGCGTGTCCGTGGTAACCGCCATCCTCTGGGAACCAGGTACGGGGCCAGACCCTCACACACGGAGAGGAAACACAGAGCGCACCGCGATCAAGAAGTCCTGCCAGGGCAGACCGGGGCCGCAGCGGGCACAGAGGACCCCGTGTGCCGGGGGTCCTGCTCAGCTGTGTCACCAGGAACCAGCAAAGTCGGTCAGACTTGTCTCCCAGACATTGTGGCCTCATCACCGGTTGCCCAGACAGGGGAAGCTCGGGAGGGGCGCGGCTCAAACTGTAAACGAGACAGCAGGTTCCTCGCAGGACGCCGGCCAGCCACGACGAAGGGGGCCATGTCTCTGGGGCCAGGACCCGCCCAAACCATGAGCCAGGACACTCCGTGGTTAATAATCTGGGGGGATTCAGGTGACCCGGGAAAACCATGCCTACTCAGACTCCCCACACCGCCCAGCCACCCAGACCTGCCACCGCGTCCACTCAAACCCTAGGGAGACGGCACCTTGCCACGAACATGGGGACGCATGGGGTCAAACCATACCACATGCTTACAGGCCGGCTCTCGCCGAGTCAGTGCTCCCCGAGGGCAGGGTGCCACGAGTATTCACACATCCTTCAAGGACAGCCACGTTTCCCTGGTTGCCATGTGGGAGGTCAGCGGGGTCCCCTGGAGCAGTGCTCAGATCGCCAGCTCTGGCTCGAGCATGTCGCCCTCCTGTACAGACGGCACCTGTGCAGCCCCCCAAACTCCATGTCCGCAGTCCGACCCCCCATGGACCGGGAGCCCTCGTGGGGATTACGGCCCTTTTGTCCAGACGCAGGAGGGTTTGCTTCCCTTCCCTCTGCCCTCTGCCAGGGGAAGCCACAGCCACAAGACGTCCACCCGCAAACCCCCGCCAGACACGCCGACGGCGGGCACCTTGATCCTGGACCTCCCAGCCTGCGGGACCCTCAGAAACAAGCGCCTGCCGGCTGGGCCCCTGGTCCGCGGCGTTCCTGTTGCTGGAGCTGGACCAAACCAGGACGCCACCAGCGCCAGAGGCGGCAAGAAACGGAGCGCCCGCAGGGAAGGAGGCAGGACAGCACCCCGGGCCGGTGCGGCCCGGCTGGACGAGGCATCGGTCCCAGACTCGCAGCCCACGCAGCGTGGCAGGCGAACGGGAGGACAAAGCTCTAATCGGCAGGCCCTGGGCAGGGCCAGGGCAGACAGATGGGTACCGCCAGGGGAGTTTCTGGGCGGTTGGGTCAAGGTCAGATGTTCACGGCCGCACACGTGCCAGGCCGCAGGGCTGGGTATGTGGGGCACCCTATACCTGGTTTTTACAGGAATGAATGAATAAGTGAATGAATGAATTTTACTCTAAGGCTGGGTGCTGCCTGGAAAGGCACACACACAGCGGATTCTCAATTATTCAGGTAAAAAATCAATGCCGAGTCACCAAGGGCCATTTCAGAACAGTCTCTGAGCGCACGAGACCCCCACCTCTGCCAGTAATGGCCCCAGAGAGAGTATCATCCGTGTGGACGGAGAGGGGAGCCCAGGCCCCTGAGACGGGGCTGTGAGAAGGGCTGTGGGGTCCCAGGTGTGCACGGAGGGCGACTGCTGTGTGGCCGGCAGGAAGGGAGACAAGGAGCCGCCCAGCCTCCACGCAGCAGCGCTGAGCTCGGGAGCCGCGGAAGCAGAAACGGGCCCACGGGCAGCTCTTCCCGGAGGGCGTTACGGTGGCCGGAAGGCCGGAGCCCAAGGAGGCTGGAAGAGCGAAACCCAAAACGAAAGGAGCCAATGTCCCGGGTCGCCAGGCTCTCTAACCCGCAGAAGGAGAGAACCGCAGGCGAGAGCGGGGGCCGGGAGGCAGGAGGACGGGGTGCGCCAGACCAGCAGCCCGCAGGGAAACGCAGGGTGGAGGCTGGCCGAGGGCCGGGGCTGTGTGTGGCCGGGCGGCACTGGAGACCCACTGTGTGTGAGGACACCTGGGGACTGGGGGCTCCCCGGGAACCGGGCCTCAGCGAGGGTGAGACGTCCAGCTGTCCAGATGAGCCTGGACAGGAACCCAGACCCGGGGGTCCCGGGGGCTCACCCCGCAGGGAGCGGTGCAGCGGCTGCCCCCAGGGCCGGGCCTTGGGAAGAACACAGGAGGAGGGGTCTTGGACTGCCCCACCTTCCACCTGACCCCCCACCCCTCCCCCACACACACCTTGCACTCAAGACTCACAGAAAACCCATGAAACGCCTTCCCGAAGCTGAGACGTTTTACCTTCCTTCACCCCGGCTCCTGGCCTCACCTGCTAACTCTAGCCTACTCCTGCCGTCTCCTCCTCTCCATCCCGGATCCCACCCGTGTCCCTACAGGCCCCTGCCCCCTGCTACTCTCCCTGCCCTGCCCTCCCCGCCTCAGGTTTTCCCCAGATCCTTCCCTCCATCCCTCCCTTCTGCTTCCCCGAGCCCCCCAATCCGAGCTGCCCTGGAGTCTCTGATGCCCACGAATGCTCAGACTCTCCTGGACACAGAAGCACCCAGGAACAGACACACCCTCAGCCCAGCTCTCTCTGAGGCCTCCCCGCCCTGGGTCTGCCCCTCTCGACTCAGCCTCAGGCTCTGGCAGTGCAGGTGCACACACACGGCCGCCCACAGCACACCAGTGCCGGTGCAGTAAGGGGCGCCCGGAAGGGCAGCTTTGTTCCTCGGCCTCGCACAGATGCCCAGTTACGGAGCCCCCGGGGGAGGGGGGACCCGGAGAACCCTAACAAAACCAGATGACCCACCCTGGTCCTGAAATGCAATTCTTTCTGTAAAAATGCCTTCCTTGAATAGGGGGAAAAAATAAACGTGAACACACCCCATTTGCACAACAAACCGATTAAGGAAATCACATATCTTTCCACAGATACAACGTCCTCTCGGAAACCATCTATGAAACAAAGCGGTTTTCTTGCTGAATGTGTGCCTTGATGAATGTATTCGTGCGTCATCTGATAAAGAGATTTTTACGTTCAATTTTAAACAGTGAATTACTCTCTAACTGTGAAATATACAGAATAGTAAAAATGCACGGAAGGCTCTGGAATCTCTTTTCTGTTCTTGTGCTCTTCGGCGCTACAGACCAACTGGGCTTTGTCCTCAGTGGCCCGACCTCTGCCTGCGGCCCAGTTCTCCAAGAAGGCAGTGGGTGGGCTCCCGGAGGACAGACTGCTGGGGCTCCCCGCGCCCCTGGGAAGCCCGGGCTGCAGAGGCCCTCAGGGCCCATGAGACTCGCCCTCTGGCTGCAGAAGACCAGGGCTCCCGGAGCTCACGGGATGGTCATTCAGTGTCCAGAGGCTCTGGCCCCAGCAGCGGGTCCCCTCGGCCCGGAGCATCTGTGCGGGGGCCAGTGTGCTTCCTGCGAGGGTCAGGGAGTGGCTGTCTCAGGCTTCGGAGGCCACAGGATCTCCGTGGCCACTACTCACTCACGTGGTTCTTGTCCACCAGCAACCACAGATGCCGTGTGCACGAGCGTGCCCGGCTGGGCACCAGTTGACGAACATCAGAATTAGAATGTCATGTAATTTCCACATCACGAGAGACCGTTCCCGTATGCCCCCCCAACACGGATCACTTAAGAATGTGAAACTATTTCCCAGTTTGCGGGGCACAGAAAAAAAGGAGCGGGCCAGATGCGGCCGATCGGGCCTAATTTGCCAACCTCCGGCCTCCGCCAAGGAGCCCAGGCATCTGGCCCCGGAAGCAGCCCGGGGGCTGAGCTCACACAGCCGGCCGACCGCAGGCGCACAGCTATTTCATCCCAGCCCGCGCCCTGCAGCAGCTGAGCTGTGGAGAACCCACCCTGCACGTTCACCCCTGAGAAAGAACCATTCTTGGAGGCCGGGCTCCCAGGAGAGCACGGCCGGGCTCTGCACCGAGCCAGACCCTTCCCCGGGTTGCGGTCCGTCCCACGGGCCATCTGAAGAGGCTGCCGTGCCAGACAAGTCGGAGGCAGAGGCCCGGGGATGCACTGTCGTCCTCGAAAGCTGTCCCGAGAGGGAACACACCCAGTGACCTCCCAGGAGAGGAAGGGCTTACCCTGGACAGCTCTGCCATGGACTGGACAGTCCGGCTGGACCAGACACATGACACACGGTCGATGCTTGCAGTCTCCCGCGGGGCTCCCTCAGACTGGGAGTCCGGAAGAGAGGGGGTAGCCAGGCCTGGGGGTGGCGGGCAGGTACCAGGAGAGGCTAGCTGGGCCTGGGGAGCGGGAAAGCCACAGGACCAATCCCGCTCACATTAGCGCATGCCTGGGAAGGCTGTGTATGGTGGTGCCATCGAGACAGAAGGCCTGGGGGGGGGGGCGGTGTCCCTGGGACAGTGGTTTTAGTCTTGGGGAACAGCCCCGAAGTGCTAAGAGAAGGACAGACCCTAATGATGGCTTGGGGGTGGGGGAAGGAAGAGGCACCTGTGGCCACCTTTTCAGGGTGATGTCTTGTGGGTGTGACCATAAGAGCGGAGGGACCAGGAGAGGCAGGAGGAGCTGTGGGGGCACAGGGGCCTCTGCTTCCTACCCAGAGGGCTGGTCAGGACCCCGGAGGTGAGGAGAAAGGGCGGGCAGAGGCTGCTCATGAATGTCGGACCACGGCCACCCCAGTGGGTTCTGATGCCCGCACCGGTCGAGCTCATTTCCCCTGCTCTCTACCCAGAAAGCCGAGACCGCGGGTCCTGTGCTCCGAGAGGCGGTATCTCCCAGTGACACTCACCGTATGAAAGCAAACCCTCCGTCTGTCCAGTCCACTTCCCGGCGTAAAGATGGTGACAGATCAATCCCGAGGGTTCAGGTCATTCCTTGCGGAAACATTACTGCTGGGCGGCTCCAGAGACCGGCGCGGCCACGGGGAGGGGACACGGAGAGAAAGCTGGGCTTGTCTGTAAAGGGACGTTGGCTTGTGATCAACAGTAGCTCTTGCTTCCCTCAGGGTCCTCTTCCAGAAGAGAACAGAGCACAGAGCTCCCTCCTATCAAACCGAAAATGTCTGCCGTGTGCACATGTGTCTGGGGTGGGACACGGAGCCCAGGGGCAGGCTCCCCCTCCCTGGGACCCCGGCCCTCCTCGAGTCCCAGCATTAACACAGATCAGACAAGGACACTTCAGCCAATAAGGTCATTCCTGCACCATTACGGTGTCGGGCTGAACACGGGTCAGCAGCTGGGACGCGGGAGAAGCTCCAGGCTCCTGCCCCGCGTTCCTAGGACACCAGGTGAGTCACAGTCTGACTCTGTCCATCTGTAAGTCATGCAGCCCGCATCCTCATGCCGCATGAGATAATGTCCCAGGAACTGTCAGCAGGTCGAACGCACAGAAGCACTGACGGTGACACCGCTGGGCGGCTTCCCTGCGACACCTGGGGTCCACGTGCGGACGTGGACGGAGTACGTGAGTGCCCAGCCCTGCCTCGTGCGGGGCTGGGTAGAGGCGGCCTCTGGCCCACGAGGAATGCTGGACGCCATCGCCAACACGTGCTGCTTTACTATGCAAACAGCGGTGGTGTGTAAGCCCCCGCAATAGGCCCACGGGGGCACAGAGCACACACGAGGACTGTACCCACCGTGCTCACGATGGGCTGGTGGGGACGGCCCTAAGAGGAGCCCCAGAGAGGTCAGTGGGCGGCAGGGCCGTGGGTCAATGGGCAGGAAGTAGGGAAGAGACACGCAGACCATGATCCCCCAGAGGTCAGAGTCAAGAACACAGAGAACTGTCAGGGAGACAGATTCCGAGGACTGGCAGAGAACTTTCCAAGACCTGACACGGCCTAAATGTTAAAAAAAAAAAAAAAAAAAAAAGGGCCTTGTAAGTTCCGTGTGTGTCCAAGAGTGCATCAAGCAAGCCCCAGGTGGCGAGCAGGCCGGGTGTCACCACGGGGACTCCTAAGACAGACGGCTCATACCTTCCTAAGACGAAGGACTCGGTGCCCTCCACTCCCTGGCGTACCATGCCACAGCTCCCACAGTTAACTCCCGTCTCCACAGAGAGGCCGGACTCGGTTTCTCCCCCAGACCCGGTGGCGAGCTGCCTCCGACTCGCTCCGTCGGCAGACGCTTGCTCTCCTTCTGTCAGAGGCTCAGCTCTCCCCCGGCCTTCCCGGACGGATTCTGGGCGCCTACTCTACCGGGTACCATACCAAGCACGTCCTCAAGCTCAGAATTGAGAGGGATGGTCCAATACAGAGTCAGTTTGAGCTGTGAACCAGAAAATAATTTTAAAACATGCCGTAGAAGACACATAGCTGAGGGACATAGGCACATGTGTCCGTGTCTTAGCGGAAGGAGCCCCCTGGCTGGGTCCTGACCAGCCACCTCTGTGGGCTCCCCTCCCTGATGTCACCTTCTTCTCACCTTTTCCTCTCGGGTTTATGACCTTATGGCCCAAATGTGGATCGCAACAGTAACATCCAACGAGACTAATTTTGCACCGGTGTTGTCAACTGCATTGTGCCCCACCCTACCCCCGACCTCACTCCAATTTGTGTGTCGAGACCCTGACCCCCCGACACGATGGCACATGGAGGCGGGGTCTCCGAGAGGAGACCAGGTTTGGAAGAGGGCTTGATAGTGAGGCCTCCTGCTGGGATTAGTGTCCTTTCGGGAAGAGGCAACAACAGAGAGCCCGTCCCCCCGTCCCCACCTGTGCGGACACAGCACATGCCAAGAGGGGGGCCTCGCACCAGGAGCCAGACCAGCCCGCACCTCAATTCTGCACTTCCCAGACTCCAAACGGAGGAAATGAGCTTGTGTCACCAGAGCCGTCTGGCCGACCGCACTTTGTCATGGCGGCTGGGTTGATAACACTGTTGCTCAACGGGACCGAGTCGAAAGGGATGATTCCCGTGTAGGAAGCATGTTCCCCTCAACACGGTAATTTAACCTGGTTAAGAGCACTGGAACGCTCTTTCCTCTTCACGGACCCCAAGGTAGAACGCTCACGTGACTAATGACCATAACCTTGCATCAACCACGCCTTCCCTTCCCTTAGCCCTGTCCACTCCCACAGAGTGGCCTTGGGGACAAGCGCCACCAAGAAGCTGGGGTTTGCCGGGACGGACAGAAGGTCAAGAGAGAGTGAATCCTGGTGGCAGCCGGGGCTCCCTTCTACCCTACAGAGATGATGCCCTAAAGCCAACTGTGCTCTTCCGGCTACGCTCAAAGTAGAAAGTACGGGGCGGCTGGACTGAGGCGTGGCTGCTGCCAGCAACCCACAGCCACGTAAAGAAGCAGCAGAGACCTCAACCATCTTCTCCCCTGGCCGCAGGAGGAAGACGACCCGCGTCACACACTCACAGGCCCACCTCTTCTCCTGTATCCGTGCACGGACACACAGAACTCTCTTCTTTCCTAAACGTCTGGTTGTGAGAAGTACTAATTCACTTGGACCTTGTGGATACACTTGGGGACCCGAAGTAGGACCCAAGACCCTGCAGATCACCCCATAGAAACGCCCCTGAAACGCCCACCTTCACGAAGAAGGTGGGAAAGAATCATACCCGTCAGGACTCCACGTGCACGTGGCCCCTTAGGGGCCACGGGAACAGAAGCCCACCGCACCTGAGCAAGCCAAGGACGGAGGGGCACCTCAGGCTGCTGGCACGGCGCTCCTGCTGGGAGCCATTCGGCGTCACGTGGAGTCCCCGTGCTCCCTTGGCCCTCTCTGTCTTTGCCACAGTCTGTTTTTACTACACTCAGTTTAGGTTTGCATTTCTTCTGATTTACCTTGCTCGGAACCCGCTGTAGCCCCGGACTCTGAGGCTCCGGGCCACTCATTCGTTGCAGAAAATGACCCGACCACCGGGGGCCCTGTCCGCGCTGCCGTCTCTGACGGGAGCTCCGCAGTGCCATGAAAGTAGGAGGCCTCCCCTCTGTCTCGTGGCCACGCACCCGTGCGTCCTCACTCTGTGTGCTAAATGCTCTGCAATTTCTCCCATTCCACTTTCTAATTCATTAATTTTCTATTCATCTGTGTTTAGTAGCTATTAAATCCGTCCATGGAGCCCCTCATTTTGTTTATTTTTTAACGCTATAATTTCCCAACAGCCCACTTGGATTTAACGACAGCTGGCCAGCTGGCTGCCTCCACGGGGCTCCTGGGCACCCCGGGGGACGAGTGTCTCACGAGGACCCCCGACTGACTCAACATCTCAGGCCCCTTTCCTGTGCCCCTGAGCTAGGGAAGGCCCAGGGGGTGGTAAATGACCCCAGGGAAAAGGTGCATCTCGCCCAGGAAAAACGAGATGGGAGGTTCTAAGAGCCAAGCGGGAGGGATAAGGCAGATTTAATTTGATGAGAAAAAAAAATTCAGTAAGATGGGGCCTGTGCATCACGAGAAATTCGTATCAGCTACAGAACATCAGTTCACGTGTTAAGGTTCAAAATCAGTAAATTACAGGCTAAAAATGGCCTTTGTACCATTCGATGTTTTGACATTAATTCTGTTTTTACTGACTTCAACACCGTGACCATGGCTTTCTTTGCCTGCACATGAGCCTGACAGACCACGGGCAATCCTTTAATTTTCAAACCTTTCAGTCCCTTTTTTCAAGCTGTAAATAGGAGAATACGGCTGTACAGCCAGGCATCTGTTGTTCCACTCAATTAGAGAATCCTCTTCTTTTAAAAGAAAAGATTAACCTAAATGCTTCTTTGAAAAGTCACCGTTTTCCAGTGGACGATGACACACCCGACTCCCGCCCGCCCTGTCTCTCCCCTCCTCCCGACACCCCGTCGACGACAGCGACCATGGCCCAATCCCAGAGGCCGACCGAGGGGCATTTTCTCTGGGAAAAGAAACGAGTGTCTGTTTTCTAAAGAAATTTACGTCTCCCCAAAGCAATCAAGCAGTTGGGGCGTGGGAAAGAGACGGGGAACCATTCTGAGAAGTCTGCATCCAGCTAACAATTTCTAGAAAGAGAGACGTAGGAGAAAGAATTTATTATTATTTTTTAAAGTATTCGGTCCTGAGAGTCAGAGACGCTAGGTGCAAAGGGCCCATCGACACCCCGAACAGAGAATGAAACAAATCCCCACCCCACAGACCAACCCTTCACTGTACAGATGAGAAAAAACCCAAGGAGAAAAGCGGGGCGCCGAGGGCCTGCGGCAGGACGGGACGCGGCGCTCCCCTCGCTCTCACAGGCCGCCCCGGGCCGCCTCACACCGTCGTCCCCCTCGCGGGACAGCCCGGTCGCTCACCCAGCGCCTTCCTCCCGCGGCGGCCGGGAGGGCCAGGGTGACGACCGCGGGGAGAGGGTGCGCCGGGCCGCAGAGCAGCCCCAGCACCGCCGGCTGTGACATGGGGCTCCTGAGCCCCGGCCACGGGGCAGACCCCCCAGACCATGGACCTGAAACAGGGGTGAGTGAGCCCCTGTGGCCTGCAGGGTGGTCCGGGAGCCCGGAGCACGAGCAGCACCCGGCGGCAGGTCGGAACGCAAAGGTCGCCTGCGGACAGGGGGCCTGGGACGGCCGAGGGGCCGCGCTCCCCGCGAACCCGCCGGACGCCGAAGCAGGCGCGAGCCGGGGCGGGTCCTGGGTGGCGGCGCCACCTAGTGGGGGACAGGCCTCACTGCCCCGCCGCGGCAAGGGACCGTCTCCACCCCGGCACCTTTGGCCCCATGACCCAGGGCAGACGCTGCCCTCCAGCAGACCGGACGTACGTGCACGAAGGCACAGACCCCGCCGTCCTTCCTAACTGTGCGTCCCAGCATCTAAGCCCCGTGATCGGCACCGGGCAGACAGGTGACAGACCCGCTGAACGGATGAAGGCCAGTCCTAACTTCTCGCTTGTCCACAAAGGGCGCAAACCCGATGGTCTTGGGGCCAGTTAAACAGGTGGAAGGAGGAGGAGGCACCGAGCCACCATGTACAAGGCCGAGTTCCAGGCCCAGGCTCGGGCCGGCCCCGTCCTGGTCTGTCCAGGGCATGGGAGCGGCTGGGAGGGACAGTGTGCTTGGGCGACAGCCCCCTCTCCCACCAGCGAGGACAGGGAGGAGACAGCATGGCTGGTCTGCACTTGGGGGCAGAACCAGGCTGGAGGGCAGCAGGTGGGGAGGAGCGGGGAAGAGGACACTCCCAACAGGACGGGAGTGCGGCCGTGTCCGGGAGGGGTGCTGGCTGTGAGCAGTGGGACAGCAGAGGCAGGGCCCGCGTTCCCAGAGACGAGACAGGCAGGAGGAGCTGCGTGCGCATGAGAGCCCCCCGACAGCCTGGGAGGGCCGCGGGCCATGGGGCTTCCTCACAAGAGCACACCTGCTTATGGGCTCCCCGAGTTCTTCCTGCTTCCCTTCGGAGCCCTTGTCCCAGTCCACGCCACTGTGGCACCGACAGGAACAGCAACAGTGAGAACTGGTACCGCCCCAAACACTGTGACATACAACCCTCCAGTCCTCACCACAAACCATCGAACGCCCCATTTCCCATGTCTGGGAGCGGCGGTGCTAAGAGCCATGGGCCGGGTACCCCAAGCCTGCTTCCAGCGCAAGGGGGTATCTTGCTCCCCTCCGAACCTGGAGCACACAGAACAGACCCCATGGCAGGCAATAAAGTAGCTGCCCCATTTTACAGATGGGTAAACAGAGGCCCTCGTCTGCACTGCCTCCCAGCAAACTGCATTCACGTCGCTCCCATGCACTGGGTTCTTACACACCTGCCCAGCGAGGTGAGCCACCAGGAACTACTGGGGTGGTCCCAACACCCCCCCGATTGGCTCTAGGGTCTCTGACAAGAGGAGGAGGGCAGTGGGGGGGGGGGCTTGTGAAAGAAGGGAGGAGGGAGAGGAGGAGGGAGAAGAAAAGAGAGAGAGAAGGATGAGGAAGGAATTCTCAGACTTCGGAAAACGCAGCAAGTTTCTTTAGGCAAATTACACCCAAAATTATTCTGGTTTTTAAGTTACGAGGTCTTTACAAAGTCACAGTCAAATACCAACTTGGTTTTAAGTGGGACATAGAAGAGCAAATTAACTTCCTTAACGCAGATGCAAACACGCGCAGAAGCCTGGCTGTGCACCAGCGACGGAGGACAGGACGAGCCTCGCACTAATCGCCGTCTGCCAACGGAGGACAGGACGAGCCTCGCACTAATCGCCGTCTGCAGGAAGATCCAGCTGCTGATTGCAGTGCGCTTCGGGCATTCCACATGAGCAACTTACCTGAAAAGCTTTTCAATTTGTATGTCGGGAAAGTTGGTAATTAAACACTTCAAATCCCTGTGACTTTGTTAGAGACATGATCATTCTTACATAGTTAGATGACAATTATTTTATTTGTCAAATGAAGTTGATATTTGGTTTAGGACAGCATTAGCCTTCCAGTATTTTTTAAAACTCCCCTGGGACCCGTACTCGCCGAGGAGTCTCTGGAACCACCCGTGAACTGTGTGCAGAGCCCAGAGACGAGGCTCAGCAAACATGCCAGGAGGGATGGTGGAAGTCGCTCATCCCCGTCCTCAGCCTTGTCTGCCCGGGACCCTGACTCATCCACCCAGAGACCCCCTTCGGAGTGACAACTGCTAAAAGTAGTCTTGTGACACAATGTCACTTTGGTGGCGTTTTTGATAAAAAATTTTAAAAAGCACCACGCCCACGCCACCCTGCGGCAACATCAAACAAAAGGAAACGAAGGGACATTTCACCAAATGACGGACCTGCCCTTGGCCACAACGTGAAGGCCACCGAAGGAAAAGAAAAGACAGAACAAGACCAGAAGAGGCCCCTGAGGAATCATTCCAGCACTGAGGGGGAGGCCGAAGGCATTGCGACGACGGACCTGGAGGGCAGGACGCAAAGCGGAGTACGTCCGACCGAGATAGACAAATGCCACGTGATCTCACTCACACGTGGAATACAAGAAATAAAACAAATGAATAAACAACAGAAACGAAACCAGATTTCTTAAATACATGGCACAAAGTGGTGGTTGGGGGTGGGGGGGTGACATGAACCAAAGGGGATGAAGAGGTACGAACGTCCAGTTATAGAACAAAGCGGTCGCAGCGAAGCCAAGTGCGGCGCGGGGAACGAGCTTGAACCCCGCGTGCACTTGACTGCGGCTAAAGTAACATTGTGCGTCAGTCACACTGCGCATCAGTCACACTGCGCGTCAGTGACACTGTGTGTCAGTCACACTGCGCGTCAGTCACACTGCGCGTCAGTGACACTGTGCGTCAGTCACACTGCGCGTCAGTCACACTTCCGTTAGAAAACGATACAAAGAGAGAGAGACGCCACAGCTAAATACAATTTGCAACCCCGGATTAAGCCCACGGCCAGGCAAACGACGTTTCTGGCTCTGAAGAACCGCACGGACAATACAGGTGAGGTCCGGGGGTCAGACGTCCCTGTCATATCAGCGCGGACTTCCTGATTCGGGTTGCAGACTGTCACTATGCGACAGAATGTCCTTATTCCTAGTGGTGCGGGGTCACCAAGTGCCATGGTCTTGAGACGACTTTGGTGCGAAAAAGGTGCTTTTAGGAAAGCACGGGGACGGTACGTGGGGGCAGAGCGAGCTGCCCCGGGAAGGTGAGGCGTGACTGATTCTGTGCTTTCGGGGTTGTGGATTCAGCGGGTAGAGATGACATAAGTTTCTAAGGAATTTCTGCATGCTGAGAGCAGGGTCTATGGGACCTTGGAGGTCTGGCTGTCCCCGAGATAAGGCCGCTTTTAGTCTCTCCAGGACCAGGAAGGCAGCTGTGCGTTCCCTGAGGAATGTCATGCCCGCGGGTCTCAGGTGACGGCGTAACTCTTCATTGGTTTGTCATCTGGGAGACAGGGACACCGATTCGGTCATCCACTCAAGAAATATGTATTAAGCACCAATTATGTGCCAGGCCTCGTGCGAGGGATGGGGACGCTGGGGTTTAAAAAACACGAAAGGTGCCAACTGGAACGGAAAACTCAGAGGTTTCTGGCAAATCCCCGCATCACCTGGGTGTTTTGAGCTCCGCACGCCCAAGAGCAAACGTGCTCCGCCGCCACCTCCCCCAGATACCCCCAAATTCCCAGACCTCATCGGCGTCCACTGCCTTGGAACATGGTGCCCTAACCCCCCCCCACACACGGGGCGCATCAGGAGCCCGGCGGCTCCCGCCCCTGCATCAGCTACGTCCAGCCCGGCTCAGTCGGCTTCACTCCTAACCTACCCCAGGGTCCCCCTGTCTCCCCCCATGTCCATGGCCCCCGGAGTGGGCTGCCCCCATCCCCCACCTGGACGGCCTATGCGGCCTTGAAGCCGGTGTCCCTCACCCAGCTGGCGGATGCGGCGGCTGGAGAGAGCTTTCCAGAACACGGCTCAGGGCACATCACACCCTGCTCACGACATTTCGGAAGCCGCCTGTTGCCTCTGAAACAAAGACTCCTTTCTTTCCTATTCCTTATTTTGCAGAGAGCCTCACACATGGGATCGTTTCATAAGCGGCCGACTCCCCGACCACACGGTGAGCTCCAGAAAAGCGGGAAAACCGCGCCTGGCTCTGCGCGCCGCTGGGAGCGCACGGTTGGCATGCAAATTAGTATTTGTTTAATTAGGTGGATAGGCAATTAAAATAATTAGTGTCTGGCTCTGGCCAGTGGATGGAGACTCATTACCACCGGGGACCGAGGAGGAGGAAGTAGAGGAGGTATGGGCTTGGCAGAGCCTCGGGGACACATAGACAGATAGGCCGGGCAGGGAGGTAGAGGCGGACGTTAGGGAAAGGCACAGGCTCCTGTCCCAGATGGAGCTCTCTGCCCCAAGCCCACCCTTTCAGCATCCTTCTCTGCCCGTCCGAGGAGCCGGCGGGGGTCTGCATGCCCTCTGCCCCCAGCGTGCTGTCGGTCACTTGCATAAACCTGCCCTGACAACACCTGCTCTCGAGAGCGGTCCAGAAGCCGCTGGCCACGCACGCAGCCGGCCTGTTGCGCTCAGCATCCTTCTATCCCCCGCATGGGGCACAGCACCCTTCAGGTGGGGGTGGGGGCACGGGGGGGAGGCTGCCTGAGCCGCGCTGGAAGTTTTCTGGTGCGAAATGCTTTCAAAAGGAGAGAACACAGCTGTGAGCCTTGATCACATTCATTCATTTTATCCTTTGGGGGCCCTGGACTCCATCAAGCATATCAAATTACAGCAAATGATTCCAGACTATGCCTCGTCTCAAACTGCTGATGGGATAGAAACATCAACGCTGTTCTAAAAATAATAATAAAAAATTCCTGCCATTCTGTTATTTCACATTTAAATTAACTTTCTTCATGGGTGTCATAATGATCTGAAGGGGATCGTCTCGTCCTTCCAGCCACCGGATTTTCTTACACTGGGCAGTGGTCGCAAGAGCCAGCCCCTTACCTCTCTGCTGGCCACTCGTCCCACAGACCTTCTGGGTCCCCTTTCCAGTTGCCACGGCCCAGAGGCGACAAGCAGTCCCATCCGCACAGACCAGAGCTTCCCGACCTGGGCACCAGTGCCATCCGGGTCTGGAGAAGTCTTTGTTGTACGGGGGGTGCCCCGTGACTGCAAGAGGTTAGGCAGCATCCCCACCCTGCCAAGGGCACCCCCACCCCAGGGCTGTGACAACCAGGAAGCCTCCAGACCACCGATGCCCCCTGCAGCTCTGCGTCACGTGGACTCGCCTCTGCCCCCCCATGCCAGCCTCCCCGGTGCTCTGCCACACAGCTCAGTCAGAGGTCCCTCCAAGAGGAGAAAGAGAGCATCATCCATGCACCATGAATTTAAAACAATGGGGGTGGGGCGCCCGGGGGGGGCTCAGTCGTTAAGTGACTGTCTTTGGCTCAGGTCATGATGCCGGGTCCTGGGATTGAGTCCCAAATCGGGGTCCCAGCTCAACGGGGGGGTCTGCTTCTCCCTCTTCCTCTGCCTCCTGCCCCCCCCTTGTGCTCTCTCTCCATCTCTCTGTCAAATGAATAAATAAAATCTTAAAAAAAAAATGGGGACATGAATCAATTTCAGGCCTCCTGGTGCATGGGAGTCTGGAATCCGCTCATTAGCTGAGGTCCTAACGAGCAGCCACATCGCTCTCCTGCCTCCCTTCGGTCACTTACCGCTTCGTGGCTTTTTCCACGCAGCAGTCCCGGTGCCCTCCGGGGGGGTCCTCCCCGGCTGTCCGACACCAAGCCTGTCTTTTGCCACCGGGGCCTGGGTAGAGAGCGGCCCAGTGCAGGAGGGACCAAATCGAACACACGCTTTCCCTCAGTCGCTCAAACCCCCTGAACCTGTGTCTGAAGCTGGAATAAGGGCCACCAACCGCCCAAGCCCCGACGCGCAGGCGGAGGGACAACGGCCCCCACCCTGCCGCGAGCTCTCTCAGCCCCGGGCACCGGGCGGCGGCCGGTCTGGTTGGAAACGTGTCCCGCTGGCCTCGGGGGAGGGGATGGCTATGAGGACGACAGAAGGGGGCCGGTCAGCAGGGGCGAGGGGACCCCGGGGCTCTGCCTGGCCACTCGCCCAGCACAACCGGAGTGAGAGAAGATGCCTCCTCTTGCTGGACAATGTACAAATATGGGAACCACTTGCTTGTGAACATTCTCACTTGTTTGTGGATTTGCCTGGAAAATGGTCAAGCTGTTGCAGTCTGGAAAGCCAGAGGCTCCTTATCGGTCCAGGGCTCCAGCCTCTGACTGCTACAACCACGCAGCCGCTGGTGGCGGGTGTGGGGGGGGGGTGGTCCTTTGAACAGAAATGAAGCTGCCCTGGCTCTGGCCAGTCCCAAGTGGACCTTATCTGCAGTGGCCAGTCACTATACAAGCCCCATCCGTGGTTCCACACACAGAAGGCAGGGAGAGGAGGACCCCTTCCAGGAGGACCCTAGCGGGACTCTAATAAGGGACCTGGTGGGGACAGGTCTTCTGCCACCCCCAGCTGGTGGCCAGGTCATGACCAGTCTGACCTCCCCTCCTGGGGAGGATGATAAGATTTGTGCTTCTCCAAGTTTCCTTTATAATGAGATAAAGGCTGGAAGAACTGGTTTGGGGAGGGACGACCCTGGTAGGATTTACAGATCAAAATCAGTTCCCACAAATAAAGACCAAAATCTAAATTAGACAGCTCCGGCCTACTGTTTCAGAGACCTGCAAAAACTATGTCCGCAGCCTTGCTTTCTTGTCTTCAAGGCAGGCATGTACAGGCATCCACATACGAAGCTGTGACACAATTCCCTGGCATCCATGCACCCATGCACCCAGGCACCCAGGCACCCACACACCCATGCAAGCACGCACCCATGCACCTATGCACCAGGCACCTATGCACTCATATACCCAGGTACCCATGCACCCAGGCACCCATGCACCCAGGCACCCATACAACCAGGCACCCATGCACCCAGGCACCCATACAACCAGGCACCCATGCACCCAGGCACCCATACAACCAGGCACTCATGCACCCAGGCACCCATACAACCAGGCACCCATGCACCCAGGCATCCTCGCACCCAGGCACCCAGGCACTCATGCACCCAGGCACCCACACACCCATGCAACCACGCACCCATGCACCTATGCACCAGGCACCTATGCACTCATATGCCCAGGTACCCATGCACCCAGGCACCCATACAACCAGGCACCCATGCACCCAGGCACCCAGGCACCCAGGTACTCATGCATCCATGCACCCAGGCACCCATGTATCCACCCTCCTGGATGCCCACTACACCAGACGCGACATGGCGGGTGCTGGGGCTGCACACTGAGTAAGGCGTTCCTTCCCCCATGGGGCTTCCAGGCCAGCAAGAGACCCAGGTGTCCCCCAATGACTGCACAATTGACCATCTCATTCCCAGTGAGGGGAACCGCTCCGGATGTGAAGTCCACCCGCAGGGCCCTGGCAGAGAGCAGTGCAGGCTTTGTCTGGATCGAGGCATCGGGAGAGGCCCCCCATCCCCCCAGCTGAGTAAGAATCCAAGCTGAGACCAGGAGAAACCAGTGTTGGACAAGGAAACACTCCTGGGGGGTGGGGGGGCAGGAGAGACAGGGGAACTGGGTGTCAGCAAAAGCCCTCGAATGCAGAGGTTGGGCCAGAGGCGGGAGACAGTTTGTGTTCACTCACAGGGAGCTCTGTGTGTCCGTGTCCGCCGGCCCACCCCGCGCAACGACCGCCCCACAGCCTCTGTCTGAAAGCCCCACATCTCCATGCACAGCGGTGCGCGGCCGGACCACACCAGGGCGTGCTCCTGACCTTACAGCCCCGCGCAGACGTGACCTTAGGGCAAGAGGAAGAGAGACAGAAAGGATGTCCCTAGGCAGGTGAGGGAGAGTCAGCACAGACCCACAGTAAAGAGGTAAGTGGGGGTGCTGCCGGGGACTGAGATGCTTCAGCCCCACTGTTCTGTCCTCTGGGGTCTCACTGCCCCCAAGAAAAGTGCTCGGCGGAGCTGGGGAAAGGCTAGTTGACGTCCCTCCCCGTGTGTTCATTCTGCAGCCCAGGTCCCTGGGGCCAGGTGGCCGCTGCCTCCCAGACAGCTCCAGCCCCGTGTCCCGGGGGCACCCCAACTTGTGTCCAATGCTGGAGCCTCAAGCACACCCCCCAGCCCCATGTGTCTCCACCTTCCTGCCTCCTCCCACCACCCAGGCGTCAGGATGGACGGCAGGGGCCTCCCCTACCCCTCCTCTTCCCTCTCACCCTCTCTCACCCCCTGCCGCAGGGTCCTGACAGCTCTGCCCAAAGACGGAGTTGCTGCAGGTGGCTACGGGGGGGGGGGGGGGCAGCCCCACTGTTCAGTGGACGAGGACGAGCCTGGTGCCCGCCGCGGTTCTGCGTGCCATGCCAGCCCCAACGTCCATCTCACCTCCGCCTACTTCTCTCCGTCTCCCCTGCTGGCCGGGCCACGTCGGCAACCTCCAGCTGGAGGCTTGCCTCACGTCCTGCCTTCCAATCTGCTCTCCACACAGCAGCCGGGGACAGCACGGTGACATGCAGGGCAGAGCACGTCCCTCCCCAGCTCCCGACCCCCTGGCAGCCTCCTGCTGCACCTAGAGTAAAGGCTGACGGACTCCACGGCCTTCCCTCTGGGAGCCGGCCTCCACCCACGCCTCCAGCCCTCTTCACCCGCTCCCGGACCACCGGCCACTCTGTACTGTTCTGGTTCCTCAAGGCAGACCCGCCCTTCAGACCTCAGGGCCTTTGCAGACGTTCTTCCCTTTGTCCGGACGCACCTCCTTGCCCGTGGTTCTCCTCGTCCCCCAGATCGCAGCTCACAGGCTGCCTCCTCAAGACAAGAATACAGAAGACAGTCTAGTCTCCTCAACACACGGTGCCAGCAGAACTGGACGGCCACGTGCGGGAGAGCAAAACGGCCCCTCGTACAGCGCGCACAGAACTCGACTCAAAGTGGAGGAAAGACCTAAACGTGAGACCCGAAACCACGCGACTCCTAAAAGGAAAAGTGAGCAGTCGTCTTGGACATCGGCCGTTGCAACATCTTTCTAGCTACATCTCCTCAGGCAGGGGAAACACGAGCAAAAATGAACCGGTGGGACTGCATCAAGATAAAATGCTTCTGCAGAGAAGAAAACGGTCAACAATCGAAAAGGCAGCCTGCGGAAGGGGAGGAGACACTTGCCAAATGACACAGCTGATAAAGGGTTAATATCTAAAATGCAGAGAGAACATACACGACTCAACACCAAACAACAAATAGTCTGATTAAAAAACGCGCAGAGGACCTGAACAGACACGTCTCCAAAGAAGACGCGCAGATGGCCAGCAGACACCCGAAAAGATGCTCCACATCACTCAGCATCGGGGAAAGGCAGATCGAAACCACAGTGAGGTCCCGCCTCACCCCGGTCCGAAGGGCTAAAATCAGTAACAGCAGAAACAACCAGTCCTGGCGATGATGCGGGGAAAGGGGACCCTCGTGCACTCTTGCTGGGAAAGCAAATGGGGACAGCCGCTCTGGAGAACAGCACAGGGCTTCCTCCAAAAAACTGAAAATAGACTTACCCTACAATCCCACAATCCCACCCCGGGCAGTTACCCAAAGAAAACAGAAACAAATTCAAAAGGATACAGGTAACTCTGTGTTCCCAGAAGCAGGATCCACGGTAGCCAAGGCAAGGAGGCAACGCAAGTGTCCGTGGACAGACGCACGGATGATGATGGGGCGCGTACACACGCATACACGCAACCGAGCAGGACTCGGCCGGAAAAAGAATGAGGCCTTGTCGTCTGTAAGGACGCAAAAGGACCTAGAAGGCGTTCTGCTAAGTGACAAAGTCGGACGGGGAAAGACAAACACTACATGATTCTACTTATAGGCGAGAGCTATAAGACCAGACCATGAACAAAAAAACTCACAAACACGGAGAACAAACTGGTGGTCACCAGACAGGAAGGGAGTCAGGGGACAGGCAAAATGCGTGAAGGGGAGTGGGAGGTCCGGGCTTCCAGCTACGGGACGAGTAAGTCACGGGAATGAAAGGAACAGCACAGGGAACGCAGTCAGCGGTATCCCGGCCGCGCTGGACGGCGACAGGTGGTAGCCGCACTTGGGATGAGCCCGGCGTGGCGCACCGTGTGCCACAGAATCACTAGGTGACAGGCCTGGAACTCACGCAACGTTGTGTGTTGACTACACTCGACCACAAAAAAAGAAAATCAAATACGTTTAATCTCAACCTGGAATGTAACCTCGTAAGGCATCTCATTACATCGTCCCCATCTACTCTGTCCATTTATACCTACTCCGCTTACAGATGCGTCCGCCCCCACGGCAGAATGTATTCTACATCCCCGCAGCCAACAGCGAGGGCTGGTCCCTTGACCCCCAAGGACTGCCTTACAGAACCTCTGCTACATTACGGATCAGATACCCGGCACCTCCGCCGGGCCCCACGGGATCCCACGGGACCCCCACACCCACCTGCTCTCACTTACAAAATGTCTGGGAGCGTGGGAGCAGCAACGACTTCCGTACGAAGTACACAGCTCTGACTGCTCGTGCAAGATAACCAGCAAACACCAGGACACCTCGATGAATACACCCAACTCTTAAAAACCGTGACCGCCTAGGGACCCAGGATAGAATGTCCTTTAACTTGCTTTGTAGGAACTGTCATATCAGAGCACTCTGATTCGAAATCTGGTGATCGATACCAAGTTTGCTGTCTCTGGGGTGATCGATAAGGGAAAGCAATACAATCAAATGCTAACAAAGAATTTTAAAAAAGGTTTCCCCTCCAAGAGGCAAGCCTCAAACCTCCTTCATTTCTTCACGCCGTTAACAATCTTATAACTAACACACCTGTGGGCTTCTTACGGCTGCGTGTGCCCGCGGGCAGCAAGGAGCTCAGCGGTCATGGCGGTCCTGGTTACGCACTGCTGACCACCCAGAACTGAGCTCTCAGTACCTGGCACATAGTAGTTGCTCAGTAAATACTGGCTGAGGGTTAGCCTCTTTCTCAGACATCACTCCTTTCACGGGGCAGGAGCCAACGGGCTGTCAGTGCATCGCCAGGCTCATGGCACATGGCTACAAGATCATCCTTAAAAAGATTCTTCACTGAAAAGCAGACCAACGCTGTATGTTAATTAATTGAATTTAAATGCAGTTTTTAAAAAAGAAGAAGACCATAGGTTTCACATGTGGATGGTCCAGCAGCAAAATGAACTTTTTTCTTAACGCACAGTACTTGACTGATTCTAAATGCACATTTTTAAACCAACCTGAGACGGACGCACCTTGCGTAACTGACGGAGAGTCTGGGCTGAACTGCAGAGCCTTCCCTCCAGGGTTCCTACAACAGCGATGTGTCTCGTGATTGATAGGCCCGTGAGTTCCGTGAAAAGCAATATGCAAAGAAATCGGGCCTCCAGGGTCTGCTGGGTTGGGCGCTCCTCCACCCTGGGGCAGGGGGGTGGGCAGGGCCACGGGGCCCCCCACAAGCTCTGTGGGCATCCCCCGGAGCTCTGAGTCCGCCGCATCCCTGGGCGTCCCTCTGGGTTCCCAGGAGCACTGCGAGGACTGCCCATGCCTTCCCCAGTCTGCCCATGTAACCCCAGCCTGGAATGACCCCATGTTCTCTGTAGGACAAGCTCTCTCCGCTCTAAACTCCCGGTTTCAGAAACTAGCGCCCCCAAGGCTTTGTGTGCGTTCCCAGCATCACGCAGCACCCCTGTCCCACACGCACTTCATGCTACTGTTTGTTACGAAGTCAGTTTCCTCGCGCCTCCCGTTAGCCTCAGAACTCCCTGAGGTCCAAGGGCATCCTTCCTACCTTCACCCTGGCCCAAACCCAGAGCAGGGCTTGGTGCATCCGAAGCGTCCGATGCCTCGGTTGAACCGACCCAAACGTCCCTTCGCCTACAGCTGTTTGCCCCGAGGACGACCTTCCCGTACCACACGCTCCATCTGGAGACCAGAAACACGGAGGGAAAAGATGTCATTGATTTCAGGAAAAAGTAGAAATACTGAGTCTCTGAAATCATACCTGTCGATTCCTTTGCCGCGTGCAAGCGAGCCTCATTAACTCCTCTGTAAATGCTCACTGCAGGGAACGTCCTGGTGGTGCCTAATTCCCGATGCTCTCGGGTCTCACTGTACCTGAGACCCTCCTGCTTCCGCTACAAAAGATGACGGTGGACTGCGGGCACCGGAAAGGCAGCCCCCTTGTCCGCTGTGCCCTTCCGGTTATGGATAACCATCCATGCGTGAAACGAAGCCAAACCTTCCCTATTCCATATAAATCAGAAGTGCTTAAATATCACCCAAAAAGGGAGTGAAACAAACGATGCACACACGCAACAGAAGATTCTGGAACACCATCCCCTGGTCTAGGGCACAGAGGTCGACCCCGGCCAGAGAGAACAGGGAGAATCAGCGAGCCGTGTAGGGCCTGGAGCGGGGAGGGGTCAGGCACAACTGGACACCCAGACAGGGGGGCACAAGCCAGGAGAACTCGGGGGAGCCCAGCCTTTCTCTCCTCAGAGACCACGGCTCCCCCAAGGAGCTGCTAGAATCCGGACCTGAAACCCAAACAGGAGATCTGCGAGCGGCAAATCAGAAGTTTAAATGGGGGTCCTATCACCCGAACACCCGCAGAATGGGAGGACCCCAGCTCCGTCCAGCATCGCAGCATCGCAGACCCAGAGCGCCCTCACCAAGCCTTCCGGAGACAGCTAACGGCGCAGGGGCCTGCCGGCGGACAGCCCCGGGCTGGGAAAACGGAACCAGTGGGCACGGGGGCAGAGGCGACAGGCTGTGGCCTTTGGACCCTGGGCACGAAGGAGCAGCACAAATAAATCTCAGTGCCTCCTGGTGCATTTGCCTGTGTTTACCAAGCTCTTACCCTTTGCAAAGCAACGACGTCCCGGGAGAGGGGAGAGGCAGGAAGGGGGGCGGTGTTCAAAGAAGCATATGGGACTTCCAGCCCTGGGGCAGTGGGCTCCGGTGACAGGCTTGGGGCCCTGCCTCTATAGTCAGTCCAATCTGCAGTCTCCCTGCTGTAAGGGGTTCCGCGTGTGGATATGCTAGCTATATGCCCGCTCTGACTCTGCTCCTCTTTCGGATGTAAGCCTCTACAGGATCTTCATTTAACTGCCTTTGCTTTTTTTTAATGTCATAACATTGAAGTCCATCGGTTTGCTATTGATTTTCCAGCAGCCGACCAGGTTGAAACCACAGACTCCGGGAACCAGCCAGCCGGAACAGCTGTGTCCACATGGGCCACGTCCGCTCATCGTTCTGGACCACCAGCTCCCGATCGGAGCGCCAAGACTCCCTGCGTCTCTCACGGAGCCTCCTTCCTTGGAATGCCTCCGACTCCCCACCTCTGTGTCTCCAGGGCCTCCCCCTTTACCCTTACCCACATCTGAGCTGTGCCAAGTCCAGCCCCCCCCCCCCGCCACCTGCCGTAGGGTGCTGTTCCCCTCTGTCCAGAGCCGGGTTCTGGACATCTCACCGTCCTCCCCCCGACCACGGCCCTCATTTCAACCAGCCTCCCTGACTCCAGGCTCGCGCCTTCCGATATTATCTAGAAGTCCACCTTCCTGAGGAACAGTGACCATGAGACTCCCTCGTTCAATACCACTGAGGACTCCTTCATGTGTGTGTTGGGGGGGGGGGTCCAGACTCCTCAAAGTGTCCTTCAAACACAAACAAGTCTGTGAAATCCCACCGTTCCCTCCTGTAACCCCAACGCTCCACGTACTCACTGAAACCTACCCAGTGCGCGTCTGCCACTCGAGCGGTCCCCTCCACCTGCAAGGACCGTGGGCCCCCAGCTCCGCACATGCGAACCCTCCAGTCCCACCGAGGTGGGCTGGGAAACGTCTCATCTCCAGAAGCTTCCCGGCCACCCAAGATGGAGGGGACCCTTTACTCCCAACTCTGATGACCCGTACTTTCTTCTTTACTAGGCATCCCCCCCCCACCTGAACCTCTAACACACGGACCTTTCCCCACTGGGAATTCCTGGAGGGTTGGCCTGGTCTGACTGCGGCCAGCATCCTCCTCGGGGACTTAGTGAGCACCAAGGCGGGATGGTGGCTGTGGGCACACAGCACCCAAGACTTGACAGCCGCCAGCCCGGGTGTCCCCCCGTCCCATCCTGGGGCGCCCCTCAGGGAATCCTTCTCACCAGGTGGGGCATTCCCCCCCGCCGGAAACAGAACCGCCCGCTCCCCTTCCCGAACAGATACACGCGCCCGCTCCTCGGGACCCAGTCACCCGTCCCAGATGTGCCAGGCGCGCGTGGGGGTCGCAGACCGCACCCTGAGGGCGGGTCCGCCCGCGGACGCAGCGGGCACGGGCCGGACCGGGCAGGGGTGCTCGGGCCGCCGCGGTGCTGCGGGCCGGGCGCCGGTGCCCGCCGAGGACCAGGGCGCGCGCGGGGACAGGGGGGCGCGGGGGGCCGGCGCGGGGGCGGGCCGCGCGGGGGAAGGCGCGACTTCCACCCCGGGCCACCCTGTTGAATCCGGCTCCAAACTTTTCCCGGCGCCCGCGCGGTGCCCTCCCGCCGCCCCGGCCGCCCCGGAGACGCCCGGGGCCCGGGGCGCGAACAGGCGGCGGCGCGCGATGGGGAAGCCCGGGCGGCTCTTCTCGGCAGCCGAGGGGTCGCGGGCCGGCGCTGCGCTTCCGGGGGCCGCGGGGCCGGTGCCGATGCCGCGACGCGCGGGCCCGGGGCGCGCCTGCCCCCGCCCCCACCGACCCCGGGGCGCGCGGGGCTCCGGCCGGGCCTGCGGGCGGGCGCGGCCGCTACTCACCCGGAGGGTTGACCGCCGCCGGGGTTGCCATCTTGCCGGGAGGCCGGGCGGCCGGGCGGGGCGGAGCGCGGCGCGGAGCCGGGCCCCGGAGGGCGGGCGGGCCCAGGCGCCGCCGCCGCCGCCACACAAAGGACGGCGCGGGCGGGCGCTGCCTCCGCTCCCCCCGCCGCCGCCCCGCCCCGCCCCCGCCTCCCGGGCCGGCCTTTGTCGCGCGGCGGGGGGCGCGGGCCGCCGCTCCCCGCCGGGCCGTAGCACCGCGAGACTTGCGCCGCGGACGCGGGCCCCCCGGGGCGGGTGGGGGTGCGGGGGGGTGCGGGTGCGTGCGGGTGGGGGTGCGGGTGCGGGTGGGGGGCGCCGCGCGCGCAGGTGCTCGGGCCGGCCCCGCGCAGGTGTGGGCGGGGGGCGAACCGGCCGGCGCTCGGGGGTCCCGGACGCAGCGCGGAGGCCGGGCGGGGCGCGGGGCGGGTGGGGCGAGAAGCCCATTAGGATGCAGAGGGACGCGGTCCTTGGAGGCGCGGGAACAAAGGCGCCCAGTGCGGCCCACTTAGCATGCCGGGGCCGTGCCGCCTGGCTCTCCGGGGCCGGAGCCGCGGCCGAGGGGTGGGCGCCCGCGCCCAGAGATGCCCAGGGCCCGGACAGCTCGGGAGCGCGCTCGGTGCACCCCCGGCCGGGAATCGCGGACGACTTAGCTCGGAGGAGGGCACGCAGCTCTGCTCCGCTGGCCCGGGGACCGGCCTTGGCGATGACCTGAGGTGGTTGCAAGAGCCGCGTGGACACCACCAGAGACAGAATTGAACAGATTTTTCAATGTTTTGATCTGCATGTCCTGGTGAGGTTACGCCGCGGAGCGCCGGGGGGACCCTCTGTTCTTCCCGCGGGCGCCCCGATGGCTGTGTCCCGAGCAGCTCATAGGAAGGAAACTGGGCGAGGCGGGAGCCCCAGGTGCAAAGCGCACGCGGGTGAACGAATCCATCCCAGGTGAGAGCCGGAGGAGGGCAACATGGCTCCTACCCGCAGACGCGTCTGCAGAAGCATCCGACCCTCTCCCACCCCTCCAAAGGAGCATGGGGGGAGGGTAGGAAAACAGTGCCTGGGATGTATTTCCAAATAGGCACTGTCTTTGGGGAGTATTTGTGACTATTGAGCTGACTAACAGGCGCTTAATGATATTCATTTGGTTATCGACGGGGCAGACCTCGGGGGTCTGCCGTGTGCCGGCTAGGTGCTGGGTGTGCGGTGGAAAGGAAGCCACGGGGGCTCTGTTCTCCCAGGGCCTAGCCTGGGGCTGGGGAGGAGAAGAGCCCCGAGAAGATAGTCCTACTCCGGGCGCACACAGTTGCTGCGGGGGGGTGGGGGTAGGCCGAAGGGACGCAGGCAGAGAGACCACGGAGGGAGTGATCCGGGAAAATGAAAACTGGGCTTTGATGAAATGAGCGGGGCGCGGAGAGGCGGATGGAGAAGGTGTTCCATTTCATGTCGCATTTGGCCCCGCAATGGGCCCGGCCCAGGGAGGTGATGAGAGAAAGAGCACCTCGGCCGTGGGCTGGCAGCCCCGGCATCCTTGAATGGAGTAGAATGTCCCCGGTGCTCCCAACGTGACGCCAAGTGAGAAGCTCCCTTTCTACAGACCCCGTCAGATACCCACACGCACCCGATACGCAGTACACCTGACTCAAGATTCCGTGCGGGAGGCACGAGGGCAAGTTCGCCTTGTCACACCACGTCAAAAGAGGGGAAATCCGTCTTAGATGTTCCCTTTCCGGCCCTGCTGGCCACGGGCGGCTGTGTCTGGTGGCGCGTCTCCATGCAGGGCACCCAGCCTCACCGCACCCCTGCTCCCACTGAGCTCTGCACGCTCCCACCCTCTGTGCCCCTTGGAAGTCAGCAAGCCCTTCTCCTGGGGGAGGGGGTCCCTATCAGCCGTGACCTGTGGCTCCCTTTGACATCGCCTGCAAACAAATGTATTTGTGATATTTGCCCTGAAAAAGGAATTTGGGGGGAACATAACGCATCACCACACACACACACACACACACACACACCCCTAGCACAGACACGCCTATTTGTTGACAAGCTTGACTTCTGTACTGTGCTGAGCCCTGCTGCCCATTTTGTAAAGGTTACTTGGCAGATATCTTTAATCCTCTTTGCCTTTGTCCTTTGCAAAAGACAGGTGGCACGTGGCTAGCCGCTCGGGGCTGCGACGTTTCCATACTCTGCTTCGAGTCTGTCCTGCTGTGGTGAGTAAGAACCGGTGTGACGTGAACAGAAGGAGACATTCCACCTTCTCCCGCAGTCCCTGCACCTCTCAGGTGGGTGATCTTTGACCTTGACCAACTCAGCCCTCGCCCTTTGCAGATCAGGGACCAGAGGCTCCAGGGAGAGACTCCCAAGGTCACGCAGCTCGGTAGCCTGGCAAGACTTGGAACCGGCTCACCCACAGTGCCGGGATTTGGCGGCTGGGCGGGGGAGGTGTCCCAAAGGGGTGGAGAAATGGGGGATCTGGGCCCTTACCTTCTGTCTCGTCTCTCTCGATCCCTCTCTTCCCTCTTGTTAAATAGGTAAATACCCAGAAACATCGATTGTGGAGGAAAGCCCCCGCTCCTGAGTAAACAGTCGGAAATGGGGCGGTTAGTCATTGCTGAATACTGAGTGGCGTTTACACAGCACAGTGGTCTCGTGCTAATTATGAGAGCCAGTAGACTGTGACCAGCTAACAGGCTCAGGAATTCTGCTCAACCTTTAAACAACCTAGAACTCTTTTAAATTCCGAAGGAGGCTGTTGAATTGGAAGCTGAGATTTGCATGTTTTAAAAAAAGGAATGAAGGCAGACCCGCTGGGCCCACAGCACGTGACCCGTGACCGGGAGCGCGCTTCTCCCAGAAGCGCCCTGGGCCGGCAGCCACCGCGCGGGCGACACTGGCGGAGGGAAGCAGCCGGTCACCTCGCCCTGCGTCCCAGCCCTGTGAATCCTGACACGAGAGACAGGACTCCCGTCGCACGATGTGTGGTGACCCCAGGATTGTTCTCTTCTCTTCCCCTTAAGATAGCAGGAGGCCGGGGATGAAAGCAGGACCTTCCTCCGGAAAAGAGGGCGCGGAAGGGCAGACAGACAGACGGCCAGGCTGCCGAATCTGCGAGCAGGGGCGCCTCTCTGCGGCTCGCTGCTCTGCCCGTCCCCCCCCCGTCCCCCCTCTTCCCAACTTGTTGCTCTTCTCCGGACACAAAGGAGGTGGAGCCCCCGGCTAGTGGGTCTCCCCGTTACCCTCAGAGGCAGGGACTTAGCCGAGAGCTGGATGGGGCCGCGGGTTTACAGAGAAACACAGGAGCACGGCCTTTGAAACAGAGCGTGGCCCAGGTGTCCTCTGTCACCAACGCACCCTGTTCCCTGCCCTGGAGCTTCGTGAAGCCCCTTACGGCGCCGGTACGGCAGGCGAGGCGAACCCCTGTGCTGAGTGCTAGCGACCGTGGACTTGAATGTGGCGATGTTGGTGCCCTGCACACATAGGAGGCTTTAGAAGGTGACTCGGATAACCCAGCAGAGAAGAAGGAACATGTGGCAGGAACCCCCCCACCACCCGAGAGAGATAGACAGACATAGAGAGACACACACGCACACACACACACACACAGGAAGGGGCAGAGCCTCTGGTTCCGCCCCAGGGAAAGCAGGGAGAGGAAGGGGGAGGACAGGCTGTCAGACCCACGTGCTCTGACTTCCATCTTCCGGCCCGAGTCCCAGCAGAGGCACCTCCATTGAGCTGATGGAAAAGCCAACCGCTGAGGGCTTCCCCCCGTTTGGAGCCCAGGAGGGGGACCATGCAGGATGGTTCTGGAGGGATTGAGGGATGCGGACAGAGAACTGGGCCCCCCGTGACGCTCCCGGCTCTGTGGAGCCTCCGCGTGGCCCCGCGTGCTGGAGATCCTTGCATTCCCGCAGGTGAGGGGACCCAGAGGTACTGAGTCTAGGCTCCCAGGCTCCTAGGGGAGGAGGACGAGTGGCTCAAGGAGCAGGGCTCATCGAACAAAGCCTCCAAACCAGGGCCCCAGATCTCAGCCACAATCCAGGCCTCCCAAAGATGCCTTCAATTTCACCGGCCAGTTGGCCACCCAGCCACTCGGAATGGAGGGGAGCAAGGATCCCAGGGCCCTTGCCCCCCACCAGCCCCTCCACAACCACCCAGGCACCTCCTTGAAGAGGGGGTGGCGGGATACAGGCCTCGGAAGGACCCTGCATTCCGTCTGAAGGAGGCCGCCGTCTGCACAGGAGATCCGTCTGTGTCAAGGTGAGGGTCTAGTTGCTTCAAGGAGTCTGGGATGAGTGGATTTCTGCCCCCGCACGTGGTACAAAGGGACATTCCGAAGCCAGAACATACCAGACACACACATCTACGGTGAAAATGCCCACAGGCAGGAGCTTCCTCCCTGGAGAATCCGTCCCCGGGAGCTGCTCTCGGGCTAGAAGAACCCGGTGTCCTATGACCTGGGCTTCTTCAGGCATGGGCGCGGCAGGTGCCTGTCCCCATCCTTGCCGGGGTCTCAGGCTTTCTCGGTCGCCAGCGGCATGCCGGTGGCCTTCCCGAGCGCGTGGAGCTCTGTAAACCGCGCTCTCAGATCGTGGCCTTGGGAGCCACATGGCCCGTGTGCAAACACCGTGTTCACCTGCCACGTGGCTACATCTCTCTGCCTCAGTTTCCTCGTGTGTGAAACAGGGAGAAAACAGTACTCACCCCACAGGGGTTTTGTGAGAACTAAGGAAGCTAACATTCAAGAAAGGCTTCGAACACGATTTCTCATGTGGTTGGCAAAATGTATTTGCTGATACTGGTTGTTATCCAAGAAGGAGGGTTCAGTAGCCAAGGATGAAAGGGGGCACATTTGGGGGGAGAAAAAGGAAATCCAAACCCACAGCGACTGGCAGTTGGGAAAATAGCGTCGAGACGCCTGCACATCAGAAGCCGCCCGCAGAGAAACAGTCACAGCCGCAAATACTTTCATTAAACAGGAATCGACGAAAACGAGTGAGCCCCATTCAGGTTAAAATGGTGGCGTCTGGGGGCACCTGGGTGGCTCAGTGGGTTAAGCCTCTGCCTTCAGCCCAGGTCATGGTCTCAGGGTCCTGGGATCGAGCCCTGCATCAGGCTCTCTGCTCCGCGGGGAGCCTGCTTTCCCCTCTCTCTCTGCCTGCCTCTCTGCCTACTTGTCATCTCTCTCTCTCAAAATAAATAAATATTTAAAAAATGCTTTAAAAAAAATGGTGGAGTCTGTCAGTAAGGACTTACCGCTTTGCACCTGAGAGCTCCGCAGCTCAACGTGGGGCCCACGGAAGACTCCAAAGGAGGAGTGAAGGACGCAAACACAGTCACACTTCAGGGACACCGGAACCGTGCCTCCGCGCGTCACCAGGACTCACTGTGCCTGTCTTCTCTGCTCCTCGTTACTCCCACCTTCCTGCACGTGGGGAAGACCCGGCTCCGGACACGGAGAGTTGGCACAGTCTCTGGCTCCCACGCGTGGAGAGGGACTGTATCTCTTCCTGCAGTAGAGTTCAAGGCTGGGGCTGCCCTGGCTTCGATGCCTACCCCCGGGATCAACCATACCATGGGTCAGTGACCATGTCCCCTCTCGGGATGGGAGACCCAGTCACATAAGAAGAAAGCGCCTCCCAGTGGGAGCCTGTGGCTCTAGAGAACAGGGACAGTGTCCTATTCTTTAACGCAAGGCTGTTTCCACAGTTGGCCACTACGACGAGGAAGAAAATGACCCGAGATCAATGCGGAGACTGACTTAGCAAGAAGTCGGAAATGTTTATAAGAAATAAAAAGAAGCATCTGTGAGTCAGTCCAAGGGCGGGTCTTTGGAAAGGAGCGCCACACACCCACCATCAGCCACGGCGCTCCAGTAAGGTCCAGCTCCCTGTCGTCCCCGGCACACGTCGCACACCGCGATGCCTCCTTTCCCAAGGTGCCCTTCTCCCCCGTGAGCTTCTGCTTCCTCGGGAACCGAGCATCGCCTCCTCTCTCCCGGCGGCAATTGGGGAGCTTCCTCCATGAAGGGCTCCGCGTCCCAGCTGTCCCCTTACTCCGCCACATGCCCACTGTGCTGGGATCCGTTTCTTGTTTATGCATATTTCATGAAGTTGTGAGCATGGGCTTTCATATTTTTGTCTCGTCCCTGGCCCCCAGCTCATATCCTGAGCCATAGGACATATTCTAGTATGATGGAGAGAGTGGGGGGGGCGGGATGCGGGGAAGGCGACCGTCTAACTGGACCACAGTGCTCGCAGAGCCCACCGCGCCTCTGGCCGGTGTCCTCCGCGGTAGGACACACGGTGAACGCTGCCGAGGGCGCTTCCCAGCACGTCCCTCACAACACCTCCTGGCTGGGCTTTCATCGTTTTTCCTGCTATAATCCGGATCGTGTTATATTAAAAGCTGCATCAGTCACTTGGAGAACAAGAAAGAAAGGAGCATGAGTAAGGGGCACTCCGAGCTCGGCGCCCTACTTGGGGGGAGTCCTCCTGCTCCCCAGGTGCGTGAGAAGGAGCTCCGTGGCTCTGTCTCCAGCGGCGATCGCATCCCCCGCTCCCGGATGCCCAGCTCTCTAGGACCATCCAGTCGCCTCACACCATGACTTCCCGGCTTGGGCATTTTTGAGTTGGCCTTGCTCGTGGCGAAATGCCGCCGTGTGCGTCAGATCTCTTAGGTAGCCACATTCCCATTTTATTAATCCATTTTGGACACCACCCTCACCGACGGCAATTTTTTTCCCAGCATAATAAGAGTGTCTGACCGTCTTAGAGGGTAATTCTAAAGAGGTGCCTTTGGGCTCATGTTGTTTGTAAAGAGGTCGTTTCTGCGTAAAAATGCCAAGTGAGTAATGGGGCCGGTTAACGATTACTCTCTGTCTCCAAGTGATCTTCGGCATCCTGCTGGCGCCCGCACGCACTCCGAGAGCACATGCCCAGACCAAGCTCATTATCCAGACGGCTGGTCTGCGACTGCTCCGTCGTTAGCCCGCGTGTTGCCACAAACAGGACGGGTGACGAGGGCTCCCTCCCCGCAGGTCACACTGACAGGGGGAGATAAGCGCATTTCTGTGGAAGAACGTTTAGTTTGAGCCCACAGAGTCTAACTCCTGCAGGGCTGAGATTTTGGTTTTCTGAATATCTACCTATTTTAAACACAGTCTTGGGATTTTAGAATTGAACTTTAAAAAAACCATCTCGAACGTAAGTTAGAGGCAAACCTTAGAAACTCTCCAGTTGTCCCTGCTTGCCGTCTCCATCAGGGGACCGAAGGTTAGAGAGGGACCAGCCCTGGGCCGCGTCAGCATCCCTGGTGCGGTGGGGGTTGCTGGGAAGGCGGGTCAGTTTCCATGGCTCCGTTGCTGTGTCTCAGAGGATGACATGAACTCCGCCTCTCCCCATTAGGAGGGGGTCTAGTCTTTCACAAGGTTTCCAGCCCCCGGTGTCTCCTGGGGTTCTCCAGGCATCTGAACTTCCCACGGCCTCACCGCTGTAGCCAGCCACCTCCCCACGACACCTGCCCCAGACCTGTCTTCTGGTCGGCACCTGTGTCTCCCGGGGATCCCGTTAGGAGGATCTGCTCTTCTGGGCAGCATTGCCCACAGCAGGGCTGCCGTCTCGGGCCGGCCGGAGGCCAGGCCTCTGTCTCATCCACAAAGGGCAGCTCCTCTTCTTCTCACCACCTGTGAACGGGACCAGAACCCACCGGGGTCTCCCGCTGCGGGGCCAGGTGCCGACGGCCCAGAAACCGGCCATTCTACGTGCTGCCGACCCACCTGCCTCGTGCACTCAAAACCCACTTGCCGTCAACTGAGCACCGAGCCAAACCGCAGAACAGGGGTGTGTCGGTGCCTCCGGCCTGCCCACCCCTGCGCCCACACCCCTTGCCCCACGTGCTCTAGCCTCCCCTGCTTCTTAAAGTCTCGAGCCCTGGTTTGCTCCACATCCCAGAGAGAGGGGAAATCCCTCCCTTGGCCAACTAGTTTAAGATCACCAGCTGCCTGAGCGGATGGCAAGGGGGGGCCGCCTTTCCTTCATGAACCACCAGGCTGTAGGTGCCTCTCTCTGCCCCTGCGGTCTCGACAAGACGACGGTGAGCCTGGCGGTGGTACCCTTCCCTACGCCCGCGCTTCTCGAGCGTAACATGGGATTATAAAGCAAACTCCCCGTTATATAGAAAAATCAGTGCTGGCTAGGGGAGGCGGGTGGCCAGGATGGGGCCATTCCCTCGTTCCCGTCACCGCTCAGTGAGCTGTAACCGACCGCGCCGCTGAGGGGAGACGAGCGAGAAAATGCCCAGGAGGAAGCACAGACCTTCACGTGTGTCCTGTGTCTCCCTCAAGCTTCTAAACTTGTGACTTGGGGCGCCTGGGGGGCTCAGGGGGTTAAGCCTCTGCCTTCCGCTCAGGTCATGATCTCCGCGTCCTGGGATCGAGCCCCGCATCGGGCTCTCTGCTCGGCGGGGAGCCTGCTTCCCCCTCCCTCTCTCTGTCTGCCTCTCTGCCTACTTGTGATCTCTGTCTGTCAGATAAATAAAATCTATAAATAAATAAATTAATTAATAAATGTGACTTAAGCAGAAGGTTCGTTGACCAAATCATCTTTGGCTCTATGATCCTTGAAGGGAAAAGTAATAATATTCAAAGTAATCATAATTTTTATTATTTAATCATTAAGAGATTCAATTTAAAAATGAAAATATTTGCTGTGAGAACCGTCGGCCTGACCGCCCTCACAGCCCCCGGGGCTTACTTCGTTCACACACCTCACAAGGATTTGCTCAGATGGGGAGCCCGCCCACGGGACCCCAGCCGCCTGGCCGGGAGTGACACATCCCAGACGCTGTTAGAGGGTGTCCTGAAACCCTCACGGTCTCTTTTTTCCCAGGGATGGGTGTGTTCCTCCTTGGGAGATTCCCTTGTGACTCTCTCGGTGCCCACAGAGAAGAGCCCTTTGCTGGGTCGGCGGGGTTGTTTCTGAGCGACTGAAAATCAAAGTCAGGACCCTGGGTTAGGACCGAGCTCAGGGCTCAGCTCGGAGGCGGAAAGCCAACCCGAAACTGGGAGAATCGTCCGAGGCTGATGTTGACTCGAAAGCTCTTTCTTCACTCACAAGCAGAAAGAACGGGAACCGAGAATCTGAGTATTGCCCTGACGATCAATGTACATTTGAAGGAGGAGGAGGAGGGCGGGAGGAGGAGGAAGAGAAGTTACAACTAACAGTTAAAACGGAAAACCGGACAGAAAACGAATAGAGTCAATGACTCCTTTGTGGACAGGAAGCCGTGGTCTGTGTCAGGGAAGCAGTGTGTGCCCAGGGCTCCCGTGGAGCCTGTCCACGTGGCCGGCTCCTCCCCTGGGCGGGGGATGCATTTGTCTATCGTTACGTAGTGACACGGGCCACGAGGCCACCTGTCTCATCTCCCGTCACTCCACACACCCCTCCTCTCCTTCCCCGGTATAATCCGGCTACTGAAGGAGGTTTGCTGTGAGGAGGTAAAGAGCTGGTCGGCCCACAGGAGCTGTTGTACTTTCTATTTTTGTTCCCATCAAAAATAAATTGGCATTTGGTCAGTTCAGTCTGTCTCTCAAGGTCTGATAAGTCTGCTTGCGTTTTAAAAAAAAAAAAAAAGAATGTTCCAGACCATGCACGAAGGTCATCCCCCAAGCTGATGCTGAGAACCTCTTGGCTGCCCTGGAGGGCACTGTGGTCTTGCTGGTTTCCAACTTTAATCAAAATGATGTAAATAACGACTATATCACGTTTATATTTATGTGACTGTGCAGGCTTGTATCTATACATATATTGTATCTACATAAAGTGCCTAAAAGATTCAAAATTATTTTTGTATGTGTTTTATTTAACCCTTTGTAACTTTTTAAGAAGATTTTATTTTATTTTATCTTAGAGACGAGCAGGGGGAGGAGCAGAGGGAGAGGGACAAGCAGATTCTGTGCCAAGCACAGACCCCAACTCAGGGTTCAACCCCACAACCCTGAGATTAGGACCTGATTGAAATGAAAAGTCAGACGCTGGACCGACTGAGTCACCCAGGTGTCCTACCCTTTGTAACTTAATTCACTTACTCTCTTTCTCATTTCGCAGGTCTGGTGAGTGATATTCAGAGAGGTTGAGTGACTTGCCCAAGGTCACACAGCGAATGAGTTCCAGAGCTAAGTACAGGAACCCAGACTGGTCTGCGTCCAAAGTGTTTGCTCCCTCAATCTCCAAGTATTAATTAATGCAAAAAAAAAAAAAAAAAGAGCCGGCCCTCTGATAGACGCTATCTCATTTTAACACGCAAACTTGAAATGGAGCTCCCTGGATTAACTTCATGAAGTAACTTGAAATACGATGCAGGAGGCTAGAAACTGTGGACACAAGTAGCGTGAGCAAGTGTGGGAAGGTGGGATGGTTCTTGTGCCCGGGGCGAGGTCGGTCCCCCGAGTGGCGGGAGCCTGGAGGCTGAGTGCTCCGAGGGCTGGTCACCTGGTCCCGCTGGTCACCTGGTCAGCACACCCTGTGATGAGTGTGTCGTCCCTGGTGCTGCTGGTGGTTTCGGTTGTCCAGATGGGTCCCCCAGCTGTGCTGGATTTTCGGGTGAGATCAGAAGCAAACTGACCTAACTTCTCGAAAACATAAAGTTGTGTTTCCAGAGGTCTGTGCCTGAACGTCTGTTTGGAGCATCCGCGGCCGGGTGAGGAGGTCTTCTGTTGGTGGTGGCCGAGCCCCCAAACACAGAGACGCAGGGACGGGGGAGAGCTGGAAAGTAGGACCTCTTCAAAATGAGTGTAATACCTCTTAGGTCCCTTTCAGTTCATTTGAAGTGGTTTACTTTCCCAACTTTTTGTACTCTTCTATTTCAAAATAATTTCAGACTCCCAGTAACGTTGTAAAAATAGTAGAAAGAATGATCCTACACATTTCACCCCAATTGTTAACATTTTACAACACTTGCTTTATTGCTTCCTCCCTGTATATCTTCATGTTATCTTTTTTCCGAACATCTGAGAATATCAGAGACATCGTAGCCCTTTCTGCCACACACTTCAGTGTGCGTTTCCTAAGAACAAGGGCTCACTTTTACATCACCACAGTATCACGATTATAATCAAGAAATTATCAAAAAAAGAGAAGTGATCAGGATGCAATGTAATTATCTAAGCTGCGAATATTATTCATTTTTCCCAAGTATCCAAAAAATGTTCTTTATGGAAAAAAGGAATTCTGGTTCAAGAGCCCGATCCAAAATTATACATAGTCACGTCTCTGGAGTCTCCTTTAATCTGGGAATGTTTCTACTTTTCCCTTTAGTCCACTTTATTTTTGTAGAACACTTTAAGGGTCACAGAAAAATTCCAAATGTCCGCTGCACCCACACGCACCATCCCCCTGTACCAACGTCCTGCACGACAGTGGGACATTTGTTCCATCGATGAATGGGTGACATTGACACATTATAATCACTCCAAGTCCATCGTTTACACTTGGGTTCACTTTTGGTGTTGTATGTTCTATGGGTTTTGACAGATGTTTAACGACGCTTATCCACCATGGCATACAAATCGTTTCACTGCCCTCAAAATACCCCATTCTCACGTCACTGCCCTGCTCTGACCCCGGCAACCCTCCTCTTTCCACCGCTTCCACATCTTCTCCTTTTGCAGAAGGTCATCAAGCTGGAACCCTGCAGCAGGTGGCCTCTTCAGCCTGGCTTCTCTAAGCGAGGTCCCTCCAGTCTTCGCATGGCTTGATCGCTCACTTGTTTTTAGTGCTGAATGGTAATCCCATTGCCTGGATGGACCACAGTGTGTTTGTCCCCTCACCTGCAGAAGGACGTCTGGGTTGCTTCCTCGTTTGGGTGATGATGAACAAAACTGCTGCTTTAGACATCCATGGGCAGATTTTGTATGGGCACGGGTGCCATTCCGAGATTCTGTTGCTGGTTTTCTCAGGATAGCCTGGGGAGGAAATTTCTAGAGCGGTACTTCATGGGTTTTGGATGCATACTTCCCGAAACAGGGTTTGCCTTAGAGTCACTGGGGTTCACAACCATTGTCACATAGATGTCATGGGAATTCCCTTTCCATGCGAAACTTGGGCAAAAAAACCTTTTGTTGGTCCTTTCTAGTAAGAGCTAGAAAGTACAGCATTGAGACTTGCAGAATGTCCTGAAGACAACAGTGAACGCTCTTGTAAGAAATACTGCCCTTTCCCAGCGTCTTGATGGCCCAGGGGACGATACCACAAGGAATCACAGGGGCATCGACAAGTCTGAGTTGAACATGATTCGGAAGAGCTCTGAACGCTTCCAACTTTTAGGACAAGAGGAACTAATGTGCGTGTAACAGAGATACACGAATGCAAACCAGAACGGTGATGAGATCCCACCGCACACCCGTCAGAAGGGCTAAAATCGACAACACAGGGAACAACAGACCTTGGCGAGGAGGCGGAGGAAGGAGAGCCCTCGTGCACGGTGGGTGGGAACACAAACTGTGCAGTCACTCTGCAAAACAGTATGGAGGCTCCTCAAAAAGTTAAACATAGAATTACCATGTGATGCAGGAATTCTACCCACGGGTACTTACCTAAAGCGTAAAAAATACTAAGTCAAAGGGCTATAGGCCCCCCAATGTTTATAGCAGCAATGTCCACAAGAGCCAAATTATGGAAAGAGCCCAAATGTCCATCAACTGATGAGTGGATAAAGAAGATGTGGTACACACACACACACACACACAGAGAGAGAGAGAGAGAGAGAGAGAGAGAGAGAGGAATACTATGCAGCCATCAAAAAGAATGAAATCTTGCCTTTTGCAATGAAGCGGATGGAGCTAGAGGGTATTATGCTGAGCGAAATAAATCCTTCAGAGAAAGTCAAATACCACATGATTTCCCTCACAATGTGGAATTTAGGAAACAAAGCAAATGACAGAGACAAACCAAGAACCAGACTGTTAACTATAGAGAACACAGGGATGGTGACCGGAGGGGAGCTGGTGGGGAAACGGTGGGCCTAGGGGCCAGGGTGAGGACTGCGCTGATGACAGGTGCGGAGCACTGCACGGAAGCGTTGAGTCGTACACGGCACACCTGAAACTAAAATCTCACCGTATGTGAACTATGCTGGAATTTCTTTAAAAGAATGGTATATGATGAAAAAAAGCTATCCAGATACATCCAGATACATCTAAAAGAACTCTTTCAGTAATATGAAAGAGGGATGTAGGTATTAAGGACACACGGCAGGGCTGTTTTCCTTTTGTTTTGCTGCATAGGCCAGCGACGGACCGCGCCGTCGTCGGTGTCTCTGAGACACACTTTCATTCCCCTGCCCGGAGGGGGATGAGAATGGGCTAAGCAGAGACAGAGCCGAGGTCTTCACTCAGGCCGGTCCGGCTCCACACCCCGGCTCTTAGCACTTTTCAAAGCGGCGTTTCCGACGTGACGGCAGCAGCTCCGTCTGCCGTGGGAGCCCCCGGATCGCAGTGCGGGCGCAGGGATGCGGGGAGGCTGTGGGAGCTCCCGACAGGCCCTCAGGCCTCTCACCGTGGTCTGGGGAGCAGGGAACCAGCATTCCTGGGGCCATTTGCAAATTGAAACGGCAGACGCGTCCGTCTCCTCTGGGAAACACCCATTGTCTCCGACAGAGCCCGGGCCTCTGGAGCTGCACGGTGACCTCAGAAGCGGTTATGACGGGCAGGACGATGGAAATCTCTGCCTAAGTCGAGTCAGGGAATAAAGAGAACAGGACATAACTTCGAGACAAACGTGGCGTTGGGGGCAACCTAAGGGGGGTAGCCTGTGCTCTTCCTCCCCGCGGCGCACCCCCAACACCGAGACCCCCGCACCAGCAGGGCCGCCGTGGCCGCGGCGCCCATGGGCCGGACTGGGCACCCTGCGCCGCGTGAATCCTCCTTTATTTGCTTCCAGTGCCTCATAAACACGACGGGTTGTTCGCACTGAATTGTACCCGAGCCCGCTCAGCCCCCGGGATAACGTTTCCGGCTCCCACGGGGCGTCTTCCCTCTTCGTCCCATGGCACGTTCAAGGAAAGCGCAGTCCAGGGCTACGGTCGTCCTTGCTGAAGGCAGAGCGTACAACACAGGACCTCACGCTTAATTAGCACATTAACATAATCACATCAAGGACAGACGGAGCGCTTGACAATAGGAAATTGGATACATCGATGCAAATGACTCCAGTCCCAGGCTTTATAATTAGACCAAAAAAAAAAAAAAACAACAACAACAGTCTGGCATAGACGCTGTCGGACGCACTCACGGTAGCTGTTCGCCATTCGTGACGCTGGAGTCGTTGACACCAAAGACCGCGGATTCGTCTTCGCAATTAAAGGAGCCGAAAGTGTGAGCCCGTGTTTTCCGACGCGCCGGCTCCTTTTTGACCTTCGGCGCGAAACGCAGATGCTCTTTTGCTCTCCACACAGCTGCCGATCTCTCCTGCTTCTCTGAGGAGTTTTGCAAATGAAAACAGGGAACCCTGCCGATTTCAAGGGCTCGGGATGCAAAAGGCCTAAAGCGGGCAGAGACAGTAGCCAGAACGAGATCAGGATGGCCCCCCGGGGCTAAAGTCCCAGGGTCCGGGGGATGGACCCGAGAAGGGCCCCGAGGAGCTGCACCCGGCCCGCCCGTTTGGAGGGTCGCGCCCGGCACAGGCACAGCACCTCCGAAGCGGTCGTTCCCAGAGCGTGTTCTGAGCCGTCTGTCTCCATACGTCCCTGCCCCCCCATCCTGTTTTTGGGACCCACGGTTGCTGCGATGACCCCCAAGCCTTCCCCGTCCGCTTTGGTGCGGCTTCCTTTCAGCCCCTAGCGGCTGAAGCATCCCTTCAGTTCCCGCCGTATTTCCATGTCTCCTGTCCCTTCCCGACCTGCTGTCACACCGTCTCCAGGCGGGACCCCCGCCACACTTGGTCCACACCGCCCCCGCCATGCGGGTTACGTTTTGCCATTTCCACCGCTGTCCGTGCAACGTGTGTGCCTCTCGCTGGACGGTCAGCTTCCTCGGGGCAAAGGCTGCATCCCCGCTCGTGTCCCAGCCTAGTGGTTACCCAGCGACTCCCCTTCGCCGAGGACGCTGCTCGCCGGCCGAGGGCCCGGTCCCCGCCCTGTTGTTCTAGAAGCTCCGCTAGGTTGCTACCGTGGTTTCCATTCAGGAAGACCCTTAACCGCCGTGGGGCAGCCGTCTCCCACCTGTGCCTGGGAAGGCGGACGGGAGACAGACAAGAGAGAAGCAGCCACGCCAGGAAGGAGGTCGGGGAGAGCTGTATGGGGGCTGAGGGCAGGTGGCTCTGGGCTCGCCGTGTGCTCCCCCGGGCGCTCTAGAAGCCCTCCTGAGCCACGTCCGCTGCTAGGCCTGAACTCATTTTCAGGTTCCCTTCTGTTGTCCCCCCTTCCCGGCAGCCCAACAGTGTGACTGTGACACGTACACACTCCACAGAAGTTTGGACTGCTTCGTGCGAGAGCTACTCCTGTGTCACGAAATCAGATGTGAGTGCTGGGTCCCGACGGTGCCGTGCCGAGCCCGGCTCTTCTTCCGGCGTTGCCCAAGCTCGTCCTTTAAGCTCGGTGGTGTCCCTCCTGCTCTGCCGTGTGATTCAGCGTTCAGGTGCCCGTGGACCCCAGCCGGCGGAGGGTTCTGGGAGACAGGAGTCCTGCCGACTCCTCGCTACAACCCGGATGTCGGTGGCAGGGTTGGGGGGAGGTCCACTTCTCGGCTGTCACGGCCGGCGCGACCACACGACCAGGGTCGAGAGGGTAAGAGGATGGTGAAATGAAGACGAGATGCAAAGAGATGGGGACAGAAGGGGCAACGTGGATGATGTCCAAGCAGTGCCAGTTTATTCACGCTGTGAGGCATTATATAACTAACAGCAACAGTCACAAGGAAGTATCTATTCTTAGCTGATTACTAAAGAATTTGTAACATACACATAAAACCCCTCAAGCTTCCCTATTATCTATTTCCCAAGCACTAATAGCAGATCCTCTGACTGCCAATGGTCTCTGTTTTCAGAAAACTCCTTAACCAGATGCACTCACTTCAAAGTGGCTCAAGATACAGTTTACAATGGTGCAGTTAATTGCCCGTGCAAGGACAGCACAGGCCCAGTATGAATTCATGACCAAGTCTGGTCAGTCTGTTCCAGACAAGCTCGTGTGGGCCGTCACGTAAGCGAGTTTCGGGTCCCATTGCTGAAGCTCTTTCTCAAGCGCTACTCAGCTTTTCGCCTGTAGGGTTGTTTACCCTTTTAGGCTTTTAGCAGGCGCAAGTCCGAGCCCGGTTTGGTCAACTCACTCGAGCTAGTTTGCGGCCGCCCACACGCGGCCCACCCGTGCCCGCCAAATGGGCAGTTTTGGGGTCCGCACGCTTGGAGGTTTGATGGGTCTGATGCTGCCCAGATTGTCCTCGGAGGGTGCGCGCCTGCTACGGAAGAGACGCTGTTCTCTGAAACAGCCTCGAAAGATGGGACGGGGTCTGCTTTCCCATTATTTTAGGGTTTCGGGGAACTCCCCAGCACTGTCTGCCAGTGATGACTGATGATTTAAAAATCCTTCCCACCACTGCTGTGGGACGAGAGACCATACCTGTCAATGACAAGAGACCAGATTCCCATTCACCCTGAGTGGGGCACAGCACAAGCTCCCGGTGCTTTCCTTTCAGGGCAAACGCGGACGGAAAACGTAACTTTCCCAGCACAGTCTAAAATAGGTTCTAAAACACAGATGCCTGACGCTGAGGACATATGCCGGCTCTGACCGAAGCTTCGCACACCGCGTTCGTCGGGAGCAATTATACTGCTTGCTGGGGCGTTTTGGGGAAATCCTGAGAACAAGCGTACACGTGTACGGGGCGTCCACTCTGCTCCCGGGACTTGATGTGATAAGTGCTCACGCTCCCAAATCCGGAGGAAGGGTTTTATTACCGCCCTTGGGCGTCTGGGGGATGGAAGGCTGCCCGAGGTAGCACAGCTGTAGCATGAAATTGTTTACAATGTATCTACACCACAGGTACCAGTAAATGCCCCACATCCGGGCATCCCCCCAACCCTCATTAGCCCATTGCTAACCCTTTAGCCGCACACCTCTGGCTGCGAAGCCCCTCGGCTCCAGCGGCTTAAAATCCCAATGGCCTGAGAGGTCCAAACCACACGTCAGCTAAACTGCCGAGCCCCTGACTCGGCGTTATACTCGGCAGGTGCTGCCGTGTGAGAGCGTCTTGGAGGAAACACCGTCCGCCCCACAGCTCCGAGGTGAGGGCTCCCTGTGAGAGAGAAGCCTGGACAAGCGTTCTCAAAGGAGGTCCCCGCACCAGAAGCATCAACATCACCTGGGAATGTGCTAGAATTTCAAACCCTGGGGACGCCCAGGTGGCTCAGTCAGTTAAGCATCCAGCTCTTGATTTCAGCTCAGGTCGTGATCGCGGGGTCATGGGATCGAGCCCTGCATCGATCGGGCTCCGTGCTCCACGCGGGGTCTGCTTGGGATTCTCTCTCCTTCTGCCCCTCCCCCACGCTCCCTCACACTCGTGCTCTTGCTCCATCTAAAACAAACATATAGATCTTCAAAAGAAATTCAAATCCTTAAGCTCTTCCCCCAGATCGTCCGAATAAGAAATTCTTGGGGGCTGAGACCCAGAGATGTGGGTTTGGACCAGCCCTCTGGGGATACTAATGCTTGCTGCACTCTGAGAACCACCAGGGCGGGCAGTGGTCACGAGGACTGTGTCCAGTCTGTGACACGAGACACACCCCGAATCAGGAGACGCTGTGTCAGGGGGTCAGGGCGGCTGGGACCGGAGCGCAGGATGGCAGAGCCTTGAATTCCGAGCAGCCCCGGCCGGTTCTGTGATGGCGATGGAGGGAACAGATTACATTCTCACCCACTGGTCTACACCACGTGGCAGTGTGCACGCTGGCGTTCCCACTCTCCCTCCACCGCCGTGTACCGACACGGTCATGCCTCCACGGTCATCTGGAGGTGGACAGAAGTCAGTCACCACCCCAAATCCTAGGTAGTTCCTGCTTTTGTCAGGGAACAGTGACCCGAGGCATGTGTGAGCAAGCGTCCCCTGAACCAGAAGAGAGAGGGAGCCCCTCGCCTCCCTGCGCCGGCCAGGCGAGCTTCCCTTGAAATGACACCACTCGCCTCTTGCAAATAACCCTACGGGCCACGATTCTCTCCATTATCCGGAGAAGGAAATAAAAGCTCGGGGAGGTAGAATGACGCTTCCGAAGACACACAGCCTTTAATCAAAGAGCAGGGCCAGGCGTGGGTCCAGGCTTTCCAGAGCTGATCGCAGTTCCCCGCTCCCCGTGCAGCTGGGCCTTTGCCTGGTGCGCCGTGGCTTGTGGCATTAATATTAATAGACAGCCCAGAAGACCGTGCCCGGCCTTCCGTCTCTGTTTGAGCTTCCCTTAGGGGAACAGCACCGCGTTTCTCCCGAGAGCAGCAGTCTGCTTTTTGGAAAGATACAAAGAGAGGATGAGACTTCTTTTTCCAAATTAAATCCGCATGTTGTAAAAAGTCATCATAAATTCCCTCCTCTGACCCGTGGGTAGGCTGGTGCCCGTTCCCGGGGCCTGGCTTCTCTGCGAAGCCGTGGGCGGCCTCCCGCCTGTGTTCTCGGTGATGAGCCCGGCTTCCAAGACCCGGGGAAGCTTATCACTACACGGTGGCACCCTTGAATGGTAGAACCGTGTATTCCATCAAATGAAGGAGAGATTCTGTTCCATTAGAACTTTTTTTTTTTAGATTTTATTTATTTATATGCCAGAGAGAGGGAGAGAGCGAGTGAGCACGAGCAGGGGGAGCGGCGAGGCCGATGGGGGTGGTGCCGGACAGCTCCTCCCCCGCCGTGGTGGGGAATTCGCGTGCCAAGGGCCGCCCGGCCGGCTCAGTCGGAAGAGTGTGCGACCCTTGATCTCAGGGTTGTGAGTTCAAGCTGTAGAGATGATGTAAGGCTAAAAATCTTAAAAAATAAGTAAAAAAAGAGTTTCTGCGGCCAATGTGTTGCCAGTAAGAGGCCCCGCCCGGCTAGATCTCAGAGACCCTGAGGGAGGCCGGACTCGAAGGAGTTCACGCAAAATCAACATCTTCGGCTGTTCGCTGGCCCAGGTGTGTGTCGGGCACGACTGGGGATGGCCTGCGTGTGACTCCCAGCTTGAACCTCCGTCCAGCCGGGTCATCTTGGGCCCGCAAAGTGGACGGGCTCACGGCAGGCCTGGGAATTTCCTGGCGGGCTCGCAGGACTCACTGTGGGTCGAGCTGGGCTCGCACCTGCTCGGCACCCGGCCTGCCACACTGAGCATGTTCGCCCCACCGGCCCGGTTCTCCCCACAGGCCTCTCCTCGCAGGGCCTCGTCCCCTTCTTACAGGTTTGTGGAAATGCCCGGGACTGGACCCTCCACCGTCCCTGCTCTGCCCGCTGCCCCAGCCTCCCCCGCTGGCGTCCTTCAGGTCTCAGCGGTGGTGTGGTCTGAGCCGGACGCTCCCGGTCTGTTTGCCCCCTTCTTTGTAAAGCCAGGCTGGGTCCTGGTTTCTTCCTTCCCCCCCCCCCCCCCCCCCCCCCCCCCCGCCAGCCTCCCTGCCTTTTCCTGCGCAGACGCGGCACTCAGCTGCGGGGGGAATGCGGCTCAGTAAGAGACGAGTGAAATCCGAGCCCTTCAGGCCTGGGTTTCGGAGACCCGCCCTACTGTTTGCGGGCTGAAAGGGTAGATCTTGATTGATCGGATCCACGGGGCACTGGGAAGAGGCGGAGGACTCGGCACAAGGGCCAGCCGGGCCAGTGTGGTCGGGAAGCCCACCGTTGCTCCTCCTCAACTACAGAAAGACATGCTGATGCCCGAACCCCAGGGGCGGGGGAGAGGCCGCAGCGTAGGCTTCTGTGTCACAGAGAAACGTGATTAAGCTTTCTGAGTGAGAACTTAATAAAAATGCCTTTGCTGTCGGTCTCCATGGTTGTGGGATGAGGGGAGAGAATACATTTCCAGGCGCACAAAAGGCCATCTGGGAGCTGGGCCGCGTGGAGGCCGTATTCCTCCTACTATCTGCTCCTGCGGCCGGCCGGCCGGCAGTGGAGTCCGGAAGGTGCTGGGGGAGCGTTGGCTTTCCAGGTCCTGAGCCGGTGGGAGCTTCTTCCCGAGCAAGGAGGAGACCTGACCTTGAGGAAGACTGGATTCCGGTCGACCCTGCTCGCTGCTGCTTCCGGGACAGCTGGCCTGGAGGACGGGACAGAGGCTGTCCCAGCTCCCAGCTCTTAGGAAACCCTTCTCATTCCAGAGGTCTGCGGCCCCGGGAAAGCCCCACGCTGATTCCACTTCTCTTTCCGTGTCCAGGTAGACAGGTGTCGTCCACGCCCCGCAGCAAAGGAGGACACGGCAGGAGCGGTAGAACCCGTGGCAGGCGAGGCGGCCACGTGTCTCCGGGAAAAGGCGGAGCCGCGGGGCCCCAATGCAGGGTCCCGCCTGTGACTCCGGTCCCAGGGCCACTTCTGTGATCCGGCCGACGTCTCCAGTGACCGGCCGCGGACACCTTTCCTTCTCCCACCTGCTCCGTGATGAGTCGCCTCCCCTTGTCCGGAGAGGCGCCCGGCGCAGAGCTCCTGCTCACGTGGCCTCTCCGTGCCTGTTTCCACATCTGTAAAATGGGTGTAGGGTCCGCTCTGTGGGGCGTCATCAGGGTTAACCGTTAATACGTTGATATTAACCGGAGACCTCCAGCGCCCGTGTGACGTCCTCACTATAATCTGAGAGTCTTTGTCATCGGTGACCCCCTCCTCCCAAATCCGCCCCGTCCCAGCAGGTCCTCCTGTGGCCCAGTGGCGGCTGGGCTCCCCCCTGCCGGCGCCGAGACCCTGCCTCCTGTCTCTTGCTCACGCCGCACCTCCAGCCCCTCAGTCACGGCTCCTGTCGCGACCGACCGCCGCCCATGCTCCAGGCCACCGGCACGAGTCACCTGTGCCGCCAGAAGTCCCCTTCCCACGCCCGGCCTCCCTCCACAGCCTCTTCGTGACAAGCAGAGGGACACTTCCGAGTTAAAAGTGGTGTCATGGGCCCGGGCTGTCACCTTCCAAGGGTCAGGAACCGTCATCCTCACCCACCCCAAACCCTGCCTGTCCGTCCCCGGACCGCCGTGCCGCCCTTGTGCCCCTTCTCTTGCTTGCTCTGCCTCCCCCATCCCGGCCCCAAAAGCCCCCCTCCGCCTGCCCAGTGCAGAAGGCCCCTGGCACCCCACAGTGCCGCAGGATCCCAGCCTGCTTCTCGCAACCCCTCCCGCAAACTGGCCCCCCACCTTGCCCCCCCATGTTGTTTTTCTCTTCGCTCCAGACCCAGCGGTTTGTTGGTCATCTCGTGTGCGAGGCTGGCAGGGCGTGAGGGCAGCGCTCGCGTCTTGTTCTCTGGTCTGCCCGTAACTCCTAACTAAAGCCCAAACACACGGCCGGGGCTGAGGGACCCCGATTCCCGTGCGGGGAGCGCTAGCTGCCATCACGAGCAGGAGTCGTAGGTGCGTCTTGGGTTTCCCGGGGAGCGGGGAACGCCCTCGCTCCTGACCCACAGACTGTCCCTTACTGAGTGGGCAGCATATCGGCAGCACGAACCTCCACTCCTTCCTTTACTCCGCTCCCCGGCCTTGTGAGGAAGTTTGGGTGTCCGGCTTTGCAGGTGCGGGAATGCTAGGTGGACGTCAAATTCCCGCCTGGCCCCGGGCTCCGGTGATGGGGCGGGAGGCACACCTTGCAGCCCCAGATCCGGTGCTCCTCCCGCCACGCCCTGGAGGCGGCTTGGAGCTCTCCCTTCTCAGGATGCCTGGAGTCCCTGCAGCTCACGTTTGATGGAAGGTTCAAGGCATCCCCCATGCACCACCGTCCCAGGCTGGCAGCCCGAGTTCCAGAGCGGGGAGCGGGGGAGACAGTGGAAAGTTTCCTAAGGGAGACAAAGATGAAGAGCTTACACCATGAGCCAGGCCCTCCTCTGGTTTACGATGTCTCTGGGTCTGGAATATCAGTAGAAATTAGGGCCCAATTAAAGATTTCCACTATGATCGCTCAGCATTAAGTAATTTTTGTATAGAAGCCCATCGGCTTCTCCCGGATATTAACACGGGGTTAAATACTTGCCGTGTTTTTCATCTGGTGCTGTCACTGTGGCCTCGCATCTCCTCCACTACTTGCTTCTGATATTAGAATAGGTAATTGCATTAATTATTTTATTTATTTGTATCCTTAATTATGTTATTGTGTTAATTAAAGGTATTTAATTAACTATGATTTTGCTTCTGATCGTGATAGTCATATCACTCAGTTTCACAAAACCTGAAGCTAGTTGTCGGTGAGATCGCCGTTCTGCTGTACGTGGACAGGAGCTACTCACAGGCCGGTCAGAAATGGAGCCCGTTCAGAGAGAGAAAGGTGATTTTCACGTATATTTGCTCTTCAGCTCCCAAACAGCACCTGCACGTTGTCTGAGGGCTTTAGTTTCATGAATTAGTTGGGTAAGGATATCAGTTTGATATTTTAATATTTCTGCCTATTTTCCTTTGATAAGGGACCATTTCAGCATCACAAAATTCTCTGCATTTTTTAAGGTTTGTCTTGTCCACTTAACCGTGTAGGAATCTCCTCTGTCCGCTTGGAATCTTACTAGAAGTTTCCTTGTTCCCTTCACGTTATCAGATGGGGGCTAGGATGGCGCGACTTCTCGATTCCGTCACGAGCAGCCGTCTGCTCCCCGTTTGCTGTGTTTGCCACCATGTACGGCAATTGCAGTTTGTTGGTTTTTTTTAATTACATCACAGAGTACAAAGGATGGTGTGGTACGGGTAGGTTTGAACCCTTTCAAAATGATGTCACAGTTTACTATGCAGAATGATACACAGTTTAGGGGCACCTGGGTGGCTCAGTGGGTTAAGCCTCTGCCTTCGGCTCAGGTCATGATCTCAGGGTCCTGGGATTGAGCCCCACATCAGGCTCTCTGCTCAGCGGGGGACCTGCTTTCCTCTCTCTCTGCCTGCCTCTCTGCCTACTTGTGATCTCTCTGTCAAATAAATTTTTTAAAAAATCTTAAAAAAAATGATACACAGTTTATGTGGGTATGTATACTTTTAACAGAAGGAAATGTTAATTTAAATACAGGTTAGCATGCAGTGCGCATAAATCTACGGAGAACAACAAAAACACAGTCTGGGGAATCCCCACACACTGCCTCAGAGTCAGACACCCCCGGCAGGAATAGGTATAAAGGCGATAGAGAGGTTGGGTACACTCGACCAATTCCTTTTCACTAATACATGCAGATTCTCACGCCCTTTGAAGAAGGGCTGGTTCTATCATAACCACACACCCCCACAGGAATGGATGGTTCTCTGCTTTCTCTCCATTTCGCTTTTTAAGTACATTGTTTCATACGCTGCAGCTCGTCTTTGCCCTTCTCTTTCGGACTTGAATGGGTTCCCCATCGGTCGTCTACTTAATGGCAATGAAGAATGCTCTGTTCACCGCCTCTCTATGACAAATCACCCCAACTTAGTCACATCCAAGAAAAAAGAAACGTACAGACTCTGTGGGCCATTTGGAAAAGACACAGCAAGCTTTGCTGCTCTCCGGCCCCTGCTAACCTCTGGGTGCAAGAGCTGGGGGGGGACCCTCTCTGCTTCACTCGCTCTGGGCTGGGCTGGGGTGGCCGTGGGAGGGGGGCCTGGGGGGGCTTCTCCGTGAGGTTTGGGGGATGCTGGGGTATGAGACAGAACGTCCAGGGAGAGGAGCTTCAGAAATTGAGCTTCCGAGGAAACCAGGAGGAAGCCTTTTCTGACTTGGCCGTGGGAGTCACACACGTCACTTCTGCCCTAACGGACGGGCTACAAGCATATTCTAAAGCCACCCCAGAGTCAAGGGGAGCGAGCCACCCCCTCACGGCTGGAGGCATGGGGAGGAATTCGTGGCTGTTTATAAAACGGCCACAAAGAATAAATATCACTTTTTTTTAATTTATTTTTTTAAGATTTTATTTATTTATTTGACAGAGAGAGATCACAAGTAGGCAGAGAGGCAAACAGAGAGAGAAGGGGAAGCAGGCTCCCCGCTGAGCAGAGACCCCCCCCGATGCGGGGCTTGATCCCAGGACCCTGAGATCATGATCTGAGCCGAAGGCAGAGGCTTAACCCACTGAGCCCCCAGGCGCCCCCACTTTTTGTTTTTTTTTAAAGTAGCCTCCACGTCCAGCAGGGAGCCCAGCACAGGGCTTGAACTCACGACCCTGAGATCAAGACATGAGCTGAGATCAAGAGTCGGACACGTAACCGACTGAGCCACCCAGGAACCCCAACAAATACAACTTGGAAGAAAGTTTGATTCACAATGGCAAACTTACTTTGGATGTAAATAGAGATGTTTGAGATCTTCTAGAAAAGGATTTAAATCTTTCTTGGAAAATATAAGGTCACCCTTGGTAAATGGAGAACTAGATCATGTTCTTGAATGGAAAAATTTCAGTTACGTAAAGACGACAGTTTTCCCAAAATGAATCTACAAACGCAATGCTGTGCGGATCTGAAGCCCCGCAGAACTCCTCGGGGACCTAAGAAGCCGACTCCTGAGTATACCTGGAAAAAACAAAAGACCAAAAGAAGCCAGGAAAACGTTACCCCAAAAAAACTTTGATTTGCCCAACTAGAAGTCAACATTTTTAAAAGCTGTAATAACGAAGAAGTAAGACTGGCAGAGGGATAGACAAACAAGTGAAACAGAAGAGAAAGCTGATGCACGCAGGATGGAAAATCTACTCCGTGGTGCAGGGGTCGGTACCCGGCGGGGGTGGGGAGCAGACAGGGATTGAGGTATTGATGGTGGGATTACTGGCTGTCCCGTCGTCTTCCCCGTCTCACTCCGTACTCAAGTTCACATCCAGGTGGATGGAAAACCTAATAACGTGAAAAACAAGCAAAAAAAAAGGACACAAATACAGAGGAACATGCTTGCATCCTAGGAATGACGAAGGTTTTTTTGTTTTGTTTTGTTTTTTGAGAAGACCAGAAAGTGTAAGCCTTTAAGGAAGATTCTGATAAATTTGATTGTATTAAAACTTTAGCCCCATCACAGTCCTCCAGGAGCAAAAAAAAAAAAAAAAAAAATCCTGAAATCCGTGAGTAAATGTTCCTGTGTGTGTGACTAACCGAGGGTGAGTATGGAGACTCTATGAAAGCGTTCTTACTCATCAATCAGACTAAAAACACCAACCCCATAAAAAAAAAAATGGGTAAATAGTATAAGAAGCATTTTATGGAAGAAAAAGGAGTTCCATAAACATGAAAATATTCTGAACATCTCTAATTATCAGGGACACATATATTTTTGAAATATTGTGTTACTGTTTTATACCTATCATGTTGAAAAAATTTTAAAGTTTGGCAATCCCAGTTCTTAGGTGGAAGTATGAATTAGTAAGAGCACTCAAAGACCATCTGCTGATATCCGTACCAGGGTAACAGCTGGGATAAGTGATGGGTAAGCCTGTCCTTCCTTCCTTCCTTCTTTTCTTTCTTTCTTTCTTTCTTTCAAGATTTCATCCATTTATTTGACAGAGAGGGAGAGTGAGGGAGCACAAGCAGGGAGAGCAGCAGAGGGAGAGGGAGAAACAGGGAGTCCGACTTGGGGCTCGATCTCAGGACCCTGGGATCGTGACCTGAGCCAAAGGCAGATCTTAACGGACTGAGCCACCCAGGTGCACGAAACCTGTCTTTTCCAAAACGGGAAAGAGCCATGGGGAACGCAGGAGCTCTCTTGGGCAGAGGGGTCTTAGGTGAGAAAAGGGAACGGGAAGTAGGGAAGTGTCGCACCTTTAGAAGATCCACACCCGCACACTCGCTGGAAGGATTTTCCTCCCCAAGTAACAGTTAGAAGCGCAGTGCTCCGCGATTGTTTATTGGGTCAGAATGTGTCGTTCAGGACAACGTGAGCATCTTGTCTGCCCGGATCTATTTGCTACTATAAGTCCTTAATCAGACTCTGGTTGATCCCTGTGTGTCTCCGGTGTCCTCAGTTCCACTCATGTCAGTCTGTCTGTCTATCCGTCTGTGTCTGAGCCAGCAGGACGGGAGTTGGACTTCGAACGTGGGTGTGTCGCTGAAACAGTATTGTTATTTTGTCATCTCGTGGTCATTCTGCCTCTCAGGGAGAGCCTCGGAGCTGACAGGATGCGGAGAAGGGCTGTGAGACAAGGAGAGTGAGAGGAGCTGCCTACAGAAGGACGAGGACTGTCAGACTCGGGGACCCGAAGATGAACCAATTCCCAGAGGCTCACTTTATGGAAAGAAATGTGTGTTTCTGTTCATAAACGGAATTATTTTGTTTATTCGCTTATTCTCATCATTTACGATAAATCTATTTATTTGAATGCGTAGTCCATGTACATGATTCAGACTCAAAAAGGGTAAATTCGAGGTAGAATGTCCTCCTCCCAGCTCTGCCCTTGCTCCGCTCTTTGTCCGGGTTCTCCAGAGGAGCGGGAACCGGTAGGACACAGACTGGACACTGGACACGCACTGGACACGGGAGGACACTCCTGGAGGAGCCGGCTCACGTGGTCATGGAGCTGAGAAGTCCCAGTCCACAAGCCGGAATCCCGGGAGGGCCGATGGTTGGCTCCGGTCCAAGTCCGAGGGCCGGAGAAGCGGGGCAGTGAGTGTAGGTGTCGGTCTTAAGTCGGAGGCAGGAGCCGACCGGGGTCCCAGCTGGATGACAGGTGGGCAGGGAGGGGGGGTTCTCTCTTACTCAGCCTTTTGTTAGTTAGTGCATGAGGACCACCCGGGGTGGGGGAGGCCAACCTGCTCTCCCCGCGACCCCCTCATGGGTCACTGTCATCCGAAAACGGCCTCCCAGCCACGCCGAGATAGTGTGGAACCCCACATCTGGGTGCCCCACGTCCCAGTCAAGGGGACACATAAGGTGAATCACTGCAGCTCCCAGTCCACTCCCCGGAGGACGTCGAGGAGAGACGCTCCTATGCCCGCCACCCAAGGACGCACACCGGTTCCTCTTTATTCCTCTTCCTTCCAGAACGGAATCGTACCATGCACGCGTCTACACCGAGCCTTCCTCACTTAGCGAAGTAGCAGGGAGACATTCCCATACAAGCACATGAAAACGCCCTCGTCCCATCTCGCGGCTGTGTTGTACTCCACTCAGCTCGTCGACACCGTGTGTTACCGACCTCTTTGACCTCTGCCAGCCCGCCGGGAGCCGCGCGCTCTGCATTTCTGGGATTATGGGGGACGCTGAGCGCCCGCTGAGCCATTCGCCCTCTCTTTTTTTTGTAAATTGTTTCTATCTTTTGCCCGTTTATTAAAACTTACTTTTTGCTTTGTCGAAGCGACATATGCACTCCGTTTGAAAAGTAAGTCGGCTGAGTCTGCAGGGCTTGCTGAGAAAAATAGAAGTTCCTGTCCCCACGTGATTTTTCCCGCTCCTCGACGCCGGCTTCTCCCAACGCCTTTGTGGGCTTCTCTCCTCGTCCACCTCTATCTCCAAGTGCTAGAGCAGCGCGCTGGAGGAAGAGGGTCCTTTAACACACGGGGCTGGGAAGGCGAGACCTCCTCATGCAGGAGAGCGAACCCAACACAGACCTCACGCCCTTCGCAGAAACTAGAAGGCGGATTCCACACCCAAATGTGAAAGACAAACAGTGAAATTCTCAGAGGACAATAGAAGAAAAATATAGAAGAAAAAATTATTAAGAATATGAGAAAAAATTCAGATAGTCTCGGATGTGGTTATAACTTTCAGATACAACACCAAAGACACAGTCTATGAAAAAAATACTCGATATGCTGGACTTCACTAAAATAAAAATTTATTTAAAAGAAACGTCTCTGTAAAAGACAATGGCAGGAGAATGAGAAGAAAAAGCCACAGACTGGGAAAAAGTATTTGCAAAAGACACATCTGGTAAAGAACTGTTACCAAAATATACAAAGAGCTCTGAAAATTCAACAATAAGAGAACAAATAGCCCAATTAAAATGGGACAAAGACCTCAGCAGACACCTCATCGAAGAAGATATCACAGACCCAAAATAACCACATGGAAAGATATCAAGGAAATGCCCAGTAAAAGAACATTGAGATATGGACGGAACTGGAGGGTGTTGCACTAAGAGAAACAAGTCATTCAGAGAAAGACAATTACCGCATGATTTCACTCGTGTGTGGAACTTAAGAAAACAGACGAACATGGGGGAAGGGAAGGAAAAATTACGTCAGATGAGAACAGAGGGAGACAAACCAGAAGAGACTCTGAATCACAGGAAACTCACTGAGGGTCGCTGGAAGGGGATGGGGGGTGGGGCAGCCGGGGGTGGGGCAGCCGGGGGACCGCATGGAGGAGGGCGCGTGATGTGCTGAGCACTGGGTGTTGTCTGCGACCGATGAACCGCGGACCTCCACCTCTGAAGCTAATAATAGAGTATATGTTCATTAAATTGAATTCAAATAAAAATTTAAAAAACAGCAACAACATAGAGATAGGACTACAGCCGTGTTAGGGCAGCTAAAATCCAGAGCACGGAAAACACCAAGCACTGGTGAGGCCGTGGGACTTTAGCTCATTCACGGCTGCGGGGAGCGCACCGTGGTGTGGCCGCTTCGGAGGACAGCCTGGCAGTCCTCGCAGACCTGGGATACTCTTACCAGCGACTTCGTCCACCCAAAAACCAGCACATCAGGCGCACTCATACCCCCCCAAACGTGGAAGCCAGCAACACGTCCTTCAGCGGGGGAATGGGTCACTCAGTTGTGGTGTGCGCCCAGACAATGGGATATTTTCAACACGGAAAGTACGAAGGAGCTTTCGAGCCATGAAAAGACACAAAGGACTCTTAAAAAGCTATTGCTAAGGGGAGGGACACACACTGAGAAGGCCGCTTAATGTGTGATTCCAGCTATAGGACACTCTGGGAACGGAAATGGCAACACTATGAAGACAGTCAAACGATCGGGGGTTGCCAGGGGCGCGGAGGGAGGACCAGAGCCACAGGAGAGCACAGACAGGGTATGATGGGTACAAGTCGTCACGTATCTCCCCAAGCCTTCCTGCGTTCCCAACCCTGGAGGTGAGAAAAGGTAGGAAACGTGCTGCCTTTAGAGGGTCTCTGCACATTCCCTTAAATACGTAGGATAACGCTTGAGATGCAAGAGGACGTCTCGGAATGAAAGACTGTGCAGCTACGCGCCTGGCCCGGCCACGGAGCCCACACGTGGGTCCAAGATGCCGAGGGTCTCCCTCCAGAATGAAGGGAGGGATGCATCCAATCCGTGCGGACAGAAAACACCTCGTCTGTCTACATTATTACTTCCCGTTGCAAATATTTATCTAACTATATTCGATAAATTATTCTAAATCTATATTGTATTATTATGAGTAATAATTATTTCGTTACATACATATGCATTGTGCGATAATTACAGTTACAGAAATACTTCTATTTTCGTATTTTAATAAAAGTTTTTTCCATCAGTTTTGCAAGCTCTCTCTTTTTTATCTAACCCTGAACTACATTGTGCCGATCTGCACACCCCTAGCCTTGTGTTCCTGGCTATTGATGAAGACGGCAGGACAAAGGAGAGAAGCCCGCAGCCCTCACTCCTGGGACTTCTCCTGGAGCACGTGCTGGGGGCCAGGCTCGGCTGGGGACACCCAGAGACAACCTGTGCTCGGAGGGCGTCTTGTGTGAAGGACGGATGACACGTCCCTGCACGGAGCAGCAGAGAAGGATGCTACCCCTGAGGGGTTCTCTCTCTCAGGACCCCCTTGGCACCGGGGCGGAGCCCTGAAGTAGAGTCCGGAAGGCAACCGTGGGACGCAATGTCATTGCTTCCTGCACCTGCTGTCACCTCCGGCACCCACGGGCTGTGTTCCCAGAATGCTGCCGTGGACAGCGGCACCCGGCTGCGGGGAGCACGCCGATGTGGGGGGCGACCTCTGGTGTGGGGGGTGACCGCCGGCCGCTGCTGCGGATCCCTCTAGAGCACCAGCCTCCCCCGCTCCCGCATCCTTTCCCACAGATTATGACACCTTTACACGTTCTGTTTCCTTCGTCTTAGAGCTCGTTCGTGGCCTGAAGGGGCTTCCTGTAGGGCCCCTGAACACGCGCCGAGAGATCATTTATTAGATCATTAGATCATTTATTAGATCATTAGATCATTTATTAGATCATTAGATCATTTATTAGACCATAACTGCCCGGGACATCTTCCCAGGCTCTTCTTCCTTCTCACCTCACGTCCAGGAGGTTCTGGGGCCCAGCAAGGCGGGCGCTGCCCAAAGTGTGGGGCTCTCTAGGTCTGGTCCAGAGCCTCACTCCCCACGTGCCCGCTCCCGGTGACCTGGGGGCACAGGGGCAGGCGGGGTGGGACGGATCCAGACTTGGGAGAGCAGCGCAGGCCCCCCTTCCTGCCAGTGCCCTGGAGGAGGGAGCGGCACCTCGGAGGGAAGCCGCGGCCTCTGGAGGACAAACCCCGGCAGGGGGCTCCCAGCTCAACCTCCCCTCCCTGGCTGGGGCTCTCCTGCACTCGGAGGGCGAGGGGACTCCAGGGCTGGACGACAACCCGCAGCGGGGTCCTCGGACATGCCTCAGACAGGCCGTGCGGGCGCGCCAGCTCGGGCAGCCGCCGGCTCAGCCTGGGGCTCGGCTCCCATCCCGGCCCCGAAGCCCCGGACTCTTCCTCGCCAGCCTGCACCAGCCTCCCCTCCGCCCAGCAGGTGCCGCTGGGCCAGCAGGTGGCACGGTCTGTGCTGCAGGGACTCTGGCTGCCTCCCCTGCGTCTCCCGGTAGAAGACACGGCCCCTGAAGCCACGGGGGCGCCTGGTCGGGCGCACGGCAGCAGGTGACCGGCCTCTCCGGGGCGCCGGCCGCACTCGCCTTGGGCCAGGCTGAGCCGAGAGCAGAGGGGTCCGCTTGTCTTCTGAGGCCTCTAGAATAGGGAACAGAAAGTTGGGGAACCCTTTGCAGGACGCGTTTGTGAAGACTGAGGGGAGCAGAGAGCAGCCCACAGCTCTGGGGGTGGAAAGCTCCAGTGGGCGGGGAGGCCAGTTCCTGCGCCTCTACAAGGGGGGACGGGACACGTCGGTGGAATCACCCGGAAGACAAAGCGTGCTTGTTCGGGGACCAGAGCGCCCTTCTGGCCTCATCCTGTCTCCCAGGCCATATTTCCCCTCCTGGCAGCCCACCCCCCACGTGCCCACATAGAGCCCGTGGGGGTTCAGGATGCCCCGGGCCATTTTCCACCCCCTCACCCTCGGGTCCCGTTTCCCGCCTCGGTTCCCCCGTGGCTTCCGGGATGACTGGTCCCTGACCAGCCCTGCGCAGGCACCCAGCCTCCGCCGTGCGCCCGTTCGACTGGGTGGTCCCTCGCTACAGCTGCCCCTGGGTGGGGTCTTCCCGAGGGGGTGGGAAAGTGGCCACTGACTCCGTGTCCTCGTGCCGTGGTGACGCTGCTCTCCCCTCCCTCCAGAGTAGGTGTCTCTGCTCCCTTGGGTAGGTCGCTGCTGGTCACAGGGACAGTGGCCGAGATGGTACCCGTCTTGCACACGGGCTTGCCGTCTTGACCTTCACCGTGCCCTTGAGAGACGGAGCGCCGGCCGGCCTCTGCTGCGAGCCAACATGCCAAGAGCACATCCCGCTTTCTCTCCCTGCTGAGCAGAGTCTTGAGCCCGGAGTGTCCTGCGGACCCGGCCGCTCTCTGCAGACACAGGAGCCCGTGCAGCTGAGGGCCGCTGGGCATGGCCTGGACCAGGAGAACCCAAACTGCCCCCCGCTGAGCCCTGAGCTCAGCGAGCGGTGGTGGTTTGACACATTGCATTTTGCCACTGCTTGTTACGCAGCGGGTATGCGTGTCCACGTGCAGACCGCAGGGAACCCTTTAATCTTTTCTAAATTCAAGCAGTTTTGGAGTGTCAGACACATGGCCACGATGTAGGGCATCCAGGCGGCCGAACGGTGACTGAACACCAGGCTACGCACAGACGTGAGCTCCCCACGAAGGCGCACACATGAGTGTGTCTCTCCACGGGGTCAGCTGTCTTCGATCGTCCGGCAAAGTTCACCGCCGTTGTAAAGCAGGTTCAGGATGCCAAACGCGATGACAGTTCCCTACGGGATGAAACGTGGCTTCTCACGCGGCCCACGGAGCCGGACAGAAGATAAGCCACAGAGCACACGAGGCAACGGAAGGGGGCGGGAGGCACCGAACCAAACGTCAAGTCAGTCTCCGGCACGTGGCTGAGATGCTCTCGGCCCCGACGGCTTCCCGTGTCCACGCAGGGAAGGATCCCGGTCCCGTTCGGAGACTCATCCGGCAGAGCCTGGGGGGCAGTTACCACTCTGAAGGGATCAGACAGAGAGGGGTCAGGTCTGCAGACTGACAGTTTGCTGCCCAAACCACCCCCTTTCTAAAGGGATTTCGTCGGTCCTGGGGCCCCGCAGACCTGCTCTGGTACTGCTGGCTATCGGTTCGGGGGGTCCGCTGATGTTGGTCCCGGCCGGGCCTCCCCGCCGCGGCACCCCTGCTTGCATCACGGCTTGACCTGGGCTCCCGCTCGACACGAGAAGCTCCATCTGGCTGTCGCCACTGCGTGAACATGTTAGAAAGGCCTTATTTCAGATTTTCTTTAAATAAACTCAATCTTCCTCAGACACTGTGCCTTCCAGGTTGATGACGATGATCCCCACTCTGTGTCAGGGGCCCCTCTCTGAGTTGTGCAGTGGTTTGTAGGGTCCAATGAGGAGCTCCCGGGCATGGGAGAGGGGCCTCAGCACACCCGCGGTCCAGCCTGCGTGGTGTCTCGAGACGGGCTGGGTGGCCTCCGTCCCCCACCGGGGTGTGGCTCCCTATGCCCTGAGCTGGCCTCGACAGGCTTTGTCCCCGGCTACAACACACTCAGTTTGTAGTGCTGGTTTAAGAGAAAACTTCTCAAAGTAAAACAATGTCCCTTGAGCCTCGTGGGATGAAAAATCATGGGGACTGTGTGTATTTGACAACATTCGCTGGTAAGGGTGTATGTGTCCCAAGAAATCTATACTTATGAAAGTCATTTCATGGCAAGGACGTGGGGGAACCGGGGCCCCCATCCAGCGCTGGTGGGAATGGAAAATGGCAAAACCACCTCGGCAAATGGTTTGGCCCTTTAGAAAATTGTTAAGCCGGCACTTGCCGTAAAACCCACCAATCACACGACTAAGTATTTACCCAAAATAAGTAAAAGCGTAAGTCTACGAAGCCCATTCATACAGACGTTTAGAGCAGCTCCATTTAGAGCCCAAAGCTGGAACGAGCCCCGTGCTCACCAACAGGGGAACGGACACGCAAATTTGCCGCATTCGTATTGTGGACCAGTACCCAGCGGTGGAAAGGAGTAAGCCTTCGGTCAGAGTCCCGACAACGAAGAGTTCGTGTTGGATAACTCCGTTTGTGAAAAATCCAGAAAATGCAAACCAATCAATGGTGTCTGGAAAGCAGGTCAGAGGTCGCCCGGATGGTGGGAGGGAGGGGCTGAGGGTCAGGAGGAAGGACGAGACCGAAGGCGCAAAGAAGAGCCCTTGGCGGTGGCCGTCCGTTCATCGTCTTGATGGTGCGACGGTTTCACGCGTGTGCGCGCACCAGGCTCCTCGGACTCTACGCTTGAACACGCGCCACTTGGTGTCAGCCAGTTGCACGTCACCAAAGCTGCCACGGTTTAAATCCAATAACAAACAGTGACCCTACGCATTTGGCGGCGCTCACTGGTCCGACACTCTGTGGGCACCAAGAAGACACACGTTTACGAAAATCGCTAACGTGCCTTCTCAGCTTCTGACTGCTGCTGTTCTAAGTAAATCCACCACCACCCCCCCCCCCCGCCCCGTGCTTAGCTGATGTGTAAACCACTAGCTTGAGCGCACAGGCGGATACACTCCAGAAATGACTTAAAATAGCGTGGTTGGTTTCAGTCAACGAAGGCTACTTTTGATGATTAAAAATTTCTCACCATGTGTTTTGTACGTCTTTTAGTCTGCCTCCAAAGACACATAGGCCATCCCAAATATGGACATTACCCTTCTTTTTCCTAGCGTTTGGTTCTCCGGGCGGCTTCCCAATAGCATATTATCCATTTATTATACCTCCAGCAAGTAAGCAGAGACAAGTACGCACAGCTAAACAAAATCACAAAAACAGAGTAATTCCCTTCTGTTTTAGTTTTGTGGTTGCAGTGAACTAATTTTCAAGAAAACACTGGTGTGAGTGTGATCTTGGGTTCACTGGTGCCCGGTGAAATCCCAGGTCTCCGCGCCGATTGCTAAGCTGGGTTTTCATTTAATGTCGTTCGCACACGGCTAAAGCCTTTCTTCTTGAAATGAAAATATAAAAAGTCAGTGTATCGGTTTCAAAAGGCACATCAAGCCACATCTGCGTAATGAAAGGAGAGAGAAAGTGCATTTACGGGTTCTCCGTTCACTAAATCCTAAGCAGCTTAATTAGACAATAAAGACGCGTTTGTAACGGGTGAGATGGGCTTTGCTGAGCACAGCCGCATTGGAAAGGTGATTTCTGGCTTGAACAGCACCAAGGGGCTTGAAAACCAGAAGGAAACTTCCGGTCCTGTGGCTCCCCAACTCGGCCTTTGCACTGGTCTGTGCCTTTGAAGATACGGATATTAGTACCTAAAGAGAGAGTGAAAAGACAATGCAGTACTATTTCAGAAAAGTAAATTGATTCAGTTTAAAGTCAAAGGTCAAACCAATAAATAAACACAAAATTGGGCATAAAGAGCTACTTTAGGACAAAACTGTTTTCCTTTGAAAAACGAAAAACCTGTGCTGATGATCTCTGTCACTGGGACAGACAGATTGCCAAGACGGTCCCCAGTGCCCCCGCTACTGGTGTCACACACTGATGGGATCCCTTCCCCAGAGTGTGGGCTGCACTTAGTGACCTGTTTCTGGTGAATAGAGTAGAAGAGGCAGTGATGTATGGCTCCTCGAAGATTCAAGCGTGGACGGCCATGACCTCCCCCTTAGCGGGCACGCCTCACCTCTCTCATGGAGAGGCCCATGGGGCAAGGACCTGAGGCGGCCCTGGGAGCTTGTAGCACACCCTCCCCCGTCCACCAGGCGGTCACTGGAGCGCAGCCAACAGCGGATCGCAGCCTTGGGGGAGACCCAGAACCCAGGCACCCAGCAAAGTCACACCGAGGACCCCATCCCACACAAGACACGGTCACTGTTACTTAAGCCACAGAAAATCCTTCCTGCTGCTCTGAGCGCATCTCATCGCTTCTGTGCGTGTTGTCGTGCCAAGACAATAAATCAGAAGTGAGAAGAGAGAGGATAAACACATTTGTTTTCAGGATAATGCTGTTTTAATTTTACATGGCAAGCGATACAGAATTCAAAACAACCCGCTTGTATTTCACAGAGGAAACTGTATATTATAAATTCAGCAGACAAACGGTAGACTGGGAAAAAATTCAACTCCTATGGTAGAGAAAAGAATCAGTTATCTGTAACGTCCAAATTAATTTTAAAAGGATAAGAATCGGCAATTAACAGAGAAGAGCCTAGTGTCCAAGAAGCCCGCGAACAGACACTCGACGTCCTCTGAAGTCTGCAAATTGCCAAATAAATAATGCATCATCGTGTCAGGCCCATCAGACTGACAGAATGAAAATAAATGGTAAACTCTCCCTCCGGTAAGCTTTCAGGGAAAGCTGCTGACATCCGGGGATGGAAACGGGAAAGGTTTCAGACCATTGGGAAACAGTCTGGCAGGAAGTTCTTCAGTGAAAATGAAAAACACACTCCTTGATGCTCCGATCTCACTCCTGGGACCAGAGGGGGAAAAGTACCAAAAACCCAAGACGTCACGTGCAAGGGTGTTTACTACCACAAAGAGTGGCCCGGCCCGGAAACAAGGGGCGTGCGTGTCCGGAAAGGAGACGGTGACGAGGCGGGACACCCCACCCTCCTGGCATGTGTGCACCGGACAGGGAGCTGTGTGCCCGAGCCTGCGGACCCAGAACGGTGGGGGCACGGAGGCGTGCGTGAGGCGGTCTCGTCCATCCAAATCAAGGCCCCCAGTCCAAGTCTGCTTGCAGATAGGCAGGGGGACGATCGGTCGATAGATGGATGGATGGATGGGTAATAGAGAGGTGATAGATGGATGATACGTAGACAGACAGATGGTAGATGGACGGGCATAGGAATGGAGAGAGAGGAATGGAAAACACCCATTAGGTTCTTCCCACACGCTGGGGACAGGGTTTAGACAGGGAGGCGGAGGAGAGACGTGAGAAGACGAGGGGCGGCCGAAACGAACGGGGAACTTCAGAAAGCCCTTAAAAGGGCGTCTTCAGTAAATGCAGCGTAATTGAGTGTGTGAGAGCGTGTGTGTGTGTGTGTGTGAGTGTGAGTGTGTGTGAGTGTGTCGGTGAGGAGCTGGACACAAGGATGATGACAGAGAAGGCGACGGTGACTCTCAGGAGGCCTGATTTCAGGGAGTTCATCCTCTGCACCCGAGGCTGAGGCAGAAGGGGGTTCTCCCATCTGGTTCCCAGAAAGAAACGCAGCCTCTTTGGGGCACCGTTCTTCCTGGGAGAATCCCTGTGAATACTCAGGCTTCCTCTCTCCTCTGGCTGCTTCCTAGTCTTGCCTTAAAAACCACCCGAGGCTGTGGGGTGGACAGCAGGTGCGTTCTTGCCGGTTCCCGGGGTCCAAGCCACCACCTCCAGGCTGTCCTAAGCAATCCTGCGACGCGGGGCTGAGGTCGGTCATACCTGCACCGCAGGGCAAAGCGAACCACAAAGGCAGTGAGAACGCCTCTCTGTATTCTCTGAACGTCTAGAAAGGGGCGTGAGAACAGGGCTGGGAGAGCAGTGGGACGCACGGACAGACAGACTTTCCCCTTCTGGGGAGTTCACAGAGCTCCCAGGAAAAGGCCTTCCGGGGCTGGGCTGGTGGGTTCGTCGGAGGCATTCTGATCCAAAACGGTATCAGACCGAGAGGCAGGAGCCCCGGGGGCTGAAGACTAGGGAGGGACTTGTCCAAAGACCGGAAATGCGGACCCACCCCGAGAGCCAAGAGCACAAGGAAAGATGCTCCCCCACCCCATGGCGGGGACAGACCAGGGACCCGCCGGTGCATGAGTAATGGATTCTTGTGCCATGGGCCAGGCTGAAGATTATTTCGCTTAGCTCACAATTTTTCAATCAACTCAGAGAACCGGTGGCAGAATAATTCATGATCGCACTGCGCTTGGCAGACTGTAATATCCTCCTTGTCCTTCGAGCCTCCCAGGAGCGATTTGTTTTAGGGTAAAGATATTAAATTCATGCTTGAGAGCATCAAAGGAAGACAAACGGTCTCGGGGGAACAAACGACTCTGAAAGGAAAATTCCTCTTGAGTCGCCGTAACATCGCATCTTCGAACCGTTTCCAGGGTGGGATTAGAGTCCCGTTCTGTCGTCGCTTCCGTTGGATCGCGGGTCCTGCGTCTCCCGTTCGCGCCGGCCCTGGAGAGCCGGCCCATGTGCGCGTCTCCCCCGGGCCCCATCCGTCGTCTCCGCGTGACGCGTCTCAGCCGTGTGTTTGCAGTTCATCGATCCGGAATTGGCAATGAAGGTGCGAGCCCCCGGAGGTGTGCACTGTTCCGCCCGACGTCGGAGGGAGCCAGGCCGGCTTGTTTAAAGAAGGAGACGCTTTTGCTTAAGAGAATGAATCTAAGCTCTCCTTTCACGTGATTGAAAGATAAATGTCACGGTCTGAGTTCTCTTAAATTCGGTTTATTAAGCTACAGACCACGCGCCGGGTGCATATTAATGCGCTGTTTTCGGTTTTGTTCAATATCACGAGGAATGAATGTTATATCAGTTCACGGCCCGGGAATGAGATTAGGCGAGCTCGGTAGAAATTAAAAACGAAACAGCAGCCCGTGAATCACTCCTCTGTGGACACAAATCGTTGCTTCTACATTTCCCATTTTCCTGCTCAACCACTTCGCAAGTACCACTCTTTGATTCGGAAGTCGCTGATCTAGAAGACTGCGGCTTATTAGCCCGCAGCCTTTGGCCCGCCGTCGTCTGTCACCCTGTGCCTACGGGGGCTGCCTTCCCCGGCCGTGGGAGCAGGGAGCTCCGCGGGATGGTGCACCATCTGGGGACACAGCCGGTCCTGTCCTCGTTGGGACGGCCCGTCTCTGGAAGGGCGCGTGGTTGAGACCCACAGCGAGACACGGGCACGACTTGCATAACTGGCCTGGTTCTGTGTGTCACTCAGGCATTGATTCTTTGACGGTATAGAAGACCTGCTCTCCCTGGGCTCCGTGAACTCCAAACACGAGGACGGGTCCCTGCCTTCGAGGGCAGAGGCCGGGGGAACTCCCTCCTGCAGGGTAGACGTCCTTTCCCGTCCCTCTGGCCCCCGTGGTTTTCTGTTCCTGCAGCGATACGAGAACTTTGAGAATCTTTAGTTTCCCCCTCTGCCTTCCCCTCGGGTGATGCTGCCCGCCGGCCTGCCGCCAGGTACCCTCAAGCTTACGGTACCTGCTCAAGGTCCCCTCCCGATACTGCCACACATGTGGAAGGCCTCGCCACGTATCTGTTGGTTATTTCTGGGGTAGACGACGTGATCGCGTGACCCCCAAGGTTATACTTGCGGCCGGGGCATCGCACGGAGTCAGGTGACCCTGTGGTTGGAGGCGCAGCGTTCAGATTGCAGAGACCCTCGATTACGGGTGCCCCGTGAGGGTCCAGGGAGATGCCGTTTAATCTGAGGGGTTAAACCCACAGCCGGAGGTGTAACAGTTGGGAAATGAGACACGGAATAGCGACACACAGCATAGGAACACAACATTTCGGGATACACAAAGGCACGAAAATCTTGCATGTTGCCTAAAATAGAGTGGGTGCTCGAAACACATTTCATGAGGGCCTTCTCAGCGGATTTCCAGAATCCCGGCTGGGCTTTGAAGGGTCCACTTGGTGTGGCCGTCACTGCAGCTCTCGGCGGGAGGACGGGCAGGGGACGCTGGTTTCGAGAGCACAGGCACGCAGCCAGGCGGGTTTTTATTTCGAGGGCGCGTGTCTCCGGATGGTGCTGGGAGCTGCTGGCTGATCTCGGTCTAGGTGCAGAAACGGACGCCTCCTCCACACTCACCTGCGCTGCCCTCGGGACTGAGAGACTGAACGCAGCGTTCTCTTGCACGGCAGGTGAAACAAGTAACCTGGAAACCTCGTTTGAATAAATACTGAACCAGTAGAATACTGTGTGTATTATGACTCGTGTGTGTGTGTGTGTGCACGTGTACACGCTAATACATACGAAACTCTGGGCCCCGCAGGGCACCGTACCGTATGTTCAAGTCACAGTTCATCATTTAGAAACACGGTTCTTAAACCTGATCTGAAAGTAGGGCTCTGAGGAACCACTGTCAACACTCGGGAGCCCCTGGACAACAAGCGGCAAAGTCAAAGCAGGGGCCAGGACGTCGGTGAGGCGCCTCCTCCGAAGCGGCCAGACGTGTCCCCCAGAGCTGCGTCCTCTACGACGTGTGCCCAGGTAGAGCGGGGACCCAGCCGCGCCACGGGTCCACAGGACCCCTCAGCTGTCGTCACAGCAGGAAGGTCTCACGTACGGGAAACACACCGCCGTGCGCAACGGAACGACACGATGAACACGTGCACAATTTGAGACGTTCTAGCTGCCGGATACGACCAGGGGAAACAACGCAAGTTAGTTTCATAATAAGGCGTAACCCAGCGTGTCAAAAATACTGATTCAACATGTAATCAATACAGATGTCTATTAAGGAGATTTTTGCATTTTACGTTTTCCATGCTGAGTCTTCAAACTCCCAGGTGAGTTTATACCGGGGGCACGTCTCCGTCTGGACAAGCGCGCGTCCAAGGGCTCAGCCCCGCGGGGCAAGGAGCTACTCTGTTTCAGCACAGATACGTGTCCTAGGGAAGACCCTACGATGTTGTGTCTTCTCAGGAAGGAGAGTCTCATTTTTTCCTTTATCTTCTAAATTTTCCAGGATGAGCATATATTGCTTCCTAAATAATGATAAAATAGCAAGAAGTGTGTCACGGCGGCTCCTCCAGGAGCATGCTCAGTAACGTGATGATGGAGGGGGATGGGAGATCCCGCCTTGTCCGCCACAAAGATCCGGCTTTGACATTCGTTCCTCAGTGATGTGGGATTTGGAGATGTGTGTGTGTCCCAGAAGGGGGTCCCAGACTTGGGACCTATGGTTCTGACTATTCAAATCTGCCATCATGGTGATACCGAAAGCCTTGAGAGCTATGGCAGGTGCCAACGGCAAAGCCAAAATAATGTCCACAGCCTGGACCGATAGTGCAAATCTAACAGAACGAAACGTGTACTTGAAACAATGTACTGTGTCCTCATGTGGAGAAATACGGGTGTTGTAGCTCAGTGAAGTCATTCCTCAAAGGAATGGAAGGTTAGACTGACTCCAAACGTAATAGCAGTCAGTTGTTGTGGAAGCTTCCAAAAGTGGATGAGGACAGGCGCCCGGGGGGCTCAGCCCTTAAGCGTCTGCCTTCGGCTCAGGTCACGGTCTCAGGGTCCTGGGATCCAGCCCCACGTCGGACTCTCTGCTCAGGGGGCGTCTGCTTCTCCCTCTGCCCCTCATCCCACTTGTTCTCTCTCTCAAATAAATAAATAACATCTTTTTTTTAAACAAATGGATGCCGAGGTTGTATTCATAGAAGCAGAGTGTCCAGAACCAGGGAGAAGCCGGTCTTGGGCCGCACTCCTGGCTCCCGGCTCGGCCGTGGGAGCATCTCGCCGCGCTGCGTATCACCCGGGGGAGAGATCTGTCGGGTGAGACGTCCCCGGACGGAAGCAAGCAGCAGGGACAACTAGAAATACGAAGGGCCGGGGCCGGGGCCGGGGCCGGGGCCGGGGCCGGGGAGCGAGCGGAAGTGTGAGGGGCTCTTCGCACAGAAATGCTCAGCCTCACGGGGGACAAGACGGACGCGATGTAAGCCAGCCCTGAGGCACCACGACCCGGCGGTTGGCGAGGCTGCCGTGATGTGCTGCGATGACAGAGTCCACCATGAGCTTACTGGGGTCCCCGTACACACGCTGGGGTGGAGAAAACAGCGGACGTGCACGGACACCCCGAGCAGACCGTACTCCACAGCCCCTCCCCTCGCCAGGAGTCATTTTCAGTGAATGAGAACGAACACAGAGTTATTGTGTCCAGAAAGAAACGCAGTCATCTTTTTCTTTTCTTGGACTTCTCACACATAATAAATCACACCAGCAAAAAGATTAAAAGGCACATAAAATAACATGACCACTGCAGTTTAAAAAATGACCTAATGCTTTTTTATGTCATTAACTTTTTTTTAAAAAACCTACATATTGGTCTGTCCCAGTAACAAATAATACTATGCAGTTACTTTTTTTTTTTTAGATTTTATTTATTTATTTGACAGACAGAGATCACAAGTAGACAGAGAAGCAGGCAGAGAGAGGGAGGGAAGCAGGCTCCCCACGGAGCAGAGAGCCCGATGCGGGGCTCGATCCCAGGACCCCGAGATCACGACCTGAGCTGAAGGCAGAGGCTTTAACCCACGGAGCCACCCTGGCGCCCCAGTAATACGCAGTTATTTTTGAGTTTTAAGACTAACTTCTGCAAATTTTTAAGGTTTAAATGCAAATAGAAGATTTAAGTGATGACACGGAAAGACCGAATTGAAGTCACTCCAGTCCAAAGGCAGGCGTGTGTAGGGTGGGGGGCTGTGGGCAGGGCTGTACTGGTAGTGAGCCTCCTGACACGCTCTTGCCGCCTCCAGGACCATTCTCTCTCAATCTATGTAGACAGGAGGCCAGGATCACATGTAGGGGCGCCTGCGGGGCTCAGTCGGTGAAGCCTCTGCCTTCAGCTCAGGTCGTGATCCCAGGGTCCTGGGATGGAGCCCCGTGTCGGGCTCCCTGCACGACGGGGAGCCTGCTTCTCCCTCTGCTGCTCCCCCTACTTGTGTTCTCTCGCTCTCTCTGACAAGTGAATAAATATCTTAAAAAAAAAAAAAAAGATCTCTTGTAGATGATGAATACCCAATGGTCACTGCAATGATCCTGGAGAAGTTAGACCAACCAAAGATCTTTGCAGGGATAATTTTATCATTGACTGTAGACTTTCCAAGTCAGTGTCAAAAAGTAGCACACCAATTCTTACTTGGTTTTATGATCGGTTTTTAAGTTTTGTACAGACAATGCATCCCTTGTTGCCTTCACGGGGGGGCAGATGCTGCCCTCTCCCTGACTCAGTGTGCCACTGTGGGGAGCAGAGATTGGCAAACACCCCCCCGCCCCCCTCCCAGTGGGGGAGGATGTGTGGCTCTCTGCCCCCGTTACGACTGCCTTTGCTCCGTCACCCACCAATTCCACACTTGCAAATGGTCCCTCCGATAGCCTAGCACCCCTACAAAATAACGTACGTGCCACATTAGTCATTGTGGCCTGAAGTTTAAAAGATTAAAAATGACCCAAATATCCATCAGAAGAAAACTGGTTAATGGACTAGTCTCTCCTGATGAGGTGGGAGGGGGAGGCGGATCTGTTTTCTCGCAAAATTAGAGCGCCATAAAACTAACAACAGGGTGCAGAACAGTGTGACTGTATGCCGCCTTCTCCTTCGAGGAGAGAGGACGTGAACTTAAATTTGTATTTGGAGAGACAGGTCGGTAATTAATGACTGTGGGCGTGGGGGGGAGGAGACCGAGGGCTGGAGGGACGGACAGAAGAGGAAGGAAGGGGATCGAAACAAAGGCGTCTCAGAGGGGACAGGAAGTGCCCTCACATCTGTGCAAGGCTCATGTCCCAGCTGCCCCAGGTGTCTCCAGGGCCTGGAGGGGGGCCCCTGGCGTTAGGAGAGCGATGGCGATGGCACTTGCCTCCCTGTCTGGGAGGAGCGCGGGGAGGAGGGTGGGGGAAGGTGAGGATAAAGTTGAGTAGGAGTTTGGACACTCAAGGGATCGAGCTCCAAGCTGGAGCTCTCTAGAGGGGGTGCGCTAGGCTTCCCCCCGCACACGGGCACCCCCAGCTCCCCGTGCCGGAAGTCAGGTAACAACCCCCATCCCGGGCTTCCTCTGTGCAAAACTTGCAAGTTCCACGTGAGCACGTGGCCGCTTTGCCAGGAGGCTCCCCAGCTCAGGTACATGTCGCTGAGCGCTTTTTTCTGGCGAGTTTATAATTTTAATGAAGAACCCATTCTGTTGGTCTCTCTATCTGTCCTGCCATAAACTTGGCGAGGTCTCCGGGGACCTCCCGGGAAGCAGTTCTGATGAGCTGCGTCCCGACGCCGAAAGGAGTGGGAGAATGTTCCTTCTCCACCTCACTTGACACCAGAAATTGCTCCTCAGGACGCCGGAGCATCAGTATTCTCCTCAGACCGGGGGGACGGGTGGGCATCCATTACGGGTAATTCGCGCTGGTGTTGTCTCCCGGCCCTTCCAGCTGGCCGAGGCTAATTGCGTCTCATCTGTCCATCTGCACACGCCGCACGCGCGTCCGACATTGCCAGAAAGAGAAGCAGGCGAGCGGGGGTGGGAGATGAGACCGTGGCCGTTCACGCACCAGGCTACGCCCACACGCGGCGGAAGGAAAATGCAGCGTCTCGCGTCCGCCCGGAGGACAGAGACGGTCCTTTGGACAGGAAGAGTCCGGAGGCTGCAAATTTATTATTAGAATCTTGGAGAATGTCCACCAGTAGGACGTGCACTGAAAGTAGAGGAAACTGGTCTCCCGGCTGAGTGCGGTGGCGATTTCAGAACGGTCCACTACTTAGTTCATAGTAACTGCTCACTTACCCTGAAAAGAAACATTTCGTTGGAATGAAAAGCACTGTGGCTTTTGCTTCCACATTTTCTTCGAAGGGTCTTTCTTCAAATGTATGAATTTGAGGGGCGGGGGTCACGGATATTTAGAGCACAGCATGAGACAGCCGTGATCGGACGCAGTCGGGAAGTTCGGACTTGCGTCCCTGCTACAGCAGAGTGGATTTGACCGGAAAGTAATGTCTATTTTTTTTTTTTTCTAGAGAAATCGTAGAGGAAGATTGTGAGAAGGGATCTCATCCTAGCAGAGAAAGTGAACTGGGGGACGCAGGGAGAAAGGATTACGAGAACGAACACACGAGCACTCTCCTTGCATAAAAATCTATCGTATTTCTGCGCGCTGGTGCTCAGAGATGAAACCGAGAAACAGCTCTGGTCACAGGAACACTAAAAAGACTCGAATACTTCGGAATACATGTGACCAAGGTCCAGAGCTTGTACCCTGAAAACCACAAAGCAATGCTGAAGCGCACTAAAGGAGATCCACGTAGACGGGAAGGCAATCCCCGTTGATGACCAGAAGACCTATGGCCATTGTTACAAAGGCCGCACGCCCCAGCGCGGTCCCCACCAAAACTCCAACTGACTTCTTTGCACACTTTGGCAAGTTCATCCCTAAATGTCTACAGAATGACAAGGGGTCCTGAGTGGCCAAAACCCTGAGGAATAAGAACAGAGCCAGAGGAATCCCACTTCCTAACTGTGAAACTCCCTACAAAGCTACGGCAATGGCGATAGTGAGGTACGGGCACAGAGGTCCAGATCCGCGGAACAGAGATGAGAGTCCAGAAACAAGCCCTCCCGTTCACATCAGCCGATTTTGGGCAACCGATTTTAATGAGGAGAGGACAGTCTTTCCAGCTGGGACCGCTGTATGTTCCTGTGCAGAAGAAGGAAGCCAGACCTCTTCCTCACACCATCTAGAAAACTTGAGTCGAAGACCTCGGTGTCAGAGCTGACGTACAGCTCTGTAGCAAGATGATGCAAGCACTCATCTTCGTGACTCGGATGAAAAGGTGATTTCTGATTCTCATCCCCGCTATTATCTGTGCACACGGGTCCCCAGATATCCCCTCTTCGGGATTCCTGACTTGCTTATGGACCCGCCAACCCAACATGCCCCCGTGGAGATGCCCGGGGTCTCTCGTGCTGCACACGCCCAAACCTGAACTCAAGATCCGTGCCCACACTTCCAGCTGCCCCCTCGTCTCTCTGCCCAGGGTCAGTGCCAGCCTAGGAGACCCAGCCACGACCACATCACGTCCTCTGCCGCGCACCCATCACTCTCGAGCACTGATCCCTCTGCTTTCCAAAACCTGGCCGATATAACTGAAAGTCACCAGAGAGATGGGGAGCATACATAATTCACACCTGCCTGTCCCACACCCTGCACTCACTGGGCTTGTTTTATGCAGAACACGAAAGTGGAGAAGACACGGAAATAGAGGCAGCGGCCACGAGACCCCTATTATGAGTGACACGTCACGATCGTCAAAGTGACACGTGGGGATCAGATGGAGTTTAGGATAGCACAGACAGAGGAAGGTCTTTCTTCTGTCCAGCACATGCACACACGCACGCGCACACACACACACACACACACACACACACAGGCACACAAATATTTTCCAAAAATGGAATCCTGTCATGAAGGATATCATCACATGTGACTATTTAAAGAAGCATAGAAGCAATATTTTCCTTTTGTTCCAGAAACCATAAGACAGTGCCACTAACAGGGGAAAATGAGAAGGAAGACCAGTGAAAGGGGAGGCCTGAGCCCAGGTCTTGACGTCTTGGGACTCCCGGGTGCGCCTTAGGGGGCTGGACGGGGCGGGGTGGGGGCGGCGGTTGCTGACGTCTTACGTGCGATGATGCAAAGTCACGTGGAACCCAGCACCGGGGGGCTTGTCGTCCGGTTCCCCCGGCATCGCAGGGAAGGTCTCCTGTAGGAGGAGAGAAGACGCGGTGCCCAGCCGCTGCGTTCACGTGTGGGGAAACAGGCTGCTGGGACCCCAGAGCCTGGGAGCGCCTGCGGCAGGAGGACGAAAGCGCAGGGCGGAAGGGGCACGGGAAGATGGTGTGGAAAACCTGGCCCGCGGTCACACTGGGAGGACGAAGTGAACCTAAGCCTCAGGGCTTCAACATCCGTCTCTGTAGAGCGGGCGCAGAGGGTGGGAGCGGGCCGGGTGGTTCTCAGACGCCCTCCGGCACACAGGTGCAGGGACGGTCCAGCAGAAACCTCAACCCCCACCGCTCTTCGAGAAAGAACGTCCCCAGCGTTCACAGGGACAGTGCCCCCCGTCGCCCAGCTATGGAAGGAGCGCAGACGTCCGTCGACGGATGAACGGGTAAAGAGGATAAAGACGGATGTATCTATACATCATATAGATAAAACAGAATAAAATCCGACTGTTTGCAACGACGTGGACTAGAGGGCATCGTGCGAAGAGAAATAAGTCAGCCAGAAAAAGACAATTATCATACGACCTCACTCGGATGCGGAATTGAAGACACAAAACACAGGATCCTAGGGAAGGGAGGGAAACATAAAATAAGACAAAAACATAGAGGGAGAAAACCACGAGACTGTTAAATCCAGGAAATACACTGGGGGCTGCTGGAGGAGAGAGGGGTGGGGGACGGGGTCACCGGGGGACGGGCGTTGAGGACGTGACATCATGAGCACTGGGTGCTACATGCAACTGGTGAATCACTAAATTCTACCCCTGAAACTAATAAAAAAAAAAAAAAAGGAAGGAAGGAAGAAAAAAAGAGCATTAAAGAAGTTTATCAGAGACCAATACTGTCGGAGACAGAAAGGGAGAACCAGTCGAATCTACAATGGGAAGAGAGTCTGTGACACGTGGTACATCCCTTAGTTCTCTTGCTACTGACAAGTTTATTCTCATTTTACAAGTAGGAGTCGAGGAATGAAGTTAAACCGGTCCCCGGGGCCAGGAGCCCTCAGGCAGGAGGAATGATACGTGGGTCGGACAAGAATGTTCTGGAGAACTAGCCTGGTTCCCGCCCTGGGGTCTCTTGTAAATAGGCTTGGGGGAGGCAGGTGAAGGAGGGCAGCAGGTCGGGTCCCCACTGCTCAGGGAGACCTGGGTGGGGAAGCCTCAGCCCTTCTCCTGACGGCCCCGGGCCCTTCCGCCCCGGGACGGCCCGTCCAGGCGGCTCCCGGGCCCCCGGAAGCTTCTCCGGTGTCCGTCTCTCCCTCTCACCCTTAGATGAGGGGCAGTTCTGGAAGCTCCATCAACTTCTTTCTTTTCATCCCAGAACTGTTTTTCTTAATCACACACGTTTTATTGCACAAATTGTAGGCAATTTAGAAATTTACAGGAGGGCGAAAAGAAGATGAACGTCACTCGTAACTCCGCTGTGCGGAGAGAAGGCTCCTACCTGTCCGATCTATTTTAATACTTTATCAGTTTAATTTTTACAAAAGCGGAATAGGATTCCGCATGGGCGCCGAGTTCCCTTTATACTGAAAGAGTTGTCTTGGCCATTTTCCTGGAGCAGTACGTGTCCTTTTCCGATGCGAGTTTACCGCAGTGTATATCGTCAATAAACGTGGGGGCCTTCGGTGACCCGTTTCCTCCCGTTCTTACCGTTAGCTCTTCGGGCACAGCCGCAAGTAGGTAAACTGCGAAGAGAAGTGCTGGCTGAGATGATTTGCACAAAGACACATCTCGGTGGCATTTTATAGACCACGGGGTCGCTGTCCAGGACAGGGGTCTCCCCCTCCTCCCGGCGCCCGAGACCCCCGGTCCCGAGGACTGCAGCAACGCTTGTTACCTTCGGCACCGCGGGTGTCGCCTTCATTCAATTTGTGTGTCCAAGAAGGGCGCGTGCACCCTCCCGTCAACCACCGCGTCCACGCTTCTTCGAGAACTGCTGGTTTTTCCCCGGGGAGGACCGGTGATTTCCAAATGTTCGTCTGACACGGAAAATACTGTTCCTTCATTGCGTGTGCGGCAAATCCCTTTTCCAGTGGGCACTGGAGTTTTTAGGTTTTGTGGTTTTGTTGTTTTAAAGGCGGCAGAAGCCGCAGGGCCGCGTGCCGTGAGGCGTTCCCATGGGTCCCGCCCGCAAGCACGGCTGGACGGGAGCGGCTGGGCGGGAGCGGCTGGGCCAGGGCGCCGGCCGAGGAACCCACACTCCAGAGGCGGCCCTGCACACGCAGCCCCTCCCCGCTGTCTCTGGGGCTCCGTTCCTCACCTTACTGACTCTCACGGGTAAGTACTTTGTCCGCCTGGAGTTAACTTTGGGATAAATACCCGAGGTTCCTGCTTTCTTTTTATTTTTATTTAAATCTGCACATCCGTTTTTGACCTTTCCTAGGTATCCCTTATTGCTATTATCAAGTTAAATGCATGTTTGAGGGGTTTTTTTGTATTTAGGGGAGGGATAATTGGACCCTCTGTATCCTTGGACTGATCATGGAAACAAGCCAACTTATACCAGAATTCCACGGAGCCGCATTTCAGGCCCGCGCCTGTGTTCGTTCATTCATTCGGCCTGTCCTTCCGCACACCCGCTCTGTGCTGGGGACTCCGCTGCACCTGTCACCCACAGACGAACCGCCAGGAGCCCGAGGCCCGTCGGGGCGGCCCCCCCAGGAAGATGCCGCCGGAGGCCCCCCCATTCCCACAGCTCGAGTCTGAGGCTTTGGCGGGTTCCCCTGTACCCGAGCCTTTCTGCAGCTTCTTCCTGTCCGTTGACTTTGACCCTGCACCCCCTCCCTCCCCTACCTCCAGTGTGCTCTCGGGACCGGTGAGCTTGGCTTCCTTGTGCTTGTTCCGAGATCCCACATGTAAGTGAGCTCATGGGGTGTCTGTCGTGCTCGGATCTACCTCACCGAGCGTAATGCCCTGAGGTCCATCCGTGCGGTCACAAAGGGCAGGATTTCATCTCCGGAGGCTGAGAAATATTCCCTCGTGTACTCACCCCGCGCCTTCCTCATCCTTCCTCGGTCCACGGACACGGCTGCTTGCACGGCCGGGCTGCTCTAAATCGGGCTGTAATGGACACTGGCGCGCTCAGGCCTTTCTGAGTTGGTGTTTTCATTTTCTCGGGTGAACACCTAGGATCGGTATTCCTGGATGATACAATAATTCTATTTTTAATTTGGGGGGGAGCTCTGCACTGTTTCCCACAGAGGCCACACCCATCTGCATTCCGGCCAACAGTCAGATATTTTATAGTAAAAAATGAATATTAAAAAGGGGGGCCTGGCTGTCTCCCCTGGAGGAGTGCGCAGCTCTTGATCTCGGTCAAGGTCACGGGTTCGAGCCCACGTCAGGTGTGGAGATGACTTAAATACATGAATAAACTTCAAAAAAACGAACATTATTTCACCCAGTGCTACGAAGTGCCATCTTCACCATATCTCAATTTTTAAAAAAATATTTGGTTTCTTTTCTCTCCATCTGGTTATTCCTGAACCGGACCGTTCGCACCGTCTTCGCTTTCAGCCGACGCTCGGAGCAAAACGCTGACATCAGTAATTCTATTTCCTCCAACAACGTCTTGGCGTCTTTGTGAGCACTTCTCCTTTCCATGAACTGAGATCCGCTCGACACGTTCGAAAATGACCTCCTCGCGTTTGCATTAGAATCACATTCAATGTATGAATCAGTTTTCGGAGAGCGGCTGCCTTGGCGATGACCCTTCCTCGCATAGATTTTCTCTGCATTTATTCACGTTGACGTTTATGTCCCCCAGTTAAGAAAAATGCTTAAAAATAAAGACCCAGCCAGTTTCTTATTAAGTTCACTCCTAAGTAGTTTATAAATTATCTCGCTCTCTGCTCGTGGAGCCCTGGACCTTTTCCGTGTAATTATTGCGACGACGATCGAGGACTCGACTATTTACTTTGTATCCACTTGGTTTGAATTCTGAAGTGGTTGGGTTTCTTCCCTCAGCTTTCTAGGTGGACACGTCTTACCCGTAAGCCCATCATACTTCCTCTTCTCTTTCCTCATGATGACACTTCCTTCCAGAACCTTCCAGAAGACGCTGCGTGGGTAGCAGTGTGTAACCACCACCTTCATTCGGCTCCTGGCTCAGCGGGACAAGCCTCTCTGGTTGGTCAGGCAGCGGCTCCTCACGGGGCCCCAGAGACAGGGAGAAGGAGCTGGATGGAGGCCGCCTTTTTCGGGGTCCTGTGTTTCTTGAAGGAGCGCCTGGTGATGTCTTCTCAGTCTGACCCCATCTGTCCCCACACACCCTGAGTGTCCCCCCCGTGCCATCTACATGATTGTGTTCATGGGTTGGGCCCTCCTCGGGGGATCTGCAGACCCCAGGGCATCAGACCTCCACGGTCACCCCTCCTTCCAACCCGCATTCCAGGGAGAGCTGACCATGACCCCCTCTCCGGGCCAGTGGCGCTTCCTTCCATCCTCGGTGCTCCCATCTACACGAAGGACCCGCCCCGTCCTCGGCTCCCAAAAGTGTAGCCTGCCTACCCGCGTGTGCGCATAGCAGACTTCCCGTGACGATGTGGGGTGCGGAGGGAAGACCCGCCAAGCCCACTGCGGGGTGTGCATGCCGCAGGATTGAAACGGGGATCTCGAAGAGCTAGGAGGACCCCCACGTGCATCCCCGGTCACTCCCAACCGCCAAAACGGGGAGACAGTCCGTCCATCAGTCAACAGCTGTGTGGATGGAAGAAACGTGGTAAATGCATACAATGGCATGGGATACCATTCAGTCTTTGAAAAGAAGGAAATCCTGCTGTTTGTGACAACACGGATTAACCTGGAGGACGTCCTCTGGGTGAAATAAGGCAGGTGCAGAAGGGAAATCCTACACAATCCCCTTCTGTGAGCTACACTAGGAGCAGCAGACAGTTGTGGGGGGTCTGGGTGGCGCCGTCCGTTACGAGTCTGACTCTTGATTTCGGCTCAGGTCATGATCTCGGGGTCGGGAGATCGAGTCCCGCCTCGGGCTCCGTGCTGGGCATGGAGCCTGCTAGGGACTCTCTCTCCCTCTGCCTCTCCCCTTCCTCCCTCTTTCCCTCCCTCTCATTCTCTCTCTTCCTCTGCTCCTCCCCTTAAAAAAAAAAAAAAAGAAAACGCAGGAGTAGAGTGGGGTTGCCAGGGCTGGGGGGAGGCGGAAATAAAGCCGCGCTAACCAAGGGGCATAAAATCCGTCCTTTAGAGGAAGGAACTATAGTGCGGGCAGGCGACAGCACTGGGCTCTGCCCTTCAAAATCGGCTGAGAGGGCGGGTGTCCCCCTCGCGTTCCGCCCACAATATAATTGTTTTAAAAAGATGACTCCCTGCGAGAGTGAACAACTTGAACTGAGTGTTAGCTCGAGCTCTTTTCTCCATTAGAAGCCCGGCCGACCTCAGAAAAGGCTCCTCCCACCTCCCCAGGAGCCAGGAGTCCTCAAGCACCTGTTATTTTTACTTTTGAGATCAACGCTGTCCCTGCTACTGTACGGGTCAACGCTGGGGCTCCTCTGGGGCTTGAGAAGCGGTGGTCCCTCGGCCCGTCCGAGGGTGCGGCCCCCCCTTGCTCCCTGTCTCAGTTTCTCGGGCCAGTCAAGAGCGGCACCCTGTTGAGCCGGACATCTGGGGACCAAATCTGGTCCTCGAGTCCCATTTGCCGACCGAGGGACCGAGGGCTGTTTCAGCCCAGGAGGGCGGCTGCCTTGTGCCCTCGCCCAGCTCGGGGTCCCGGCAAACCACTACGTGGGCTGTGCAACCTTCCCAGGGATACGAGCCACAGCATTGACTCCGGGGTGCTACGATTTACAAAAGATTTCGTGGCACGGCAAGGCCGAGGGCAGGCCCCCCAGTATTTGCTCCCTCTTTCCTGGTAGAGCCTGGAGGCTAATGTTCCTCAGCCTCGGTGCGTGGGCTGGGCTCAGGCGGGCTCGTCCCTGGGTGTGCGTTGGGGCAGCTCTGTGGGCTCGTAGCTGATCTAATGCCTTCCCTGGGGTGGCTGGAACGGGTCGGGGCTGGCGGGGCCTTTCTCTGTCCCCAAGGGAGCCTGGACCCCAGGATGGGGCAGAGGACCCTGCCAGGCCTCCAAAGGGCCGGCTGAGAAATCACACTAGATTCTACTCGTTAACACAAGTCACAGGCCAAGAGGGCCCGTCAATTGATAAAACTGAAGAATTCCTATGAATCGGTCTCCTACGATTTCCTGACAAATGTCCTGGTCGGGTTTGGCTGATCTGGGGGGGATGTGGGCGGACGTCACTGCTTCCCACTGTAGGTCCACGGGCTGGCGTATATTCTGCCTGGGACCCGCGGATGGGTGAGGGCTTCTCGCTCCTGGGGTGGTGGGGCACAGGAGGACTAGCACAAAAGGGCAAGCACGTTTGAAGGTCAAACTCAGAACTGGTATCTTTTTGTGTCCGACAACGTACTCCTAGCCAAGACAAGTCACACGACCACCTCCAAAGTCAAGGGCGGGAGAAGGGCACCCCATCCCAGATTCGTCATGGCGCAGTTGTGGGCAGGGGGAGGCATGTTACGGTACGCAGCTCACACACCCCCCCCCACACACACACAAAGAAACCAGTCCAGTTAAAATTAGGACTCTAGGAAAAGCAGAGACAAATAATAAAACACATGATAATAAACCTATGAAATGGGTAGTTAGGTTTAAAGAACCCCCATTAATGTGGGCATTAAGTCAAGGCAAACATTACGTACCCACCCCCGCAAGGAGGTTGTAGGAGGAAGGGCTGTTAACGATAACGCCATCTAAAAGCCTAGATTATTCCAAGAAAACAGAGTGTTGAATGGGGACAGGAGGAGAGATTTAAAGGCGTATTAAATTTCTTGCTTTACTTAGGGAGAGGAGAGCTATTCTTCATTTAAGTCGAGAAAGACAATTTCAAATTTATGTTTTTTCCTTAAAGGTAACAACTAGTGTAGTCGAACAAGACCTGTAGCTTCTAAGACACGGAAGGGAAGAAGCAGCAGGACACAGATTCGCAGCTGCACAAAGAACGATCGGGGAAGGACGGGGAAGCTTAGAGACTGAAGCCCGGAGAGTCCCCGCAAGCGCACGTGGAGGGCGGCCCGTTCGGGGCTCAGGGCGCCAGGCCCCCGGGACCAGCACTGCCTCCCTGACCAGGTGCTGCTCTGGGGACCCTGAGGTGTCAGAGTAATGTGTCTGCAAGTTACAGACTAATTAATTCTGCAGCGAGAAAGAGGCGGAGGTGGGACCTGATGTCTCAGCGCTTAAGACAGCGTCATTTGGAATCGCAGACTTGGGACCCTCGTACTAACTGACCCTGGGCCTGCTTCTCGGGCGCTGTGAGAAAACAGACTCCCGGGGCGCCTGGGGGCTCGTTGGTGAAGCCTCTGCCTTCGGCTCAGGCCATGATCCCGGGGTCCTGGGATCGAGACCCGCGTAGGGCTCCCTTCTCAGTAGGGAGCCTGCTTCCGCCTCTCCTCCCCGCTCGTGCCCTCTCCTGTCTCTCTCTGTGTCAAATAAATAAATAAAATCTAAAAGAAAAGAAAAGGAAAGGAAAGCAGACCCCCAGGGCCGGTTGTAAACAATGACAAACGGTAACAACCAACCCGGCTCTGCTGTTAACGCGAGACCTTCTCCGTCCCTGGGTCCCATCTACGTCCCATCACTGAGACTTCCCGAGGGTCCCTTCTGGCTGATCTGCCCACTGCCAGCCCCCAGCCCCAGTAAACTCCACATTCCCAGAAGACAGGGTCACCGATGACTGTATTTGTTCACCGTTGCATCTCCAGACGCGGAAACGGAGCCTGGCCCAAGACAGGCACCAGACACGTGTGTGTGTGGGCTCCGTGGGCGAGCGTGCCTGGTGGGGACAGGGGAGAGGAAGACATTGTCCAACGAGCAGGGGTTGGAAGTGGGAGGCCGGGCTCCAGAGCAGAGGTGGGGGGCCGGAAGCGGGAGGAGGACACTCGGCCCCTCCTGTGGGGCAGGAAAGCAGAGCCCATAGGTGCCGTGCAGGCGAGCTGCTAAGGTTGGGTTTGCAAGGGGCTGCTGCCCCCGGGGAAGCTCCGTATGACCTTCAGAATAACACTTGGACCTCAGCATCGGCAAGTGACACGGGACTCGGGTCCCCAGCGGTCGCAGGACCGCTGTCTGGAGGGACTCGCCCGTCTCACTGAGCAAGCTCACAAGGACTCCCGTGGACACACACACGTCTGGGAGTCCGGCGCCCGAGCGTGTCCCCTGCTTGCCCCCACCCCAGCCGCGGGTGACACTCCACAAGCCCTCACGGGATGAGTTAAGACAGGGCACCGCTCTGTACCAAACCCCTCCTCTCCCTGCCAGGACGAGAGACTGCTGGCCCTGCTGTGCATGAAGGTGAGGGCGCAGACTGGGGCCCCCGCCCGGACCCCCGGGGCTGCCGCAGCCCACGGAGCAGGGAATGGCGGGAGGGGCTGGAGACGCGTTGTGTCCCGGACTTGAGACTTGAAACAACGGGGCCCATATGGGCAGGAAATTATTTTTAAATGGCTGAAATGTCTAATTTCCATAACCTGCATTTCTTGTTCACATTTGCACGCGGGGGCGTTGTATGAGTAGTGGAAGAGTTGGCGGCTCATTCATGTAACTCGCTCGGGCCTCCCGTTGAGAAGGGTTCAAATGCCTTGGTTTGGGGTTTGTTTTTTGTTTTTTTTTTTTTAGGCTGCCAGTATATAAAAAAGTTTAAAACTGTCAGAGTGGGTTTAGGGAAATTATAGTAAATCTTAAATGTTTACATTTAATGAAACAACACTTTTTTCTTTGAGCTTTTCTTTTTTTAAATTTATTTAAATTCTATTAACTTACAGGGCCACTTAGCATGTGGTCCCCTTCGGATAAAACACTCTCCTGGACCAGAAATCGGAAGAGGAGGAACTAACCCCCCCCCCGACTTTGTCACTGTCCAGAGTCACCTGGGGCCGTGCTTTCCTGGACCCGGATAAGGAAGGGAGGTCCAGTGGCCTCCAAGGCCCTTCCCTCCCCTGACCACTCGACCACGCTCACGTTGGACTCCCGATGGGTTTTTCATCAAGAGTTTTGCTTCCTGGGGCACCTGGGTGGCTCAGTGGGTTAAAGCCGCTGCCTTCGGCTCAGGTCGTGATCCCAGGGTCCTGGGATCGAGCCCCGCATCGGGGTCTCTGCTCCGCGGGGAGCCTGCTTCCGCCTCTCTCTCTCCGCCTGCCTCTCTGCCTACTTGTGATCTCTCTCTGTCAGATAAATAAATAAAATCTTTTTTAAAAAAATAGTTTTGCTTCCTGGTACATCACAGGGCTGGTTTTACAACCAAACCTTCGGACCGACCATGTCTCCGTCTGCCGCACGCGATGGCCTGACGTTGCCCCTGCCTCTCACCGTGTCTGTGGGGGGTCCTCTGTGGGTGCCGGCAGCTCCCCGCAGACGCTGATTCCTGGGGGGAAGGGGAGACGGAGGAGGTGGCCGACCTCCTCGCACCCCAGCCCCTGACACGCTCAGACCACCCTGCCCCCCCCCGCCCCCAGCACCAAGCCGCGTTTGTCTATTCGCTTGTCTCTGGAGGAGGCGGGAAGTGCTTGCAGAGGGCCCCCAGCCACGTGGGCTTCACCGTGGGCAAAGATCACTAAAAGCCCTACTACAAGTAAAATTGGCCGAAACATGACCATATACACTCCTGCGTTTGAAAACTCACAGGAGTGACTCGCGTGCACAAAGACAAGTCTCTCCCTTCACGCTCGCTGGGGTGTCCACGGCCGGCACAGCCCCGTGCCCTGACCAACCGGGACTTCCCGGCTTCAGAGCCCCTCCGCCCCTCCTGCTCCCCACGGCCGGTGGGTGGTCTCCGCGGCCGGGCAGAGCACCCCGTGGACTGGGTCAGAGGAACATGAGTCGGGGGAGCAGCCACGCAGATGACCGTGGGACAGAAGTGCGGCGGCTTATGTCCGTGTGCCGTGTGCCGGACGCGGGTTCCCCAGAAGCAGACACAGGCCGGGGTGTGTGTGTTACCTAGCGGGGGAGACTGGGCTGCAGTCCTGACGGGTCTCAGGGGCAGCAGGCTCTGGCTGGAGGGGGTCTGAGGCGCATCCCTGTGGTGGGGACAGTCCCCATGTGCCCCTGACAGACACAGAGGTGCCTTGTTACAATGCCCTCTCCCCGCCCCAAGTCCCTTCCTCTGTGAGGTGGTCTCACCCCGACCCTTCCTGGGCGGAGGGAGAGTCTGACGGATCTTCCAGAATGTGCTCTTTGTCCCACAGACCTTCGCCGAGGGCCAAGCCAACTCCTGGGGCCTCAGTCCTCGAGATTGGCCCTCGTTGGGGACGGAGCGTGTCCCACAGGCCACATGGGGCTTGCCTGTGCCACTGGGTAGTGGAGAGGGCTGCTGGCGGGCAGCACCTCCGAAACCCCTCCAGCCCACGGAGCATAAAGGGGTACGGAGGGAGACGAGGCCGGGGGGCAGCTCACAGCATCCGTAGGCTTAGCTGAACCCCCAGGCCTCAGGGAGGGCAGAGCCACCACAATGTCAACGGCCTTGGCCCCAGAAGCCCATGATCCTCTCAATGTCACTGCCATGGACAGACCCCGCCTGCATGTCTCCGAGTCTCAAAGTCCCAGATGCTCCCACAGAGGGTCAGTGGTGACCACACGCCCATCAGCGGGTGGCCGGGACCGGTCGTGGACCCACAGAGCCCTGGGATGGTTCTCCAGGGAGACGGGTCGTGAGCCAGGCCACCGGCCAGATGGTGTCGACGAGTGACGGGGGAGTGATGACTCGTCTCCGGGACCACGAGGACTAAGAGGGTGAATCAGGTTTCAGTGCCCGGGAGGCCTTGCCAGCTGGGCCCACGGCGGGTGGTGGGAAGCCTGAGACCAGGAAGTTACTCCGCTGCCTGAACCCAGATGCCGCTCGAACCTCAGCCCGGCTTCCTGCAAACACGTGTCCTTGGTCGCCGACAGAATGTCCCCCACCTCCTCCCATTCCAAGTCCACCCTAGGAATCCTGGCCGAGAGCCTCCGGCCAGGGAGGGCACGACTGTCCCGTGTCACCCGTGTCCTCAGGACACTCCCCGGGCCCCCCACATGCCCCGGTCCTCTGTGACGGTCCCCGGTCCCACCGCACACCGTGCCAGCCACACTGTCCTGCTCACAGTTTCTGTTTGTCTCCGTAACCCTATCAAGACGGAATCCACCCGCCACCGCACTCACTTTTTCTTCGAGGTATAAAACCCGGTGTTCACGTTCACGGAGCTGCAGCCCACCACCGTGTTTGATTTCTGTGTAGTCTCATGTCCCCAGAGAGATCCCACCCCCAGCAGCAGCCACTCCCAGCTCCCCCGTCCCCCCGCTTCTGGAAACGACTCATCTACTCCTGCCCCCACCCTTCTCCTGCTTCCTGTCTCTCCGGTCAGCGGACTCCTTGCATCTTCAGCGTGGCAGGACGTTTCCAGCCTCCCCGCGTGTCGCCGCGTGCTTCGGGGACAGCTTCCTTCCCGCGGCGGGATCCCGCGTCACCGTTCTCCTGACCAGGGCTGACAGCGCTGCTCTGGACGCCCGTGCATGAGTTGTGCGAGGACCTGTGTTTCTTGTGCTCCCTGGAGTGGAACTCCCCGCTGCACGTCACCCCTGCGTCCCACCTCGTGAGGAGCTGCCCAGGTGTTCATCGAAGTAAACGCGCCATTTTGCTGTCCCTCCCGCAGCGCCAGGGCCCCCAATTCTCCCCACCCCCACCGACACTCCGTACCAGCTCCTTCTCCCGGGAGCCGTCCTGGCAGCTGTGGGGCCCCAGGTTTGCATTTCCCCCACGACGGATGGTGTCAAGCATCTTTTCCCGTGCTTATTGTCCATCTGAAATACTGTCTTCAGAGACCCCTGTTGCCCATTCTTTTTTTTTTTTTTTTTTAAGATTTTATTTATTTGACAGAGAGAGAGAGGGATCACAACTAGGTAAAGGGGCAGGCAGAGAGGGCGGAAGCAGGCTCCCTGCTGAGCAGAGCTGGATGTGGAGCTCGATCCCAGGACCCTGAGATCATGACCTGAGCCGAAGGCAGAGGCTTAACCCACTGAGCCACTCAGGTGTCCCTTGTTGCCCATTCTTTAATGGGGCTGTTTGTCCTTTTATTGTTGGGTCATGAGGGCTCTTTACATATTCTGGATACAAGTTCCTTATCCAGTGTAGGACTGGCAGAAAGGCCTAAAACTCTTCCTGAGACCACGGCCAGCCCTGTGGCCAGCCACCACCCCCCGACCCCCGCCAGAGGCCTGCAGCCTCCCTCTAACACCTGCCGCTAACCATGTTTTCTCTCACACGAAACAAAAGACCTTACAGATTGTGCGGCTGAAGAGAGTGGTGTGTACGCCTGTCTGAAGGAAAGATGAGCTCAGACATCAGCAGACAGTGTACGCGGGGCTTGCGAGACTGTGGCGGGCAGCTGCCGTGCTGGTCTTCCGGGGACTGTCTGGCCCGGCACAGCTCCCCTCCCCCCACCCCTCCCCCCGTGCCGAGCCCACCGCCTGTGACGGGCGGGAGGGATCGTCACATCCCAGCCTCGGTGACCGATCATGTCTGCCTCCGGAGGGAATGATGGGATTAGAGCAACGTCAGCCTTCGAGACAGCTGCAGGTAAAACCCTCTGGGTGCGATCACCCCCTTCAAAATAATAATAATAATAATAATAATCGTGTCCAGAACTCCTCGGGCTACAAGCAAATACCATTTCCCCCTCCGAAGGCTGAATGGAGGTTGCCATCAGAACGGCCTGAGGTCTGGTCTCCACTCTCCGTGTCTTGAAATTCCCTCCTCATTTTAGCGTAGAACTGAAATGAGTTCTGGGACAAAGAAAGGACACAATGTGGATGTCCGCGAGGCCCCGACGTGCCACCTGCCCACCGCTGTGGCTCAAGCCCGGGGAGACTGGGACCATCTCGAAGTTTCCCGCAGGAGAACGACGAGCTCCGAGTTGCCTTCTCAGAAGGTCACATCAACCACGCGCTGAAGAACGGAATGAGGACGGGCGCGCCCGCAAATAAGGAAAGGCAGAGGCGAGGGGCCGTGACGGCAAGGGTGACGGGACGGAGGGCAGGTCCCGGGGCCGGGAGTCGGGTGTGTGGAGTGGGAACACAGCGGGCCTCACGAGCGACTCCCACATCGGGCTGAGAAACCGGGCGGGACGAGGATGAGACACACGGGAAGGGGAGCTCGAAGGAGGGAGGCGATGGGCTGGGCCCCGACGGCGGAGGCCGAGCTGCCCTGTGACGGGAACGGTGGGCCTGCTGGTCAGGAGGGGGACAGTGACCCTGGAGGAGGAGGACACACCGACCAAGACACGTGTCACGGAGGACAGAGAACGTGGAGTCAGGGGAGGAGGGAGGGCACTGCAGACCCAACGTCTGTGTCTCCCCCAAATTCATGCGTTGTGCCCCCATTCCCAATATGGCGGGATGGAGAGGTGGGACCTTTGGGGGTGACTCGGTTCGGATGAGGTCATGAGGGGGAACAGGAAGAGGCAGGACATCTTCCTCCTTCCAGCACGCAAGGGCGGGGCGGGAGGGGGCGGCCTGAAGCCCTGGGGCCTCCATCTCGGCCTGCAGCCTGTTTCCCGGCGACGGATCAGCCCCGTCTCTGAGCCCCCGGCTGTGGCATCGGGCTACAGCAGCCCGAGCATCCCAGGACAGAGGGCGCGCGGCCTGAGCCGAACGCAGACATCAGGCAGGGAGGGGGAAGGAATTTTTCAGAGGGGCCCTGGCATCTGGGGTCCTCGGGAGCTTCGTGGGGCTTTCGGAGCCCTGCGAAGGGGAAGCCCGCGTCAGCGAAGGGGGAGCGAGGGTGGCCTGCGACGGCCAGCGGAGGCACGTCCGAAGGCGGCGGCAGGGCGGGGAGAGGTCCCCGGGGACCCGTCCAGGAGCTGCAACGCCCTGCCTTGGGCTCCACTTCTTGGCTGTCCAGAATTCGGTGCTTGGCTGTTAAACCTGACTTGATTATGTGTCTGCCTCCCCGGGTGGCCCTTAGACGCCCATCAAACAGGGACAGTCGGCGTCCCTTCCGTGGGCGCAGTGGCGCCTAACACAAGGGAGCGGCCCAGTGCAGGCTGGGAGCCTTTAGTGGAGGCTTTTCTGAATGGCAGAGAGAGCGTGGGCTGGAGCACCCTGCGCCCGCTCGCGCGGACGAAACGCGGCTTGGGTGACTCGTTCCCACGGCATTTGGGAGGAGGCGGCCGTGTTCCTCCGCTGAATGGAAAGCGCACTGAGCAGGCCCCGCCGTGGGGGGGAATTCATCCTGCTTTCTGCCATATGGCCTGGTGCCCATGACAGTGAGCTCCCTGGGGCGCCAGGATGTGCAGGACGTGGGGACAGGAACACAGCGGGGGCAGAAAGGGCCTTGCACCTTGCTCGGTGTCACCGTGCCCCAGCGGCCCAGAGGCCTCCTGCCGTTTTCTACAACGTTCCCAGGGATGCACTCGCCTCCTGGCCGGTCGAGGTGGTGGGACCTGAGGTTCTGCTCCACCGGCCCAGAACGTCCTTGGAAATGGCACCGGGTCCCTTCGTACCACCTCCAGCGACCTTCACGGTCTCCAGGGCAGCACAGACCATGACCCATCACCACGTTGTTCTCCTTGGCAGCCTGCAGGATGGAGGACGGCGACCCCGTCCGGGAGCGAGACGGACTTGACTCAGCCCTGACCCTGAGCTCGGGTCACACCCAGATGGAGTTGTCACTGGGAGATGGGTTCTCGGTGGACAGGAAGGACGTGGCTCCGTGGGGTCTGCCACGTGTCGGGGCTAACCCTCCCCTGCCCCTCCCCACTCCTTGCCTCAGCCCTGCCGAACTGGCAGCCGACACACACCCCTTCATGAGACAGCCCGTCCCTGACATCAGGTCGTGCCAGCAGGAGACTGGAGAAGGCTTAAGTCTCCCACGTTGTGAATCTTGGAGCATATGACAGTTAACCTATTAAGAAGTCAAAAGCAAATAGGTTGTGAGGGCAAGGGTTCTGGTAACGTGTTGCATTTTTTAAGGAAAAATCAAGGCCAATGTGGCAAAATGTCTGTATTCATTCAACGAGTGGCAGGTGCTCAGTGTCTGTGATACTAAGCTCTCTACTTGCCTGAGGTTGTTTTAAATGTTCTGATGCAGAAGGAAGAGGGTGGAGTGGTGGCAGATGGCAAGGAGGGGGGTGTGCGAGCCGAGTATAAACTAATGCCCTCGGTGGCTGGTTGCAATCCGGAGGTCAGGGAGGCCTGCGTCCGGCTGTGGACCAGCTATGGTGTAGACGGTTGAAATCTGCCTTTGGTACAAGGGTTGAGATGGGGAACCTGGGGAAAGCGGGCATGGGAGGGCGGACCTGTGGCTTACAGAGCCTCATTACCCCCAGACCTAGCTGCTGTTCAAAGGCAAAGCCCTAACGGTCACCTGTCAGGGATAACGTGTCTTCTCCTCTCTCCGGAACCTCTGACCGCCCCTCTCCTCCCTGACTCCGCAGAGTACACTGGCCTCATTCTTCACAGAGAAGATGGAAAGCACCAGGAGGCAGCCTCCGGCCCCTCCTCTGCACTCACAAAGTGGCCGTATCTGCAGCCAGGCGGCACCTCTCCTCTGACATGATAGGGGAGCGCCTGCCTCCCAGGGAGGGCAGCCCTCCTCCTGGACTCCGCTCTCAGCCTTTCCAGGGCTCTAGAATCAGCCGTTATCCACATCGGCCCCTCTCTCTCCCCGCTGTCCTACCAGCATCCAAACGGCTCAAGCATTTCCCTCTGGAAAAAAAATCACAAGCAATAACAAAGTCAAGCAGCAGCAAAAAGCGCGTCTTCCGACCCCACGTGCCCCTGCCCCGCCTTCTCTCCTCACAGCTCATCCGACCTTCGTCTCCCCCTCTCGTCCCCTCCCGCTCGCTCCTTGGCCAGTCTGAACTCCTTCCATGCCCTCCGCCACCCATGTCCCCGGGAAGGTCACCCCCACCCTTGACACGGCCAAGTCCCAGCCTCGCTTTTCAGCCCCCACGGCCGGTTTCTCGGCTTTCGATACCGGCTTCCTTCTGGAAGGAGCTCCCTTGGGCCAGGAAGCCACTGTTTCCCAGAGGCCCCGCCCCCTCACACCCTCCGTGGCTCCCTGTCCCTCTTCCCAGCCGGCCGTCGCCGTCTTGCCGGTATGCAAACGCTGGTGGCCGCGGGACGGGTCCGCCGTCGCCCGTGTCTGCTTTCTCCCAGACAGTCCCAGCTGGTGCGCGACTCCCGCCACCCACACGTTCCCCGTCTCGTCTTCTGAGCTGGATTCCGTGTGCCTGACCGTAGCGGCATGATCTCCACTCGGACATCCACAGTCACCCCAGGTACGATACAGGAAGTCCCAACCGAGGATTTCGTGCCCCCCAATCTGCTTCTCCCCTCACCCTCCAGCCCTGCCCTACCTTGTCCCGCTGCTCAAGCGAACATCCTGAGCAACGTCCTGGACAGGCCTCTCTCCCCAGACTCCTAAAACTAGCGAACTGCCAAGTCCCGTTGGCTCTACCCACAAACGAATCTGGCAGTCCCCCTCCCTCTGCGTCGTGGGTCCCCACCACCGCCCTGGTCGGGCCCCAGATGGGCGTTCACCCACCTCGAGGCCTTCCCCCCACGCTACTTTAAGATGCAAATCTGACCACTTCCCTCCCTCCTGAGAACCATTCTCAGGCCAAACATCGCTCTCAGAATGAGGGCAAAATCCTCATGGAGGCCTCTGAGGTCATTCACATGCGACCTCTGCCCACCATGCTGGCCTCGCTTCCTGCCATGCCCACCCCTCCCCAGGCTCTCTTCCGTTCCTCCTCTGCATCGAATTCCACGTTGCTTCAGGGACTTTGCACATAAGCCCTCTTGGTCTGCTTCCCATTCTCCTGCCTTCCCCGCCCCTGCTCATGCTGTAACCCTCAGCCCGAGCATCCCCTCCTCCAGGGAGCCTCCCCACTGCCCAGATTCACTCTGGTCTCCCCTTGCATTCATTCCCCCACCACGCCCTGCCCTCTCCTGTTATGACCCTTAACACAATTATAACCAGATATTGTGTAAACGTCCCTTTAATGTCACCCTAACCCGCTGGATCGTGAACTCCGTGAGGGCAGGGGCCACGGCTCGCTCACTCCCGGACCCCACCACGGAAACTCAGTTTCCTGCTCCGAGAGTGCGGGGAGGGGGTCACACGCACGTGCGGATGGGAGGACAAAAGAGAGAATGACATAGCGTAGCCTTGGGGAGAACGTGGGATTCCCAGGCACAGGATGACAGGAGAGGGAAGAGCAGAGACGAGCCGACGGGGCCTCTTCCGCGGCGAGAGGCGGCGCTCTGAGCGGCCCGGCTCTCTCGAGACAGGCTGTCCCACGGGGCGCCAGCACGCGGCGGGAATCACGGGGAAGGGGACCTGGGCTCTCCCCCCGCCCCTGTCTAACTGACCCCTGCGGGTGACGAATTCATGAGCCTTGGGGGATAAGATGAGAATAGGTCACAGACCGAGTGACCTGAGATTTCATTTCAGTCTCTCTCCCTCCCTGACCCAGGTCCAGACCTTCTCCCCCCGCTTTGCCTCTCTTCCCGCTGGTGGTGCCGTCACTGGGACAGTCTGCTCCAATCAGAGCTGCCTCCATCTGGTAGACGGTGCTGAGGTTTGGAGCCGGAGCAAGAGGAGGTGGGGAGACCCCAGCAGTGGGGGGAGCCGCACCCTCGCACCCAGCCCTCGGGGGGGACAGGTGCCCGAGGAGTGAACGGGCAAACGGTCCTTCTCGGAGCAGGGGTTCCTTATGGTTCTCCCGGGGACCGCGGGTTTCTGAGCAAACAGAACATTCAGGGTAACATCCGCCCTGACCCAACGGGTGCAGAGTCAGGAACCACAGAGCAAGGATCGGGACCAAGGATCAGTGGGAACTCGGCGAGTTCCCGAAACTACCACTCCACCCGTCCCCTGTCATTTGTCACTGCCTTCTGCGTGCCCAGAGGATCGGAGAAAGCCCCTTGAAAGCAGGCCTGTCTCCGAAGGGAAGCTGGAAGGTGGGACCCACTCCAAGAGCGAGTCCAAAAGACCAGGTTCAGGTGGGGAGACCCAAGTTCCCAAGGGAGGAGGAGTCACCCCAGACCCGGGCAAGAGTGGGACAGAGTCCCCAGGAGCCCGGGGCTCCGCAGCACCACGGCTCCTGTGGGCGTCACCAACGTGAACCCGACCTTCCCCGGAGCAGGCCCGTCTCGACGGCGCCTCTCCGCAGACCCCCGCCCTACACACGGCCCCCCATTCGGGCTGACAGAGGAGGGGAGGGGCCCAGGGATGGGCACTCTCGGGCTGAATGACGCAGAGCCCGGGAACTCAGCCCCCACAGGGCTGATGGCGCTCGACCACCCGGGACCAGCTGCGGTGAAGACGCCAGACAGTCTGGCTCAGCCACAGACCACGAGCTCTGGAGCCCCTTGGCCACACGCAACCACTTCAGTTTCAAGTGCGTGACCATGTGCCGGGGGAGACAATTGGACGTGGCAGAAACTGCATGAGACAGAGACTCAGGTGACTCGGTCTCTTGTTCTGGGATTTTGGCCTGACGTTTCCGGACTCTGGGCCAGTGGTTGAACCTCCGCGTCCTGCATCATTTCCTACTCGCTCTGCCCGGCCCAGAAGTGGGGTTAGCAGTGTGGCCGCTACATGAGAACGGGCTGTGGACACCCCCAGCGGGGCCGGCCCACAGACCCCGCCCCCTCCCCCTTGAGACTCCTCTCAGGACTGGGTCGCCCGTCAGCCCTCCCCAAAATGCTGTGGCGGGGAGAGGCTGTCGCCGAAGTCTGTCCCCGCCCGCTGCCTTCCCAAGAGCACGAATGAGCCCGGAGGTCCCGGCCCCGAGGAGCGGGGTGAGCGGAGGAGAAGGATGAGCTGACCCGCAGTCGTGCTGCGTCATCCGGCAGAGAGGCAGGGAGCCCGGAGCACACGCGTCAGCAGCACCACAAGAGCCCAGAGCGCGATGCAGACAACAGCCAACAGCTGGGGATTTTCCAATAAGCTTTCCCTCAAAAGCCGCCTCGAAGCCCATCCAGGGATGGAGCGGGCAGGGCCAGGGCAGACAGGACGCTCAGAGCACCACATGCCCAGACCCGGTGGGGAAAAGGAGGCCCGGAGGAGAGAGGGGCTGGTCCAAGGTCGTGGGCAGAACCCCGCCCAGTGCGTTCCATCCAACCCGCCTCCCAAGCCGGCCCCCTTGGGCTTTTCTGAGGGTCGTTGGGGGTCTCCTTCCTGGGTCTACAAGGCAGTGAGCCCGGCCCTGGGCTGGGACGTGGGCCAATCAGGTAGAAGCTCCCAGCTGCGCTTCCCCACAGTGGAGAGCCATCCTGGGAGCCAGCGCCCCGCACCCAGCGCACGCAGCCGAGGCCACAGGCTCCCCTGCTGCGGGCAAGCCATCCGAGCATCCATGATCTAAACTTGGGCCCGTCGTTAAAGACTCAGGATCTAACCAAACCAAGCCCTGCCCGCATGGATGGGCACCCTAGCGGAGAGAGACCACAGACATCCCAGTAAGTGCGCACGCCGGCCGTGGGGGCGAATGGTAGCGGAGACAGAGGCAAAGGGACAGAGCTTCTCCCGTGCCCAGAATGATCACAGAAGTTAGCTGCTGTTTGAGCCAAGGAAGGAGAGAGAGAGAGAAGCTAATCGTGTTCATCTCTGGGGGACAGCGGTCGGAAAGCACGAAGACGCAGGGAGAGGAGTGACCGGGGATGTCGGGGCAGGAGAAGCCTGGGGGGTGGGGGGTGGAAAGGAGGCTGGAGAGGGACCAGCTGATCTCCTGGCACTTGTCAGTCATCAAAAGACCTTGGGTTTCACGCTGAGCGAGATGGAAAACCACTGGAGATGTTCGGGCAAAACAGGAGTCAGGTTTTAAAGGGACAGCTCCGGCCGCTGTCGGGAGGAGTGGTCCAAGGGTTCAGTCATGTACTTTACAGATGGGGCAAGTTCATCAAGCAGGAGTTGTACATGGAGACTCCCAGAAAGAGCCTTAAAACTGACTGCAGGATAGGGGGCACCTGGGTGGCTCCGTGGGTTAAGGGGCTTCGGCTCAGGTCCTGACCTCAGGGCCCTGGGATCGAGCCCCGCATCGGGCTCCGTGCTGGGCATGGAGTCTGCTTGACTCTGCCCCTCCTTCTCCCCCACCCCCACCCCCCGACGGGCACATGCTCTCTCTCTTAAAAAAAATAAATAAATAAAAAATTTTAAAAATGACTGCAAGCTCGAGATGGGAGTTGGAGCCGGCGGCCGACACCTCCCCACACAGGGCAGGGCTGGCCTCTGTGTGTGGGCTCCCTCGGGGGCTCAAGAGAAGGCCGTGGCGGACCCAGGAACCTGCCTGGGACACCGACCAGCTTGACCTTCCCCAGCCTGTGCCAGAGCTCAAACCCCCGGCTGCTCTCCAGGACGCGGCTCCCCAGCACGGGGCTGAAAACATTCTGGGGCTCTCACGTTACCAATGGCTTAAGGACCGACTTGCAGATGCCTGAAAAACTTAAACTGGCTCTTGGACACCGGGACCTCTTGCTGAATATCCCCCAGACAGAAAGTGCCCCCTCTTCAGCCAGCACCCACCCCAAGCTGGGTTAGACCCAGAGGCTCTGGAAATATTTTCCCTGAACTGTCCCTTTGCGAACTTCACCCCTGAAATAAAGGATCCCTGGACCACCGGCGGGAATTGGGGGTCAGGGAGCTACATGCCCACTTTGTGATGCCATCAGAGATGTGCTACAAGCCCCTGGGGACAGGTTCTGGGCCCCTGGTGGCATTGCTGGGCACCAGCTGGTGCCAATGGGGACATCTCCAAGCAGGGAAGAGCGACCAGCGGCAGGGTCGGTGCACCCCACCTTCTGTCCCTATCACCGAGAAAGCAGGCTGCTTTCTCTGCTGCCCGTTCATGGGCAGCAGGGTTCAATGTCCAAGTTGGGTGCATGTGAGTGACGCTTAACTAATTCTGTTGAAATCAACCTGTTTTGAAGTTTCGACGTGAAAGAGGAAGTTCCACCATTAAAACCTCTGACCGCAGTCGGACCCCTTCCCCGGGCCCTGCGCTGCAGACGGAGCAGGAGCAGGTGGGCAACGTCCTCTCTTCCAGGGTTAACAGCAGCGCTGAGCCCCGGAGAGACGCTCTGCTGCGTGGCTCAAATTTTATGCGGCGCTGGCCCCTGTCACAGCTCTGCGAGGACTGTCCCCTGTGCCACGATGGAGAAGACGTCACACGCTGCGACTCGGCCGTGGCGGAGTAAGAATCCGAACTCAGGGCTTGTCTGACTCCGAGCCCCGCGTTCCCTCCCGGGCCCCCCAGCTGCCCCCCAGCGGCCCCTTAGCCCACTTCCGGCATCACGTGGTCCTCACGCAAGGACCACTGGGGTCAAGACGGGTGCAGCTGTCTGCTTAGCGTTCCTGTGCCATCCTCCTGGGGTGGAGACGTGGCAGGACGTGGCACCCCTGCCCGTGCCATCAGTGGCTGGGGTGATCGATGCCATATCTGGCTAGGACGCCGTCCCCCTGCCACCATGCGCTGGCAGTGGGGGGCAGGATCCCCGCTCTGGGGGAGCTTCCTCCCCACCGACACCGGGCTCGGCTGGGTGACTTTGCCTGGCAAAGCCCAAGGCTTGCTGTCCTCGCCTCCCCTCTGCCACTAGGACCAAAACGCTCCATATAGAAACTGCTTCTTCAGCCTGGGCCCCAAATGGGATGCGTGACCTGGAGCCGAGCCACGGCCCGTCCACGATGCAGGCACGGGGAGGCCACTTGTCCCCAGCTGAGCCAGTGAAGCCCTGACTTCATTTTAAAACTAAGGACCAAGGAAATGAATCTCTTTGGGTGACCGAAGCTGTTACGTGAGGCTCGGGAGGCTGCCGTGTTTCTGCGGAGCGAGGAGCAGACGAAGCCCGTGCCGCGGGGGAGAGGAGGGCTCAGATGCCCCGAGAGGAGCAGAGGCAGGGAGGAGAGAGAAGCCTTCGATGCGATGTTCCCCGCGGCTTCTTGGCTCACACGCGTCTCCGTCCCTTACCCGGCGCTGGCGGCCCTCCTCTGCTGGGATTCCTGGATTCTCTGATCCTTCCGGGGAATACGCCTTACCTCTCAAGCTGGCTTCACTTGGATTTCTGTCCTCTGCAATGATAACGCTAACTTACACATGTCACTGTGCAGCTGAGACACCGGGGCCCGGCAGGAGCACAGCACGTCCCCGGGCCCTCCGAGTCCCTTGTGACGGCACCTAGACTTGACCGGAGAGGTCCGAGGTCCACGGCGCCGCCCTCCTCCCTCAGCTAGGGGCCAGGCAGCCGGTGCCGGAGGGACGCCTAGGATTTTCCTGGCAGAGAACTGAGTCCTCAGCCAGGATCTGAGCTCCCAGAATTCAGACGGAGAGACAAGAAGCTTGGGAAAACCCTAGAACTTCAAGACCCTGAAGGACTGAATCATAAAACGGGAAAACTTTGTTTTCTGGTTCTTCTCCGTGCCCCCCCCCCCCGGATATTTCAGTGATACACGTTCATAATTTAAAAACTTGAGTCATTTGGAGAAGTATCAAGAAGGAAGTAAAAAAAATCACCAGAACGCCCATCAGTCAGAAAGAAAGCCTGCTAATACGTCAGTGACCACTCCTCCAGACCTCCCTCTATGCCTCTACACAGCCATAAATAACTATTTTCTATTTTACGTAAGTGGGATCATACTAAACCTGATACAGCAAAATTCCATCAACTGGGGGGCTTACAAACAACAGAAACGGATTTCTCACTGCTCTGGAGGCTGGAAGGTCCGAGATCAAGGTTCCGGGCAAATTCTGCGTCCGGGGAAGGCCAGCTTCCGGCTCACAGACGCATCCCCACGTGGCAGGAGGGTGACCGAGCTCTCCGGGGTCCCTCTCCTAAGGCACAAATCCCATTCAGGAGGTCTCCACCCTGGTGACCTGATCCCCTCCCAGAGGCCTCCCCTTCCAGTACCTTCCCACGATGGAATAGGTTTCAGCATAGGAATGTGGAGAGACACAGATATTCAGTCTGTAGCAATGTGTTTTGTTCCTTTTTCACTTAACACTGGGACATGAACATTTTCTGCGCCAACACCTACAAAGCCGTGTTGTCATTTTTAGGGACCGTACAGTCTCCGATCCCATGGACGAGGTCACCCCGGCATGCCGTCCCGGAGATCCCATCAGGTACCCGGCAGAGAACGGAGCTGACCTTGTGTTCCCTGATGACCAACTGCTCTGTTGAAGTCCCCGACCCCGCTTCCGTCCTGTCTTCCTGTAAGACGGAGACACTCACAGTAACTTCCCACTCGGGGGAAGTGGGGCGTGGGATGGGTCTGGTTTGCTTTTGTGTCTGCGAGAGGTGCTTAAACCAGTGCTTGAATCACAGTAAGTTTAAATCGTTACGTGATTAGCCTCTCCCCTCCATAGGGACGTTTAGGTCGTTCCGGACTTCTCCGTGTTCTACGTCTTTATGCAAAGTAGTAAGCGTTGACTTTATGCCTTTCGTCCACTCGTAACATTGTGTCTTCGGATAAATTCGTGGATTAGTTTGGCGGATCGCTCAGCACATAAGGACTCCGTTGCTTATCTGTTTTCAGACTGCGTTCTGGAAACACTGTGCTAACTGCCATTTTCATCAACAGCGAGACACAACGCCTGTTTCCCCCAAGCCCGCACTGGCACCGAACTTTCTCAGTATCTTCAAATTTGCAGTCTAGTGGGGAAAAGCTTCGCTTTCTGAGTGTCTTCTCGGCGGCAGGACGGCTCTTTTGTTCTGTCTTTTGGATATTAGCGTTTCCTGTTGCCTGCGTCTCTGTTATTCCCTGTTCTAACAGGAAGGTAATATTTTGTAATGATCGTAAGAGACCTTTGTGAACTTTCTACCTTCAAATGTTTCTGTAATATCAGGGGCACCAGACAAAATACTGGACATCCAGTTAAACTTGACTCCGATAAACAAGGAATGGGACACACTTATACTAAAAACATTATTCGTTGTCTACCTGAAATTCGAATTTGACGGGTGTTTGTATTTTCATTGGCTGAACTTAGCAATCTCATGTCATACACACAGTGAATTTTTTTTTCAGTTTGTCACTTTTTAACTCTGCTCGTGTTTCTTTTTTAAATAAAGACATTTGTTCGTGTATTTTATAATCCCAATGACCCTATTGCTGTTCTCCTTCACGGTCTCGTGACATACTGCGAGAGCGTCTCACGATCCCAGCTTTGTGACAAAAACTTACATGTTCGTCCTACTACTTTTTGGCTTCACTTTTTTGCATTCGCTCTTCGATGGATTTGGGAATTTATTTTGCCCTAGAGAGCCGGGTAGAAAATCAGCCCCTGCTAATCACCATCTAGTTAGGTTTTTTTGGGGAAATCATGTTTTTTGACAAATTCAACCATTCCATCTGCTCGAAGGGTCCCCACAAACACCACTGCTGAATTTGGTCTCTTCTCCCTTCTGCACTGAACTCGTGTCGGGCCGGGAACAGGCTGTTTTCATCACCGCTGCTTTGGGAGAACGTGCGGGCGGCAGAGGGCTGGCACAGATGCTGGCTCTGGAGGCAAGATGCCCACCTCGGGCCCCTGACCCTCCACGCTGGCCGCGTGACTTCCCCTGTGACCTTTACCCTCGGGGCCTGCACTTCCTTACCTGAAAGTGAGAGCAAGACGAGGACCGCCACGTAGGGCTTCCGGGCACCTCTGGCAGGCATGCGTGTGCTCGCGCTGGAGCAGTGAGCACCGAGGGGCTCTGTGTTACGTATTTATCCGTCCATGCCTGGTGCTCTCCCACGATCTCATCCAGCCGGGCTGGTTTCCCTCCTACTCTCAGCAGCCTTCCCCCCGCCTGTCGTCTACACTTCCCCGGAGACCTAGAATCATCACCGCAAGTCGGAGAAAACTCTACTTGGAATCTGAAGGAGATTGGGCCGAACGCAGCAGGCCCACGTGACACGGTGATGACGTTCACTTCTCCTGGGCCAAGAGTAAGGACTGTGTCCTGATAGACTCAAGTCTCCTCTGGTCCCCTGCGAGGAGCAGGTGCTTTGTCTTGCAGACTAGACCGTACTCCCTCCCCCGCTCGCATTCCAGGGACGGCGGGATCCTCGCGCTCCTTTTCCAACCGGCTGGTGAGCCCCCGGGCTGGCATGTTCCCCTGACAGCCGGCCAGTTCCTCGGAAAGGCTACTGTTTCCATCTGCACTTTGGATTTTCCAGCCGAACCGTCCCATGCAAATACGGATCGTTTTCCCTGCTTTCCAATTTTAAAAAAGGCAAAAAGGGGGGGGGGGAGTTTGGCTTTGCAAAGGCAGAATCTGAGATTTTCACACCGTTTTTCTTCTCTTGTCTAATCGCATTGACCGGACTTCGCGAACCGGCCCGGTCTCCTCCCAACTTCGATGGAAACGTTCATCTCGCTCTTAAGCATAATGCAGGGGGACGCTGCGAGAGGCACCCGCGCCCCCGCCGAGCGAACCCCCCAAGGCAGCGCGTTGGAGGAGCCCTGAGAGCGCCGCACCTGCCAGGGACCCGCCGCCCGCCCCCCGCCGCGGGCCGCCCCCTCCCCGCGCCCTCGCCTGGACGCCCCCCACCCGGGCGGGAGCCCGCCGCCCCTCCCCGCGCCTCCCGACCCCCGACCCCCGCCCCCCACCCGCCGCCTGCCGCCCCCTCGCCTCGACGCCCCCTCCCCGGCGGGAGCCCTCCGCCCCCTCCGCGCGCCCCCGTCCGCGCCCCCCGTCCGCGCCCCCCCGCCCGCCGCCGGCCACCGGCTCCCGCGCCCCCTCCCCGCGCGCCGGCGCCCCGCCCCCACCCTCCCCCGGCGCCCCCGCGGGCGAAGTTTCGCCCTGCGTTTCCGCTTGAACCGCATCCAGCTGCCTCGCCTTTAAAACGCCGGGGCGGCCGCGACTCCGCTCGCAGCCCCTGTGGGCGGCCGGGCCGGGCTCGCCGGCTCCTCCGGGCGCTGACTCAGCCGCCGCCGCCCGCCGCCCCCCGGAGCCGGGCCCGGACTGCGCCCCGCGCCCCGCGCCCCCGCCCCGCAGCCAGCCCCGCCGGCCCGGGACCCGCGAGCGCACGGGACGGCCTCGCCAGGTAAGGAGCGCGGGGCTCCCCGGGACCCGCCGCGAGCCGGGCCGTCCCCGCCGGGCCCCGCAGCCAGCCCGCCGGCCGCGAGCGCGGGTCCGCCCGCCGGGGTCCGGCCGCCGCCGCCGCCGCCGCTGCCCGGGACCCCTCGCGCGGCCTCTGCGCCCGGGACGCGCCGCGGTCGGCGGGCAGGGCGGCCCCGGGGCGCGGAGGCGGTGGAGCCGCGGGCGCCGGGGAGGCTGCGGGCTCGGGGCTCCGGAGTCGGGAGCTCGCGCTGCGCCGGGGCGCGCCCCCCACCCCCGGGCCGAGCCCCCCACCCCCACCCCCGGGCCGAGCCGCCCCTTCCTCCGCACCCGGCCTCGGCCGCCGTCCCGGGGTGGGGGGCGGGAGGGGGTGTGCGTGGGGCGGGATCGAAGTTCCAGACGCCTTCGCGTCGAGTTCCGTGTCCCTGCTCGGGGCTGACAGTCGCAGCCAACAGACAGTTCTCAGTGTGGCTGATGAAGGTCACAACCGATGCAACTTCGGGGAAAAGTTCTGTCGGTGGCGGCTTTTCTGAAATGTCAGGTCTCAGTCGGATTTTGTCGGATTTTGTCCTCATCTACGGCGAAAAGCCCAAGGCCATCTCTGGGATCTTTCCCGGGATCCGTGTGCGCAATGCCTCGGGGAGGGGTTTTGGGGAATGTATTATGGAACCGAATTCCATGAGAGACTCTCTGCTGCCCACTGGGAAAGTTCTGGAAGGGAAAGGCTGTCAGGAAGGACCAAAGGGACGCACCTTCTCCCTAGATTCTCAGTAAGGTGACGGTGTGGCTTCGGACCCAGAGATCAGCCCCCCATGCAGGCCTGGCCGGGAAAGGTTCTGCTCCCACCCAGGTCAGCGCCTTCCTTGTGTGGGTCTCCCTGAGCCTCCCCAGAGCCCAGCAGAGGACCAGAGTATCTGCCTTGGCTCGGCCATGCAGTTGTACTCTTTTATGTCACCTCTGCGTCCGGGGGCAGGGACTACGCCCAGGGCCTGGGGGGCTCAAGTCCCCTGCGTATCCTTCTGCCTCCTGAAGGCAGAGCAACTGCACAAACCTGACGGGTGGCCCTTGCCAGCCTGCAGAAAGACATCATAAAGCCACACATCCGAGCCTGTGAGATGTGACTTACAAACTGGATTCGGGGCCGGGTTCTGTGCTGGGGCGACTCCGCAGAAGACCCGCTTCGAGGACCCACTAGGAGGGAGGCTGTCCGAGCAAACGCTCATCTCTGGGAACCTGCTCTGAAACCCGGAGCTTCACATGTGTCCCTAAGAGAAATCGAGGGTCAGCTGTTCATTTCTGGAGCGTAATCTTTGCATGAATGTGCTCTTGTCCTGAACAATTAATTCCCAATCATTTTTTTCTGGCCGTATTTATTATTGATGAGCAATATGCAGGCAAGGAATGCATGAGGTATAATGGGTCTCTGAAGTCAAATGAATTTGGAAGATTGTAGCAACTTCTGGCCGTTACATATTTAAAGTATAAATTTACATTGAGCAAGGTCATGGTGAAATAAAAGCCTTTTTTTTTTTCAATAGGAAGAACCTTAATGGGCCTGGAAAAAAAAAAAGTAACTTGTCTGGATGTTCAGTGACTGCTTGTAAGTCGTGATGTAGAGAAAGGCTCATCTTTCCTGTTTGTTTCCTTCCTGGGCTAATGAGAGAGGCAGCCATTCCGAGTACACTGACTTGCTAGTTAATCTTTCTCCAACAAATATTTACACAACCAGATTGCACTATCATAGCACAGAGTGAAAGGCTGTTGTCCTATGGTGGTTTGTGCACAGTATCTTTGAAATTCAACCGTGCTGCCATGATTGAAGTGGAAAATAAACTGATAGCGAGGAAAGTGTCCTTAAATTCTCCTGTCCGGCCACGCTAGAAAGAACAGTGTTTATAAAATTGACAAGGTTCCAAGACTCCGAGGCTAATGCTTCCAATAAGCTCTGGATTGAAGGAAGACCATAATGGCTCTGAATGTTGGCGTCGAAGGCTCTGGAACGGGTCCATGTCAATGAATTGTTTAGATCACTGAGGTTCACATGGGAACGTTAGAAGTGACATTTTCAACTATTTCAATGGTTTGGGGAGAAAATATTCCTCAAGTGCATTACGTGTTCCTACAATCAGAGAGCTGGCTCACGGGCATCTAGACATTTCCTGATGACTCAGGGTCGGCCCCGGCTCTGCGCTCCGTTCCCCAGGGTCCGCAGGGAAGGATTCCTGAGCTCAGCACTTGCTCCCGGCTCTGCCTTGGTTGGGTGACCGTGAGCAAGTTGCCTCTAGAGCGTCAGTGTCTCCTCTGTAAAGCCCAGGAGGTCCGGTTTCCCCGTAGGCTGAGCGCTGTGGCGATGCTGCCGACCTCCCGGGGCCGCACTTCTTACTGTTGCTTTCCTGGGAACAGAGAAGCAAGGCGACTTGCCCAAGGCCGGCTCAGGGTAGGGGAGCTGGTATTCCTGACGGAGCTCCTGGGATTGTGAAGTCCGGGTCCTTCTCGCCTGTGCTGCACCTGTCTGGGGAGGCTGCCTGGGGGAGGACATCCCTGACCGAGAGTCCGCACTCAACACCACCGAGTGCGTTTGCCTGGAGCCGTGATTACCAGTTGTGCTTGGGAGGGTGATGCGTACAGAGGCTGCAGGCAGGGTCCCTCTCTGATTGTCTCTATCATGGCTGGTCGGTGCACGGAAGCTTCTAATTCCTTCTGAGACTCAGACTTCCCGTTTGTAAACTTAGAACCCGTTTGCCTTCTTTGCCGTGCCGTGGTGGGAAACATGGCTGAGGACATAGCACATAGCAGGTGTTTTATAAAAGCAGTCCCGTGAGCCGTCCCTTCCGCAGTCTGCCCCGTCTTGGCCGTGGACATCAGAGCTCAGGGCAGAGTCCTCTGCATGCTCTTGAACATGTGCCCCAATGGCTGGACATTTCTGGACGGGTCCTTGCTGTGCCCCCAAGATCAAGGATGTTTCAAGCCCTTCCAGGCAGAGCCCCCTCAGGGAACTTATTTCAAGGGAAACCTAGAAGGACACTGTCCTCGCAGGGAAGAGATGAGGTTGGGATTCCTAATCCCAGCATCGCCCAGAACAGCTCTTGCTTCTTGCTTACGGTCCAGTCTGAAAACAGAACACATGCCTCCCCGGCCCTCTCTTCGGGGGCCCACACCATCACCTTGACCTTCAAGTTTTTACCATCCTGATGGCAAGGACAGGCGCAGACGGAGGGAGGAAGGACCCGGTGCGTTCCTACTTAGACTAGAGCTCCTTCCACTTTCCGGCTGAAAACCACTAAAGACCCCTAAAGGAATGTGGTTTATAGGGCTACACTCTATTTTTATGTTCAACGTTTAAAAAAAAATTTATTTTTTAATTAAAAATGTGTTTTGTTCTACTCCATAATTTATCTTTGCTTAATATAAAGCAAGGCAGCCCAGGGACGCCTGGGTGGCTCAGTGGGTTAAACATCCAACTCTTGATTTGGCCCAGGTCAGGATTTCAGGGTTGTGAGAGGGAGCCCGGCGTCCGGGTCTGTGTTGGGTGTGGAGCTCGCTTAAGGCTCTCTCTTCCTCTGCCCCTCCCCAACCAGTGAGGGAAGGGAGGGAAGCAGGGAGGGAGCGAGGGAGAGAAGCCCATTACCCCTCTGAGAGGCAGTGCCCTTGACCCCTGGGCCACACTGCTGCCTGCTCAGTGTATGCGTGCCCCAGGCAGGGAGGCCAACCCCTTGGCCATCTGTCTTTCTTCTGAAAGATCCGACTCCTTGTCCCTTGGCCCCATGGGACTCATGGACCCCCCAAATGGCATTTCGTCCATGTCCTTGGGATGGTGTGATGGCAGAGGTCCCCGGGCTCCCCCGGAGACTGCAGCCGGCTCAGAAAGACGGGGCGTCGTGCCGCCACTCCTGCGACCCAGGCCCGGGGCAGTGGGGACTGGACCGCAGTTCTTTCCATGGGCGTAAATCGTGTCGTGCTCGGGCGCCCACAGTGAGCTGACCAGAGGTCGCGGTCACGATGACATCTGTTTGCCGTCCGGCGGTTGGCACTGTTGGCCAGGAAGTGGCCCGGGGACTGTTCGGCCTTTAAACCGTGCCCAGTGCGCTCGGGCTCCCCTGACTTCTCCTTGGTGTGGGTGGGGCTCCCTGTGTTCTAGAAGACGGCAGATTGATGGCACACATCTGTCACGCCTCCTTCCCTTGCCCGGAACAGCCTCTGCTCATCAATCATGACGTTCTCTCCCACGGAGCCGGGATGGGGCCTCAGGATCTTTCTCAACGATTGCCTGGAGTTGGCTTGTGACATGGCTTTGAGTTGGGACTGTGGACCATGAGACGGTGCGGGGACAGGTGCCGGCCCCCTCACCTTTCCCCTTGGCCCCTCCGATAGCCATTGACGACGGTGTAGCTTCGACAACCGGGACACCATATTAGCTTCCGGGCCCGCCCTAGCCCCGCACCCCAGCCTGGGAGGCTGACGCACAGGGACGGACCCGGTGACGGCACTGGCAGCTACACGTCCAGGATCGAGGGGTGGGCAGAGCCGGTTTCTTCTGAGGCCCCCTCCTCGGTCTCTCCTCCCCTGTCCTCACACGGGCCCTCCTCGGTGCCCGTCTGCGCCCGCCTCTCTTCTCATAGGGACCCCAGTCGGCCATACAGGGTTAGGGCTCGCCCGTCTGACTTCATGTTACCCTAATCACCTCTTTAAAAGACCCTTCTCCCGGGGGTGCCTCGGGGGTGGGGGGGCTCTGTCGGTGAAGCGTCTGACTCTTGATCTCAGCTCAGGTCTCCGTCTTAGGGTGGTGAGTTCAAGCCGTGTGTCGGGCTCTAGGCTGGACGTGGGGCCGACTTAAAAAAAAAAACAAAAAAAACCAAACAGTAAAAGACCAGGCCCATTTGGAGAGTGTGTTCTCCAGCATAGCTGCGCTCTGAGGTATGGGGTGGGGTTGAGCACCCCAGTACAGGGGGCGGGGGGACACCCTTAAGTCCGTGACAACGGCTGATGGAAAAGAACTTGAGCCTGGCCTGCTGGTTGCTGAGAGGGTGCGGTCCAGGCCGACACAGTAGTGAAGCCCTATGCCTGGGGACAGCCTGGGGACAGCTTGGGGACAGCCATAGTACCAGGTCCCTGGAAGGGACATCTATCAGTAGTTTGGCCCAGTAGTGTGGCCGTGCAGGTTCCAACATGACCGTCCTCTCCTCCTGGAACAGTCCGTTCCCTCTCCTATGAACGGATGCTTGAGAGACGCCCTTCAGGGGCCCGTGGGCTGGACAGATGGACATCTGGACTCAGCCCCCAGCATGTGACCCGGGTCCCGGGGCGGTCACAGCGAGGGTCCCCCTTCCATGCACCCCGGGTCAAAGGCTCCTGCATTCCTTCTTGGTGTCCACAGAAGAATAGAGAAACGTGGCCACCTTGGGCAGACTGAGATTTGAAAATCCTGCCTCTTCCCAGAGGCCACATCTGCGGCGGAGTAAGGCCATTGCTGTCCATTAGTGGGCACGCGCAGGGACAGCTGACTCTCCTAAAATTGTCTTTGTGCTCGACAACGAGTCTGATTTCGGAGAACGCTCCTGAGATGCGGGGTGTCTGCGTCCGTGTGGAGAGCGTGGATTTGCACAGTCTCACGGGCCAGGCTGCTGCCCAGAATCGACTTCCCTCTTCGTGCTGCCCTCCCACCCACCCCGGGACCACCGCCTTCGGAGCAGGTGTCCCCCACCTGCGACTCTGAGGAGAGAGCCTCTCGCTGCTCAGAACACAAAGGCGCCCCTCTTGGAGGCGTCTCAGAAGCAGAAGCGGTGGGAGATGAGGTCTTCCCACATGTGGAATGGGGCCGGGTGCTGGAAGGACGACAGTGACCTCAGCCGGCTGGAGCACAGATTACGGAAGCCTGGAGATGCTCCGCCAGGGGGCCACGAGGGCCTCTGCCTCCGCCACCGACAGTCACGGGACCCCCGAGAACCACCCCCCGGTGCTCCGAGCTCCGTGTTCTCCCAGGCGGACGCACGTCCGAGCGCTAACCCCCTAAACCGGGGGGAGAGCTCGCGGAGAATAGAGCCCGACCAGACGAGGCACCCTGAACGCGAGAGGCCAAGGTTGGGGAATCGCCAGTCCTGCTGGAGAGAGGAGCACAGCCGTCGCACTTACCGGGTTTAAAGGACGCCTCCCGGGCAGGCCCCGCCAGCAGGACCCCGACCCTCCGCGGCTCAGGAAGATGCACGTTAACCCCCCGCCCCCCTCCACGGGCCTCCCGGGACACGAGTAGTTCGTCAGTTTGCCACGAGAGTCACGACGCAGCGGCCAGAGCCTCGCCGTCCTGTCCGCGCCGGCCCTACGGCATCACGGAAGGACACACCGCGACCCTGGGGACGGAGAGAAACCCGCTTCTACGCGTGCTGCGACGGCATCGTTTAATGCTTCCTGCTTCCCCACCACAAGCCCGGGATCGCTCCATTTTCCGCCAGTGCAGCACGAGGTCCTCTCCGTCCACCTTTGATCTGTCGTGCGGTATTTTTGTCCCCTTTCTTGAGAGTGGACTTTGGAATTAGAGACAGGTTGCTCCTTTGGAGGACAAAGATTTTAAGAGCTTAATAGCCAAGGGCTTTGGATTCAGGGCAAGACGTGCTGGCCATCTAGGAAGAGTGTCCTCTTCCTAGCAAAATATTTTTCTAATGATTCAAGTTATAGATGGACTTTGTAGAAGTTTCAGGAAATTCTGAAAAATGTCGCAGAAGGAAACGTCTCCTGCCTCCGACCCCAGGCACGCAACAAACCCTTCCATGCTTCCCGCGGGTTCTCCCCGCGCTGGACCATTTCTGGGGGGGGCTGCCCAGCTGCTCGTCCTCCTCAGCGGACTCCGTGGGGATGAGACCCCGGGAATCGTGGTCGCGGGAACAGGGCAGGTCGCGGCCGGGGGCAGGGAGGGCGCCCAGGGCTTGGGACAGCGGGCAGGGCTGACGTGATGGGGGCCAGCAGGTGGCCTTTCAGGTAGAGCAGGTGCCAGAGGGGAATCAGGAAGAAGTCAAAGAGCCTCGGGTGGTTTTACACGCACTTGTGGCCTCCTCACCCCTCACCCCACCACATGTGCCGTCCCCGAGCCCGGCTGGAAGCTACGTTCCCCTCAGTGAATGAAATGGGGCTGGAAGCGATGCTTTTTCCTTCCACAGCCCAGGCTGGTCTCTCTGGGGACCCTCTGTGCCGCCCTTGAGCCTCTGTGCCCCGGGACAAAGCCCCACGGAGGCTCCGGGCTGAGCCCAGGCACCCTCCAGATTCAGAAGCAGTGAGAGTGGTTTTTGAATCAATCACAAGAGCCTGCCCACAAGCAGAGTGTATTTCCGTCTCGAGGGGAACACGAGATCCCACAGGCAGCGGGAGGCAGGCTGGGGTCAGAGCCTAGAAGGGCCTTGATGCCCAGGGCCCGCCCCACAGGTGCTCAGCCAGGCTCCTCCCGAAGAAGGGACAGACTCACAGCGGCTGAAGATAAGACTGTCTCGTCGCCGGACGGAGACCCGGCTCCAAACCCAGGTTCAGTTCCTTGATGTTGAAATCAATATCCTAGAGACGAGGGAGAAAGCTTTCTGTATTCACGGAGCTGGCCACCTGGGAAGATGGGGGACTGACGTCTCAAAGAACGTCCTCCTGTCCAGGCAGAGCCGTCAGGTTTCAAAGGGGCAGGTGTGGGAAGAGGGAGGGGGGCTGCGAGCAGGGGAAGCAGGTGCCCGGGCAGTTAGTCGTGTGCACGGGCACACGGGCCTGACCTTGCACGGACTTGCTGGCATCCGGGGCCGCTGTTTGGGAAAGTCTGGGCCTTCCCTGTCCAGGCCAGCGTCTGCAGATCTCCCAGAGAGCGGGTGGACCTACCGCAGACCAAGGCACTCAAGTCGGGGAGCAAGGAGTGCCCGAGCTTGCAGCCGTCCCCCTTCAGCCCGGCCGCAGTGCCGTCAGCATCTCCACGCTCTGCTCGGGACTCTGGGAGGCCAGGGCCCTCCTCATCGCCCCTGCTCTGCCCCCGGGGAAACGGAGCCACAGGTTAAGCCACCCTCCAGGCTGCCGGCGAGTCAACAGGATTTGGGCTGGGATTCCGAGCCCCGCTCTCCGCCCTGACCCTCTCTCCCTGTCCGAGGAGGCTGCTAGAATTCACCTGGCGTTGTGGGTCTGCAGGTGTAGGGCCTGATCATGTGAGGACCCAGGCCTCAGGGCTCCCAGACCAGCAGCAGCAGAGCACCTGCTGGGAACACAGCTCCCTTTCCTGGGGTCACCGTCACCCGTCCTGTGGAAGGCGGCGTCATTCAGTCTGTCCGACAGCCAGAACTGTGCGAAGTACCCTGTCCACCTGAGTGCCTCGGTGGGGGCCCTCCTGCCCTGACTCGGGGGGTCTACCGCAGCCCCCCCACGGGCGGCCTTCTCTCCTCCTGCAGTGGAGGTCTCTCTCTATGCCACACGTGCTCCAGGGAGATCGGGGTCTGGCTGTGCCCAGCCGGGAGGCGGCATCTGCCAGCCCAGTTCCCACGGCCCACCCTGAGCAGGCCGCCCCTCCTGCCGGCCGCATTTGTCGGGAATGATAAAAGGATGATCGTAACACCTGGGATTTCAACGCTCCCTTCACCAGGGTACCCCCGCCGTCCCGGGCACCCGCCTTTGCCCATAAATTCTCCAGACTCATCTGTTCCTTCGGTGGTTGGGCTCAGAGGAAAGAAAACGTTAGCAGAGCATGAGAAGACGGCGTAAAGTCCAGCAGAAAACAAGCCGAAGCTTCTAAGTACTCTAGACCGGGGAAGGCAGTTAATGACCGGGGGCTGGGGGCCCCTCTCGTCTCCCACACCCTCGGTGACGGGAATGGGACACCAGCCGGGACCTGTGGCAGGCTCTGCGCAAAGGCACCGAGAGGTGGCCAAGGGGCAGGGAGGGCGGGGCCCCGTGCACGGTGGTGGACGCCCCCGGGGCCCCACTGCCTCCTGCTCCCAGCAGGTGGGACGCGTCACGGGCCTGCAGACCCACGGCTCTGTCCACTTGTGTGGACACGTTCTTACGTGTTCCCTGCTCCACCTACGCCGTCCACCCCGAGAGAGGGGGGTCGCTGCCCCAGCACGGGAAGAGGCACAGAGACCCCCAGTGACTGGCGAGCTGAGCTCTGAGACTGGACGGCATCTTTCTGGCGCTCAGTCGGGAGGCTCTATGGACACGTGGGGGCAAGGGGAGACACTTCTGCACCAGGAATTTTGCGAGAAAGAAGGAAGATGATAATGGCAAACCGCCTGGGTCCTTCCGCTCGGCACTACCCGCCTTGCCTGAGAGAACAGCTCTGGCCTTGGGTCCTGGGCATGTGCCGCAGCCGCCGTCCCCCATCCCAGGGACTCTGCCAGGACAATGTGCCACCCACCCCCGAGTGGCTACGCAGGCCTCCTTTCAGGGCCCCTGGGCCGGCTCCAGAAAGCTTGCCGACACGACAGCGGGCACAGGGGATCGCCTGGCTGGTCACGTGTCTTGCTGCCATCCTTGGTCAGGTCTGACCTTGCATCCAGCAGGCCTGGCTTGCTCACCCGAGCCCCCAGCCACCGGCTGCAGAGGCCGCTCTCGAGGCTCCCGGGGCCCGGCCTCACTGCCGCGCTGATCCGTAGCCATCCGGGCGGCGAGGCCAGGGAGCAGGGCAGGTGCAGCCGGCACAGCCTCCTTCCTGAGGAGGGGGCGGTGGTGGAGGCAAATCCGAGGATTGGCAGGTGGGGGCGTGTGTCACGTGACCGCAGATTGGTGGGTCCAAGGCTCTTGACCTCCCCGTGTAGCCTGGAGACACGCGCTGGGACCGCACAATCAGCCATGAGCACAGGCAGGGCAGGTGACGGGGTGCGTGGGGAGGAACCGGGGGAACGACCCCCGTGACCATCGGGGCTGGGGCACTGGCCGCCGAGCCCACCGCACCCGCCAAGCAGAGAGGGCGGCACCGGGCTCCCGGCTCTCACTGCCTCGCGGGAGCAGAAATGCCCAGTTGCACCTAACGGCTGCCAGGGGCCAAGCTTGAAAAATTAAAACAAAATCAAACTGGAAGTCAGTCTCTAGGCCAAAGGGAACACACCTGCCCAAGGCTGCCGGAGGACCCTGCGTCGTGAGCTTCGGAGGAGACGCTGCCGCGGCATCACCGTGTGGTGGCCTGGGAGGCCTGCTGGGACCACAGTCCGCCCCAGGGGTTCTGGGGACGATGGACGAGCCAGAGGGGCCCTCCTGCCGGCCCCAGGCTGCCGGGACCTGAGACCGTCCTCCAGCTCTGACTTCTCCTCCAGGCTCACGGGAGACCCCGGCGGGCCCAGAGAGTTCCTTCGCAGGAGCCCCGGGTGCCCCCACATCCAAGCCCGAAGACAAGGAGTGCCGGACATCTCGGGGCCCCTTCCCACCTCCTGCTTCCCCGCAGAGGGGACAGGCCCTCCTCAGAGTGACCACGATGAGGTCAGAGCGCTCCGTCTGCCGGGGGTGGAGGGGGGGTGGGCTGGTGCCGAGGGGGGTGGGGTGCGCGCTGTGTCTCCCCCTGCGCAGGTCTGTTCGGCACCCCCCCCCCCGCCCCCAGACCATGAGCCAGGACGGAAGTCTGTCCTCACCGCGCACGTCTGCGAACACCCACGTCCACAGGCAGAGACGTGGAGGAAATGGGGGAGGGTCCCTGCCTTCACAGGGCGAAGAGGAGGGGGACACGGGCTCCCACGGGCTCCCAGCGGCTGAAGCCCGTCCGTGTTTGAGCACAGCACACGCTTGGCACCGAGGGTGACGACCCGACGGGGGGTCTTCAGATCAGAGGGGGTAACGTGGAACTTGACCTGAAGGATTTCCTAAGAGGAGTGGGCTCTCCGGGCAGAGGGTCTGTGTGAGCAGAGGCGTGGGAGTGGGAAAAACCCGAACTGTCTTCGGGAAACGGGGAGACAGGAGCCCAAGGTATGAGAAACGGAGGCGGAGGCAGGAAGGCGCGGGGAGGGGAGAAGCAGGGAAGGAGGGAGGGCAGGGAGGGAAGGGGAAGCAGGGAGGGGTGGGGAGGAGAAGAAAGAAGGAGGGGAGAGGCAGGAGGGAGGGGAGCAGAGGTTGACTCTTCTGCCCAGGGAACCCAGGGCCCTGGGGAGTCTCCTCTGAAAACAGGAATGCTTTCCCGCTAACTCCGCCCCCACCACCCCAAATCCACTCCTGCCCTAGAGCGAGGGGAGGGCTGGGGGATGGGGGGCGTGGGGGAAGCTTTCTCAGAAGCCCTCCCTGTGGGCTGCTCCCACCCAGGGCACTGGGGGGTGGGTGGGGAGCCCCCCCGCCCAGGGGCCGTGCTGCCCAGGGAGGACTGGTCTGCGCCCACCTGCCATCCTCACGTCCTCGCCTCGGTTGCTGTTTCTGAAGCAGGGGTGTGTGACTTCCTCCCAAGGCCTCGGCGAGGACGCGGTGAGCGCACTGGGGGGCACGACGCCAGGGTAAGGGTTCTGGGCCCGGCAGCTGACGTTTGCCGAGTTCGGGTACTTCTCCCTCCGGGGGGCTCGTCTCCCCAGCAGGACGCCCTCGGGGCCTGGCACAGAGCAGGACAGAAAGGCAAAGGAAGCCGGATCTCCCGGGACCTCTCACGCCCCAGGAGATCCCAGTGCCTTGATTTCGGATCCCGACGCAGCCCGCTTCGGAGCAGACGAGTCCCTCATCAACGGCTGCTTGCGCTTTTGTTCCTCGGGTTTACTTCCGCTCGAACGTGACATTTGCTGCTTATTTTTGTATCTTGTACAAAGTGTCTCCAATAAGCAGAAGCATTTTGAAGAGCTCCATTCAACGCATCGGGGAACAAATCGGCTTCTAAAATCCCATTCCCTTAACAGATGTCTGGAAACTTCTCAGGACTTCCAGAGGGGAGTCCTCGTGGGGGAACCTTGACGGCGCACAACGATCCAGAGCAGATCTCGTCGCCGGGAGAGTCTAGCGTCGGGGCAGACGGTGGGTGTTGGTGGGGAGTGTGACCCTCAGAGGACGGGCGGCTCAGTCCCACCGTGGAGGCTCGTGGGTCAGCTTATGATGGGGTCCAAGCCGCGTCCCCACCTGGGTCGCCTGGCAGAACAGGCACAGGGTGAGGAAGGTCTAGAGACGGAGAACCTGGTCCCCTCGGGGGGTGAAGGACAGGGCCGGACCCAGGCTTTGGGGCCCAAAGTGGGAGGCCTCCTTAACAAAGCGATACAAAATCACGAAAACAAAATGTGTCTTGTGAGGTCCATCTCGTCCCTGTAACTGTCTGTGTAGCACATCGGACCCTCAGGACACCGGTCAGACGCGCGCAGAGAATGGGGCTGGACGTCTTCTGGCTGACGACTCAGGGAGGTGGTGGGAGGGGCTGAAAGACGAGTCTGCCTTTCACTAGCGAATCGAGGGCCTGACCGTGAGTCTCCAAGCATATGAGGCAATAAAGTGTATTCTTCTTTTTTTTAGATTTTTTTTTTAAGATTTTACTTATTTGAGAGGGAGCTGGACGTGGGGCTCAATCCTAGGACCCTGGGATCGTGACCCGAGCTGAAGGCAGCTGCTTCACCGACTGGGCCCCCCCAGGGACCCCCAGTAGAATGACTTCTGTAGATCGGTAGCCAACAAGCCCGACAGACTTAGGTCTGAATCTTTCCTACGACCCGGCCGCCGGTGAAGCCTTCACTGCAGTCCGTGCCGGAAACTAATAGAAGGTTGTGCGTTAACTACCTGGATTTCAGACAAAAACTGGACACTAGAGATCCGCGTGCAGCCTCTCCGTGCAGAAGCCGCTGCGGGCCACGGAACCACCCCCTGAATCCAAACTCGATGTACCCCCGACTGAACTTTGCCTTGGCCTGGTCCCCGGGCTGGTCGGTGCCGGCCTCCAAGGCCTCCCGCTCGGAGGGGGAGCGAGCCCAGAGGAGGGGAGGCGGCCCAGAGGAGGGGCGGCGGCCCAGAGGAGGGGCAGGGCTTTGTGATTGCTGTTTATGTGGCTAACTTTTGCAAAGCGCACACTGTCGGAGCGCTCGCCTCTTATGGTCGTGGGAAGAACCAACTCAAATGAGGGGCCCTGAAACTCGAGCCCCTTTAGCTTTATGGTAAATACACCTCTGATGTGGGACCCAGAAGGTCTGGGAGGGCTTCCTGGAGGAAGTGGCAGGTGAGCCAGGCCTAAGAAACTTTGGTTGACGAGGGTGGGCCCTCTGAGTACAGTGAACAAAGGCCGGGTGAGTCAGGAGCAGTGGGGAGACGCAGCTGGGCTGTAGGGGCTCACAGAGCGGGGGGGGCCGGGAGGCCGGGGTGGGCCAGGTCAAGGTGGCGATGAATGCCGGGCTGAAGGGCTGGGGACAGTGGGTGCTGTAGCCAGCTGGTGACTAACATGGTCGTTTGGGATGATTTGTCTGGCCGTGGGCCCCGGACAAAGAGGGGGACAGCGGGAGACATGGGGGTCTGGGTGTGGAGCGCTCGGGCCTGCGGAGAACCCGGAAGGACCGAGCTGCGTGGGGAGGGCGGTCGGAGGCACAGGCTCCAGGGCTGGGATGCGGGAGAGGCACATGGACGGTCAGGGACAACTCTGAGGCCGTGTGCTGTCCCTGGTTCGCGGCTCAGATCCTGAACAGGCGTCCCTTGAAGGAGAAGGCCCGATGCGAGCAAATCCGTGGAGGGCAGGCTGGGAGGCAGCTGAGCTGCGTCTCGGAGCCCCTGTCCCTGGAAGCAGCACGCGTGTCCCACGGAGCGCCAGCCGGGACGGACTCGGGGCTCCGCCGGCCTGCGCTCCCGCAGCCGACACCCTGCTCTGCCAACACGGGCACGAGGAGACGTGCCTGAGTTCCGGGGACACCGCACCACGTGCACAGCCGGCTCTCGGATGATTGTCATCTGTCATGATTTCCGTTTGTTTCAACTATTTGCAAATGCAGAAACCCCGCTCGTCTCGCGGGCCCCACGAGAAAAGGCAGCGGGCGGTGGTCAGCCGGTGTTCCCGCACCGGTGGGAGCCCAGTGGGCACATCCCAGAGGGGCCAGGGCGGAGGGGGCTTCCCATGTGGCTGGACCCCTACCTTGTTCCGTACGACACTTTTTGGAACCGTCGCACTGACGATGTGAATCTCCAGGACTCGGGAAGGTTCCCAGTTGCTTGTTTGAGTGTCCCCCCACCCCCGAAGCATATGCTGAAATCCTAACCCCCATGCGAGGGTGTGAGGCAGTGGGGCCCCTGCGTGGGGTCAGTGCCCTGATAGGACCCCGCAGAGCTCCCTCGTGGCTTCTGACACGTGAGGACGCAGGCGGTCCGTGCCCAGGAACAGGGCCCTCGCTGGCACCCTGACCTCGGGTCCTCACCGCCACCCCACGAGGCCCCATTCTGCAGACAAGCAAGCTGAGGTTGGGAAGGGTCGAGCCGTTGGCTACAGGCCATCAGCGTGGAGGGGGCTGGGGAGGGTCTGAGGTGCAGAGCTCCACGGTAGTGACCCTGCCAGGAGCCGCTTCCCCGACATCCCAGTGCAGATCCCAGTGCAAGACTGGTCCTCGGCCGTGAGGTCTGGCTAAACGGGAAACTGGCTCTTGGCTTCTCCTGCAGCCCTCCCCAGGGGACGCTGCTGGTCCCAGCTGAGCCCACTGGCACGGTTCAGGAGCCCCGCACACGGGCTCCACAGGGCCAGCTGGGCGGCGGCGGGGCGGGGCGAGGGGGGAGGTTTGCGGCGCTCTAGATGAGCCAGCGCAGGGCCCCTTCCCCTGCCTCGCCGCCTGGCTGTGGCCCTCCGGAGAAGAGCAGGTGCGGGGCCGGGGGAAGACTCTGGTCGCCCGGCACAGAGAGGTCATTCGACCTTCGCGGCTGCACACAGCGCCCGAGGGGCAGAGCCATTGCTCCGGCTCTGGGGCTGCCCCCTCGGCCTGCTGCTCTCAGCATCTCCCTGCCCCCGCCTCGTTGGAGAGGACCCCGGTCAAGAAGCAGGTTCGCGTTCAGAGGGGCCCCGGGTGACCGCACACTGTGGGACTTCGGGGGGCAGACCGTCCGTGCAGGGTTGTGACGAGAAGGACGTTGTGACAGGCGGTTCACCACGACCCCATCTAAGGAGCACGGCCGAAGGGCGGGGTCGCAGCTCTCTTCCCAGAGGCACAGCAGGAGGCCGTCTCCTGCCCCAGTTGTCGTGCACCCGACCCTCACCCTGCCTCTAACTCAGCACACGGCTTCGTTTACAAAAACGTCCCGTGATTTCTCATCCCTGATCTCGGAGGAGCAGCCTCCCGCCTGTCAAGTCTCCAGAATGCGTCCCTCCCCTCCGGCAGTCTGCCGAGGCATTGGGGCGACAAAGCTGGGGGCTCCTTGTCGTCTGTGTTCGGCGCGGTGCCCTGCCCACAAGGACCGAGCCCTCCAGGCCGGCCTGCTCCTTCTGCGGCCAAGGACACCAGGCCGGGCTCAAGGTCCCTCAGCGTCTCTACGGCAGGCCGGCTCCTGCTCGCAGGGACGCTCTTTTCCTCTGTCTCTGCGGATGGAGGAGGTAGCACGGAGCCCTGCGACAGGGACCCCATTCCTGAGCACTTGCCGAACCCACAGCCGGCCCTGTGGGTTCCTGACCAGTGTCTTTGCCTCTGCAGCCCAGTCCCGCAGCTTGGAGCCGCACAGCCTCTGCGGCCGCCCGCCTTGGAGGGACCGTTAATTTCAGGGAGACTCATCAGTCTCGGGGACAGCCAAGCCCGTCCCTTGCAGGTCCCCCCTGCTGCTGTGAGTTACTCTGGGGGAAGCAAGCATGTGGGGCTCTCCCGAGCCCCTCGTACCTGCAGATGCGGCTCCCAGCCCTCTGATCTCCCTTTGGGTGGAGGGCAGTGTCCCCAGGGGACTCGTCCTTTGTGGGGCAGCCCCCTGTCAGAGGACACCAAGCGATTGCTGTGTCCTTGGCGGTGTTCTGGGGAAGGCGCCACCGAGAGCCAGGTGGAGGTTTGTGGGCCGAAGACAGGAGCATCTCGTCCTTCTGCGGACAGCTTGGGGGACCGAGTCCTGGGGAGGGAAGCCATCAAAACAGAAATAAATGCGATAGCCAGTACTTCCACTGCCCGCTCACTCGGCGTCCGCTGCTGGGCCTGTACTGCGGCCTCTGTCCTCGTCTTTCTCAGATCCGGGAGGTCACGGGGACGGGACCACCCCATGTTAAAGATACAGAGGCTGAAGTTCTGTCGTTCGTCCGGCGTCGCACGGTGGGCCACGGGTGCAGCCCGGACACTGTGTCCAAGACGTGAACTGCAGCACGTCCCGCTCTCCAGCCCTCTGGACAAGCGAGCATTCTGCAAGTGGCGGCTTTCTGATTTCACCTGGGGGGGGGAGCACGCGTGCCTGTGTCCTGGAAGGAGCATCCTGCTGAGGCTTCTGGGTTGTATTTGGGGGAGCGAGGGGGCGCAGGGAGCGGGCACGGGTTCGGGGAACCCCGTGCCGGAGGCAGCTGAGGGCTCTCACGGGCCGGGAAGGGCGGCTGGACAGAGTTGCCCACATGCCCTCCCCAGACTGCATTTCATTGTTTGAAGACGGTTGATTCTTTCCATTTAAAAACTCTGCTAGAGTCTCCTTGGCCCCGGTTTAGCGAAGTGTGGAAGGTCAGTCATTCACGGGGGCACAAGTGTCATCAACTCAGAAACATTAGCTCCATTTCCTAGAAAGGTCTCCGGCCGCCGGGCCGGAGGAGGGCAACCGGAGGGGAGCGGGGACCCCCCCAGATCTGGGGAGGGGGCGGGACCCAGGAGCCGGGCCCTGCCCACGAGGCGCGTCTCTCCCGCCCCGTCGGAGCGCCCAGCCTGGGCACCGGCCGCTGGCCGACGGCGCGTCCGGCCTTGGGTGTCACGTCAGATCACCGTTCCTCCAGCCTGGCCGTCCCCACGCCCCCGCGCTCCCGTCCCCCAGAGGAGCCCGCTGTCCCCGGCGCCGCCGCGGGCCCCACGCCCAGGTCCCACCGCGGCCCGAACCCCGCAGCCTCCCATGCCTGACCCTGACCCGAGGGCCCGCAGCTCGGTGACCCAGAGGGCCCGCAGCTCGGTAACCATGGCAACCGCAGGTCCCTGCTTCCCAGCGCCGCGACTGGAAACCCTTTTCCACAACACAAATTGCGCAGGGGCGTCCGCAGCGGCCGCTCCCCTCGTGCACAGAACTTTCTCTTGCGAGGTGGGGAGCACTTTGACAAAGGGAAGGGGCCTTTCTCGTTCCCGTTCCTGGGTTATGTGACCTTCACCTCGTTCATCCTAAGCACCGACCCGCCCGGGAGGAGCTTCGGATGCCACAGGACGCAGGCGGCAAGAAAGGCCGTGCGGCTTACTCTTCAGGTCCTGCCTATCAAAACTATGATTATGCGGCAGAATAATAGCCTTGCAACTCAGGCTATTTTCTTGAGAAGAGATTTTCCAAATTCCCTTATTTCCTTTTTTATTCAGCATATCACAACCCGGCTTGGAGGTGTTGGGTCATAAATCTCTCCACGGAGCTTTGCCCGGGTCCTTACTGAGACACCAGCTGCATTCAACAAGGTGGTGTCAGCCCAGGGGACGGAAAAACATGGACGGACACGGCAGGGGGTGTGAGACAGAGAAAAGGCAGTGAGGTGCGCGTCTCCCCACTTTTCTTCTAGCTGAGGCCTGGAGGAGCCAAGTGCTTCGGACCCATCGAAGGGACAGTGCGGTCTGGGGTCCTTGCCCCTTAGGGATGAGAGAGCTTTGCTGGAGACTGTGTGGCAGACCTGGGGAAGTAGGGATCAATCACACAGTGATAACTGGTAACTAAGCAAACACTGATAACTACCCGCGGGTCACAGACGAAATCACAACGCAACCGAGAGAGTGCGTTGAACTCATGGTTGCAGCTAAGGCAGTGCTAAAGGGAGGGGTGGCTCTCAGGGCATCAGTGAGGGAAGGTGTGTGCAGCCAACAGAACCAACCAGAAAAAGAAAGGCAAGTTAAACCCAAAGAAAACCAAAGGGAAAGAAGAGTAAAAGTGAGGGTAGAAATCAGTTCGGTCGAAAGTAAACACACAACAAAGCTGAGAGTTATATTTTTGAAAGAATCGATGAAACCTATGAACTACTGAAGAAAAAAGAAGACAGAAATGTAGATCACCAACACCAGCAAGTAGAAGACCACGTTACTTCAGATTCTTGGACATTAAAAATGGCCAGGGGGCAGCACCAACAACTTGATGGGGCGAGTTGGACCATCTAGAAGGAATGCACACATTTCCTTAAAAGCACTGCTCCCCAGAAGCAGTGGCCTCTGAGATCCAGAGAGGGGAGGCTTTGCCCTCTGAGGCTTCTGGCTTTCTCTTCCCCCAGGACCCGGGGCACACCTCCCCCGTACACAACACGTTTTCCCTCAGATTGCCTCATGGTGCTGGAATAAATCACTGGGTCAGATAAAATTCAAACCGTAGGTAACATTCAGAAAAAGATGACTTAAATCACAGGTAAAATAAAGACACCGTGTTTTCTCTGCACGTCAGCGTCCCCGCGTGAACAATTGTGCATTTTGCTGTCTGGTTCCCAAGGGGACGACAGAACTGTCCAAGTATGATTTTCAGAAAGTTGGAATCTCAACTCTCATGAAAACATGTGACGTGAACAGTGAGTTATTTAATCCACGAATGACGGGACCATCGCAATGGAAATCCATCTCTGAGACAGTTGGAAAAGGGAGTCACTTTTCAAGAAAGCCCACTTGAGTGAGACGGCTCATTTACACGGGAACTTCTCGGTGTTCTACAGAGCAATAAAACTGTCACCTTGGGGGTGGTCTTTGCTACCAGATGAAGTTACCTGCCCTGCTGTCGGGAAGGAATAATCTGGATTATGGCCGGTTTCCTGCCAAGGCCTCTCAGCCTACCCTGTGGAAGGAGAGCGGAGAAGGGTTGTATTTTGGGAAGCTCACTCGAGCCTCAGCGGAACGGTCTTGCCTTGAGATACAAATGCAAGAGAAACTATAAGGTCTGTGTAGGTATCGCTCATGGTTTTGTGCCCCTAACCTTCTCCCCTGATCTGCCGAAAGCACACGACAACGGGACTGCAAACAGAATGGCCCGTTCAGCTTCTGACTCTGTTAGCCAAGTCGAGACAGAATCCCAGGGGAGCAGAGGATGTCCTAGCACCCTCTGATTTCCATTAGACTGTCAAGGTCACAGAGTTCTTCCGTCCTATGGACAGGATGCTCCCGCAGCCCCGTGTGCAGCCAGGCCACAGGGCTGGAGGCCCCAGGACGGAAGGGGACTGTGAGGGAGAGCGGGGCTTCGCAGAACATCCGGCTGGTTTCCCGTCTACATTTCTAATCTGTCCTGGACCCAACCGTGGTCTTGTGCGAGATCAGTGCTCAGCACGGACCGCGTGACTCAACTGTCTGTGTCCTGTTCTGAGGAGAGTCTGTTGTCACCCTTGGATGTCACTGCAATGTCACGTCGCTATGAGCGTTTCCTAGCACTGCCTCTGAACGCCCGTGCTTCCCCCCGCGTGAGCCGGAAATTTCAAGGGCAGGCGTGGAGCACTCGTGCAGAGGAAACAGCAAACCGGATGGTCCCTCTCGCCAGGGAGACTTCGGGAAGGAGAAAGGGGACAAAAGGCTGAGCGTGTCCGGGGACGGGCTCTTGGGTCCCAGCCTGTCCTTACCCCAGGCTCGGGGTCTCAGCGTAGGGGCTCTCAGAGCGCACGGATACACATCAGGGGCTCCCGAACGCTGACCCAGGAGCACACTTCTGGGGGTGACATGAAGGAAGAGGCAGGACCCTTCCGTGAGCCCCCCTGTGGCCGGCACATACAGGACAAGTGGCACAGAGCGGGCAGGACGACGGGCCTGCAGCCGAGCTCTCGCTTCCTGCCGTCTGTGCACCCAGACATCCCCCGTGTCCCCGGACATGAACAGGACAGGGACGAAGGTCCAGAGTTGGGAGAGAGGGGTTCCGTGGACGGACTCCTGGAAACAGGCAGAGGCCAGCGGTCATCCTTCGGGGGTCGTGGTGCACCGCCAGGGACGTCTGCCAGGGGAGGCGGGAGCAGGCGCACCTTCACCTCAGGGATCAAGGAACCGGCCACCGGCATCGTCCCTGGGGGCTGGGAAGAGGGACACAAACGCTGAACCTCAAAGCAGACGTTTTAAAGTCGAAGGACACTGTGGATTTACTTCCAGTGTCCAAAAAAGACATTTTTTTCTTAAAAACTTCTTTCTTTCATTCTTTCGTTTACTCAGCTGTAATTAACATAGTCGAATTAGTGTGAAGCATGTGCTGTAATGATTTAGCAATTCTATACCTAACAACGTGTTAAAATGACATCGATTCAGTTTACTTTTCTCGGTAATTACGCTTAGATTTCCCATGAAAACCTCAAGAGACCTCGAAGTCAGTGCCCCTCCCAGAGCAGTCCTCTTTTTTAGAAAAAAAAATTCTGTAATGGGGATAACATCAACATACCCGAGTGTCGGTAAACCCAGGCAGAATAAAAATTTTAATGCTGATAGATTTCGAAGATAAGCGTGAAACAGGGTAAAGCGGGAGCCGTGGTACAGGTAAGCAGCGCGGGGCCCCTCCTGCTCGCGGGGTGGGAGCCCCTGAAGGGCACTGCGTCCGCCCCGAGAAGCAGAGGCGCGTTTCCTCTACACGTCAAGGTTACCGTGTTTGTTTTGTTTTTGTAGGAATAAGGAAGAAGCTGAAATTTCAAATCGGGGAAACGTGTAGGAAATGATGTATTGCACAAAACCGAGGTAAATTTTGTGAAGATTTTACTTATTTATTTTTAAGAGAGAGAGAGACTGAGAGAGCACAAGCAGAGGGAGAGGCCGGCAAAGGGAGAAGCAGGCTCCCCGCTGAGCAGAGAGCCCGATGCGGGACTCGATCCCAGGACCCTGAGATCATGACTGAGCCAAAGGGAAAGGCTTAACCCGCTGAGCCCCCCAGGCATCCCCAGAAGTAAATTTTAAAGAGCATCTGCTATGGACACTCAAGAAAACTCAATAAACCACGATCCCTGTGAGTAAAATATGAAAAATAAATCGGGGAAAATCTTGCTCCTTTAAAAATGGCAAAATGAATCTTCGTTTCCTTCACTTTGCTCTGAACATCGCACGGCAATGACCAGACACGACACAGACGCTACACGTGGCAGCGCTGGAAAGCGCGTCCGGGTATCCCCCGTGGGGCCGAGGCCTGGAGGCGGTGCTGGGAGCCGTGAAGCACGGAGAGCCGCTTGGCAAGCCACGCCTGAGCGCTCAAGCCTGGTGTGGGAGGTCGACCCCGAGCGACCGGGAGCGGGGTGTCGCTGCCCCAGCAGAGTGGTAGGAGCCTGGGCTCGGAGCACCACGGCCCGCAGCAGGGGTGGGAGCGCTCAGCCATGGGGAGTGGGAAAAACGTCCAGGGTGGGCGCCGGGCCAGCTTGCCGTTAGCCGCAGCCCCCGTGCACGGCCGCCTCCGAAATGCAGGACGGCATTTGCTCGGGGAGACTGCTCACTCGGTGCGAGGCCAGGGGCAGGGGGACAGAGGGGACACTTGGGGCCACCACAGTGAATGTGCGTGGAGAGGAAAACTCCCACAAACAACGATATTCTTTTTTCTTTTTTTTAAGATTTTATTTATTTATTTGACAGACAGAGATCACAAGGAGGCAGAGAGGCAGGCAGAGAGAGGAGGAAGCAGGCTCCCCGCGGAGCAGAGAGCCCGATGCGGGACTCGATCCGAGGACCCTGAGATCATGACCTGAGCCGAAGGCAGAGGCTTAACCCACTGAGCCACCCAGGTGCCCAACAACCATATTCTAATTTTTTTTTTCTTGCCTTCGTTGGAGGTGTTCACTTGTTTCCCGCTAAAACATTCTTCCATCCTACCCCAAACACGCTCGCAAGACCTCAAGAGCATTGGGCATCGGAGAACCAACGAAGGGAGTTCAAGGTCTCTACCCTGAGCCCCGCACGGAGCTTCTGCTAAAGCAGGACGTCTCCCTGAATCCTGCTGGGGTGGCTGCAATGGGGGACTTGCTTCCCGTCTTACCCTGAGGGGGGGGGAGGGGAGGGCTAATCGGCATCAGTCTCCAGCCCCGAGCATCCCTGCCCTGCATCCCCCTCCCGTCCCGGCACCAAGTGGACTCTGCTCTGGGAACCCCTCCGCTCCTACAGAGGCTGGCTCAGGGGCCAAAGCGGGGCAGCTGTGGGAGGACCCATCCGCCACCCATCCGCCACCGACCCAGACGCACCAGACCCTCCGTCCCACGTCCCAACACCACGGGCAGTTAGAAGAAACGGTCTTTGAATTAAAAGGGAAAAAAGGCAGTGAGGGAACAGGAGGAAGAAGGGAACGTTAGTGGGTGTCCTCAGGAGGACTGATTGTATGAAGCGAAAGTACCACTTCATAACGTAAGAGCAAGCTACTCTGACCTGAGGAAGTATGAGACGCGGGGGAAAGTCTTTGAAATTCAAAGGACGCTAGACACACCAGAAGGGTTAACAGAGGCGGTGAGGAACGGGGTCAACCCGGCTGGAAACCAGATTACCAATGGGAAAGACCCCCGGGGCGGCCTTCGGGGTCACGGGGACGGGACAAGGGTTAACCTGCAGGACCCGCAGAGGCAGGGAGGACAGAGCCCCGAAGCCAGTCTCCGCATAATAAGACCATGAAGGTAGAGCCGAGAGGATGTGGAAAGGAAAAAAGTAGGAAAAAATTTCTCAGAGCTGAAGAAAGGCTTGAACTTCGGGATCAAGAACGTACCCATGAGAGAGGAAATCTTAAAACTCCTCATCACGAGAAAAAAAATCTGCAGCTCTGTCTGGTGACAGATGCTCACGCGGCAAGTTGTGGAGACCGTTTTGCTATAGACAGACACCGGATCTCTGTGTTATACACTCAATAAAAATGTATTCTTACTTTTAAAAAAAGCGTCCAACTCCAGGAAAAAATTATGGAAAAAAGAGACACTCATTAATAATCTTCTGCTAGATCCTTTCAAATGTTAGGAACAAAGGTTAAATCCTATAAAACTTCCGGACCAGAAATTAGCATATTTGTTGCCAACAATGGAAAGAAAAATTAGATGTCTCACTTCTTTGTTTTTTAAGCAGGCTCCATGCCCGGCGTGGAGCCCATCATGGGGCTTGAACTCACCACCCTGACCCCAAGACCTGAGCTGAGATCAAGAGTTGGGGGCTTAACTGAGCCACTGAGGCGCCCCTAGATGCCTCATTTCTAACATTAAGTGCTAAAACGTCAGACAGTAATCAGGCAATATCTTTAAAGTTCTGAGAAAGGATCCCCTTGAACCTAGAAATCTGCGTTCAGCAAAACAGTCTGGGAAAGGCAAAAGAAAGTTATTTTGAGACGTTCAGGAAACTTCAGTCGGTGCTCAGAGGAAATAAAGCCTCAGAGAAATAAAGCTCTGCCACGTGCGTTGTCGGGACACGCAATGTTGTGAAGACGCCGATGGTCTCCCCGGGGACCGGGATCGGCGCAGTCCCAGGCAAAATCCCGACAGGTGTGTTTCCGTGGAAATCGACAAGCTGATTCTAACATTTATGTGTGCAGGAGAAGAACCAGGAATATCCAAGACAATCTTGAAAACAGGTTAGGAGAACTGACACCAGCAGATTTCAAGACTTACGCTACAGCTGGAACGGAGAAAACGGTGTTGGTAAAAAGAAAAGACGAGGGTTTTTCTTAGACAACGGGCTAGAGGAGCGCCGGTATGGACTGTCGTGGCAGTCGACTGCTGTGTAACGAAACACCCCAATCTTGGCTTAAAACAGTAACAGTCGTTTATTTTGTTCGCACAGATGGGGGTTAGGTGGGCGCAACTAACAGCTACTGTTCAGGGGCTCTCAGTGGCCGAAGGCAGGTGGTGGCTGGGGCTGGGGTCCACGGGAAGCCGTCCTCACCCACACGTGGGGCGCCGGAGCTGGGAGGACTTGCTGATGGGCAGGACCCCCGGGCTCTCCCGCATCCTCCCCAGGGCACCATCTCCCTGAAACCTGAAAGAGGCTGTGTTTTCTGGTCACAATGCAATGAAACTAAAAATTAATACAATTTTTAAAATAAAAAAAATTTTCTAACTATTTAATAATTTTCAAGAAATCACCTTTCCAGACAACCTTTAAATCAAAATAAAAGCCAGAGACTATGTAAAAATCAATAGCAATAAATAAGAAAAATGATCTATAAAATCCACAAACCATAACACATTTTTCCATGCATGCAGCAAAAAATCATATTCAAAAAATCCAGAGCTTTGAAAATTATCGTTATATTTCACAAGGAAGACTGGAAATGAATGTATCAAACTGTCATCTTGTGAAGCTAAAGAAAGATCAACAAAAACTAAAAAAAGAGAATGAGGTAAGATAAAGGTGAAATCAGACCGGTACAACCCATCATTTTTACGATGAAAGATTAGGAATATTCCCTTTGAAATAAGGAACAAGACAAGGACGCCCACTGTCACCCCACAGTTGGCCATTTTGCTCACGATAAATTCGACAGGAAGAGGAAAAGCGGTAATGTGTAAAGAAAGACACTGTTGGGACCCCTGGGTGGCTCAGTTGGTTAAGCGGCTGCCTTCGGCTCAGGTCATGATCCCAGCGTCCTGGGATCAAGTCCCACATCGGGCTCCTTGCTCAGCAGGGAGCCTGCTTCTCCCTCTGCCTCTGCCTGCCTCTCTGTCTGCCTGTGCTCACTCTCTCCGACAAATAAATAAATAAATAAATCTTAAAAAAAAAAAAAAAAAGAAAAGAAAAAAAAGAAAGACACTGTTCCTGGCAGACGCTGTTTTTTTCTTTTTTTTAAGACTTTAATTATTATTTGAGAGAGAGAGAGAGAGCAGGCGGAGGACCAGAGAGAGAGCGACAAGAGGACTCTGAGCTGAGCAGAGAGCCTGACACGGGGCTCGTTCCCACAACCCTGAGATCGTGACCTGAGCCGAAATCAAGAGTCAGACGCTTTACCGACTGAGCACCCGGGTGCCCTGACACTGATTTTCTAAATAGAAGTCAAACGAATTATTAACAGAGCTTGGGAAGTTGGTGGGGTTTAAAATGTATATATAAAAAGTCTCTGTCGTTCCTATATGCAGAAGACGGCCAAACAGAAAATGCAAACAGGAATGAGATACCACAAACCACAGAGAACCGGGACTAGACAGACAGACAGACAGGAGCCACAGGAAGAGAAGAGTGCGAGGGCATTGAAATTTAAAACATCTGAACAATAAATAAGATTCTTTGAACAAATTAAAAGACAAGCCACAACAGGGGGGAAATTTTCCCAAGCATGAGACCAGGGAAGTGATGATTCCTAGAACGGGACAAAGTCCAGACAACAGACAAGAATGAGACCCAAGACCCACAGGAAATAGAGCCCAGTGCGGTGTGCGGACACCTGTTCCTACAGTAAGAATACAAAAATGGGGCGCGGGCCTTTGTTAAAATATGTAATTGACTCTTTTGTTTATTTTTGAAAAAGGTAACAAACACGGCAAAATGTAAATATTGGTTAAAGCTGGGTAGTACAGACATTCGCTGTAGTCTCTCTCTCATTTTCTTTTTTTTTTTTTAAGATTTTATTTATTTATTTGACAGACAGAGATCACAAGTAGGCAGAGAGGCAGGCGGAGAGAGAGGAGGAAGCAGGCTCCCCGCTGAGCAGAGAGCCCCATGTGGGGCTCGATCCCAGGACCCTGAGATCATGACCTGAGCCGAAGGCAGAGGCTTGACCCACGGAGCCACCCAGGCGCCCCTCTCTCTCATTTTCTGGATGGTTACCTATTTCACATAAAATATCGACAGGGAGAAATGCCATAGACAATAATGACTTAAAAAGGTAAAATAGTGCGTGACGAGGGTAATTCATCAGGAAGCAAGAGGAATCACGCAGTGGATCTGGAGTATCGATAATTTTTAAATACTAGCAAAATGGAGACATTTGTGGAAGTTCTAACCAAGAGAAAACACAGCTAAGTGATGTATACAGTGAGAAATGAGCAAATAATCGCAACCAAGAATGACACACAAAATAATATCGTATACACTTTTGTGTCACCGGAGTTCAGTATGTACATAATATGAACAATTTCTCAAAAAAATAATAAATTTCCCAAATTGCTGTGAGAAGAGGTAGAAAATCTGAAAACACTCTCATCTATTCAAAAATTGAACAGTGTTGTTCATCACCCGTTTCCCCCCAAAATAACCCCGGTCACGGGCTGAGTTCAAAACCCTTCTAAACGGGGCGCCTGGTTGTCTCCGCAGGTGAAGCCTCTGCCTTCGGCTCAGCTCACGATCTCAAGGTCCTGGGATCGAGCCCCGCATCGGGCGCTCTGCTCAGCGGGGAGCCTGCTTCTCCCTCTCCCTCTGCTGCTCCCCCTGCCTGTGCTCTTTCTCTCTCACAAATAAATAAAATAAAAAACTTAAGGAGTAGATGGTTCGTCTTCCTTGAGCCACTAAAGAGCACAGAATCCCATAGGAATCCCCCCAATGTGTGCTTAGAAATCAGCACAACCTTGATACAAAAAAACTTAACAGGATAGCACACACGACGGCGTCAGCAGATCCCGTCTTACTTAGTAATGGTTGTAACCGCCCCGGATAAAACATTCACACTCAGATCCAGCCGCGCATGAAAAGGGGATCTGGCAAGTAGGACTTGTCCCAGGAAACAGATTTGGAGCATCGGGAAGATACCTGTTCGGAGACAAAGGAGAAGAAGGCAGGTTCACCTTGGGAAATCCGGAACTTCACGAGCATCCTAGAATTAATAAAAATAACTCATTTCGTCACGTGTTTCCTGTGTGTCGGGCCCTGTGTCAGCAGCCGCACGTGCTTTCTCCAATCCCGACAACAACGTTTCGAGCCCCGTGTCCTCCTGCGCCGTTGGAGGTACTAAAGCGGAGAGACCGTAAGCCCTTTGTCCCGGCGACGGAGAAAACGCCCGAGGCTTGGTCAAGATTCTTCACCAGGAACCCGCGGCCAGCGTCGTCGTCGTCGTCGTCGGACTAGGCTTCCCACCCACTGCCGGCGAGGACCTCCGCCAGGCCCCGTCCTTGGCAGTCTGGTCTCATCTCCTGCGTGTTCCCCGGTTCCCGAGGAGCCGTGCTACAGGCCGCCCAGCTTGTAACTGGCACGACCGAAACACAAGATGAGCTTCCTCCCCCGGGTCCTGGCATCGGAGCCCGCCTTCTGCCACTAGAAGCAACTCAGGGACACCAGAGAGCCCGGCCGGAGGCACCGCGATGACGTCAAGGCCCTCGCTGCCTCCGCAAGTCAAGGGCTCGTGTCCCCTGTGAGGCCCCTGGATCCTGTCACTTGCCTCCCTGAGCTTCAGGCTCCCTAATTCTGAATACAGGCTCCGGACTGAGCGACCTCTGAAATCCCGCTTCTGATTCCGTACGAAGACAGGAGATCCGAGCGCAGGCCCCGGTGAGGGAGGGGTCCGCCGTCAGCCCCCGGGCCCCGCGCGGCCGGAGGACACATGCGGGGTGGCGAGGAGGGGAATGGGAGCGAGTCCACCGTGGCTGGGAACAAACGAAGTGCGTTCTGCGGAAGAGACCTCTCCTCCCTCCCCCCGGGCTCTCAGAACTGCGGGCTTAGGTCCGTTCACCCTTCAGACACAGGACATCGATCCGTGTAGCTTGCAAAGGGGACGTGCACTCATTTGGGGGAAATACCATGAAAAGAAAGTGTCCCTTTTTGCCACACGCCTAACATATGCCAAGAAAGCAGACATATGCTCCGTGCGGTTGGCTGGCACCCCAGCCCGGGGGAAGCCGCGTACAGCCTTCGGTTTCCCAATGACACAGACAGACATTTACAAATGCCGTGTGGGTTCTGTCGCAGGGTAGTCGAAAGGGGGGAAATCAGCGTTTTTCCTGGGAGAGGCACTGCTGATGAGCAGACCCGGGGAGAGGCTGGCGTCCTTGCCAGGAGCCCACGAGCCTCTGGAAGGGAAACGGATGGAGACTCTACCCCCCTCCCCGTAAGATGCAATCGAACCTGCGTCAGTAGATCTCGGTTTCCCTGAATGATGCCCAGAGGAAGGAAGGAGGGACGAAGCCCCTGAAATAAAAGCCTCATGGGGACAAGGGCATTAGGCTTGGGGACAGGACCCTGCCCGGAGTTGGGTTCTCTTGAGAGAGGAGTGGTTCCAAACCCTGACGTTCTGGGAGCCGGGGTCAGTCCCAGTCCGGTCATCCCGGAGGCCGGCTCCTGCCCCGGGGCATGGCCCACCTGTGGGGGGGTCTAGGAACTCCCGGCAGAGCGCTGGGGAATGCGGGGAAGTCCCTGAACGACACCGAGGGGAGCGGTTGCCACGGACACCGCAGTAGACGCGCTGTGTCCGCCGGCTGCGCCCTTGGTCATAAATAAGCACCTTGGGGACTTCAGAATCACAAGAAACACACGCCAAGGAGAGCGTCCCGGAGCTGGAGCTAGAGAAGTATCCACAGGACGTGTGTCGTTGGGTGGCCCCTGCCTACGTGGCGAGGAGGAATGCGTACAAGGGAAGGAGGAGTGTGATGGTGGCCGCCAGGCTGCCCCCGGCTCTCAGGGCAGGAGCCGGTCCTCCCATCCAGGGGACCTCCAGGGCTCGCCATGACTGTCACGCTGGACCCAGCTCAGCGCACGCCAAGTCGACGCTCTCCACAAGCCCTCCCGGACGCCGTGTTCGGGATTCCGGTCACATTCTGGGTCCGACGTGACCGTTCACATTCTAGAAAACGTATCATTGAATTTTTTATTTACTTTCTTAGCTTTGGGTTTTTAAAATGTATCGGCGGAATTCCACGGAGCCCCGCCCGGTGCTCTTTAATCGACTTCCTTCCTCCCTGTGGCCGCGTCCCCTCCTCGTTCCCGAAGATGAGCGCGGGCCATTTTCTCTCTTGTTCCTGGAATGAACCCACCAGGCGTCTGTCCAAGCCCAGACTATTCCAGACAACTTTTTTTAATGGTTTATTTTTAACTCTACTGGTTTTCCGTTCTTGGGCATTATCCATTTTTGCTCTTAATTTTACTGATCGCATCTTCTGGATTTTCTTGCTGCTGCGAGTGTCTCCGTGGGTTCCGCGTCACTGTATTTAGTTCTGTTCAGTCGCGAAAGGTACGCGTTTGCCCGGAGGACGGGGACAGCTGCCGCGCACCTCACCCCAGAACTCTCAGTAGGCGGCATTCTCGTTAGAATGATTTTCTAAATATGCCGTAATTGCAGCTTAATTTTTTAATGAACTCGATTATTTATTTTTCATGCGTTTTTTTTTTAAATCAAGTGGCTTGTGGTTTGTTTGTTTGCTTAATTTTTTGTGGTCAGAGAATACAGCCTATAAAATTTCCACCTTTAAAAACGCACGGATGGTTTTCCTTATGAATTTATATTATGTCAATTTTCCTCAGTGCCCCGTGAACGTGTGAAAATAATGTGCATTCCCTGAAGGCAGTGAAAAGGTCTACTCGGCTGCTCAATCACACTCTTCAGATATTCTGTGTCATTCTACCGGTGCCGGCTTTCGGTGATCAGACACACATCGTTCCTTCCCCATCAACAGTAAAGTAATATTTACCGACATTGCCCAAACAATTAAAAAATACATCGTGTTCTGATTTCCTTCCACGGCTACGCTACTCCTTTTCATTGAAATACTACGGAATTTTAGCTACAAGTTATATTTTTAAAGGCTTTGTGTTTTCATAACTTCTATTTCAGATTTTTTTTAACGTGTGTGTTGTTTTATATTTGTCACGATTGTGCTGTAGACGATCGCCTTATTGGTCTCCTCTGCCTGTCTCCCTCCCCCGAATTCCTCGCTCTGATTGATTTCACGGGGCTGAGATGACTTCTCAAGCAATCGTATTTTGCTTGAAGGGCTTGTGGTTGACCTGCATTCATCTCGGATTTTCTGTACTTGTGGGATACAGAAGTTTCCCTGTAATATTTCTGGGAAGCCTGGAAATGTGGGGGCATGTGAGTGGCACAGGATGTGGACAGGTCCGGACCTCCTCCTCCCAGGGGTCTGGGGTGTCGGGGCTGGCGTGGCGGGGTGGGGGGATCACAGTGGAAGGCACGGGCCAGGCCACCGCAGGGCGGCTTACCACAGGCTGTCGTCACCCGTGGGGACAAGCGGCGAGACCCCAGGCCCGGCTGGGACAGGGAGTAAGGGACACAGGAAGCCAAGGGGCTTCACCCCGGCACAGCACACGTCAGGTGGCCTGGAGTCCACGTCCGCGTTTGCACACGGGGTCCACGGGTGGAGCACGTGATGGGGAACACGGTGGTGGACCAGCAGAGGGGCTCCAAAAGCAACCTCAGTCCGGGCAGCCTCAGGTCCACGCCTGGGGAGGTCGGAGGGGAGAAGCGGAGAGGAGGCAGGCTCTGAGCCGGCCAGGCATCGGCAAAAGCCTCCGAGTGTGCGGTGTCGAAGGGAAGGATGCGGCCCGGGGAGGGTCACTCTTTGAGGGGCCCCGAGGACACCCCCACGGACCCACGTTCGCGGCTGCGTCTCACAGGCCCGGGCGCCGGGCTGGATGGGACAGGGTCGTCAGGCTGCTCACCAGCAAACGGCACACCCAGGGCTGGAGCCCACACCCGCGATCTCCGGGGGCGGGCTTGCCCCGAGGCTGCCGTGCCTTCCAGTACGGGGGGCAGTGTAGACGCTCCCTCCTCTTGTTGGAGCCCGTTCCTCCAGCACCCTTCCTGGCACCGTCCAGTGGGTGCCCTGCCTTCCGGAAGTGAAGGTGCTTGTTCGAGGCGTTTCCTCTCGGAGAGGGATTTTACGAGGACCAGAAGTTCACCAAGGTCACCTCCAAGAACGGATCTTCTCGCGTAAGGACAGGAAGCGGCCTTGCCCAGTCCCCCTCGCGTGGCCTCTTGGGGTCTCCACCGACACTGCTGCTCCGACCTCGGGCTGCTGGTGCGCGGTGGTCCGCAGGCTGGGGGGAGCCGGGCTCGGCCTCGGCCTGACCGGCAGAGCACCTCGCCACGTCTTTGCGCCATGTCCCCGCCCCCGTCCCCGGCCCTGCCGCCGCCTCCTCCTCCGCTACGTCCGCGCCCCATTCGGGCTGTTGGTTCCTTTTAAGGAAACTTCTCTTCCTGCCCTCTGCCACTGAGTCACGCCCCAAGAACCCCAGGCGGCGGGTTCTTGGCCTGCCCTTTTTTGGTTTGTCTCCGTTTCTCCGATCCTGGGGAAAGAAAGCAAACAGCCTTATGCCTTTTAGAGATGGGACGTGAGCGTCAACACTGGCTTCTCCTTGCCCGTGTAACCGGCGGCCCCAGACCGAGGTGGTTTGGAATCCCAGAGGCGTGGGCTCCTGCGGTTCCGGATGTCGGAGGGGGAGCATCGCAGCGTCGGCGAGGCCCTTCCTCCCGGCGGCTGCAGGAGAGAGCACGCTCCGGCCTCCGCACCTCGGACACCGTTGCTGCTCCCGCGGTCCCCTCCCTCCCCCACGGAGCCGCGCCCCGCCCCCGCCTGGCGCCCACAGGACACGGGCTGTGGCTCCGCGTGGCCCTTGGCCCGAAAGCCCAGGCGCGCGGCCCCACCGCACCATCCGTAACTCCGTCACCTTGCGAAGCTCCTTTTGGTCTGCACGATACCGTTCTCCGGTTCCCAAGCTCCCTGTGGGTTTCCTGGGGGGGGGGGTCATTCTTCATGCTCCCCTGGCCCCCTCTCTGGCCTCCAAAGTTCCTGTCTCTCCTCTGTACCATCAGCCCGGAGTCCAAAGTCCCATCCGAGTTGTCTAAATCAGGCACTGGTGACCTCTACGTGTGCTCCGTCCTGGGCAAAATCTCTCTCCGCCCGTGGGGACCTGGAAAAAGGTGTTACCTGCTCGAAAATACAGCAGAGGGACAGGCACAGCAGAACAGTTACGCACTTTCCCCTTCAAAGGAAGAAAACATGAAAGAAAGGGGTCGTCGGTCCCAAGCAATTCCACAATTCCACCGGGAAACTCCATTCTCCAGGACTGGGAACGGTCTGTGGCTCAAGGCTTCGGCCGCGGCGTCCACATCCCACCCACCCCCCAGGCCAAGGCTGTTTCCTGAGAGTCGTCCTTCCATGTTCCTGAAGGACGGGACATGTTCACGGCGACGATCCCACCAGCCTGTTTTCCGCGTGCGGAGACATGGCGCGGTGACGAGCCCCTCTCTCGGCGGTCGTGTCGCCTCCCCTGTTGCCCGAGACGGTGCTGCTCCCTGCCGCTCTGCCCTGGGAAGGTCTCCAGAGCTCAGAGACGCTTCCGCATTGTAAGACATCGCGTCTTAGCTGCGACAGTCCGTGAATGCCATCCCCTCCCTGCCTCTCCCCTGCCCTGGAAGGCGTCACGGTCTTGATCACCTCTGCTCGCTGGCCAGCGGCTAATTGCGCTGATGAAGAATGAGGCCACCAAGAGCGGTCCCACGGGACAGTGTGACGGGCGTGAGGCTGAGACGCTGCCCACCGTCTCCGTCCCGAGCAAACGCCGTCCACTTAACCCACCCGCCCTCGGGGGCAGGCATCGGGCGGTTTCACAACGACTGTGCTGCTATTTACAGCTGCGGCCGACGAGGGCGCGGGACCCGCTCCGGCCTTTGTCCTGTGAGTGACTTCACCGTGTCCACACAACCCTTTGTCCAGCCCCACGGTAACACGCGGCATGCTTTTTTGGTCACCTCGTCTTCTTACTCGCCAAGCTCTGGTCCTTGTCTCGACATTCACTGTGTGCCCACAAGGGATGGGCCAGCCCTGGCCCCAGAGTGGCTGTGACCCCCGGTCAGACTCGGACCCTTCCCCCGAGGAACTCACACGTGGCCACAGACTGACCTGTGTCCCCGCCGAGTTCATTGGTTGAAGTCTGGAGAGCCGGGGTGATCGTATTCAGAGAGAAGGCTTTTAGGAGGTCAGATGAGATCATAAGTTCAGGGTCTTACTCTGCTGAGATTGGTGACCTTATAGGAAGAAAAGGAGGGCGCAACCTGTCCCTCTTGGCATTGACGCACGCTGGGGCAAGGCCACGGTGAGAAGGGGACCGTGTGCACACCAGGAAGAGACCCTGTGCCGGTTCTTAATCCGGGACTTCTAGCCTCCGGAACTATGGGAGGCGGACGGACATCTGGTGCCTCAGCCACCCTGCAGCCTGAGACACGCACAGGGACAGAAAAAAAGAAACCCGTCAGCTCGGAAAGCGGGGACCTGAGCACGCCCCAGCCCTGGGGTGGGACACCCCCCGACACCCACGTCCCGTACCCGCGCGCCCACCCCGCGACGCCCATGTCCCGTACCCGCCGCTTCTTGCCGGTTCTCCCCGACGTCCCCCCAAGGTCCTGGTTCCCGGGCGCTGTGTGCGGACTGTGGCTTTGGGCGGGACTCCTCTCCGTTGGGATCTTGGGATCGGATCGGCTACCCCTCAGCCCTAAAGCCGTGCTCTCCGCACGCTCCGGGGAGTATGCCAGGTTCCCTGAGGGTCCTTCGCCACCCAGCACCCCTGACTCGGAGGCAGGGTCGCCTCCAGCCTCCCCGGAAGTGGCCCGTGGGTCCCCCAGCTTGGGCAGACTTGTTGCCGCCGGAGGAGGGCTCTGAGATGCTGGGACCCTCCCCCGCCCCCCACCAAGCAGGCCTCCGGGAAGCCCCTCCACTCCCCCGGGGCCGGCAGCTAAGTCCTGTGTCGCAGTCTCTCCTAGGTGTCGTGTCCTCGCTCTGCAGCAGAGCTGGACGGCCCCGTGCCTGCCCGCTAATTAAGGTTAATGAGAGCTCTCCATCTGGAGGGCGGAAAGGCGAATCTGTTTTTTCGAGTCCACATCCTTGGCATTCCTCCCGGCCGGAAGGATCCAGAAAACACTGACAGTCTTCTTCTGGGGCCCGTTTCAAGGTTATAGAGCCCAATCCTGGCCCCAGACCAGACAGGGGGAGTCAGGCGGCAATTTTGCGGAGGTCTGACCTCTGCCGGCTCTGCAGGGATCAGTAATGACTTAGGGCAGACCCTGGGCCTGGGATTTCTGAGTCTGTGCCCGTGAGGCCAGACTGAGTCCCACTGTGACAGTCCGGCACATCCGTCCTTGCCCGAGAGCCACCGACAACCCTGACACATCAGCGCCACCAGGCCCGTGTGGCCCAGGCTCAGCTCTGCCGTTGCTCTGAGATCCGGAGCAAACTACTTCTCCCTCCTTCCAGTCGCTTTGTCTGCGAGGGGAATGTGTTTTCAAAGTATGGCTCACGGGACCCTCGGATCTCCACGGACGCCCAGAACGGAAAGTACACACCACACTCGGAATCACCGGCAGGAGCAGGTCTCGACCTAGCAGGGCGCGGGGCACTAGCCCCTCACCCCTGACACGTGCATGTGTACGTACAGATATTTCAGACTCCTTTTTATTTTATTTTATTTTAAGATGTATTTATTTATTTTAGAGCATGACCATGAGCGGGAGGAGAGAGGGAGACAAGTTCTCAAGCAGACTGTGCGGCGCGGGGAGCCTGACTCACGGCTCATCCCAGGACCCTGAGATCTCGCGCGCAGCCGAAACCACGAGTCAGATGCTTAACTGACTGAGCCCCCCAGGCGCCCCAGAGCTGGAACTTTCTAAAGGTTCCAATGGAAGTTATACAACTGGGAAGTGTGATTTAAGTGGAACTTCGAATCGGCAGATTAGCAGCTAATTGCACAGAGCAGAAGAGGAGATTACTGGACTGGCAGCCGCTTCGGAGGAAAGCGCTCAAACCACAGCATGAAAAGGAAAAACAAAACAGAGACGAAGATTCGCAGACGAATCAACTCAACCGGAAGGTCTACGTGCATTTGGGGAGCCAGAGAGGGGAAAGGGGGAGGATAGGACAGGCGCGTGTTTCAGGAGGGGAAGAGCCAAACGTCAAGAACTGATGGGACGGGAAGTGCGACCGGAGGAGGAAAACGCAGGGAGCAGCACGCCCAGGCTCGTGGGCAGGAGAGCGAAGACGAAGAGGAAATCTTCCGGGCAGTCCGAGAAGAAGGCACATTTCCTTCAAAGACGCCAGCAGGTAAGGCCTCAGGGAATATTACTGCCACGAGCCCCTCCTTCCCAAAAGTCATGCTGGAGGGGTGCACCAGGGGGCACTGAGTGTGTCCAACGGGAAAACCGAGGCTAAAACAACAGACAAAGGCCGTGGGCTCTCACCGCGGGAGGAGGACGGAGCCGACGGAAAGGGGAAGACTGGGGGGGAGGCGGAAGTTAGCGTGAGCTCCCTGCGTCTTCGTCTGGAGCGGCCGGGGGTCAAAAGATGCCGAACGCTGGCGATTCGAATTACAGAAACGTAAGTGCGTCCAAAAGAACGAAGAAACCCTTCGAGAGCGAATTCCAGTGACTCAAACCAGGTGGGGGAAGAGAGAACTAGGAGGAGGAATCAGGCATAAAGAAACAATTACAAACAAAAGAAAATAAAAATCAGACGAACAAGTAAAATTAACAGATTTATTTCAGTTCTCCACTTCCAAGGTCAGAAAGGAGACCCCAAATCCAGTAGAAAAAATAGATAAAAGATGTAAACTGGGGGCGCCTGGGTGGCTCAGTGGGTAAAGCCTCTGCCTTCGGCTCGGGTTAAGATCCCAGGACCTGGGATCAGGCCCCGCATCGGGCTCTCTGCTGGGCGGGGAGCCTGCTTCCTCCTCTCTCTCTCTCTGCCTACTTGTGATCTCTGTCTGTCAAATAAATAAATAAAATATTTTTTAAAAAAGATGTAAACTGACCGTTTTCCTTCACGAAAAGGAAACACAAATGGATCTTGAGCTGTTTAACTTCCTTCGCGAACAGAAACGAAACATGAAGGTGCTCCCAAGAGTTACACAGGCACACGCCCTTGCCAGGTCCCAGCAATGACACTTGAGATCCGAGCGTCTCGCCGTCGGTGCGTTTTACTTTTCAGAAAGCTTTAAGCAGGTATTGAATCCTAACTACTGACACGTACCCCGAGATGTCTTCAGTGACGTGTGCGAACACCTGCCTCTTTCTCTGACCGGCGCCCGAGACGTGAGGACGGAGAGACCAGCCCGATGAAATGAAATCAACACAGCGGAGTGTTAACAATGGTAGAGCTGGGGGGCGACTCTGTTCACTCTGTAGTTTTCTCAGATTCAGGAAAAAATATCTCCGGATCACCTTTCCCCCCCAAATTGGCAAAAACTGAAAAACTTGTTTTTTCAAGGTGGCAGGACCGTAGGAGACGCTGACGTAGGCACAGACTTGTGGAGAGAGTAATTCCGGTTGGAATTCAAATGGCGGACCCTCGGGGGGGGGGGGGAGGTTGTGCCCGACAGAATTTAGGTTGCGGTGTCGTCAGACGTGTGCGAGTGACACAAATTCCACCGCTGCCTGATAAACGACAGGGGAGAAATCGCCTAAACGTCTAACCGACACAAGAAGGGTCAAGTGTGCCATAACACACCCAGGCAAGAGACGTGACACGGGTGCGAACAAGAAACAGGCAACCCTCGTCGTGTCGAGGCGCAGTCATCTCCAAGGTCAATTATGTGAAAAGTAAGCCGGGGACAGTTTCTGTGACAGACTCACGGTTGTGCAAATAACATAAAGATCTCTGAGCATGTGCACGGAACAGACCTTCGGATGGGAAGGCGCTCGGACCGGGGGCCGTCCCCCCGCAGAGGAGCGGGGCTGCAGGAAGTTTTCACTGTTTCTCCTCATGCTTTTTGAATTTTGAACTGTGTACAAGTATTATTTGTACAAATATGTTAAATTTAGGCCTTGGGGCGCCTGGGTGGCTCAGTCCGTTAAATGTCTGCCTTCGGCTCAGGTCATGATCTCAGGGTCCTGGGATCGAACCCCACATCGGGCTCCCTGCTCAGCAAGGAGCCTGCTTCTCCCTCTCCTTCTGCCCTGCCCCCTGCTCCTGTTCCGTCTCTCAAAGAGATAAAATCTTTAAAAAAAAAAATTTAGTCCTCAGAAAACTAAAAATAGAATAACACCGACCCAGCCATTGGGCATTAGGATTGCAGCAGGTCTCACAGACGTATTTACACACTCACAGTCACGGTGGCGCTGTCCACGACAGCCAGGGGGTGAGACCGCCCACGTGTCCAGCCGTGGACAGATGGATAGACCAAATGTGGCGCACACATGCCCGGGAACACTACTCAGCCCGAACAGGAAGGAGCTCCTGACGCCGGCTACAACCTGGACAGACCCGGGGGACACCGTGCCCGGCGAAGTAAGCCGGTCACCAAGGGACAGATACGCAGGATTCCACTCGTATGAGGTCCCCAGAGGAGTCCGGTTCATAGAAGCGGGAAGGAGGTGGTGGGCCAGGGCCCGGCTGTTGAATGGGGTCCGAGTTTCAGTTTTGCAGGACCAAGAGCTCGGGGATGGATGCTGGGGACGGCTGCCCGGCAGTGTGGGTGTCCTTAGGGCGGCTGACGCGGGCACGCGGCAACGGGGACGGCGGCAAAGTTTATGTCATGCATATTTACAAAAATAAAATAAGACGCTATAGTTTGTAAAGGAAAGAAAGAAAGAATAAAGTGTCTGGGCCCTACCGCCACGCCTGGGGAGGAGCCCCCATTCTTCCTGTGCCCGGTCGAGGCTGGGGCTGCCTGTCTTGGGAAGTAACCGCCTCGGTCTGTCGTCTTGTTTCAGCGGCCGCCTGCACAGGTGCCTGTGCTCTGACTGGGAGGCTCTTAGCGACGGTGACATCCGGCCTCTCCCCTGCCCTCCAGGAGCAGCCCGACCCAGAGTGGGGGCCCCCCCGGTGGCCCTTATGACGTGCTGACCACTCCCACCGGCAGGTCAGTGCCCCCTGGGGAGGGGTGGGAGAGATCTGAGCGAGGGGACAGCGCGGTCACCGGTGGTCACGGATATGCCAGGACCGGCCCACCCAAGGCTTGCCTTGGTGTCCTCCTGAGGGCCCAGGTGGGGTAGGGGGGCACGGAGCCCACCGGCCTCACACCCGCGGACGGAGAGGCCTGGGGAGCTGGCGGTGCCTCACTCCCGTCTGGGCCTCAGTCGTCCCATTGATAAGACAGGCCCATGGCTACTCGGGGACTGGCCCCCGGGGCTGCCGTGAGGAGGAAAGGACAAACCAGATGCGAAGGGACAAATACAGCCCCAGTGCTGGGAAGATCCCGGGGGACGGTGAGGACGGTCACGGCGGGGGGAAGAGCGGCAGTGGCCTCGTCCTGCTGCAGGCGGCTCCCCACTCCACGCAGAGCCCTCCCCACCTGCCGGCCAGCGGCCACGCGGGCCACACTGCTGCCGCCTCCCCACCCCCTCGGACTGGCACCTGCATGCTGTCACCAGGCACAGGCCGGGCCCATGGAGTCACCACGTGGCCTTACACCCGGGCCTGCGGGGCGAGGCCTTGCTGGGTGGAGATGGGGTCCCTGCGGCTGCCCAAACCCGTCTTCCCCTCACACCTGTGCTTTCCGAACCCTGTGGCGGGGGTTCGGCAGACACCCCCGGGGAGGCCCCGAGGTCCCCGTGGTGGGGAGGGGACGCAGACCGTCATTCCCTAACCCCAGTGTCCCCACAGCCCGTCCCTACCCGCCGCTCCCCGTCCGGCTTCTGCTGTCGCCCGGACCTGCTCCTGACGGACTCTAGTTAGCGCTCTGCCGTCACCCTGGGGGCGGCTTGGCGGAGCTGAAAGCATCCCGATACCGTCCTTCCCGAGGCTCCGGGGCGGGTGGAGGCCGAGGGTGGGAGCGCCATCCCTACGAGGCTCCCACCTGCACCCAGCCCCACCCCCGCTGGGACCCCCCCACCTCCGCCGCCCCCCGTCCCCCCGAGGCACTGGCTGGGAGTCCCCCGCGGCTCAGGGCAGGGACCCTCAGGAGGGGCTAGGCCCCACGCTGTCCCCCAGGGGCCTGTGTCCCCGCCCCAGGCAGGGGTGTGGCCCTGCCTCCCCACGGCCTGGCTCTCTGCAGGGGTGGAAAATGGTACCGGTCAACCCCGAGCCGGAGGAGCCCGCCGCCGCAGCCCCGACATGGAGGAGCCCACGCCCGAGCCCGTCTACGTGGATGTGGACAAGGGGCTGACCCTGGCCTGCTTCGTCTTCCTCTGCCTCTTCCTCGTGGTGATGATCATTCGCTGTGCCAAGGTCATCATGGACCCTTACAGCGCCATCCCCACCTCCACCTGGGAGGAGCAGCACCTGGATGACTGAGGTGCGGGCGGGGCGGGGTGGGGGCCTCCGTGTCCCCGGGCCACCGGCCAGCCAGCCCGTGCAGCCGGGGATGGGTTTGGCCATGGACGGAGGAGGTTCACCGGGGCCTCACCTGCTCCCCCCACTCCGGGCATCACAGTCAGGGGCCGCGGGGGTTCCGCGGGGGGCTGGCCTGGAGATGACAGCCCGGGGCCCAGGGTCAGGAGGCCGGTCCGCACCGGGCCGTCCCTGTGGGATGATGGGGGGGTCCCCTTCCCCGGCTCCTGTGCACCTTCTGGGACTGGGTCCAGGGCAGACCCGCTCCGTCACACAACAGTGCTCTCGCGCTGAGGACGTTGTCTGCCCTTAAAATGCAAGGCAGCACAAGCACGGCCCGCAGCTCCGGCACAGACGTCCCTGAGCCCGAGCCCGGCCCACCAGGCAGCAGGGGTGTCGACGGCGGACGGAAGGGGCCTCGCCCAACCCTGGCACAAGGCACAGGCCTGCTTCCCAGCTGCATTGTTTAAACTAAGACACGGAGGGGTCTGTCTTCCCCGTCATAAATGAAATGTGCATTTTGGGAATTTGGGAACATACAGAAAAGGAAGGACACAACCCCACCTCCCGGAAGCGGCCGTTTTGATACGTCTCCCCCAGGCTTTTCTTACGCGTCTCTTTTTAAAGGTCACCTTTGTACCGTACGCGCGACGTGGCACCACTTGGTCGTAGGGCACGGACGCTCTCCGGTCCCGTCACGTCCCGTCATCTCAGCGGGCAGGGAGGCTCCTTCAGTACCGCCCTTGGCCGCAGGCTTCGGTCGGGTCGGTGACGTCCCCGCACACGACCCTCTTCCACGCGGTACGGTCTCGGACGCGCACACGCTGCGGGGGGAGCCCTGGACCAGGGGCCCTGGGTCTCGTCCTCAGTGACCCGAAGTCGGCGTGACTGTGAGCGAGTCCCGCCCCCTGTGCCGGCCTCTGTCCCTTCACGTCACCACAGGGGGGCGGGGGGGGGGAGACTTGGCCTCTTTGTTTTGGGTGCGGCTCCTGCAGCTGAAGGATGGGAGGGGTTGGTGGGGGGCAAGGGACAGGTTGCTGATAGTGACTCTTCTCGGGGCCTCCCTCCTCCCCCATCACCTCTGTCTGTGACCTTGAGCAAGAACACGTCCCAGCGCCCCTGCATGCCGCTGTGCCGCCCCGAATAACTCTCTCGGCCTCTCTGAGCCCCAGCTCCCTCCTCCATAGCAGGAGGGAACCGCGTCTACCTCACGAGGTTGTTAGGTTGTTGTGAGGACGGAAGGAAGGAACCCGGGCCACATCGGTGTCCTTCCTTGACTCCACCCCCGGGAGAAGCCAGGGGTCCGAGCCCCTCCCCCTCCCAGCAGAGCCCGGAACCCCAGGACTTTCCTCAACCTCCCAGGACCCCTTCCGGGCCAGCTCTCCCAGCCAGGACCCCTGGTCAGAGGGATACTCACAGCAACCTCTCCTAGCACCTGACCTCAAGGGATAGGGTGCCTGTCCCTTTACACCACTGTCATCTGCTGAACCACACACCTTATGAAGTTACGCCAGAACCCCTCCCTCGGAGGCATGACCCGCCCTCCCCATCAGGAGAGGCCTGCGCCTGTGAGGAAGGGCCGAGCTCCCTTCCCGCCCCTGCGTCCCAGCCCTGGGTCCCACCCCAACCCGGGCACCGGGGCAGCGGGTTTCCAAAGCACTGTCACCACTCGGTGACCCTACAAGCGAGCAAGGCCACAGCTGTTTAGGCACAGTCCAGGGCCTGTGGGTCCAGCCGTCCCCCCACCGCACACGCAAGCACACACCCACTTTATGGGAGGCACAAAGGGGCGGCTGGCAAGGGCAGCGAACCGCGATGCGCTGGACTCTGGGGGAAGGAGGGGTCTAGAGCAAGGACCCTGGGCATCGCCTCAGGCCCAGCCGCCGCCTTGGCTCTGCAGCCTACCCCAGAGGCCCCCAGCACTGCTGTGGAACCCCGGCGGTGTGCGCTACCGTGGGAATCAGCAGCAGCTCGAGGGCCGTTAGGGACAGAGCCCAAGAACGGAGGGGAGGCCTCTCCTGGAGATACTCTGGGGTTCTCTGGAGGGAAGGACGTGCCCTAGGGTCACATCGGCAGTGGTGAGGAGTTTGCTGCAAATCCAGGATCCTGGGCCCCATCCCGACCTCCAGGGTCCCGGGCTCTGGGGACGGCGCCCGGGAATCTGCCCGGCAGAGCCCCCAAGCGGCGGGTGAGTGCCCTGGAGTTTGAGAACCACGGCTCTGGGGGGCCCGGGCTCCCACTTCATTCTTTTCCACACTTAGATTTGCTGATATTTCTCTGGACTTTTTTTTTCTTTTTGGTGGCAAGGGGAAATAACATTTCAGAAAAGATGAAAAATAAAAAAAATCACACCCCACCCGAGCCTCTAGCGGAAGAGGGATTTCCACTGTGTACGCACGCGCTCCCCTCTAATCCTTGTCCAAATGCAAGATATATTTTTCATAAACGTCATCGGTTACATCACTGAGAGCCACAGTCCCCCCTGGCATCACGTCCTGAGCGTGTTTCTGCCACACCTGGCTGTTGGGCGTCTGAGCGGCGACAGGACGTGCCATCCGGCACGTGCAGTTCTCCACACTCCCACGATTAAGTACTCGGTGGCTTTCGTCCTCCCCATTACGTGCACCACGAGACCAAAGGATAGAGGCAGGTGGGACGGGCGCTGGGTGTGGGCTCAGACAGTGGGGAGGAGACACTCAAACCCCAGCCCGTCGGCCTAAGACACACGTAGCATCTGATCATGTGAAAGGGCGTGGGGAGCCTCTGCGGCAGCTCTCCGGGGCTCGGGATGAGGGGTGGGCTTCTGCTCCGGCTCCTGGCCGGCCGGGTGTGGTGTGGGGCTGTGGGTGGAGGGAGAAACTGCCCAGCAAAAGAAATAAACGGAATTTTTGATGCCTGGAACCCGGCAGAGAAGTGGGAGGATTTGGCGAGAACAGCCTGGGAGGCCGGCCACAGTCCGGGACTTCAGGGAAAAGACGACCAGAAAGTCCCCGCCGCGGAGAGAGGACGGAGGACATTCCAGACGGTGGTGTCCGGGGGCCACCCTGGGCTGTCGTCCGCACTGTGCTCGGCTCAGCCCCCCGGGTCCCTCCAGACTCTCAGGAGAGTCAGCTCCCCGTCCCTTCTGTGGCAGTGGCATCTGGGGACGACAAGGGCATCTGGACGCCGGGCCGTGGGAGGGAATGCAACCTGGAAAGGGACAGGTGGGCAGCCCACACAGGCCGGCAGTCGAGGACGGCCCCCGAGAACCCCCCCAGACAGGCCGATGGGAGAAACAGGACACGCGCCTCGCCAGCCTGAAGTATCACTTCCCACCGCCTCTTATTCCTTCCAACTAGTTGCTCAAACGTCGACCAAGGTTTTGTCGAACTGAAAAGGCCCAGGTCTCCCTCGCCCATGACACGGGCCCCAAACTCCAGCAGCCAGCTCCCGAGGATGCTTCCAAACGCCCGCCGGAGAGAGCTCCACGGCCGCTGTGCCCACGGCCGGGGTTCCGCGTCCCACGGTCTCCTGCTGAAGAGCGGCCCGGCCCCCCGGGAAGGTGGACAAGGCGCACGGACTCTGCACGGGCTTCTCCGGCCCTGTCTGCTGAGAGGCGCCCTCCCCGGGTCCTCACCAACATTTCCAGCCATTCTGTCCAAACGCAGGTCGTCTGCGTCCAGTGGGGCCAGTGGCCCCCACTACCCCGGCCCTGCCCCCAGAGCCTCGTATCCTCGATGGCCACCAGCCGAGGCCCGCCCGCCCTCCTGCGGAGCCTCTCTTTGGGACCCGAGTCGGTCAGCCTCCTAGCAGAACAGGGACGGCTCGCCCAAAGTGTCCTGTGCTTTGAGGGCGTCCCCAAAGGGTACTGAGGGGCTGGACAGGCCCAAGGGAAACAACACGAGATGGAAAAGCGGCCCATGGTGGGAGGCGGCGGCCTCTCAGGACCCAGCAGGACCGCAGCAGCGGGAGAGGGCTCACCCACGGGGGCCGCGGCCACAGGGAGAGAATGGGAACTTCCTGCCCAGACCTCAGCCCAGCAGGGACCACGTTGCGGGGGGTGCACCTTGTGCTCTCAGGTTCGGCCCTTGGTCTCTCCTCTGGGTCCCTCATTGGCCGAAACAACAGATCCCCGTGGTCGGGGGAGCCTGGGCGGAGCGGTTCAGCTGTCGGCGTTCTGGGGCGAACCAGATGTAACCAGGACAAGCCGGCCCCGTCAGCACTCAGTACACGTCCGTGAACTTCGCCTGGATGGGAAAAAGGGTAAACACGCCCTGCACGGGGCAGACATCAAGGTCTGTCACTCAGCACGGGTCTGGTGGAGGGGGACCGTGCCGGTGCAGTCCCACTCCCGGCTGGGCTGAGCCACCTCCGGGTCAGTAAATGAACAATCCCTACATGGCACGGCCGCCAGCGCCCTCCCTTCCGTGGCCGGCCACCAGCCCAGCTCGATGACCACCACGTCGTTCCTCCCCACCCACGCCACATCCCGCCACCCTCCAGCATTCCCGTGGCTGCTGGAGTACTTCCCCCGGCAGAATGTCCCGTTCTTGGTGACCTGTCTTCATTGGGCTGCCGGTTTCTACCACCCACAAAGAACATGAAGAGGGTTTCAAGGCCTCCCCTGCTCGGAGAGAACAGGAGCTCTGGGACAGTGTCACTCCAGCTATGGTCTCAGGATGGGTAACATCGGCGTCACTGGGGCGTGTGGGATGAGTCACGAGGGGCTCCCCAGGGACTCTCTGGGTTCCAGAACCAGTCGCCCTTGCTCCCCGCCCCCACTGCAGAGCAGCACCCCACTTCCCACTGGCCCTTGGGACCGATCAGTCTGACCGTGCAGTCATCGCCTCCTCTGCCCCCCGGGTCAGGAAGAGGAGACCCAGGGACCACACGAAGAGCCCCTGCGGCACGCCGGTCACAAACGAGCTCTTCTGCAGAAGGTCGTGTTGCTGAGATGCACGAGATGAATGAAGCCCTGCACACGCTGGGGACGCGGGCGCGGCAAGTCCGCAGCCGGCACGTGGAGCTCGGCCCGCCTCCCTCCGTGACAGAAGGGGTCCCGGGGAAATCAGCCCACCCCCAAGCGGCTGGCCGGTTCCCACAGCCCGCTCCTGGGGAGTGGGGTCCCACCGGGGCCGGACGTGGGCCTCGCTCATCGGCGGGTTGCAGATCTAGACATGATGGCAACAGAGGAGGCTTAGTGGGGGGCAGCCCCGCTGCTGAGCCCCTAAACGGCCCCATCCGTCCACTGTGGCCGCTGTGTTCACGCCACTGCGCAAGCGCCAGGTGGGTGAGGGGAGGGCCGACCTCCACAGCTGATCACCGAGGCCTTGCCCAGCCTGGATGACCTGACGGGCACTCCATCGGCACATGAGCGTCTCTGTTCAAGACCCGTCCAAAGACGTGCTTCCACATGCGTCTCCCAGGACGGCCCTGAAGCCTCTCTTCCAGAACCTTCCACACTGGGCGCGCGGGTTCTCCTTCCGGGGTGGTCAGAAGGTCGCACGGTACCCCTGTCGGCCGCAGACCCTCCCTGTAGCACGTGGCCCCTCCCGGCCCGCGGGACCCCATCATCACGTGGCACTGGCCTCTGGGAACCTCGTCCCTCACCACTGTCCCCGACCCGAGCGAGAGCTGTCCCAGCACCCGCCCCCTCACTCATGCGTTCCTAATGTCTTTGCCATGGCATCGGCCTCAGGGCCCCTGGAGAGGCTGGTTTTGGGGGTGACTGAACCAGGCGGTCGCGCGGAATGGCCTCACTCCAACGTCCCACCTCCCTGAGCCTCAGACCCCTCCCTCGGCGCCACTCCCGGGAAAGTGCAGACATCATCCCAGACGGTCCTTTGTGCACGCCAAGGATACCCGAGGGGGGTTTCGTTTAGGGACCGTTTCCAGAAGCGTAGACAGGCTTAAAAGAGCCAGCAAGGGACGGTGAATAACCCAGGATCGATGACGACCAGAAGCCACCGCCAGCCCTTGCTTGGGGATGGGGTGGGGGGCGCGGCCATGCTGCCCGCAGGAGCTGGGAGCCACGGCTAGAGGGACCCAGCGGGACACGGCCTCCCCAAACGGCCTGGAAGGGAGGACGTGAGGAGACGAGGGGTCCCAGCTTCTTTCCTTTCCGCATCCCACTCTCGGCCTGAGCCTCCGCCGCCCCTTCTCAGCGAGCAGCCCGAGGCCGTGGGCCTGGGTGCTGTCATCCCCAGAGATCATGCCCGGCCCGGGGGGCACAGCGGGGCAGGGAAGGATGGAGAAGAGATCTGGGGAGGCAAACCGAGCGTCACCGGCATCGGGCCCTTGGAGTTCTTCCTTGACAACAGATGTGAGGCGTGGCCCAGCCAGGGCACCCGCTGATGTGCTAACGGAATATTTGCGAAGGAGGCGGGCATCAGCCGTCCTCGCTGCCCCCTGCGCTGCTTGTGCAGTTTTGTCCTCTCGCTGTCTCTCTCGCTCTCTCCAGCCGGCTGCCCCAAAGCCAGGGCACCCCGGCTGAGCGCTGCGGTACTGCTTTCTCCTAGAGAAAGGGCTCTCCTTGCCTGACACACGTAGTCCAGAGGGACCACAGAACCGGGAACCCTGCAGCCCGACCACGCAGGAAAGTGGCTGGTCACTACCCCCCGGTCATCCCGCCCGATATGAGAAGCCAGCCCCGGCACGCAGCAGTCAGCCCGAGAAGGGGGCTCCCTCAGCAGGGCTGTGGGGACATCCCGGGACCGGTCGAGCTCTCCTCGGGTCTGAGAGACGAGCCTGGCGTGGAGCTCACGGCCACAAAGCAGGGGGCTTGGCGAGACAGGGCCGCCCACACTTAGGAGCGGCTCCCGGGTGACAGGGCTTGGCACACAAACTAGCGGTCGAGGGCAACGTTCCAACCCCGAACCGTAATCTGCCGCCGAGAGAAGGGCCGCCCTCGAGCTTGCACGTTCTGGAGCCCGTCTCAGGCCCCCACTCAGATGTGTGGAAAGAGCAAGTGTCTTCGTTGCACAAAAAATACCAGAGACCACGTGGGGCTCAGAGGGGGAGGCAGGGCGGCCGCACGGCCCTCGATCCCGGGTCAGGGCGTCCTTCCCCAGGGCGCATGCTTCAGCGGGCCCAGCACGCGACAGACAGACAGGCAAACATTCACGTAAGTGTCACAGGGTCCCCTCTGTCCCTCGAGGGTCCGCCCGCACACCACGTGCCCCTCCCTTGAGTGACGCCGGCCGGGCCCCAGGCGCAGCCTCTCCCCATGCCTGCACCCCGTGCAAGGGAACCGGCGTGCGTGCCGCGCGGCTCTGCGGTGGGTCGCGGCCACCGTGGGAGGGGGGCCTGTCCCCGGGCGCAGGGAGGCGGGGCGGCGGTAAAGAGAAAGTGGGCGAAGGCGAGACGGTGGTCGGCTGCGTCAACACTCCCAGCACGAAACCCGCCGCGGCAGGCCCACAGCAGGGGCCTTCCCAGATGCGCCCGCCCTGGTTTTCCTGCTCTTTGACTCATTTGTATACGTCGGGCCTCCTCAAGGCACACGAAGAGTGTTACTAAGTATTCCCCGTGGCCACTAGACAAACACCGAACGCCAGGCTGGCAGATCGTGTTATTTTTACGGAAAGTATGTGAAAGGATTTAATGAAGTTTTTTAAAAATTAATTTAAACATTTCAGCTTGATTTAGATAACTTTGATATGCGATGTTAATGTTCCTCAATTATAATTTGTACCTTGCCTTTAACTCTAAAGGAGATTTTGAATCTTATCAAAGAAAAATAACTGAAAAGTACATATAAAATAAATTTAATTTTGCAACTTTTAACACTGGAGTTTTGTGAGACTGTTTAATATTTTGTACATTTTGAGTATAATTCACTTTATTTTCTCATCATTTTGTCTCTCAGTAAAACCCGAGTTATGTCAAAAGCTTGGTTATGACAAAATAATTAGCTGTTATAATGAAATTAAGGCAAGAACAATACATTTTAAATTTTAAAATTTTATTTAAAACCATTTTTAGAACTCACGAATTTGTAGGTCGCTCATGCTCATTCCAAACTCTCCCCAGCTCTGCTCACGTGCAATGATGGGACTGTTCTGTTTGACAGGAGACCAGACTGACGGTCCGAGGGCGGCGAGGGGTGGGTCGGGGTGGCCCAGGGGCGGGGATCAAGAGGACCCCGTCGTGACGGGCACGGGGGAGGCAGGCCAGCGCTGGGTCTCTATGCTCTACACCCGAAACTGACAGAACCCCGTATGTTAATGACGCTTCAATTAAGCAAAGAAAACCAAGCAAACTGCTGTGCTTGATGTCATGCCAATCTTCAATCCCACAAACACCACAGACGGTTTTGCAGCTACTTCTGTGTCGTTATGAAAACATGCCACGTCGAGGCAGGGGCACAGGATGACTTTTATTTCACACCTGGTAAACACTGAGGCGGAAGTGGGTCTCCGGTGTCTCCGGGTTGGGGCGGACCTGGGAATCAGGCGTAACCCGCCCCTGTGATCTCCCAGATACTCATCCATCCGTTAAGCAGACAGATGCTGAGCTGGGCAGGCCCTGTGCGAGCTCGCGGGGAAGTTTCCCGAGCGGCAGGTCACTGCCCTCGGGAGCTCAGCCTCTGCAGAAGGCAGGCGTGGCTCGAATGATCAGACGGCACCGGTCAGAGACACGAGACGCTCCGCCCCGATCCCGCTGCAGGGACGGACCCTCCGCCCCAGCTGCTGGCTCAGTCTCGGAATAATCCTGGCCCCAGTCGTGGTCTCTGAGAGCTCGAGAAACCAAACGGAACAGCAGACTCTGCCAGGAAGCCCTACCTGCTGCCGCCTCCCTCAGGTCAGTGGCCCCTCTGAGCCCTTCCTGCCTCTCCCCCAGGCCTGGGGGTCCTGCCGAGGGGACAGGAAAGGGCAGATACAGGAGATAGAGTCATGCTTCGGAAGGCAACCCTGTCACGGTAATTTTTCCCGACGGTGTTAAAAATACACGCTTCCAAACTAAAGAAAGAAAAATATAACCACTTTTGAGATGCATTTTGTGTCCGGAGTCTTTGAGATAAAATCAATAAGGTGCCTGAAATCCTAAAGCTCCCTTGTCCCCCAAAATCCGGTCTTGGCCCGAGGCTAGCCTCATCCTTGGACCAGCCACCAGATCTGCCAACCCCGTCCACAGGTTCAAAAAGCCTCTAATTCATGCCAAACCTTTGTTAAAGAAAGAAAATTTGGCCATCTGAGCGATACTGGATTTCCACTGAAATCAGCCAAGATTGGAGACTCTGGCCCAGGGCTCGACTGTCAGAGTCAGCTACGCGAGAGCAGGTCCGAGTGTGTGGCCTCCCAGCCTGCAGGCTCTAGAGACGCCAGCGGCCCCCCAGGATCCATTTGCCTCCTCTTCTTTAGCTGCTGAGCTCTGGTTTTAACTGAAGAAACAATGCATTCAGCTCCAAGGTTGCTTCCCCAGACTTCCTTGCAATGAGGTGTGGTCTCATGAGTCAGTTCCTACCCAAGGAATCGGATGAGGAGTGTGATGGGGAACTCATCGCAGGGAGAGGGAGGCTGCTCAAACTGACATAACTCAGCCAGAAGGGGGTATTCTATCCTCCACCCCCAGCCCCCGCCTCTTGATTTCCTTCTTCTGCCGGCCTGGAACTTGGGCACAGTGGCTGGAGCTCCAGCAGCCTCTCGTACCACGAGGCAGCCTTGAGGATGAAAACCACATGCTGAGGATAGGCATTGTGGGCTCTCCAGGACACTGGTCTTGTCATAAACGCCAGACTTCCCGGCCCCGGAATGCTTTCACAGGAGAAACGCCGGCCCCTCGATGTTCCTAGAAGCGACACGCACACCCCATCCTCGGGACTTTGCTTGACGAGTCCCTCGGCCTGGAGCATTCTCTCTGCAGATAGCCCTCCAGCTGGCTCCCTCCCTCTGGCTGCCTGGCAGGAAAGCGCTGAGAACCTGAGACTTAAGCCTCCCCCGACCACCTGCTTATGATAACACCCACACCCCCCAGTGTCCCAGAGACTCACTGCTACCTCACACGTGGTCTGTCTTCCTTGCCCCTCTGCGTACAGTCTGTCTCCCTCCTACTGGAAAGGCCCCCTATGAGCCGAGGGTGGGTGATTCTGTGCTCTGCTGTGTCTCTTGTGCCTAGAACGGTGCTCGACACAGAGGGGGCTCCCCACAAAGATTTCAGGAACGAATGGATGGCACGATCTGACGGACAGGCTCTGCACACTCAGCCCCGCTCCCAGGCTCTGCTGTGAGGTCCGTCATCTCAAGAGAAGTCACCGTGGACCAGGAACCCAGCTGGGTCTGGGGCTGCCCGTCTGCCGCGGGTAGGGCTCACTCTCCTGATTCTTGTGGGCTTACAAGGGAAGCAAAGCAAGCCACCAGCCCCCTTTCTGGTCTCTCCAAGTTCAGGCGTGTGTGTCCACAACCGGGAGTTGTGTAAGCCTCTGCCCGAGGCTTACAATGTGCTGAGACAGCTGCAGAGCCCGTGGACCAAGTCCTTACCTCATGTACCCTCATGAGTGAGCCCCCAGGGAATACTGGGTTTATGGGGTGCTGTGTCGAGTTGGCTGGGCCATGATACCCACATGTTTGGTCCAACATTGGTCTAGATGTTGCTACGGAGGCGTTTTTCAGGTGAGATTAGCATTTGAGTGAGTGGACTTTTAAGTAAAACCTTCCATAATGTGGGTGGGCCTCGTCTAATCAGTTGAAGGCCTTGTGAGACAAAGGCCCCATCTCCCCAGAGGAGCAGGGAATTCCGCTCCACACCACCTTCAAAGTCTTCACTGGGTCTCCAACCTCCCGGCCCACCCTGCGAACTGTGGATGTGTCAGCCTCCACAATCACACGAGCCACATCCCTGTACACACGCGCGCACGCACACACACACACACACACACACGCGCACACACATACACACGCACACACATACACACGCACACGCACACACACATGCACACGCACACGCGCACACACATGCACACGCACACATACACGCGCACACACATACACACGCACACACACATGCACACGCACATACACACGCACACGCACACATACACGCATACACACATACACACGCACACATACACACACATACACATACATACACATGCACACACACACACACGCACACACATGCACACGCACACACACACATGCGCACACACATACACATACACACATACACATACATACACACACATACACATACACACATACACACGCACGCACGCACGCGCACACACATGCACGCACGCACGCGCGCGCACACACATACACACACATACACACGCACACACACGCACACACATACACACACGCACGCGCACACACACACATACACACACATACACGCACACACACATACACACACATACACACACATACACGCACACACACACGCGCGCGCGCACACGCGCACACACACGCGCACGCACACACACACACACACATCCCGTTTCTGTTCCTCTGAGGACGCTAACCAGCGCAGGCGCCACTCTCTTCCATACTCCAGGGGATGTGTGATGGGAAGGACGTGGATGCGCGTCACTCGAGAATGAGGAAACAGACGAGTGTCTCTCAAGAACCCTCCGGAGCAGATCAAGGGCACGAGTGGCGCTCACACACCACAACAGCACAGGCACAGAGTGTGAAGGCCGGGCACACGGGCTTTATTCACCCCTGCACGAAGCACCAGGCCCACAGCCCCACAGACGGCCGCTGACGCCCAGACAGGGTGGGGAGCTCCTCATGTCCAGCAACGCAGAGATGATCACGCGGGCGAGAGGGCGGGCAGCACTCTCCCGGCACACTGGCCAAAGCCGATGCGGTACCCGTCCCCCTGGCAGTGTCCTGGGACGGAGAAGGACAGGGTTAGCCACGAGACTGCCGGGCTCGGGGGAAGCACAGCCCGAGCCCAGTCCGCTGGGCCCGACGCAGGAACGACAAACACATATTTTCAACAGAAGAACTACTGTCCCCAAAAGCCGAGCAGAGCCACGGGGGCACCGAGAGGCACTCCAGGCACGCCCTGCCATCAGGGGCCCTCGGAAGCACGGGCTCCGCGGCTTTCCTGACGGGGGTCACCCCTCCCCCAAGGGGGCTTGGGTTCAAAGCCCAGGTCTGCGAATTCACCAGAGGCCACACTGCCTGAGTCCCACAGACGCCTGATGTTCAACCAATGTGGGCTTCAGCCTCCGATGCCACTTCTACAGGATGAGGGGAAGGCGGGGGCGGGGGGATCTGGAGAGCGGGGAGGCCCGACTAGATGGGAGTAGAGGGCGCGGTGTGCACGGTTCCGAGAGGCCGGCGTGGAGGAGCCGGGAGCAGGAAGGAGGGAGCATCTGAGCTGGGATTTGAAGGGTGGGTGAGAGCTCACCACCGTGGGAACAAAGTTGCGCGGGCACAGAGCCCCAGGCGAGGGGCGCATGTGCTGCCTTGGTCCCACGAAGCCGCCGCGTGAGCCCCAGAGAGGCTGCCTACAGGGAGCCCTGACGAGCCGTGTTAAGGACTCAGCCTGATTCTGAGGCCACTGCGGCTCACAGAGGAGTTTCCGGCGAGACATGACAGCTACAGCTGTGGCGGCCCCAGAGAGAAGGCAGGCGGAAATGCCCAGACTTAGGACGGTCAGGCCTCGGCCCAGGCCACTCAGCCTGCATCGCCTCCCCCCAGGCCCTGGGCCTCCTGGAGGCCAGAGCAGGTGAGGGGGTGGCGCCAGGGGCTCCCGCAGGGGCTGGCCATGACCTTGAGTCACACAAACCCACCGCCAGACACCCCCACCTGCTGGAGGAGACCCCAAGTCTGGGGCTGTGCCTTCTGGTGCCTGGTTGGGATACGAGGAGACAAGGGTCCAGCACCCATGAGAAAACATAAACATCAAAGCGACCAAGTCAGAACGGCAGCCTCTGCCAAGGGCCTTCCTCCTGGCGAGCCGCAGGAACTGATGCCTGTCCTCCTCCCTGACTCAGTCCATCACATGGCCCCTGCCCTGGTCCCACGAGGGCACCACCCACCTCCTGGACACAGACCCACGACTCCATCATCTCCCTTCCCCACCAGCTGTCCCCGTGGGCAAGGCCGGCCACACCCTCCCCACCGCACACTCCACAGCAGGTGGCCGAGATGGGTTCTCCCCCACAGTGCTGGTGACAGCTTGGGCCGGATGTCACCCACTAGCGAGGCTGGCTGTGCACGATGGGACGCTCAGCGGCATCTCAGACTCCCGCTCATGACAACCAAGGTTATCTGCGGACCTGTGGGATGTCCCGAGGGCAGAGCTGTCCTGGCTGAGCCCATGGGCCCAGAGGACAAAAGGAGCCACACCCGGCCGGGGAGGGACCCCAGAGCGTCCCCAAGCCCCCAGGATGCTGCTCCTGGGTCTAGAGAGGAGAAGCTGGGACAGGTGTGTCCATGCAGGGGTAGAGGGACCCAAGAGGTCAGAGCCAGCTCCCCTGCCTCTCCCCTGCCGCCACCAACTCTGAGAGCAAAAGTGAAAGCATACCCCCCCTTCTCTAGAATATGAGCCGCGTGTCCTGACCTCCCCAGCCCTCCCTGGACACTGAGCTGCGCCCACTCGCCGCTCCGTCCCACCAACGGGGGTGCGAATCCATGATGCAGCCCGGTCCCCCAGCTTCCCAGAAGGCCGCTCCTGCCGGCACCTCCAGGCACACACTGTCCCCCCAAAGCAGAGCCCGGAGGGCATGGGACCAGCCTCAGGGAGCAGCGCCAGGCCTGAAGTCAGGGGTTTCTCTGCTGCTGGAGCATCGGGAGGGCCCAACCGCATCACGGCATTGAACCAAACCACAGGAAACGACCTCGGAAAGCAGATGGGGGCGGGTCGCGACCTTTGGGGGGGCGACAGTGGTGGGCTTTGTGTCCCAAGGCCACTGGCTGCATTCTGGGATGGCCACCTGCAAACCGTGTGGCTCTGGTCCAAGTCCTTGACCACCCGGGACCTCCGAGGCCTTATCTGTAAACCAGAATAATGGCACCGCGGGAGCCCAGGTGGCGATGCGTGCGGGGAACACGCGGCTCCTGGCACGCGGCCCGCGCCCCCTAAACCACCGCGCTGCTGCGTTCCTCGTGCAGCTCTGCGTCTGACGTCGAGATTGCCCCCGAGAGCGTCGGGCTCAGGATGGGGCTGATTCCACACATCACGTTCTCCTTCCCTATGTTCCTGGGGAAACGGTCCAAGGTAATAGATACCAGGGAAGAGTCTGTATCAACACCAGAAAAAAGGAAATCCTGCAGAGGACTGGGCTGTGGGGGCGGAGACACGGGGGGAAGAACGGGGGACACGGTCCGTAGACGGAGGAGGCCTCCCCGCCCAAAAGTGGGCCACAGAGGGAGCACGAGGATGGACACCGTCGGCGGCGCTCACGGGGGCTGGGGGAGCCGCGGAGCAAGAGCGGAGAGAAAACAGACGCACAGCCTGAGCTGCGGGGCTGCAAGGGAGTGGTGCGGCTGCACCGATGGGGGCCGAGACCCTCCCACCGCCACAGGGGCCCCTGGCCTGGGCCGCTGCCTGATGGCTAGGTGCGGGCCCCGGGGCAGGGACAGGGACCTGAAGCTGCCATCCCCTCCTCTCCCATCCCCTCTCCCTCCCCACCCAGAACTCCAGAAAACGTTTCGGGCTTGGTGCTCTAGACGCTAAAGGGGAGCCAAGGGCCTGCAATGGGTCCAGAAGCAGCAAAGAAACCCTGGAGATAGAACTGGCCACAGACAGGACCACGGCCACGGACAGGACCACGGCCACAGACAGGACCACGGCCACGGACAGGACCACGGCCACAGACAGGACCACGGCCACGGACAGGACCACGGCCACAGACAGGACCACGGCCATGGAGAGGACCACGGCCACAGAGAGGACCGGAGCTGCACCCCAGCTTCCCCCAAGCGTGATCCCAGCAAGCAACCCACCTGCTGTCAACCTGAGCTCTTTGCTCTATAAACCAGGGCAACGAGTCCTGGGCCGGGGGCTCCCGCGAGTGTAGGACGGAGTCAGGGCGGCATGCGCGCTACGACAGGGTTGTCCCCAGCAGGTTCTCAGCAAACCTCGGCGGAGCTGGAGTCAGGCCGTGACGGGGCTATGGGGATGGTGAGGGCCGAGCTCTGCCTGCACCTTCTCTACCAGCTCCGCCTCGCTTACTCAAGCAACAACACACGACTCCCACTGTGTGTCCACACACAGTCAGTCTGCAGAGACACGTGGGGCCGCCGCCGGCCCTGGCAGCACCGTGCGATCGGCTGACCGACGGCCCTGAAGAACTCGGGCGCTCGGCTCTGGAGCCCTGACCGCGCCCTCATACCTCACTTCTTGCAAGCGTGAGTAAGTTAGGGTCCTGGATGTGGGGATGACCCCGGCGGGCCCTAAAAGCCATTGCGAGTGCGCCACCAAGACGGGCAGCCGTGGAAGAATCCGGGTGAGGACGGCGGGAGAGGCCGGGGGGATGTGGCCACGGGGGGACACCGGGAGCCACCAGCAGGCAGCCGAGGCGGAAGCGGGCTCTCCCCGAGAGCCACTGGAAGGAGGGCGCCCTGCCGACACTTGGGTTTCAGACTTCTGCGCCCTGGAACTGGGAGAGAGTGAATTTCTGTTGTTTTAAGCCAGCGGGTGTGTGGCCGTCTGTGACAGCAGCCCGAGGAAGGAATCCAGGCTGCTAGTCCAGCCGGACACTCACGCAATTAACCGGAATTCGGTGTCTTAAGGGCACGACCGGGGCTGAGTGAGATGGGAGCCCACAGGCACGCAGGTGTCCGATGGGGCTCCCCCAAATGCGGGGCAGCATCAGAGAGGCGGCAGGTGCACACCGGAAGCAAGAGGCCCCAGGGAGCCAGGAGGCGGCCCGGAGCAGATGGGGGGCGGGAGCGCAGACCTGAGGCCGGTCTCCAACGGCAGGACAGATGTGGCAGTCCCGGCACGGAAGGGTGGCGTGGGGCGGGCAGCCGCACAGAGGGGCCATGAGGCTTTGAAAGGCCGCTCAGCACCCTGTACCCACAGAATGGGGTCGGGGGTGGCCCACAGAGGACAGCGGCCCGAGGACGGGGCCAAGGAAGTAGGGCGACAGTGTGACGCTCAGCTCAGGGTGTGCGCACGAGCACTGGGGGTGCGCACGGACCCGCACGCGAGTGTTCTCACACGGGTCTGGAGAGATGCACGATGCTGGGGAGGAAAACAAGGGCTTGGGAGTCGGGTCCCGGCAAGAGCTGCCGCGCGGGGACCTCAGTCCCAGCGCCTGCTGGCAGCGAGGCCCCCGGCGAGCGATTTAACCCTGCCAGGGGCTCCTAAAGACCGGACCCTGCGTTTGTCTTACTCATGACCAGAACCCCAGAACAGGCCTCACAGCAGCTGTGCGAGAACAAAGGAACAGGGGTGCCTGGGGGGCTCAGTCATTCAACGTCTGCCTTCGGCTCAGGTCATGATCCCCGGGTCCTGGGATCCAGCCGGGCGTGGGGCTCTCTGCTCCGTGGGGAGCCTGCTTCCCCCTCTGACCCTCCTCCCTCTCATGCTCTCTCTCCAACAGACACATGAAATCTTATAAAAAATACATAAGTAAAGACGAGGCAGTGGAGTCCAGGAGGGTCAATGACCCAGTGAGGGTCACACCGCCAGTGGGACCTGGGGTGCACTCGGGGTGCTGCTGGCCATCGCGGGGCCTTCCCCTCGAGTGATAACATCCGGCGGGCAGAGCGGCCTAGCTCAGCCCGGTCACGGGACACGGGGTCCCGGCACGGCAAAGCCCAGAGCCCCGCGGGGGCCTGCCGCTGCTCCCCAGTTCTGCTCAGGAGGAAGGGAGGCAGAGTGGGACTCCCGGGGTCTTTCCGGTCCCGGGGTCTGAGGTTTAAAGTCCCCAGTGGCCGAGGTTGGGGGGAAGGTCACGAGAAGGAGACACGGCCTGGGAAAGCCAGAGCGGGGACGAGATCGGACGGAGGGTTTCCGGGCCGCCCGGAGCACAGCGCGGCCAGAACAGGGCCCGCAGGCGAGGGGGAGACGCACAGAGCCGCGAGGCCGGGCTGTCCTCACCTGTTATGATGACTTCGTCGCCGTCCAGCAGAAACTTCCTGGTGTGTCCGTCCCCCAGCTCGATGGTCTTCGTCCCCCTCCACGACAGCTCCAGCAGGGAGCCGAAGCTCTCCGGCTCCTTCGTCCCAGCAAAGGGGAGAGAAGCCTCATATGTACTTACATCTTGACGAGCGTGTCAGGGACAGAGCAGACGCCTGGCAAAGTCGAGGAGCCCCGGGCGGGGATGGGGTGCTGTGCCCCTCAAAGACCCTGCCTCGGTGGGACCTCTGCCCTGTGCCCTGCTGGCATTGTTCGGAATTCGGGCAGCGCTGGAACAGGGCGCCCAGGCCTCCGCCCGCCCCGGGGCTGCAGCGAGCGAACCCAGATGCTGCCATGCCCAACGCCCTCCCACTGGGAAGAGATTTCCCATCGACCCGCAGGCTGCGGTCAGGACCCGGCAGGAAGCGACAGGCACAGGCACCATCCCCCAAGGTTCTACGACTCTTCCGTGGGCTCACGGTGGCACGGGGGGCCTGGGGCAATCGCAGAGGGGCCGTCTCATCCCGGGAGGGTGCACGTGAGCAGGTTACGGCCAGACGCTACGGCCACTCCCTGACTCCCCCCATGTGTCACTCTGTCCCCCAAGTAGAGGCGGCCTCCCACCCTGACAGTGTCTCTAGGTCAGCACCTGGCAAGCAAACCCCTCATGCACCCCACCCCAGACAAAGCTGTCGAAGGAGGAGTTTTAAGATGCGGCCCCGGGGTTGGGGGGAAGCCCCTTCCGCAGGACGTGCTCAGGGCCTCAGGTCTGTGTGCAGAGTAGGCTGTCTACGCGGGCAGCGCCCAAGGCTCAGAGACTCACCGGCCCGCTGATGGTTCCAGAAGCCAGCAGGTCCCCGGGGCGCAGGTTGCAGCCGTTGACGGTGTGGTGGGTCAGCTGCTGGAGCATTGTCCAATACATGTGCTGGGGGGAGGGACACGGGGACAGGGAGGTGGCTCACCCCAGCCTCCTGGTTGGCGGCTTGCACAGCACCCGTGACGACGGCCTCCCCCGGGCTCTCTCCCGGTGCCCCAGCCAGCTCGCCCCGGTCACTCACAACAACCACAAGCTGTCCTCCCGGGGTTCCCCCTCCCCCCGATCCTGGCTGTGCCCTGGCCTCAGCTCCCCTGCTCCCTCAGGCGTCCCCAGCCCGCCTTCTCCAAGAAGGCCGACCTTCTCCCTGCTCAGATGCTCAGTCCACAACCTGCCCACCTGCCTGCTGCCCTGTGAATACCCTGGGGTCCCGAGCTGGCGTGCTTTCGGGCCTCAACAAGCAGAGGCTTCTCTGCCTACCCCCGCCCCATACTCCGTGTCTACCCAATCTCCCTGGCTCTGAAGCCCGGAGCCAGCAGGATGTCAGGCGGGCCCGGGAACGAAGGAACAAGAGGGGGGCTCCGCCTGGGGAAGAGGGCCGAGATCCACGGGGCCGTCCAGAGGCCCAGATGCAGGGCCCGCCCACGCCTCTCCGAGCCCACAGCCGCCGAGATCTGCTGCTCCTGGAACCACACGTCCAGATGCAGGAGAACTTGGGACGGGCTCCTGCCCCCTGATTTCTGAGCTGCCTAAGGAGCCCAGAACAATGTCCCGTTAGAAGGGAGACTAGAGGGGGCAGGACTCTGTGGCTCAGAGAATGCTCACATGTTGGGGAAACCCATGAAAAGGTGCCCAGCTGTGTGACTCCCTAGCGAGACGCAAACGCCTCGCTCAGAACTTGGAGCAGCTCGAGGGCCAAGGTGCAGGGCAGCCCCACCGGGCAGGACGAGCAGCGAACGGCCGCCCGGAGGGGACGGGCTGCAGGGGGCGTGCGGGCGGGCTCGAGCTCCTGGGGACCGCGCCTGAGTGTAGACACCTACGGGCTCTGCGAGCCGGCGGCGGCGCTCCTGGACACACCCCACCGGAAAGTGCCCACGCACACCCATATCTGTACTGGATTGTTCCCAGGGAGTCTGTCCTCGCCCCAGAGGAAAACAACGCACGCGTCCACCAAGCATGGAGCGGAGAACCGGTGCTGGACCGTCTCCGGAGACAGAAAGTCCGGTGGACCTACAATAACGGACCACAGCGGACGGCAGCGCCACGAGGACCAGCCGCCCGGCCCAACCGCACGGCCGCAACTCGGGAGCAAGGGAAGCCGGAGGGAAGAGAGCGCGCGCTGTACCCTCCACTTCCATAAAACTGAACAGCAGACCGAGCTCACGCACGGCCACACAAGTCCGGAGAAAGGTCCCCTTGCAGGGGGAGGGGGTGACGACGACATGACTGGAGGGGGGTGGCAGGGGGCAGTGGAGGGCCTGCAAATCTCCCGTCCCCCAGCCCGGCTGCTGGCCACACAGGGATGTTGACTCTGTGAATTTGTACGTTTTCCTGTGTGTGTGTTCTGCTTCGATGAGAAGCTCGGTTAAAGCAGGTGTAAGTCACTCGGATCGATCCGTTCCCCGCCAGGACAGAAGAAGCCCATAGACCCTTACATGAACATCGATCGCTCCCCCAAGGAAATCACCAGTCATGTCCACACGGCCTGCATCTGGAGGGGTCTCTGTGGCCTCGTGGTCTCTTTGGGAAGGAACAGGGCCACAGAAGCTCCGGGCCCATGCGCGGAGCCGTCACCGTATCACAGCATGGATGCAGGCCTCCGGTTCCTTCCCGGAAGGACGACCCCACCTCCCACCCTTCCAAGAAGCAGTCTTCAAAGCTCACCTTAAAATTGGACTTGCACACAGTGGCTGCCCGGCTCATTCCTTCTCCTGTTGGAAACACGAGCAGCGTTGACAAGGGGATGTGACTCCATGGATCGGGGAGGGGGACCACTTGTAAGGTAAGTGGTTCTGTGGCCCATGAAACAGGCAGCTCACAGCACATCGGAGCAGGGACCTGCCCGGAGGCGAGCGCCGGGACACTGTGTGCAGGTCGGAGGCCGTCTGCCTCTCCCACCGACGGGCAGCGCCAGGCTCACGATGTACATCAGCAGGATTGATGAACCAGGCTGGGACCCCAAGCCACTGCGGCTCTGTTCCTCAGCCGGGCTCACGCCTAGGAAAACCCTTCACTCCCTCAGAAACCTTGGCCCTGGCCTCCCCTCCGAGAGTGCACAGGACAGGTGTGCTCTTTGGCCGAGGTCAGGTCAGGGTCCCCATGCCTGCCCAGGCCACAGCTGTCACCCAGATCCCAACTGGAGCCATGAGAACAGCACATTCAGGACTGGGGCAGGGACGGGGTCTTGGAAGCCATCCCTGAACTCAGTCCTCCCCCTCTAGATCTTTCTATGTCTCTGGACCCTGCGCCTCCTTGACAGTCATCCCTCCCCCCACTGGGCATTCCCGTGGGTGTTTCTAGGCAGACAGATGAACCTAAGACAGAAATGGGCCCCAGAGCAGGTCGATGGGTCGGAAGAGACCAGCCTAGATCCAAGGACACCAGCTTTTCCTCTCAGCCTGGCCAGTAGCCCCCGAAGTGACTTGGGGTGAACCCCTTGTCCTCTCTGAGCCTCGTCTTCCCACGGTGTAACATGGAAGGACAGAGGGCACCCTGGGGCAGACAGACTCAGCCGCGGCCTGCAGAGGCAGAGCCCCAGAGCTGAGCAGGGGCGGGGCGGGGTGGGCCCGAGCCACGCCTTCAGGGCCCGCTCCTGACACTGATGTTCTACGAAGAGCCTCCAGCGCACGTAGGCCCCACCTGCGACGCTTTGGGAGCCGACCCAGGGTGGGGTGTGGGGGACCGTTGTGCGGCCCCAGAGAGCAGGGCCAGGCTTTCCAACAGGCCCGGGACGGAGCGTGGGTTGTGTGCGGAGGCTGGGCGGGTCCTGGCTGGCGGGCGGCGAGGGGACTCGGGCAGAGGCGGGAGGACCCGACTCCGTGCCGTCTGGCAGTGACAGGTCGCTGAAGTCCTGCGGGCCCCTGTGGTGTCCTCTGAGCACAGGGTATCCCACCCCTCTCCTCCCTTTGCAGGACCCCCCGCAGCAGGTGCTGTCCTCTACCTGCCCTGTCCCCGCCCTCCAGGAACTCAGGAGCAATCGGGCAATGGCGCACGGTCACCTGAGCCCACAGAGGCCTTGGACACACCCCCCGACTCCACGGCAGTACCTTTCAGGGCGACAGAGAGGCTGATGTCGAACGTGTAGGGCCGGTCGTGGCGCAGATATGGGAGAGGCTTGGGGTCCTATGAGGGCAGAGCACAGCACAGGGGCTGCTGACAGATGGTGCCAGCCTGGGGGGGCCCCCACAGTGTACCAGCACCTGCTCCCCCAGCATGGGGCCCCCCCAGTCCCCCCGGCAGGAGACCCCACACACAGCAGGGACCAGGGTGGTCTCACAGTCCAGGCTCAGGAAAGAAGCCGGGGGAGGACCACCCACAGCTCAAGGGCACAGGGGTCAGACCAGAGAAGCCCCAGAAAGCCAGGGACCAGGCCCTGTGGAGGCAGCCCCACGGCCAGGCCACGGAGTCCACACGGCCACCCACCGCAGTGTCCCCGGACACGCAACGCAGGAGTAATTTGGGGCAACTGTAACAGTTACGGGTTTCTTTTTATGATTAACTTGCTGGCTAGTGACACAGGCAGGGATATAAAGCAAAAACAAACAAAAAACCCTTCCTTTTCTAAATACATTGAGTATAAAAACGGGAACTGCTTTAAAGGAAAACTTCAAATAAGTAACAGGCCCCGCGGAGACATGTTGGGAAGGGCCGGCTCCCAGGAAGGCGGACAGGAGAGGGGCGGGAGGGATGCGAGAGGCGAGAGGGGGGCTGCTTCATGAGGAATCAGCTCGCAGGGGGCTCCAAGCTTTGAACGCAACACATGCGAGTGCGGGAGGGCAGTGTGGGTGCCGGCGCCCCAGGAGGGAGTTGGGGGGACAGCAGAGGGCTGAGAGCATCCAGGCCTCGGGGAGACATGGGAGGCAGGGGGACAGAGCGCTGGGGAGGGGCGGGGGGCTGCCAAGTGTCCAGGCAGGAGAGGTCACAAGGCAGGAGGCCTGGAAAGTGGGGCTGAGACCAGGACCCAGGCGGGCTCCAGGCTGCATTCTACAAGTTGGGCTCCAGGGGCCGCCACCACACAGAGAGGAATTTGGCGAAGTTGTGCAAGGTGGTGGCATGGGCAGGACCCCTTCTCTCCCTGCCACCTGGCCTCCGAGGACTCCGAAGCGTGCCGAATTCTGTGTTTTCCCCCAAGAGCTGTGCGGGGAGCGGGGAAAGCACAGGCAGAATGCTTGGTGCCAGGCCTGCCTGGGGTCACAGCAAGGGGCCCCCCCAGCACGTGGGCACATGGGGGGCACTGAGCTTGGCTACAGATGCCCACAGTGTGGACGGCTGGTGGGCAAGCAGCCGGCGACGCAGAGGCCCCTCGGGTGCGGCTTCCCGCAGAGCCTACACCTACCTGCTCCGGGTTGGGCACGACGAACGGCATGAGGGCCTCCATGGGCACCACCCACGGGGAGATGGTGGTTCCAAAACTCTTCCCGAGGAACGGCCCAAGAGGGACATACTCCCACTTCTGAATGTCCCGAGCTGCAAAAGAAGGGCCGAGCAGGGCCTCGCCCCAAGTCTCTGTCCTCCCCTCCACCGAGGAGCACCGGACAGAGCCCTGACCCTGGCCAGGCTGCCCGGGACCACGGGAACCACGGGCAACAGCGTTCAGGGCCAAGGACAGAGGTCCTTTGAGGTCACTGTGCCAGATTACAGCAAAGAGAAGGGGCAGGCCGGCATCCCCCCAGGAAGGGGCCAGACGCTCATCCTTCCCTGGGGGTAAGTGGGGGTGGGAGGGAGGAGATGCTCCCCGGGAACTCAGACACTCGGCACAGGGGTCAGGAGTTGCTGCAACAACGAGCTGCTTTCGTCTGAAATCTCTGCTCAGCGACTAACTATAGCCTCTGAGCCCCGGCCCCTCCCTGTGAACGGGGGCACACGGGGTCCCAGCACCCGGTGGGGGTTGGGCACAGAGGTACTCGCAAACGTCAGCCTCGTCCCCGGTCAGCTTCCAGGAACACTGGAGATCAGAGCAGGGCGGTAACAGGCCCGGGACTCAGAGCCGAGACGTCTGCGTGACACCCGAGCCACGCTCCCCACCTCTGGCCAGCCCCAGACCCCGAAACCACCCACGGCTGCTGAGACACGGCCCTGGCACCCAGTCTTCAGCCGGAGCAGGGCGCGCACAGGGAGCCCGACCTCAGGACGCGCACTCCCCAGTAATTACCACTCCAGTCGTTCATAAGGACCATTCCAAAAATGTGCTCGTGGGCCCTGGAAATGGGGATCGGCTCTCCAAAGTTGTTCCCAGGGCCTACAAAGAAAGCCTGACGCGGGGGAGACGTTGATCAGAGTGGGGGCACTGGCCTGGAGGGCAGAGTCAGGCATCTCCAACCCGGGCCAGGGACCGGGACTGCCACCGGGGACCCAGCTAGGCTATGAATCCATTGCATTTCTAAGTCATGAATGTGCTTGAGCGGACTCTCCCTGGGAGAGTGGGGACCACCCACGGCCTCCTGACCTCCGTGGACCCTGTGACTGCCCCGCTCCCCCACCCCCAGCAAGCCCCAGGCCGCTGTGCCCCTTCCCCTGCACATCTGCACCCACCCCACAGGTTGCATTTCAGCTATGGCGCACAACGACAGGCATTTCTGCATGACAGCTATGCCGGGCTTATGGGGGACAGAAATCTCGGGGTGTGTACTTGTGTCACAAAAAATCAGAAGCCTGCCTCCGTAACGCAGCCAGGAGGGCCAGAGAGGGCATCCCCCACTGCCCCCACCCCGCCACCCTCCCCCTCTGCAGAGACGTCACCGACACGGTGCTGGGAAGCCAGCAGAAGCCCGAGACATCATCACAGGGAGAAATGGGGGAAACAGCGGTCAGACACACACAGAACCGCCTGTGACATTGGCAAAACCTGTCAGTTTGATTTGTTCTGTGACAGTGTTTAACACGGCAAATCTTTCAATCAAGATTTAAAAATTTAAAAAACCAGGGGCACCAATTTCTGTAGAATCTTACCACCCCCGAGTGTGGATCGTCCGTGCTCCCCACCCCACACCGTCTCTCCGCACACCGCTCGGCCTGGTGTCCACCCCCAACAGGACCAACACAGGCGGGGCGGCGGCCTGCAGGCCCCCTCAGACCGCCCCCCCGCCACTCCGGCGTCACCGGGCCGGCCCACCTCCTCTCGGGGTCCGTGGGGCACCCTCGCTGCAGGAAGCAGAGCGCCGGCTGGGGAGGCCTTGCTATAGGGAAGTGCCCACGCGTCCCGCTTCTGGGTGGTACCCGTTGAGAATCACAGGGCACGACCGGAGGGACAGGGATCCAGCCTGCCTCCAGCCAGCCCTGGCTTCCCACAGCCCCACCAGGCGGCCCCACAACCCCTTCTCCTCCACCTGCCGTCAGCGGACACTCAGGTCCCCGGGACGCCACCGGAAACCACGGGTACCGACGGTGGGGAGGTGGGAATTCCCTGCCGCCTGCCTGCCCGCGCGCGCCCACCGGGCTCCGCTCCTCGCCCTCTCGCTGCCCACAGAGCTGCGCCAGAGTCTTCCCGCCTGGTCCAGCTCCTCCCGTCACTGTCTTTGTCCCCGCGCCGTGGGGACGTCCCAGACTTCAGCGCCCCTGCTAGAGTGCACAGCCCTGCAGTGTGGGGGGTGCTCGGGGGTGAATGCCAGCGTCCTGGGGCGGAGACGACGGTAGGCGCCGCTGTGCGGGACGCGACCCCCGGGGGAGAGCGTGTGCAGGGTGCTCGGGAGCTCTCCGTGTTATTTCTTACAACTGAGAGTCATTCTACAAGTGTCTCAAATAAAAAGCTTAATTTAAAACCTGCAGGCCTGAAACAGCCAGTCCTGACATTACATGGGCCCGAGCTCAGCAGCCGGGTGGTTGGGGCGGGGGGGTGGGGGACTGGGACGGGCAACCCCGTCACAGAGAGTCTGTCCGTACAGAACACACAGGCGGGACTAGCGGGTGCAGACGCCTGGCTCCTGCGGAGGTACGGGGCCTGCCTCGGCCAAGCACTCCCGACCCCTGTTCCCTGCATGTCTCTGTCCAAGGACACCTTGTCCAGCGTCCGCTGGTGACTCAGGAACAGAACACCCGAGCACCGGCTACGCCCCGCCCAGCACTCCGATTCCCTCACTTGGTGCGTGTCCGCCCGTGAGCCCTGCGAGCCCCGCGGGTACTGTGGGGGACGTTACCGGCCACCCCATAGCAAGTTCAGAAACACGGAGGCAGGGAAAGGACCCCGGGTGGCCCTCCCGGGGAGCGCTGCTGTGGTGGGACACCCGCACAGAGACCGAGGCCCGGCTTACCATCTCCAGCTCCAAGTCTAAGAGCCTGCAGGCACCATAGACGGGCGGCTTAGCTGGAAGGGCGGCAGGAGAGAGAGGCTGTGGTGGGGGCCGGGCCCGTGGAACCGGCCGCGTGGGCACACGGAGCGGGCACCAGGGAGGCCCGGGCGCTGGGGCCACTTACAGTCATCGGGGCTCATCTGGCCCATGGGCCTGCGGATCGGGGTGCCGGACACCACGACGGAGGAGGCGCGGCCGTGGTAGCCCACGGGAACGTGCAGCCTGAGGGGGAGGGGGAGGCCGACCGTTACACGCCAAAGAAGAGATTCCGACAGTTTCCAGAATTAGAAACAAAAAGGAGTGCACACACACACACGTGGTTCCAAAACCCAAAAGTCGTCCCAAGCGTCCACCCAAGGGCCAAGGGATAAGCAAAGTGTGGTCTACACATGCCATGCACGGGAACCACCCACGAGCACAAACGCGGGAGGAGGGGCTGGCCCCCGCCCTGACTTGGGGGTTCCGCGGCGACACCGTGCTGCCCGGCTCGGAAAGGCTGGCACGAGTCCGCTTTGGAGCCATCGTGGGGAGTGGTGGCACCCGGAGCCGGGGAGGGGGCCCCGCGAGCTAGTGCTTCACGGGGACTCAGCTGTCCCAGATGAGAAAGTTCTGGAGGTCAGCTGCAGCCTCCCAGGGCTGGAGAAGCAAAGGCACAGACTGTCCCCTGAGGGCTCTGCAGGGAGCACAGCCCGGCCACAACCTCGGCCCCGGGCCCCGGGCCCCGGCCCCCAGAGCCCCAAGGGCTCCACGTCTGTCGTCAGAAGCCACTGGTTTCGCCCAGTCGTGCGGCTGTGCAGGAAGCAGAACCAGGACCACAGGACAGAACCGCGCGGACAGGGACATTCCAGGTGGGCCGCACGTCTAGACCTGTGCCAGGTAAGGCTCCAGGAGGTGCGCAGAGCAAAGCAGACTATCTCCCAAGTCCTTGGGCTGGATAAAGCCTCGGGATGGCAGGAAAGCGAATGTCATTTAAAAAGATGATGGACGTGTTCAACTTCACGGGAGTGTAAAGCTTCCGTGGGGGGAAAGACAGCAGAGTAAGAGGACGCCGCGCTGGGAGGAAGCATTTACCCTGCTCCGAAGCGAGGGGTCCGTGTCTATGACCTGCAGAACATTCCTGCAGACTAATGAGAGAGCAGGGACCGCAGGGGGAAGCCGGCGGGGAGAAGCCCAGAACGTGTGCGGGAGAATGTGGAAAACGGGCGAGAGTCTGGCCCCTGGGGGAGGGGTGGGCGCACCCACACCCTGTGTGGTAAAGGACACGTGCAGAGTGAGAAGGGCACAGCCGTGGGCCACCTCACCTCCAACACCAGAGAGAAGCCCGCTGGCTCTCCCCTGCGGGCGGACACGGCCCGGCTGCCCCACTCGGCCCGGAGCCTGCACCGCAGAGCCCCGTCCGCCCCGGACTCGCCCGCCCTGCGCTGCGGCCTTGGCCTCGCTGCCGCACATCTCTGGGTCATGAACCTGCTGTCTAGGTCCCTCCTCCTCCCTCATCTCAATTCCAATGGACGTCCCCCGCCACTCCAGGGGACCACACAGCATCCGGCTTCCTGTTCCCAGTGGGGTGTGGCCTTGACCTGGGAGTCAGGAGCCGCCCCTGGCCCTGTCTGTCCTCGGGCAAGCGCACCCTCCTCAGCCTGCTTTCGCCCCACGAAACGGGCTAACGGTGGTCCCAGCCTCGGAGACCCCAGCAGCCCCCATGCGGATCCCGGAAATGAACTCGGCTCACGCTGTGGGCCGACCACACTTGGGTAAAGAGCATGGGTGCGCCTGAGAAAGTTCCAGGCACGGAGAAGGCTGGGGCGAGGCGGGCCCACGGAGCCGTGATCCACAGCTTACGAAGGAAGGAGCCTAGAAGGGCCACACATGCTCGGGGACGGAACTCCGGCCCCTGTTCTCTGGACGAAGGGGCCTGGAGGACAGAGGGGCGGTCCCTCGGAGGTGGGACATGGTGGGTCCCAGGCATGGGGGTCCCCCACCCCACCCTGGTTTCTTGACCCTGGGAAAATGGGCTGGCGGGAGGGGAAAGGCCGGCTGTGCGCTGGGTGCGCCCTGGGCCCCGACACACCAGTTGGGCATCAGCGCGTTCTCCTTGCCGCGGAACATGATCCCCACGTTGGTGGCGTGCTGCCGGGACGAGTAGAAGTCCGTGTAGTCACCTGCAGGGGAGACACGAGAGGGCCCCGTGGTGGCCGGCTGCCTGGCACAGGGAGGGTCGGTCTCAGAGACGGGACCACCGGGCGTCTCGGCCACGCCGGGTTCCGGGAGCACACCCCCGGCCTCGCCGTCCAAAGCCCGGCCCCAGATGCCGCACAAATGGGCCTCACTCACGGTTTGCTCTGAAGCAGGAGGAACAAGGAGCCGAGACTGAAAGAGACCACGGACACCCTCCCCTTCCCGGGGCTTCCCGCCTCACCGCTCGCGGCCCAGGGCTCTGCTCCCCACGCCTCTGCTTGAGCTGCACCTGCTCCCTGCTTGTCTGGGCCCAAACCCCAGCAATACTGTGAGGACCTTTCCCCCACTCTCGCTGGCAGGATCGCTCCAGGAGGGAGGCGGGGGGAGGAGGGAGAGGAGGGAGAGGAGGGGGAGGAGGGGGAGGAGGGGGAGGAGGGGGAGGAGGGGGAGGAGGGGGAGGAGGGGGAGGAGGGGGAGGAGGGGGAGGAGGAGGAGGAGGGGGAGGAGGAGGACACAGGTTCTACGGGCCGGAGGTAGAGAAGGGGGTGCACTGCTTTCACAGTCCGACCCCAGAGGTAACAGCTGAGGGATTCTTGGGGAGAAATCCATAACCAAAAACAAGAAAGGTCACACCCAGGTCCCACCCTACAGGGCACGAAATGACAAAGTGAGTTATCATGGTGGGTGTCGGACTGGCTCGGGGAGGGGACGGGTATGACTCTTGATCTCAGGGCTGTGAGTTCAAGCCCCACGTTGGGGGGTAAAGATTACTTAAAAATAGAATCTTTGGGGGACGCCTGGGTGGCTCAGTGGGTTAAGCCTCTGCCTTCGGCTCAGGTCATGATCCCAGGGTCCTGGGATCGAGTCCCACATCGGGCTCCTTGCTCAGCAGGGAGCCTGCTTCTCCCTCTGCCTCTGCCTGCCTCTCTGTCTGCCTGTGCTCTCTCTCTCTGACAAATAAATAAATAAAATCTTTTTAAAAAAAAAAATAGAATCTTTGGCAAATAAATACAGAAATAAGTACTTGTCCCGATCCCGGCACATATAATAGGCCCTAAAGAGACGTGCTCCCTTGTCCCCGCGGGGGTCACCGCGGCTCTCGGCAGACATTCCAACAGTTCCAAAAGCCCCACTAACAGGCGGGACGGGGTCGTGTGCGCGATGCCACTGAACGGTTCACTCCAACGTCGCTCAGTTAGTAACTTGTGTGTTATGTGTATTTTACCCCAATTCAAACACATTTCTATAAGACCGCCTTACCTAAAAGCTCGTTTCTCCTTAACAAAAAACAAAGTCTACGAGAAACACAGGGAAAGAGTAAGGGTGATGCTGGGATGGACACGAAGGCGCGTGCACAGCGTGAGGCCGTCCCGGGAAGCCTCTAGAAGAGCTGGGACTAGAGAGACGGCGGGCGCCGGGCGTGGGCGCAGGGCCGAGGGCTGGTGTCTCAGGAGCGGCGGGGGCCGGGCTGCAGCCGTCCCGCAAGCTGCGTCCTCACGGGGGGCGGGGACTTGCCCCCACAGAAGCTGTCCGAAGCAGCAACACAGGCGGCAGGAGGAGGAGAGCCCTTGGAAGGAAGCGGCGGCTGCGGAGGGGGGAGGTAGGCGGCCTGACCAGAGCACTGGGCTCGGCCCGCGTCAGCGGCTTTCACCCGCACAACTAGGATGGGGTAAGGCCTGACGCACGGACCGGTCCTTCGCAAGGACGTTCTCCACCAGGACAGCCCCCGGAGGCTGGGCGAGGACGCAGGCTGCAGGGACAAACGGGGCAGGCACAGCACAAGGCCTGCCGGGGCCCCACCGTCCTGGGTTCCCGAAGCCCGGAACCGGGGCACGTGCAGCACCCAGAGGGTGCAGGGCCGCCCTCCGCTTCAGCCAAGAGAGTCTGCACAAGGGCAACTCGCCGCTGAAACTTCCACCAGACCCCCTGCCGGGGGCTCAGACGGGGTCCTCCAGGACCCTCTTTCCTCAGACCCCCGACTCAGACTCCCAGATGAGCTGGGAGCACGTCCTGTGGCTTCGAGGACAGAGCGATCCGCTGTCAAGGGAGCCAGGGCTAACTGCAGATTCCAGCAGCCGGCAACCCCCCGCGAGGGCTCTGGCTTTCAGACTAGCCTGGGTCTGTGAAGGGGTAGAGTCCTGACCCCGCCCCATCCCCAGCCCCGCCAGGCAGCCCTCCAGCCGTCCCGGCCCACTGAGCGGCTTCGGGTGCAGGGACCCTACGTACCTATGGCGGCCGGCAGGTGCATCACAGCTGAAGCCTGGGCAGTGAACGCCCTGCAACACAGAATCAGGGCCTTCAAGGTCAAGTGCGAGAATCAGGGCCTTCAAGGTCAGGCGCAAAAGGGGAGGGGGGTCCCTGCTCTGGCCGTCCACTGCAGGCTCAGACCAAACCAGCCGGGGAATCCTGCTCTTGCTCTCTGGCGAGCACCCCAAGCCGGCCTGGATCCGAGCAGGCTGCAGCAGGCCTCCCTGGGGAGGGCATGGGCCCATGAGAGCCACGGTGCCTCCTCTCTAGAAAACGAGCCAAATTATTCCCTCTCTGAAAGCCACGCACGGACACGGAAGGTGCTGATGCAGGAGTGGGCCGGACCCAGCCGGGAGCCTCCAGTCCAGGCACGTGGGGCCTCCCAGCGGGCCCAGAGCCCCACTGCCGGCATGCAGCGGTGGCTCACAATGGCCGTGACCGCACTGTCCCCTCCTCCCCGCCTGCCCACGTCACGTCCGCGTGCCCCTCACCGTCTCCGAAGCTCCGTGTCGTCTCGGAGCCTGGCGTGGCTGGCGGACAGCAGGTTCTGCAAGAACGCTCTCGCCTCCCTCCAGGCAGCCTGGCCCAGGCCCATGAAGCTGTTGAGGGTGGGCTGCACGGGGAGAGAGAGGGCAGACGGCCCATGGGAGAGGCTGGGGAGAGGGGCTGGCCGCCTTCGGGGCCCTCACACAGCCAGGACTTTCTCTCTGGCCCGGGGGAAAGTGTTCCCCCCCACCCCAGGTTTGCACACGATCGGCAAAGCCTGGGAGCCACAGTGCGGGGTGCTGCTGGGGACCGCCGAAGGTGGCTGCGTTCCTGCCCCAGAAGCACAGCCTCCATCTGCGGGGGCTCAGTCCCCACGCACACCGCCCCCTACGCTGGGCGGTTCTCAGCCCTGGGGCCGTGAGAGCAGCAGCACCGTGGTCCCGGGGCTCCCATACTAGTAGCCATGTGACATGGGAGAATCGTGGCTCATTTCCGAGCCCTGGGCCAGAGGGTGTCTGTGAGGACGGGACGGGAGACGTGTGTGGAGCTTTCCGCATATGGGACGCGCTCGATAAACACCGTCCTCCTTCCTGACCCACGGAACGGATGGACGTCGCAGCACCTGACCATTTCCGTGGCCGTAAAGTCACGTCCATCCCACAGGGACATGGACTTTAGGCTGACTCCCGGCTGGTGCCATTTGCAACAAATGCAGCAGACACGCCGCGTCAGTGTCCTACCTGATCGAAGACATCCTGGTGTTTGGAGAGGACAGGCCCCGTGAAGAGGTGCTTAATGACACTGAGGTCCAGGATCTGGTCGCCAATGGCCACGCCGATCCTCGGCCTTGGCTGGAAGGGAGACGGTGTGGTCAGCGCCGGGAAAGGCCTTGGCAGGCTTGATTCTTTATCCGAAAAATCTGGCTTGTTAGGAGCCCGCGGGTCCGCCCTCTAGATGGCCCTCTAAGGAGAGGGACTGAGGAACTGGGTCCTTAGCGGCTGACCCCAACTCCCTTTGCCTCCCTGTGGACTGAACTGCCCCAGGGATCTCTGCCCGGGCAGGACCGGGACCCTCTCTGCGTCCGGGACAAGGAAAGAATCCATGTTCACTGACTGGGAAATAAATCCAACACCCCTCGGAGAGGGGAAGGCGCAAGAGCCCTCGTCCAAGCCCCTGACGGAGGCAAGTCCCCAGAGAAGTTCCTCAGGTACTGCTTGAACGATTCTGGTGATGAGGGGCTCACCACCTCCCTGAGCAGTGGGATTATTTCTCGGGATTAACTGAGCCCCCCCCCCCTTGGGGGAATTTCTTTGCACAGCAGAGCAGAGTGCCCCAGGCACGGGGCTGAGGGCCAGGAGCTTGGATAAATGAGGCCCGCTCCGGCTCAAATGGGACGGAGCTCAGGTCATGAGGGGCCACAAAGCCAAGGTGCTGAGAACATGTGGGCCCCGACATAAAATCCCAGCTTCAGCTCTGAGTCCTGGCCCTTGCTCTAGGACCCTGAGCTTTGCTGGTCAACGAGGAACCAGAGACCCAACCACCAGGAGCCCTGTCCGGAGCCGAGCTCCCAGCTCTCCCGGGTGATCGGCTCTGCCGTTTCAGCTCTGGAGAGCCTGGAGGTGGGATGACAGGCTGGCCTTCTCCCCACTGGCTGCTCATTTCAGCAGGATTCGAGGAGGTGGCCATCTCCTGGTACCCGTCAGGCCCTGGGACTGGGGCGGACGACAGCCACACCATGACCCAGCCCTGCCTGGGGGCCTGGCTACTCCTTCCCGGCGGCACTCCCGACCCCTCGGGCCCCGGCCTCCCCCTTTGGTAAATGGCAACGCACACGATGGATGAGCTCCTGGACCCCGTGGCCGCCCCCCACCGCCATGGGGTGTGCAGGGAAGACCCTGGAGACACGTTCTGACCGTGGCCCCAGGCCCGTTGAAGGTAGGGAGGGGCCAATGCCAGAGCCACCTCCGAGACCTCGTGACGAGCGCGGGGCCAGTTTCCCCAGCTGTGAGCCGAGCCCACAGCGGCTGTTGTGCGCCCAGCTGGGACCTGAGGGCCCCCCAAAACAGGGGTCTGTCTACTTTAAATGCCAGGGAAGGAGGCACCTGGCCAGCTTCGTCAGTAGAGCTTGTGACTCTTGATCTCGGGCTTGTGAGTTCAATACCCACGTTGGGTGTGGAGATTGCTTAAAAAGGAAATCTTTTTAAAAATAAAAACTAAAAACAATTAAATGCAGAGAGTTGAACTCTTCAGCGCTGGATGGGAAGGGGCTCCTGGCCAGGATCCAGAACCAGAGTCCCCACCGCTCTGTCACTCACCGTCCTGTCCCTCGGGATGGCTCCCTAGTCCTCTCAGGGCCCAGGGTCCCCTGCCTAACGTGAGGGAGACAAATTGGGAAGAGGGAGTCCGCCGGTCCGACGGTGAGAGAAAGCACGTGCATTGCCTCCAGGTTCTCTCCGACAGACCGCGTTGAGAGGAAAGCTTTACCCCGCACCCAGGCTGACGAAGACAAAGAAGCACGGGGTTGGGAAGCTCTCCCTCGTGGGGTCCAGCCGCAGTTCCGCTTCTTACTGGCTGTGAGACCTGCGGCAGGGTTCTTACCCGTTCAGAGCCTCAGTGTCCCCCTCCATGAAATGGGCACAATAACGTAATGGCGGGTTTGCTGTCGGAGTTCAATTAATACCTGTAAATCTCTTATCTTGAAGCCACAGGGCCGACATCCATTCAGACAAAAACAATTATGAAGCTTCGCCTCCACACCAGGAGGACACAAAGTTCACTCAAGCACTAAGGACCGGGGAAGGCTGGGCGCCAACCATCCCGAAGCAAAGGCACGGGCTATAGGTTTGGCTGGGGGGGCAACAGGGAGCTCGATCAGGTGACACTGAGGCCGAGGCCTGAAGAGGGAGAGGGAAGTAGACCCGCAGAGGGCAGAAGGAACAGTATTCCAGACAGAAGAGACAATACCTGCTAAGGTCCTGAGGCAGAAAGATGCTCTTAGAATGTTCCAGAAACTGAAGTGTGGCTGGGACAGCAGAGGGCCAGCAGGCAGAGGCAGGACCAGACTACAGGGAGTCTAACCACTCAGCCATGGGCTGCAGACCACCACGGGCGGCATCCCCATCACCAAGGCCATCATTTCCACCTTCACAGACAAAGCCTCCCGCGTTCTACCAAAACCCAAGCACCTCGAGGTGGCTGGAGGGTGTCTCGTGTCTTTGATCCCTGACCCCCTCCCAGAGTCTGGCCCAGAGTTGGGGTTCTCAGGTGTTCCCTGAATGAGAGAATGAATGAAGGAATGACAGGATTCATTCACTACGGTTGCACCCAAATTACGAAGAGCTGGCCGCTGGCGTGCGGAGGGGAGTCTGTGCGCTGGCGAGCAGACCAGCCTGGAGAGGCAGCCGGGACTCTGCGGCTCTGCAAAGTCCACTGCGGGCAGGACAGCTTCAGGCAGTCTGCCCCAGGAGGACACCCTGAGCCTTCCAGAATGCCCGAGGGGCAGCGTGCTTTTCAGAGGCCGTGGGAAGGGGCTCTGTCCTGGCCTCTTCAGTGGCTGTCCCTGCACATTCTAATTGGCCAACAGCGGGGGCTCAGGTCCAAAGGCCACCAGCCACCCTCCAAGGGCCGTTCATCCTGGAGTCCTCCGGAGTCACCTGCCCTAGAGCTTGGGCAGAGTGTGGTTGGCTAACATGGGTCAAGGGTTAACCTGCCTCATTGTATTCCTGTCCCTCCAGGGGGCCGAGAGTTAACTTTCTGGGCCTTGCAATGTTTGCTCAGGCCCGGCCATTGCGAAACCACACACGGCCTCTTGTAGGCCAAGGCATTTGCTGCAGGCAGGCCCACAGACCGCCTGCCACTTGGGGTCAAAGGTCTGCACCGGGGGAAGGGGTGCAGATAGCAAATATTTCCTGAACACTGCTGGGAGCCGGCAGATTCTGGGCTTCTGTGGTTTACAGAGCAAAACATACCCTGAATAAATTCAAGGGAATCTGCTGTACGACCCCCCCCCCCGGGACTTTCTTACAGATTTGCTGATAAGTGAAAGCCCCTTTGTCTGACCATAGGCCTCCTTCTGATCAGCAAGGGAATGCCTGGGAGTCCACCCTCGAGCTCAAAGTACTCTAGCTGGAGGGAGATTAACTTGACATCTTCTAGCTCAAGGCCAGCAAAGGGCTCATCGGTCTAAGCTACTAAAAATGCTGACGGCCTCAACATTTCCCCGATCCTAGTTTAAGGGTCTAATCTGCGAGATGAACAGCAGCCATAATACAGTGTCTCGGGGCACAGGTACCAAACCGCAGTGACTCGAGAAAGCAGTAAGACCAGGGGCTTCCACGCTCAGCAGCACTGGCCGGACTTTGGGGCACCCGGGGTGGGGGGCCCAGTCGGTAAGCATCTGCCTTCAGCTCGTGGAGCCCCACACCAGGCTCCCTGATCAGCGGAGCCTCTGCTTTTTCCTCTCCCTCTGCTCCTCCCCCAGCTCGATCTCTTGCTGGAGCTCGTTGCTCTCTCTCTCCCTCGCTCAAAAAAATTAAAATCTTAAAACAACCCTACAAAACAACAACCGCACTTGCTCTGCTAGCCTGGGAGAGACAGCTGCGGGTTGTCTCCTTCCTCATTTAATCCCCGCACACACCCGCACAAACTGAGGCCCAGAGGCTCAATGATGTGCCCATCCAGAAAGTTACCAGGACCCACATACGGACGCACATACGCTGGGCGCCACAGGCTCCTCCAGAGACCCCAAAGCCTCCACCCGCCCCCTCTCACTCCCTCCTGCCCTCAGTGACCTGGGGCAAGGGGCTGCCTCCGCGGGGCGCGTCCAGCAGGGGAACCACAGACCCGCGTCCTGCCTGCTGGGCACTGGCCACAGGTTTCCGGGACTGGGGCGAGGGTCCCAGCGGAGGGGGCACCCTCCCGTCCCCGCCCGGAGGCCGAGCGCAGCAGCTCACGTTGCCTGGAGTGGAAAAGACGCCGTAGGGCAGGTTGTGGATGGGGAAGTCCGAATCCTCGGCCACCGCGACGAAGGACATGCTGGCCAGTAGTGAGCAGGGTCGCCGGCTGCACTCAGCTCGGTCAGGCGGGATCGCGCCCCGGGGGTTCCGCTCGCGACCCCCGGCCCCGCCCCTCGGCTCCTCCCCCTGGGGCTCCGCCCCCGCGACCCCACAGCTCCAATGCGGTCCCGCCCCCTCGACCCCATAGCTCCACCCCGCCCCGCCCCCGTGGCACCAAGGCTCCACCCCCCTGGCTCTCCTCCCTGGGCTCCACGACTCCACCCCCGGCCCCGCCCCGTGCCTCCGTCCTCTGGCCCCCCCCTACCCCGCCCCAGCCCCCCGCCGCTCTGCCCCCGGGGCTCCACCCCCCGCCCCCGGGGCTCCACTCCCCGCCCCCGGGGCTCCTCCCGAGCCCCCGCCACCCCTCCAGCGCCCGCTCCCGCCCCGGAGCCCGGGGGCACGCAATCCCCTCTGCGGAACGCCCCGGGTCCTCGCCGCCCCGCACAGTCTTCCCCGCAGAGCCCCGCCCCCCGGGGACACGCGTGCAGCTGCGGGCCCCAGGTCCCACCGACAGCAGCCCCCAACCTGGCACTGGAGGCTTCGCCCCGGGTGACCCCAGCCCGGCACCCAGCCCCCCCCCCCGCCTGGGCTCCGCGAAGTCCGGTTGGCGGCCCGGACTCGGTGACCTTCCCCCGCCCCGGGCTGGGACCGTCCAGCCGGCGTCCCGCGGACCCGGCAGCTGCGACACTCCCGCTCCGGCCCACAGGGACCGGCGCGCCTCTGGAAGGCTGAACCTAGTGCGAGTTAAGACTAAAGTGTAACTCACCTGCTATTTCACATTCTAAGTTCAAAACGACTCCGACAAGCTGACCTCGGACAAGCCACTTAAGCGCCTTCTGCCACGCGGGCTTTGTCCTCCGCAGGGCAGTGTGGATGACCATGGCTCCTGCTCCTTGCAGCGGATCTGAGAAGTGGCGCCGGGCACACAGGACACAGGTGCTTGTGTTGGAGGAAGGACGGGAGAGAGGGACACAGACGACAGCGGAGGCACATCCCCACCCTCCGTCCAGGGCAGGCGGTCACAGCCAAGCGGATGGGGATGGCAGGTGGGCCTCGGCCGGAAACGCAGTGCTTAGGCCTGAGCAAGTTCAACTCTGCTCTCATCAGTTTGCTCTTCTGCACAACAGAGGGCGAGAACCGTGCCCACTCTGGGGCCGGGAGGATGGTGCAGTTAGGCCTGGCGGGGAGTTCATCCCCAGTCCAGAATTTTGCCCTCCAGGGACGTCCAACCAGATTGTTAGCCCCTCCTTTGGTCCTGAGTTTTGCTTTTCATTATGAAAAAGACAATCAGAAGAGGAGAGAACACTACTATAAGAGCAAGGGGGTCATCATCACTGACTGAAAATACGTTTATAATATAAATGCAAATTTCTTAGAAGATAATAGAAATAATAATATAATTATTTTTAAAAGAGTTAAAATTTTTAAAATGTTAGAATTATAAAAATATCGGTTGCACAATACTTATCAGGGAACAAAGTAGTATTTAAAACACTGGCTTTGGGTTGATTTGCCTTGGAATTTTTACATTAGTCAAAAGCTAATGAATTAATACAAAAAGAGTCACGCACCCCTGCATTCACGGCAGCATTGTTTACACTGAGCAAGACAGGCAACCAAGCCGAGTGCCCATCCACACATGAATGGATAAAGATGTGCTGTACACACACACACACACACACACACACACACACACACACACACAGGAATATTACTCAGCCACAAAAAAGTTAAAAAGAACGAGACCGCCATTTACAAGCACGCGGATGGACCTCGAGGGCGTTCTGCTAAGTGAAGTAAGTCAGACAGAGACAGATACTACATGATTTCACACCTAGGGAATCTAAGAAACAAAACAAACAAGAGCGGACTCACCAACGCAGAGAACAAACAGGTGGTGGTCAGAGGAGGGTGGGGGCAGGGAGGCAGAGGACATAGGTGAAGGGGATGAAGGGGTACCAACTTCCAGTTATAAAGGAAAAAAGTCACAGAGATGAAAAGCGAAGCACAGGGGATATGGTCACTAAGACTGCGATCGCTGTAGTGGCCGGTGGCGACCGCACTGACCTCGGGGAGCACCTGAGAATCATACAGAACGAAACATATATGAATATACATGTCGTAGTATGGATTGTAGTACAATATATCTAGTAGATCATATATATGGTATATAGCTGTGCAATCACCAGGTTTCACTCCTGAAACTAATATAACATTGTATGTCAACTATACTATAATTAAAAATGTTAAGTTCGAAGGTCTGGTGGTTACAGTTAATAACACTGTATCGCATGCTTGAATGTTGCCAAGAGAGTAGAACTTCAATGTTCTCAGCCTAACAAGGACCGGTAGCTTCGTGCTGGGACGGAGATGGCAGCGGACCCCGTGCTGGGAATCATTTCACAATTTATAAATGTATCAGCCAGCACTTCCTAGCCCTTCAGGTGACACAGTGTCCCGTGTCAATTGTATCTCAGCGGCGTTGGGGGGAGATGTGTGTGAATTAAGCGCTACAGAGGCAGAGCTGCCTGAAAATAAATTTGAAAACAAATTCAAGCCCAAATCCAGGAAATCGTTTTTGAAGAACCTTTAAAGGCTGTAGGACCATCCCAAGGTGGGCGAGCAATTAGCCCTTTTCCTTCAAAAGCATTTTTGATGAGTAATGATGACAACCAGGCAGAAAGACCTACAAGGAAAGAAGTTTGCCCATAACGAAGGCCTCCGTCCCCTGTCGCCGTCCCTGGATCGGCGTCGCTGATCTTCCCTGCGCACAGCCGGGCCTGCCTCGTGCCTCCCTCCCGGCTGCCCGGCTCTTTCAGCATCTCTGCGGCAACTTGGCCTTTTCAGCAAGGTCAGCCGTGTCACCGGTTAGAAGAGGGTAAAACCCCCAGTGACTGATGTACGTGAACGGCGGGGGGAGGCGGCAGAGGGAATGGAAGGGAGGGGGGGGAAGAGAGGAAGCGTGTTAGGGCAGATTCAAGGTGCCATCTGGAATCACTCAAGGGGCACATACGAGAGGAGGCTGTGAGTGCCACAGGTGCTCCTGGCAGGATGACGTCCCATCGCATCCTAGCGCAGTGAGAAGTGACCAGGGAGCCCTCGCGTGCAGAGCAGGGGAGGCTGCCGGTGTGGGCCTGGAGGAGGAGGGGCTGGAAGCAGGCGGGATGCCCCCAAGGGAAGGGCCGGAAGCCAGAAGGCCCTGGTGTGACCAGAGCTGACCAGCCGTCACTCTATCGGGGCCCCCTCCGGTCCAACCTCCCAGCCCTCACCCCGGACCAGAGTCCGGCCTCCGTTTTGGTTGGGTCTGCCCTGCGGAGGGATAAAGGGCAGACCTGGCAGAGAAGGGGTCTGACTCGCTCCGGGAGATTCCAGAAGGGGGAGAAGAAGAGCGCTCCAGCTGGGCTCAGAGGCCGGACCGGAGGTGGCCCCCTCCCCGCACCCCGCACCCCGCCGGGCGGCACCCGGGATCTGCCTGATTCCAGGCACGCTGGAGCTGCGGGACCAGGGGCCGTCTGCATGCTCTGTGCTGGCCCTGGCCCTCCGCATGTGGGCAGGAACGGTCTTTCTCGATCTGCGCGCGGTGTGGCCAACACCCAGACGGACACCCGGCCCGGAAGGGGAGCTCTGTGAGTGTCCCAGAAAGCACAAACTATGAAAGGGACGACGAAAGGCTGTGAATCGAGGACCCCAGCCGCGCGGTGCCGGCGGCGGGAGGGGGCGCTGCCGGCCGTGGTGGGCAAGGCGCGGCCGGTGCACACGCGCTAACGAAGGCCTGGGGGATAGAGAAAACCAAAGACCTTTTTGGGGGAAGGGTGTGGGGCAGATGTGTGTGGGCGGGGGTGTGGGCCTGAGAGAGCTGAAGTGGGAGGAAGATTTCAGAGCTTTAAAATAGACTCGCCAACCCACTAATTATACACCGGGCCTGAAAACGCCAAAGCTGTTGCCTATTTGGAAAAAACCATGCGAAGTCACTTTGCAAACACGCTATATTTCTTCTCTTTCTCCCTTTTGGGGAGGGGGATGTGCTGAGCACGTACATGACAATTACAAAAAGAATTTTAAGGAAAAACAACGGCCTGCAAACCCACCATCCTCCGGTCCTCACCCACTCTTGTCACTCATCCCAATGGCACGTACGTGATTTTTCTGTCTTCATGAACTCTAAATAGAAGCGATTTCTTAGCCTTTCCCTATGTCTCTCCTGAACGTTCTTCCATGTGGCCAAATCTGTTTCATTATTACCGGTTTCAGCGGCTGAGGAAGGTGCACGCCTGGGACCGGCTGGGCAAAGGAGCGGTGACGATCCGGCGCGCACGATGATTCCCAACACGGCTGTCAGAGGGGGAGTCCCAGGGAGGACGGGGTGGACGCTCCCAGGCCAGGAAGCGGGCTGCGGGGCTCTGCACACAGGCGTGCCGCTCCCTCCTTTGCAGGCGAAGTGGGAAGGGGCTTTCTGGAGGGGCCCTCCGAGGAGCAGCAGGTGGCGGTGATGGGCCAGGTGGCCTCTTTGCTGTCGCTCACGCCCGAGATACTGGAGTCCAGGGCCCGAGGTCCCCTAAACCTCCTCTGGGAGAACAGAACGTCCCTCGGGTCTGCCTGGGACATACACCCGTCTGACGACAAAGTGCAGGACCTCCACGCCAAACACAAGATGTCCACTCCAAGACGCGGGCAAGCAGCTCTCCGGCCCGGCAGGAAGGACAGAAGGCGTGTGCCCCGCCCGGGCTGGGCCCTTCCCCAGCCCAGCTCTTCCTGGCCGCCGGCCTCCCCGCCCTCCCCGCGCCGGCGGGCGAGCCACAGAGCTTCTCCCTCCTGACCGTCCGTCTGTCTTCGGGCCGCTCTGCCCCACGCACCAGCGTGTCCCTGCGTTGATGGGACGCCACAGCTGGATCTGGAAGGGCCGCAGGCGACCCGCGGCGTGGTGCTCGGAGGGACTGTCGCTGGCAAGCGGCCTGGCCGGGAGACCGTGGGGCGGGCAGGGAGTCTGCCTCTCCTCTCACCGTCACCACAAGGAAGTGGAAGTGCTTCTGTGACTTCAGCAAGGTCCTCGGCACTGCTTTGTTTCGCTCTCTCGCATGAACGCGTAGTGAAGAAGAGCTTCCCCCTTCCAGACGTCTCTTTCCCCTCTGTGAGTTTTCCGGGGCCTTTCTGCTGCGGTGACAGCGGCGGGTCCCCCTCCGCGCCCAGAACGCAGAGGGATTTCGACACCTACCGGGCACTCCTCCGTAGCAACCCGCTCGGTGCGGAGCAGAGAATGCCCGGTGCCTCCCCCCCCAAATGTGGCTCTCCTTGGGTGACAAGAAGTGCTCACCGGAACACATCGCCCGTCAACACCTTTGCTCCTTCTAAGATTCCCCAGGAATGAAGCATCAAGGGGGGGCCTGTTTCTCTCTCACCTAAGGTTTCTGGACCAAAAGCTCTGCTCCCAGTCTGCCATCTGCCTCCCCTGCCTCTACTCCCAAGCCCCCCAACCCCATGCATCCCTTCGTGCTGGGCAGACCGGGGGCATCCTGAAAGTTCCTACTATGTCTGGGCTCCCTTTCGAGGGGCGCGGCCATCCTCCATGTTCTCCTGCATCTGTTCCTGGGGCTCCCACTTGTGTGTCCACAGAAACCAGGGCAGGCGCCCTGGATGCCATCCCGGGGCCAGACCATCACCGTCTGGCAGACCGTCCTGCAATGATGGTGGTGCTCCAGATCTGTGTGATCCGACAGAGAGCCACGAGAGACTGAGGAATCCAAGCCCTCATTTTACTGAATCGCCTTTCCATATGAACTTCTGAACCACTTTTATCAGGATCCACAAAACAACATGCTGAGATTGTGATCGGGATCGTGTGGAATTTATAGACCAGGTTGGGCAGAACCTAGGAAATGGGGTCATCCTTCAATGAACAAGGGATAGCTCTCTGTTTATATAGATCCTGATTTCATTAATCTTATTATTTTATTAGATTTTTACCTAAGCATTTTGTGTTTTTGCCAGTGCTAATGCAAAACGGTCTGTTCATTTCAAATTCAAATTTTTTGTTGCTGGTCTTTATCAAGTCAACTGATTTTGTGTATTAACCTTGTGCCCTACAATCTTGCTCTAACTGCTTACTCGTTCCAGGGGTTTTTATGTTGATCCTTTGGAATTCTTCTCAGTCGACAGCCATGTCATCTGTGAACAAAGGTGGTTTTATTTTTTTCTTCCCAATCTATACAATACCTTTTCTTTCTTTCTTCCTTTCTCTCTCTCTCGTTTTTGGTTTACTACCTTAGCTAGGAATTCCAGCACAATGTGGAAAAGGAGTGGTAGTGAGACAGGACATCCTTGTCTTGCTTCGTCTTGGGGGAAAAACATCTAGTTTCTCACCACTAAATATGTTGTTAACCAGGTTTTTCATAGATGTTCCCCATGTAGTTGAAAAGGTTTCTCCAAATTCCTAGTTTCCTGAGGGGTTTGTTTTTCTAATCATGAGTGGGTGCTGAATGTGGCTAATCTTCTCCCACAGCTTTCAAAATGAGCCTCATCTCTTCATTAGTCTGTGGATGTGATCCCATTTGTTGATTTTCAGATGTCGTCAGCCCCTCACATGAAATAATCCCACTTGGTGGTGGGGCAGCATTCTTTTTACACATTGTTGGATTCAATTTGCCAATATTTTGTGGATTTTTGCCAATGTGTTCACAGGAGATGTTAGTCTATGGTTTTCTTGTAATGTCTTTGTGTGGTTTGGGTCATTAGGGGAATGCAGGCCTCACAGAATGAGTTAGGCAACATTCCTTCTCTTTTCATTTCCTGGAGGAGATCGCAGAGAATTGATAATAATTCGTTCCCTCAGTGTTTGGTAGAACTGACTGGTCTGGGCCTGGTGCTTTCCTTTCTGTGAGGTCATTGTGGATTATGTTTCTTTTGATTCCGGCACGTTAGCTCATCTTTCTCCTTGTGTGCATTTTGGTAGATTGTGTCTTTCAAGGAATGGGTCCATTTCATCTAAGTTACCATATTTGTGAGGAAAGGGAGTTCAGCATATTCCCTTACGCTTCCAATACCCGTGGGATAAGGAGTGGCTTCTTTTCTCTCCGAGAGCCACTGCTTGCTGCTACAGACATCTGTGGCCTTCTGGGAGGCCACCCTCTACGGAGGTTTCCAGATGTTGCTGAGAGATCCATCTCGGGTCTGCGCTCCCGACCTCCGCTCTGCCGGCTCTCCCCCCTGCCCTTGATGCCGTGTTCACAGAAGGGGAGAAACAAGACCAGGAGGCCCGCCTTCGGAGAGACACCACCAACTACAGAAGCCCTTCCCTAAGGTCTCGAGTACCTGTTTGGATGTTCTCGACCACCTAGAAGGAAGGAGCTGTCGAGCCTTTCTCACTTCGGCTTAAGCCATCTTCACAGCCGGAGAGCCGGGTCTCCTGAGACTTGAGCGTAAGGCGGAGGACTAGTGCCGAGACCCCGCTGCACAGCACGGAAGTCAGCGTTCCCGGAAAACTAGAGGAAGGAGACTGTGCAAGGCCTGAGTACAGAAATCCCAACAAACTAGACATGAAGACCCAAGTACAAGACAATCCGTGATTTATGGCTTTACTATTTGGGTGTGCAGTGACGCTGGAATACCCGGGGTGAATGGATTTTTGGTGACAATTTTGTAAAAAAAAAAAAAAAAAAAGAATACAAATTGAACGCTGGGGCTGATTCAACAGCCCATTTCATACACAACCCTCAGTTTCAAAACGTGAACTAGTACTTTGGAGCTTGGGTACGGAAGAGGGGACTAGTGGTAATGTTCGGTTCATGACACTCTGCACTGGTTCACACGTGGTCTGCCTTCAGTGATGTCCAGCCTAAGCTTCCCGAGCAGACTGACGCTCTGGGCGCGCCTGGAAGGCTCTGTCGGCTAAGCGTCCGACTCCTGACTTCGTCTCAGGTCTTGATCTCAGGGTCATGAGTTCAAGCCCCACACTGGGCTCCACACTGGGCACGGAGCCTACTTAAAACAAAGAAAAGGGGACTGATTACTCTCAAGAGTTGGGGGGCTTGGCCACATGGCACACCTCCCCACCTCCACCCTTCTCAGCGTGCCATCCTCAACTTTCTCTTCATCACTTCATCTAAACCACAGGTATAGGACTTGCAAATCAGTCTGTCTTACTAGAATCTGTACAGGTGAGCGTGTTGCGGGTTCTGACTTTTTTGCTCACTATACCTCTAAGGCTCTTACACCGTGCCTTCTGTTTCGTTGTGTCACTCAGGATCACGAGCTCTGATGACTGGACGATATTCTACTGTAAGATTATATTGTATCTTATTTATCCATCCCTCAGTTGGACTTGGGTGGTTCTGAGTTTTCGTGCTCTGTGAACAATGCCATGAAAATTCTTGTTCGTGTCTCCTTGTTATCTTTGTGCAAGTTTTTCTGGGGTTACATTCAGGACTGGGATTTCTAGATTACAGGATGTGTGAAAGCCCAACTTTAAAGGAATACCAGGGGCGCCTGGTTGGTTCAGTGAGAAGGGCAAGTGACTCTTGGGCACAGAGATTACTTAATAAAAACATTTTAAAAAATTAAAAAAATACAAGGTAACGGCCAAATCTTCTAAAGAACTAACCCCCCTTTAATACCAGCAGCCTGTCAGAAGTTCTGCGGGATCCCTCCAACACGACATACTGCCAGATTTTTAAATTTTGCCAATTGAGTGGGTATAAAATGGTATCTCAGTGTGGTATTGATTTGCACTGTAATTTCTCCCAATTTGTAACACATCTTTTCTTTCTCTGAAGATGCTTTAAATAATGTATTAGTGCATAAAATACCTCATTTTCCTTTCTTTTAAAAATTGAAATAGCTGACGCACGATGCTGCGTTAGTTCCAGGCACGCACCGCGGTGACCGGACACTTACACGCATTCAGAATGCTCCCCACCGTGAGGAAGCGCAGTGGCCATCTGCCGTCAGAGCGATCACGGCATTACTGTGCTCTACTTTTCATTGTACTTACTTGTAAGTGGAAGCTTGTACCTCTTTGTCCCTATCACCGACTTCACCCATCTCCCCTCTGGAAGCCACCAGCTTGCTGTCTGTAGTTAATGTCTGTTTCTGTTTTATTTATTCTTTTTTTTTTTTTTTTTTGCTCCAATGAGTAAAATAATACGGTATTTATCTTTCACTTATTCCACTGAGCAAAATAACCTCTAGGTCCACCCGTGTTGCTGCAAATGGCAGGATTTCCTCCTTTTTTCTTATGACTAATATCCCATTGTGCACATATACACACCATATCTTCATCCGTTCATCTACTGATGGCCACGTAGGTTGCTTCCGTGTTACATTGTTACACTGTAGGTAATGTCACAATAAACAATGATGCTGCTTTTCTCTTTCTGAATTAGCTTTCATTTTCCTTAAGTGAATACTCAGAAGCATAACTGTTGAACCATATGGTATTCTCATTTCTAACTGAGGACCCTCCATACTGTTTCCCGCAATGGCTGCACCAGTCTGCGTTCCCACCAGCTGGGCACGAAGGGACCACATCCTCGCCAATACCTGTGATTTCGACGGGCATTTCCCTGATGAGTGATGTGCAGCATGTTTTTATGTGTCTGGGAGCATCTGTAGGTCTTCTTCAGAAAAGTGTCTACTCAGGTCTTCTGCCCACTTTTTTAAAAATTTCTTTTCAGCGTTAACAGTATTCATTGTTTATGCACCACACCCAGTGCTCCGTGCAATCCGTGCCCTCCCTAATACCCACCACCTGGCTCCCCCACCCTCCCACCCCCGCCCCTTCAAAACCCTCAGATTGTTTTTCAGAGTCCACAGTCTCTCATGGTTCACCTCCCCTTCCAATTTCCCTCAACTCCCTTCTCCTCTCCATCTCCCCATGTCCTCCGTGTTATTCCTTATGTTCCACAAGTAAGTGAAACCATATGATAACTGACTTTCTCTGCTTGGCTTATTTCACTCAGCATAATCTCCTTCAGTCCGGTCCATGTTGATGCAAAAGTTGGGTATTCGTCCTTTCTGATGGAGGCGAAATACTCCACAGTGTATATGGACCACATCTTCCCTATCCATTCGTCCGTTGAAGGGCATCTTGGTTCTTTCCACAGTTTGGCGACCGTGGCCATTGCTGCTATAAACATTGGGGTACAGAGGGCCCTTCTTTCACTACATCTGTATCTTCGGGGTAAATACCCAGTAGTGCAATTGCAGGGTCATAGGGAAGCTCTATTTTTAATTTCCTGAGGAATCTCCACACTGTTCTCCAAAGTGGCTGCACCAACTTGCATTCCCACCAATAGTGTAAGAGGGTTCCCCTTTCTCCACATCCTCTCCAACACACGTTGTTTCCTGTCTTGCTAATTTTGGCCATTCTAACTGGTGTAAGGTGGTATCTCAATGTGGTTTTAATTTGAATCTCCCTGATGGCTAGTGATGATGAACATTTTTTCATGTGTCTGATAGCCATTTGTGTGTCTTCACTGGAGAAGTGTCTGTTCATATCTTCTTTCTGCCCACTTTTTAAATCAAATTTTTTTGGTGTTGAGTTCCCATTCAGAAGATCGCCTTCTCATTTTGTTGATAGTTTCCCTCACTGTGTGAAAGCTTTTTAGTTTGATGAAGTCCCAATTGTTTGTTTTTCTTGCCTTTGCTTTGTCAGAGTATAGTTTAAGATATCTTTGGGCTCTTGTGGGGCTCCAGAGTTTAGGATCACTTACTCTGATTCTACTGACATATCAACAGGGATTGCATTAAATCTGCAGATTGCCTTGGGCAGGACGGACATTTTAACAATATTATTTCTTGAAGTCCACGAGCTCGGAGTATCTTTCCACTCACTTGCATCAGCTCCCTTTTCCTCCGCCCATGTCTTCTGAGTACAGGGCTTTCACCTCCTTGGTTTAATATTTTCCTAAGTATAAAATACTTCATTTTAATACCTAATTTATCAATAACACTTCCAGCTAACACTTTGTGTCTTAAGTACGACTCTATCTCAAGGTCAAAGCAGATCTTTACCTTTTCCCCCCCGAGTTTGAAAATTTTGTGTCACATTTAAGCCATTAACTTCCTCTGGCATGAGAAAAGAGTTCATTTTCACCCTTTCCCACACACATAACCAACTGTTCCAGCTCTAATGATCAAATTAACTTTCCCCAATGTGACAAGCCACCTCTTACACCGAAGTGCAGTCCATGTGTGCCGTTTCCGGGCAATCTGCTCTATCCCATTGGGAAATGCGAACATCCCTTAGCTAATACCAAGCTCTTTTAATTAACATGGCTTCATGTGATCGAGTCCCAGCATCTGCCAGGACAAGCGCCCACCTCCCTGCCTTTTCTTTTCCAAAACACCCTAAGCCTCTGCTACCTTTTACCTTATACTTTATAATTGCTTAAACGAGTTCCAGGAGAAAACCTGGTGGGATTTTGACTGGAATGCTTTTCATCTGTAGGTCTCCCTGGGCACAGATGACATCTTTCTATTGTCTTCCTAGCCATTAACATGCCTCTCTCCCCGTTTACTGAGGTATTAGTTACCGTCTCTTGATAACACTCTAGAATTTTTTCTTTAAGAGCCCTTCAACATGTATTGTTAATCTCCCAGGGGCCTGTGGTCAGTACCACCGTGAAAGGTGCCTTCCGGTTTTCTAGTTATTACCACTGTAAAGAATGTACCTGGTTTCTATGAGTTAATGGCATATCTAGCTGCTTAACCACACCCTTTATTTCTAGTACTCTGTCTGGATTTGTTTGGATTTTCTCTAAGAACCAACACCTAACATGCAAATATTGAGTGTTTCCTCCTTTCTCCTTCTTAGGACTTTCTGTTTTGACTTACTCTTATCGAACACAGGATCTCCAACTCAAGTTCGAACGCAAGCAGGGGAGAGTAGGCAGCATTTTTTTCTGACTTTAATATGGAATGAATTTCCTCTTTTTGGAAGATGCTTGGTTTTCATTTGTTTGTTCGGTTTTGCATAGAAGCTTTCAGTTTCCAGAAATTCCTCTGTAGTTCTCATTCATCAGGAGTTCTCATCATGAATGGGTGTTAAATTCTATCAAATACTTAACCTGGAGCTGTTGGGCTAGTGAGAACAGTTTTCTCTTTTTAATCTGTTCATGTAATAAATTAACAGATTACATTTAAACAGATTACATTTATAGATCACCATGCTAAGCCATCATTACATACTAAGATAAAAGTTACAAGTAAAGCTGTGGTGTAGAAATCTGTATTGTAGAGCACTGCTTTTCACGCTTTTCACCTGTTTTATGTTTCATGCTAAAAAAAAAAAAGAAAAGACGGTCTGCCAGGTAAGTTTGAAAACAACAGGACGAATGGTCTTTCTCATCCACAATCCTCTAGCTGCCATGTTTGAATTATGCCCTTCCAGTTTCTCTAATTCTACCAGAAAAAGGAGCTCCTAGGCAGATGCTAACTCAGCGTGACAGGGTGTAGAACAGAGCTAGAAGATTCGGTATCTATGTGACAAAAAGCAGTTCTTGGTGTTAAAAGCTGACACCTTCAACTCGATGGAATCTAAGCTTACGATTCATCCCCAGAAAACCGGTCACAGATTGATACGGGAGCAGCGGCAGGACCTGCACAAAATTAATAAAGTAGAAAACGAAAGGACCAAAAGTCAAAATGAACTACCAGGAAGAACAGAGAAAAAGTAACACACAAGGGAACGTTACGGTTTTCCATTTTATTTAATCAAAGACTGGTGGGTAAACATAAATACAGCACAATTACTTCAAATCATTCTTCACACCGTGTACACACAGACCGGTGAGCGTAATCCGAAAGAAGCCCGCAGTCGGCAATGAAATGCACACAGCTTTTCCTTCCCTCGCTCAAAAGAAATTAAAAACACACAAACTTAGAATCTCATCAGCACACACTCTCTTGTGACAAATGATTCAGACATAAATAGTGGGTGCAAAGAAACTATATGCTAACGTATGTAGAACTTTTGTTAATGAAAACCCAGAAGCAGCTGTAAGGATGAAGACACATTCCGTGACTGGTAACTAGCCGGGCCCCGAGGGGCGCCGTCGACAGGGATCGTGCTGCAGAGAAAAGCTATGGACACACACAATGGGAAATAAACTGCAAGATCAACGCATGCGTGTTTAATACTGGAAAAATCACGGCCCTCCAAAATTTCTCCACGTCTGTTATAAAAGCCCTCTGCACTCAACTAAAATTAAAATGATCTTAAAAGGATAATACTTGTAAAGTTTACTTAAGTCTTTTCAGCCACAGAAACTGCAATGGAAATAAATGTTCAGAGTCATTTTCAAAACAAAAACAAAAATCTATTCTTCTGATGACATGCATGATTAAAAGGTCTATGCAAGTACATTGCTCTACATTCCCAAGGACTAGGAAAAAAAACCTCAAGTCAATTTTTAGTTTGCAGATGGTCAAAGGATTTTGTATTCCAGCAGGAGTTCAAATCTTCTGGATCTTTTCACCAACAACTACTGGATTTTCTTTTCTGATTTTCTCAGCAGCATCAGCTTTGTAATTGTAAGAGCAATTGTGTACATCGGAGTAACGGTGTACACCACAGTAAACATTTCCACACCGGCATTCAAACCCTGCAAACGGATCAGTACACACAAGTGAGTTGCACGGAAGGTCTAAGTGGTAAGCTCCTTAGCACATTAATGATAAAATCTATCAGGTATTTAGGGCAGCCGTCTAAAGAACCATTCCAGATAGTTTCAGGACTCACTAGCTGATAGCTTCCTTTCTTACTCCTTATCTACAGAGTCTGTCCCACCGCAGAGCCTCGCCGCTTCTCTGAGCTCAGCCTCCTTACTGCGGCGTGGCCACAATTACACTCCCTGCCAAAATCAGGACTGCTACGTGGGACGGAAGATGTTTCTCAAATCACATTCTAAATGTGAAAACAAGCACACCGTCAGAAGGCAACCTTAACATCTAAGACAGGTGTAACGAGACTTCTGGCAGAACTGTTAAGGGAGAGCACAGCATGGACCCCGGCTTCCCGCGCGGACTCCGGTGCGGAGGCCACCAGGCTGCTGCGGGCGGGTAAGAGCAGGCTCTGGAGGCTGGCACCTCCGCGCGAAGCCGCCTCCTAACGCGGGCGAGTTGCTTAGCTTCTCTGAGCCTCGGGTTCTGCAGCTGTAATTCTGGAATAATAAGGTACTGTACGAATTAAATGACGAAATGTGTTAAGTGCTTAACATTTAGTAAACATGCAATAAATGCTATTTATTTTAGGGAAATGCCCAAAGAGTTGAAGCTAAAAGGGGAAAAGGGGAGGGGGGGGAGAGAGAGAGAGGACAGTCCTTATCAAACCAGTCCTGCTTCCCAGAACTCAGATTTTAGGATAGGACGGAACCGCTGGAAACGGAGCGGAGGAATCAGTATGTCGCACGCTGACACCTGATGGGGGCGTCCTCTACCACAGTCTGTTCTTGCTTCGGGGACATCTCCTGTCGCTTCATGCTAAGGAGTGGAAAATGAAGCTGACCACGACAGCAGGCCGACAGGCTGGACAAGACGGGACTTACTGAGTCTCAGCCTCTCAATCATGAAGTCAGAGTTCCCGAGATGTCCTAGGACTATACTGGACACTAAATATGCATATTCTACGCCACCTAACTTGTTCACGCTCGTATTCTTTAAATAAACCCATCTGCCAAAGTATGGGCCAGTCTTCAATGCCTTGGATACCAGACCGTACTCCGCTTTCCGCCCTCTCTACAACCTGTTCCTTGGCCGGAGAAACCTTCCTGAGATCCCCAAGTCAAATTCCTGGGGAGTCCTCAGCACGGTGCCGGGCATGCAACGAGCAATAAACGGGACCCCTCGCCGGCCGCGCCCGCTCCCCGCGGCGGGGCACAGCCCACGGCAGGGCACAGCCCACGGCAGCCCTCTTCCCAGGCCGCGGGCCACAGCCGCCCTCCTGGCTCGGGCCCCTCAGCATGCCCCGTCCCTTCCTGTCTCCACCCTCGGTTCAAGCTCATCTTTCTGCCTCGGTGGCCCTGCTTCCGTCCGTTGGAAGTCCCTCTCGTCTCTGGAGAGCCGGCTGAACCACGCTGCCCCCTCGACGCTCTCCGCGACGGCCTCTCCGCCACGAGACTCGGGATACGGTCCCTGAACTGCCGAAGTGACCCACCCACCGCACTCAACCCGCTTCGGCTGCCAAAGACCCAAAAAACGCTTCAAATATGTCTTCTTCCTCTCCCGGTGGTGATACCGGCTCACGGCGGTGTTGCAGCCGCACCACGGGGCGGGGCTGACGCCTCACGAGCGCCACCGGCGCCACCGCCAGCCGCTGGGCACGGAGAGAGCCCCCGCCACTGCCCTCGCTGCCCAACTCGGGCTCCGCCACGCAGGAGCCACGCAATTCAGCGCTCGGCACCCTGACCCGCCCTGAGGCTCGTGAATCCGGGGCTATGAATTTTTAAAAGAAAATCTATTCGTTTTACTTTCAGGTCTATAATTAGAAACTACTTTATTTAAGAAAATTCAGAAGCTGAAGTGTATCCAGTATTAACTCTCATGGGAACAAAACTGATCTCCATTGAAGCCAGGAACAGTAAGCCGCGCGTTATTTTAAAACACAATCTTAAGTTTAAACCAATGGATTTAGGCCCTTACCAGTAAGTCCCACTTTCTTCCTGCACATGAAACAGCGATTCTTTCTTTGCTTTGGTTTCTCGAGAGACTCGCTCTGCTCTTCAGACGGCTGCTGTGCCGTATCGGAGACTGAGGCTGACAAAAACGGGAAGGTGGTAGAATTTAATTATTCAGGAAGATTTTAATACTGGTGGCGGCTGTCCCCCCACCCACCCTCAGTGATCTGTCACCGTGAGGAGAGCTGAGGAATCCGTGAGCATGGAAAGATGCTTACGTAAGTTACAAGGTAGAATACACAACACTACACCCTTTTCATTCAATGTAGGTACCTACGTTAGGTATCTGGGCACGCACACGTGCACACACACACACACACACAGGAAATCTAGAATACATACTGGTATGTTAACAGTGACTCTAGAGGTCTAGCGCTGTATTCCCTCTTTTTTCTAGTAATCATGTATCTGACGCCCACGCAAATACTAGCTGGGTCCTCTAAGGGAGTGCGTAAGAAAATGGCCACACGCTAACTCTGAAATATTGCTGGGGTCAGAACTATGTCGATTTCTCAGAGAACAAGGACAAAAAGGGCTGAAACCAAGATGAGGTGGAACACTATGTTTACAATTCTCAGAATATTTCACATAAAACCTTTAATATGTTAGGAAGATAATTTTATTACAATGTTTTAATTAGGATAATAAATTGACGCATGTTAGTAGCAAAGTCAAGGCCAACCGCACCGAGATTCAGTCAAATCGCCGTGCCTGCATCCGAACCAATGTGAACCCTCCTGTCCCTGGACGCTGTCCCCGGACGCTGTCCCCAGAGCCAGAGTCTGTCACATGACCCAGCACGCACACACGACACCTCGCTCTAGAGCAGTGACTACCACAGCCAAGCTCTCCCCGTCTCGGGGTTTCTCAGCATCTGGTCCCGGAGGACTCTTGCTCCCCCACTGCAGAGCCGGCCTCTGCCAGCCCCGTCTACAGCCCATCCGGCCTCTGCCAGCCCCGTCTACAGCCCATCCGAAGCACACCGAGGCGTCTCATCGCTGAGCTCCTGCCAACGGCCTTTCTGTGCGGAATGCTCTCCCACGCCCCTCCTATCCCACTCTTCCCCTGGCTCACTCGCACTGGTCTTTCTTGTTCAAGCTCATACCACCAACTCTTACTCCATCCTCCACCCACCAACTTAGAACCTTCCCATGCACCCCACTAGTAGTGCCCTCACGATGGTAACGGCCTCCTCGTCTTCACCCGGCTGAGCAGTGAGCTCCTCCAGGGCAGGCCATGTCCTCTCCACTCCTGCTACAGTGCCTGTCCTAGCACCCCTGACCACGGGGCCGGCGTGCCACAAAACCCGCTCAGCTGCCCTCCTTCAGCGCTCACCCACTGTGGCTGGGTGTAGTCACGGGCCCCAAGGAAGCCGGGTGGGATCTGACTTCCCGTGCGAATCTCCAGCACCCACCACCGTGAACTATACAGCACAAGCTCAAGCATTTGGTGGAATGGATTCCAACCTGCGTCTGTTAACTACATTACCTCCCATCATAGCAGAATACGACAGAGAGAAAACACCACAAACTACCAAAGCACGCCTTCCCAACTCTTAATTATGCAAAAGGAAACAATTCCATCTTTTAAAAGGGCCATAAACACACTGAACCTGAAGCCAAAATAAGAAGTGTCCTCAGAGCTAGGCAGTTTCTCACAGTGTGACAGGAGAACCGGACACAAGGTCAGCTGCTTGTTAACGACTGAGAACGGCAGCAGCCTACTTTCTATCTGCTGGTCCTCAAGGTCTGTTTGTTTGGGAGGCCTAGGCATGAAGGCTGGGAAGTAAACTTGATTTTTCATGGGAATCCCAACTAGACAAAGTCTACTGGCCAGTAACTTTAAGGTACTTCACAAACCCTCTGCTCTAGGGCCTGCTAAAAAAATACACAAATATAACAGTAAGCACATAAACTACTTAGCATTAACTCTATTTGGAAGCATATGAATACACATGATGAATACTGACAGGCAACCCAGGAGTCATCGGCAGCTGACAAAGCCCCCACGAAACGTAATGCCCACGTCTTTCTCACACAGCAGGACCAGTCCCCCCACAAGCCCCTCGGGGTCAGATGAAGCTCAGTGCTCGGGGCTTCTGCTCACCACTTACACCCACTGCGGACACCGCCCAGCCCTCCAGCAGACTGGAGGGACACGCCCTCTTCCGAGGACACCGCGAGGACACTCCTCCTCCTCCTCTTCACTCCATTTTATGCAACATGAGGGGTTAAACCCAATGATCGTTAAGTTACTCCTAGCTCAAAAATTCTTTACCAAATGAGAACACTTTAAATATTCAAGGGAAAGTAAGGCTTATAGTACAGCAGGGTCTAAAAAAATAGACCGAGCCATAGATTTAACGTTGTATTTTCCAGCCACTGTGTTAAAAAGTATAAAAGGGCAAAGTTAATATATATTACCATTTAAAATGTAATCAGCATTTAAAGTATTAATGAGATATTTCTCATCTTTTTGACACTCTTTGAAACCTACGTCTACGTTGCACGACTAGCGAACAGACACGCCCTGCACTAATTCCAGCCCAGCCACATGTGAAGGGCTCAAGGGCTACCCAAGACCCGCGGCCACCTTTCTGGACAAAGCAGCTCTGTGCAGGAGAGCACGGTCTATCGGCAGCTGTCTGGGGCGAAGAAGTGTCACATTAATCTTCTTAAAACACAACTCTGTTATCTCAAAAAAAAAAAAACCAAACAGAAGCAGCCGGCTTTCACAAGGCTCTTTCCCCTGTCGATGAGAACCCAGTACCTCAGGAATCTTCCATGACTTCCTTTAAACAACCTTCTCGGCTTCTGCTCCAACACAGCCGCGCTGAACCGGCCCCTCCAGCAAGTGCGGCTGCTGCCGCCCCCGAGGGCACCGTGTGCGCGCTGTGTGCCGCAGACAGCCCTCTTCACCGCACCTGCCTCCCGTATAAATGAACCACACGACCTGTGGCCTCCGTGCCTGGCTTCTTGTCCTCTGCGTCTTTTCCAAGTTCAGCGCTGCTGTGGCAGGCATCAGAGCTTCGACTCCTTCCCGGCTGAGGCATGCTTCAGGGTATGGAAAGCCCACACCCATCCGGTCACCTGCCGATGGCCATCCGGGCCGTTTCCGTGCCTTGCTGACTACGAACAGTGCTGCTGTGCACACTCCTACACACATTTCTGCGTGGACGCGTTTTCAATCCCGCCGGAACTAGGAATGGAATTTCTGGGGCATAAGGGTACCTCTCGGACGTCCTAAATTCAACGTGTAACTGTCACACTGTTTACCAAAGTGGCCATACCACTGCATGTCCCCAACGACCATGTATTAGGGTTCTCGTTTCTCCATACCCTTCGCACTTGACCGTGGCATATCTGCATCTCTTCAAATCCACCGCCCTTTAAAAAACTGGTCTATTATTGGATTATAACATTCTTTATATATTCCTATCAGATATATGACTCGCAAATATTTTTTCTCATTCCGTGGACCTTTTCATGGTCTTGATGGTGTCCCTTGAAGCAATCAGGTTTCAACATGTCTGTTTTCCTCCGGTTGCTTGAGCTCCAGGTGCCGCACCTGAGGACGCACTGCCTGAGCCACGGTCATGAAGACGTACGCCTGTTTGTCTTTTCAATGTTTTACAGTTGTGGCTCCTATAGTCTAGTATTCTGGGGCAAACTTCTGTATAACTTCTTCTGGAGTAGAGGTCCAGTGCTACTCTTCACGATCTGGCATCATCTGCTGGAGCCTGCTCCTCCCCTACTGGATGCTGTCAGCGCATGTGTTGAAAACCAACTGCCCGCAGCTGCCGGCTATTTCTGGACGCCGGGCCTGCCCCCCAGTCGGCAGGCGCGTCCTCACGCCCGCACCCGCAGTCTCAGGTTCTGGAGCCTGTGGGCAGCTTCGCCACTAGGAGCTGTTAGTCTTCCTGTGGCTCCGGTCTACTTTTCCCAGGACTGTTTGGTTCTTCTCACCCAGGCTTTAGAACCAGAAGAAATCTTTTGAGTTTTAATCCAGACAGCTTTCTCAAACTAGTCTACCAGGATTGCTTCTCTTGGACTGTTCTGGGCCATCAAGCTGCCCGCTCAACTCTGCGTGAAGTCAGCATCCCTAAGAGCCGGAGAGCGGAGAATGCGCTCGCCGCGTCACCTTGGGCCGCAAGCCCCGCGCACCGCTCCGACCGTAGCTCAGCGCTCCGGGTGGGCGCACGGACCACGGACACACGGACCACGGGCTCGGCGTCTCACCCTGCGCTACTGCTGGACGCTGCGCAAGCCCCAGGTCCCTGAAGCCTCCCGTAACCGCCACATCCCTGCGGCACTGTACGGACGGACAGGATCCTTTGTGTGCCTAAAACGCATTTCGCCTCCATCACTTCACGGACTTCCAGGACCCTGTAAGCTGGATGTGGCTGTTACTTCTTCTCCTTTAAATTAATAAAAATACGGCTCAGAGAAGTGGGGGTGTCAACATATGAAAATAGAACCTCTGGGGCGCCTGGGTGGCTCAGTGAGTGAAGCGCCTGCCTTCGGCTCAGGTCATGATCCCAGGGTCCTGGGATGGAGCCCCGCATCGGGCTCTCTGCTCAGCAGGGAGCCTGCTTCCCCCTCTCCTCCTCGTACACGCTATCACTCTCCCTCAAATAAATAAATAAAATCTTAAAAAAACAAAAGAGAGAAAGAGGGAGGGAGGGAGGAAGAAAGAAAATAAAACCTCTGATCCAAATTCCATTTCTTTTCACTAAGGTTCAGGATCTCAGGCACTGAGAGGTTAACCAAAGCGAAGTACAACGTGCAGCAAGGCAATCAAGTATGATGGTGTAAAGTGCACCAAACACTTCGAAAAATGTTTGTTTTTTTTTTAAAGATTTTATTTATTTATTTGACAGACAGAGATCACAAGAGGTAGAGGCAGGCAGAGAGAGAGGAGGAAGCAGGCTTCGTGCTGAGCAGAAAACCTGAGGCGGGCTCAATCCCAGGACCCTGGGCCATGACCTGAGCGGAAGGCAGAGGCTTTAACCCACTGAGCCACCCAAGCGCCCCTAAAAAATGTTTTTAAAACTAGCTTTTGTGAACTGAAAATCTGATATTCCTAAGTGAGACTATGTGAGGTGTTGCTACTTGTTAAATTAAAAAGAATAATTACAAGAGAAACATGCTGTAATATGCTACATTCTCATTCAAAGAGAAGAAAAATTCTTCAGAGTCACGAGGACAAATGAAAGCAGCACCAGCCCCCTGGTGGCAACACAGCCCACTCCGAAGCAGAGTACCTACAGAGAGAGAAGCTATTTCAAGGACACTCATCTGAAAGCTCCAAGAAAGAGTGTTAGGAAATGCTGGCGGAGACGCACGGCTGCTACTCACGAGCCCTCTCCATCGGGATGATCTTCCCATCTAAATCAGTTTCCCTGAGGGACGCTAATGGAGTAATACAGGAGAAAGTAGACACCTGGCTGGTCACCAACCAGACGACCCTACCCTGGCAACGGCGGGGTTGCACGTCCCAGTCTAGCGAGCACAACGACTGTCTGGGGAAAGAAGACTGGCCCACGGTCAGGTGCCTGGGTTTCTATTCCAGTGCAAACGACCACAGCACTGGAGTCCAAGACTGCTTCTGCTGGTGTCTGTCCATTCATAAATAGATGGAAAAAATACCCTCTGTATTCGTTTCTATCCAATAGGGAAGTCACAAGTACATTTACATTACGAGTCTACACACACACACACACACACACACACACACACACACCCCAGCTACTGAGAACTGGCTTTATGTCCCTTCACTTTTATGAAAAACCTACATTAGTACCTGTTTTGCTAACAGAAAGATATTGGTCAAAGAGAATTTCCGCTTTTTTAATTGCTTCGTTACACCATTTTAGTTTACAAAACATTTCACCAAAATGCTCTACTTTTGGATAGAAGGGAAACCTGTATCTGTGTATATGTTTATTATAAAAGAAGACATTCTTAATTCAACAGCATAAGCAAGGCCTTTTTAAAAACAAGGCTGTTAAGACATTTTATGCACTGAAAATGAATCCTCTCAAACTCAGATGAAACTTATACCGAATTTTTCAAAGATTCTGCAATGCTAAAATAATGAATGCTAAGTTTTTAAGAGGTTTTTTAGTTTTTAAGAGGTACTTGTAAGCTAATACTGGTTTAACTTTAAAAGTCATTGAAATCGGGGCGCCTGGGGGGCTCAGTGGGTTAAAGCCTCTAACCTCGGCTCAGGTCATGATCCTAGGGTCCCGCAATGGAGCCCCGCATCAGGCTCTCTGCTCAGCGGGGAGCCTGTTTCCCACCCCCCTCTCTCTCTGCTTGCCTCTCTGCCTACTTGTGATGTCTGTCAAATAAATAAATAAAATCTTAAAAAAAAAAAAAAGTCATTGAAATCGTACATGAAAAAAGGAGTCTATAAATTTTTAAAACCCCTTAACGATTTCTCGTAATACACCTTCAAGCCCACCTTCTGCACGCCTGTCCTCAGGGCTGGGCGCAGAACACTACCCTGCTCCCCATACACCACAAATGGTATAAAAGCGCTTCACAGTCATAGGTGAGCCACCTCTCTTCATCTGTCAGACTCGTACAGTAACTGCTACCGTACACTTAAGCGGCACACATTTCGTTTACGACCAACATTCAAAGCTTTGCTCTGCCGTGAGACATGCCTTCATGATCAGCAGCCTGTTCTCCTTACTTAGCTCTCTTCCCAAACTGCTAAGCAACACTGGCTTCTAGAAACTCTCCGACAGGGGCACCTGTGGGCTGAAATGAACCAGGGCCCAGGAGCCGTACTCCTTTGTTGACTCATCCTCCGACCTGCCCCTCCTCACTTTAGCACCTCATTTTTCAACGTATCAGGGACTTCCAAATCGCAGACACAATACTCCTCACACATCTGAATACCGATTATCTACCAACAGCCTCCAGTGGAGCTAATTCTGAAATGTGATCCCGTCCAACTTGCCGTGTGCACATCTTGTCTGGTGACACCACCTCGAGCCCCTGCCTAAAGCAGCTGGCCACTGCCGCCATCACAAAACCGAAAGCTCTACCGGCCTTCTCCTACTTCCCACACCCCAGGGACAACTAAATCTTAGGGATTTTTCCATTTCTGCCCTTCCTAAAATTTTCCTGTTTAATGAAAAAATAAAAAATTCTCACTTATAATATTTATTAATTTACAATAATATGCTATATGGAAGAGAATACTGATGTTGGCCAGACAGTGTATTTTCTTGCTATAGCAAAATCTACAAACAGGCAAATTATGCTAATCATCTCTTGGGCGTGAACACCCAGCACGGGGAACTAACCAGCTCAGTCACAATCAAACTTCAGCAACCTTAGCTAAGATCACCAGATACATCTGTCGCTACCACGTGAACACCATGTTCGAGGGAAGGTCTCCCTGGCCCGGGTATAAGCCACCGTCTCCACACAAGCACGGGTTATCCACTCGCCTCCTCAATCTGTCCACCGCCTCTGCCCGCGAGAAAGCCCTCCTAGATCGTTCTGACCCACACGATGGGGACGCAGAGCGGGGGCAAGAATAAGAGGTCCCGTGCCGTGAGGACGAGAAAGTGAACCTGATGGCTGCCCTCGCAGCCCCACCTGGGGGGAGAGGGACGACGGCCAGTCAAGTCAGTCTCTGACAACCTGAGTCCAAAGATAAGAGATGCCCCCTATGCTGCAGCCGCAGCTGCTCACAGAGAAGTTAAGATTTAGGTTAAACTGGTAAAAGTTACGGTAGAAGAGAACAGTGTAATACCACTATTCACTCACTCAGTTCTCCAACTAAACACATTTACAATTCGCTACATTTACATTGATGACACAATTACGTATCAGCAGAAGCGGCTCCCAACATTTCCGTCCATTAAATACTTAAAGATATGAAATATTCTGCTCATAAAGAAAATAAATTTAAAAATATTTTTGAGGCAGGCAACTTAAGAGAATCTGCGCTCCGAGGACAGCGCCCGGCCTGGAATCCCTGACCGCTACGTGAGCGACGGAAGCGAGTTAGCTCGTATGCAAACCTTGCAGGTCTTCTGGGCCAGGTACTGCTTTGTCCACAGATGTACTGTCCACTTGGGAAGATGCTACAGATTCTGATAAAAGTGACTGATTTGATACAGGGCTAGAAAAGCAAAAACACGTAGATTTACAATGTGATCCGCATGCAGGAACAGTAACTAGAGGGCCGTAACAAACACAGGGTCAGCACGTGTAAGCACGCTGTCACACGCGTGAGCGCGGAGGTGCTGGCGACTTCCGCATCAACCAGAGCGCCAGGAAACCAGAGACCAGTGTGCACCGAAGTTCCCGGCATTAGCAAGAGGAGCGACAGCGAGTGGTCTCTGTGCGCGGCTTCACCCCGGGAACATCCGTGCGGCCGCGCCCGGCTTCCGAGCCTCGCTACGACACGGGAAGGGACGCGCTGGCGGGCCGGGCGTCTCCCGTCACCGACTGGGGAAAGGGCTGGAGCAGAAACGTCATCCTCGCTTCCCAACAGCAGAGGACGAGTGAGGCAAGTATTTCTACGTTTTCAGGCTTCTACGTGGCAGGACTTCACAGCCAGAGCGGAACGCGAGGGCGCAGCCCGGGCCAGGGAGCGCAGAGCCAGGCTGGTCCCGTGCCACAGCACGGCCCCCGCAGACACCGGCCCCCGGGGACACCGGCCCCGCACGGAGCCGGCGTCTGAAGTCAAGACTTGGGGGCAGGACGTGTCAGGAGGAGAAGTAAAGGAAAGGCTGTCTCAAAAGAAAGGGGAACTTACAAGACACCTTCCCGGCTCCTTCCCAAAGTGAACACAGGAAGCCTCTTCGGACTAGTCAGTGGTGAGACGGACACAGAGCTCGGCCGGCTGACCCTCCGGAGACTTGACCCCCTCCTCCACGGCACCCGCGAGACAGAGCACGCGCCTCCTCCGGCACCCGCCTCCCACCCGCCACTCGCAGCCCGCACCTTACCTTGGCTGCGCGGACGCACACGCGGCGTCCAGCGGGGACTGAGCGTCGGGGCCACCGCCGTCCGGGCGCTGGACGGGGAGAGACTCCGAGAGGCTACTGACGGAGGCTGCTGCAACAGAAGCACAGCGCGGATTAGGGACTGCGTGCTCCGGGCTTTCCCACGCCCTGTCTAAAACAGAGAACACCTACACGCGAGACAGAGCGGACGAATCTTGTTTACGATACCTGTCATATGCTGCTTCGCTACTTTTATTTACAAATTTTCAGTAATTTTCCAGTGGAAGAAAACGTACTTGAAACCAAGAAAGCAAGCACATACGTATGGTAGGTACTAATAAAGTAAGCTCGTGCTTCCCAGGACGGCGGGCCGCTCACGCCCCGGAAGCCGCACGCATTCGTGCACACTAGTGCACAGAATATTTGAGACAAAATGCGGAGCAGGTAAGGCCAACCCGAGTTCAGAACTGAAATCTGAGCTCAGTGCATCAGGTCATTCTTTTCCCTGTTCTTCATAAGGCAGAAATGTAGATGGTGATTTGATTAAAAAACAATTTATATTCATTTGATTTTGGCCTTGAGAAAATTTGGAAAAATTGTGATTCAATGGTTCTAGCTTTTGGCTTGAACACGAAGCAACAAGGTGAAAGGCCGCATGCAGAATTTTACATCAACTAAGTAACGGCCTTCACTGCTACACCTCTGTGAAGCCCACACTCAGAATCCTCCCGATCCTTCCAGTACAACCACGGACACAAAAACCCACTTCCACAACCCCAGAAGAATCCGTGGACACACAGAGCGCACCCAGAACTCAAGTGAGCCGGTGCTGAACACCCCTTACTCTCAGTCACACCGAGGCACCGCTCCTTCCTCCCAGTGTACAGTCCTCTCTCAAGTCAGCTGTGGCCACCTGTAACCCACGCTTTCCTTCTACAATTATCTTGGCTTCAAAAGTCACCCAAGATAAAATAACCAAGGTCCTCGTGAACCCTCCCTCCCTTACACCTGACTCACTGGATACCTACATACACTCGGAGCAGGCCTGTGTTTTCCTAAGAGAACAGAGTTCTGTCGGACAGCAAGTAAGGCTATGGAATGGATTTGTTCTGGTTATTTCCAATGGGCAAGGATACCACTGATAGTGAAGACACGTAAGAAGGGAGTTTGCTGACACAAATGTGGTGATAGAAGCACAATGTGAGAGTAGGAAAAAGTATCTGGTGCACTGTGCCACCCAAATCTAGGTCAGTGATGAATACTGCTGGGTTTTGACAGAATTACTTACCAGGTGGGCTTATTCTACCATTACTACTATTCTGTCTTTGAAGATGTTCTTTATAGCACACTGAACACATGCCATTCGTACGAGGGTTTCCATAAAATCCGCAGCCGGTGGAACAAAGCATAGGCACTTGGCTGTGATTAGTTTCTTGAGCCATGTTCCTCTGTCGCACACCTGAAACTGACACAGAATTAGTAAAGAACTCAGACACACTGCAGCCACACATTATCCACATTTGCTTTATATGATTAAAAAGAAAACCTACATATACTCCTGCCCCAAATCATTCTACACACCTGTCTCAAGACCTAGAGCTAAAGTAGAGAGAAAAAATAATGACCAAAAAATAAACACAAGAAGGTGTGTACTGGCTTAGACAACATAAATGACCCTAGGGATAGTTCTGTTCAGAAGACTCCACGCCACCAGAATGTTAAGGAAGACCCTTTAAGGCTAGTTCAGTTTGGACTCCTAATAATAAGAAATACGTTGTATGTTTTGCTATGTGTTCTACTATTAATTACTAAGCATTAACACTTTTGCTCCAAGTTCACTGAGCATACTTGTATAATTTATTGTTGAAAAGGCATTTTACAGAACACCAGTGCTGGTGAAGTCAGGAAGAAACGGGCAGAATGTGGGGGAAATGAGGAACTGGCCTAAACTTTCTGGCGAACAATTCAGCAATTCACTGTAAGAGCCTTACAGAACTGCACTCAGCACCAGTCACTCCCCACCAGGTCTTCAACAGAACAGCCAGGGTAGAAGCAGAAAAAAGATCCACGCACACAAGGGACGTGCATCATAGCACTACTGATAATGTCAGTACATTTCAAATACTTGCTCAACATCAGGAGAGGGCATTTTTCCAAAAGCTACGGGTCCCTGAAACATTTTAGTAGATCTTTAGGCAGAGGAGAATGCTGGCAACGAATGAAAAGACACAACATGAAGTGAATATATGATAAGCTGTCAATGAGGACAAAAAGAATCTATAACCCTCAAGAAGGACGGGAAACAACGTATCCAAGGGTGGCAAAGCTAATGGCATTTTCTGACTTGTACATTTTTCTAACTTTTAAAATCCTCTTAAATGAAGGTACAACTTGCTTAACTGGGAACGAAATATTTATTTAAGATGAAAGAGTGGCTGTCTGGCAACCGCACGCGGCGGGCGTCAATCCCAGCAGACGGAAAGGCCCCGTGTGCCGTTTCCCCCGCCGAGTGAGGCATCCTTTGGCGTAACACGAGGAGGAAACGCCAGACTATTAAAAAAAAAAACCCCAACCCTCCCAGACGAAATGAAGGTTACTCCAAAATGGGTGTACGCATATTTAAAGACGAGTCCATGCAAAGACTGTAGGGATAAGAACCACCAGAGGAGGACAAGGTTTTGCCCTGAGTTGCCCTGAGTCAATCGACAACGAGGGAAAGCGCTCGCGGTTATCTGACAGTTTTTCTTCACCTGAACTGACTGTTGGGGGGCGGGCGGTGGCGGTGTACTTAACGCAAATTCCTGAACCAAGAACAAAAATGCATTTGACAGGATTACAAAACAAGGCAGCAGATTTTGCATTTGCCTTTAAAAAGAACTATCCTAAAACTACGGGGGAATATTTAAACCTTTAGCCTCGGAATACAATCTGGGATTTGGACAAACCTCTTTCTTACTCCATGCTGGCAAATCGCTCTGGAACCCAATCTTCGCTGCTCTGCTCTCTGCATGGGCTACTTCCCTAGCTCTATAAATGTACATGCCAAACGAAACAAAGTAACAAAGATGGGATAGAAAACTAATGGGAAACATCCCGTGGGGATCTGTGGCCTCTTCTCCCAGGGGACAGTGTGTTTGGTGCTGGCTGTCAGGGTAAGCGCTCTGGGTCATGCAAGTAGCCAGTAAGTGATGGAGCTCGACTCAATCAGCTAGTCTGGCTCTAAGCTCCTGTTCTGAATCAGTGTTTTCCAAAGTGTGCTTCCGTGGACCCCCAGGGAGGTCAGAACTGTTTCCGCGCTAACGGTAATAGCTATTGGCCCCTTCTCACCGTGCTGCCATGTGCAGTGGTGGTCACATGCCAGGAGCCCTCTCAAGGCACCTGATCAGGAGAACGGCCCCAGTACTAGCTGTCTCCCCCCGCACGACATTCTCACCGCAACACAACCAGCTTTATTAAATCTGGAGCCTTAACACACATCTTGGTAGTATTTTAGGTTACTGGAAGTCCGCAGAGAGCTCCTGCTGCATACGCAAGTGTGAAGACAGCAGGAGCAGACACACTCGCCCAGCTGCTCAACCTGAAGGCTGCCCCTGTCACTTTTTTCATGGCAGAGGTTTTTTATTTCAAGAAACTGTCGAAGTCTGGTTATTTAGACTTCCGTACAGAGCAGACATTTTCTCAAAAATGAACAAAGCGAGCCTGTCACTTTAAGAAAAATAACAGTATTTATTGCCAAGGACCACATTCAAGCAAAATAAATAAATACATAAATAAAGCTTGACAAGTATCTCCAAATTTTAGAGTTTCTGGTAAGATCAGTAATGATATTAATGACATGTGAGTGGCTGGTACTGTCAGAAAACCAGTGTTTGCCAGTGACCAGTGTATGACGGTACAAAACGATTCATCAACAAAGGATCCATTCAAAGTGAAAGACCAGTGAATTTTAAAGTAATGGGACAAAAGTTTTATATACAGTCTGAGATTCTAGACTGCAACTAACCCTTTAAGAAACGACGAACTGCCGAGTTTTGGTATAGTATCTCTATTATCTGGAAAGGTTGTTACAACATCCCCTCTTTTCCTGCTGACCCACCTGCATGACGCCAGCTTGTCTTCTGTAACAGGTTAAAAGCAGAGCCAACTACGACATCTCGCTGTCTGCAAAATGTCTAACGATGCCACTTTTCTCACTAAACCTTTTTGAGGGTAATGGCAGGGGTGAGGGAAGGGATGGTTATTTTTAATAAAATATTTTTAAAAATTAATATTTTGCAATTTTTCCTATCTTTAATTTGTAATGGGATAAATATTACTAGATATAACACATAAATGAAAGTTCTTCAGGATCCCCAATAATTTCAGAGAATATGAAAGTCCAAAAATTTTGAAAATCCACTGCTGTAAATCATCCATTCCCCCTGTAGATGGTATCACTTCAAGGGGACAAACACCAATTCTTTGGGGGAAGGAGGCACACAAAATACCTTGCTCTTCATGTAGAAACACAGATACATGGAATACACAAATAGAAATACTGTATATCTGCGGAATTAAAATTTCATGGAGGTGGAGGCCAATTAGGAAAAAACTACCTTAAAAAGGCTTTTGTCAGGGAGGAAATTAAAAAAAGAGCGAGATTAAGAAACACTTGTTCTAAACCACCATTATCCTATGCTGTCTATTACCGACACCAGGACGATACAGAGAAGGTGGCACTCGAAGGGACCTCCTTCAGTGGCACGGGAAAACCTTTCGGCATCCGGCTGGCAATCACAAGCACCCAGAAAAGGGAAATGTTCTAGTTCTTTAAAAAAATAATCACAGATGAGAACACGACCACCAAGCTTTTATCCACAATACCTGCTTCCGAGCAATAAAATTAAAAAACACACAGCACTAGCAATTTCTCCCAAGACACACAGCAGCAAATTAACAATGATTGTCATAAGCTGAGTTTTCTTATAAAAAAACAACCAACCGTTATCTTAGCAGGTAAAAAGCACAAAGAATTTCATAGGCTATTTAAAAAGAAGAAAAAAAAGACAACCTTATTTATTCATCTTTAGGCCACAAAATGTACCTTCTTGTGAAGACACAAAAAAGAACCACCACCATAGAAGGGCACCTTAGTTTATCCCGATGTGCAGTGGCAAAACCAAGTCCTGCCTTCCCACTGCCGCACCTGCACGCAGGCAAGGACTCTGTGGCCATCAGTCTGGCGCTCGGGAGGGACGGAGGTTAAGGACTCTGCGGGCCATCAGTCTGGCGCTCGGGAGGGAAGCAGGGGAGGGAAGGAGAACGCAGAACAACTCCTTCGCTGCCACACTGTGGCATTACAAAGCTGCAAAGTCAAGGCCATAAAGAATGAGATGATCAGACACAAACAGGAAAGTTCACTAGCATGGTGTAATTTTAAAACAAATGTCTATGAATTGCAGAAAATTCAGAAAATGTGGTTTCTGACTCTATTTGTAATCAGGACAGGAGCCAATTATGTTCTCTGCCCTAAGATGGTACTGAGCAGTTACTCAGAGCTGACTGTGGGCCAAGAACCATTTCTCCTGGTTTATTTCTCTCTGGAGACCTGTGCTGTTGGTCTTGGTGCTACTGGTGTCCCTGTTTCAAAAATGAGGAACTGATACTCAACGAGATTTAATAACTTGCCCAAGGTCACTTATCTAAGAAGCAGCTGGGTGTCTTTTCCTTTATCTCCTAGAACACAAAGAGAATGACTTTCAGAGTCCATCGTGCCCCTACTGAAAGCTATAGCACTGTGAGCCTTCATGAGTTCTTATTCTTTTCATTTAAAGATAATTCAAATTTTCACTCACTTATTCGACCTCAAGATATTATGCAGCTTTAATTAGCTTAACCAAGCTCTTGAGAAAATTTGTTTTTCAAGTCTTTTTACCTAAGAAATTCTCACTGGCATAAGAAACTCAAGATCAAATATTTTAAGACTGCAAAGAAAATTCATGACCAATTATGAAAATTCTGACAAAAGAACAGCAGTGAGTGGATATAACACAGACTCCATTATTAACTGCAAATATGCCTCAGTTAAACTTCCTTTCCTCTGTTTTGTGCCCTAGAGTTCAAGTCGCTGGGTTCCCATCATTTGCACTTCGAAACGTCCCGTACTCTCTCCTCCGTTCCAAGTTCTGGCGCTCAGCACTCCACAGCCACGTTACCAGTCTTTTCTTTCTGTTCTGCTGCCTCTCCTCCCAACACATTTCTTTACATTCTCCTAAAGTGCCCCGTTCTCATACTACTTCTGTTTTCGTTACTGTAGAATGGCTCCAGAAAGGAGCGCTAGACCTAGCCTGTGTGTCTTGGATATAATCTACCGCAAGCAACCCAGTTTCCCTAGAAAGCGAGCTGCATGGGGTCAGGCTGGCGTCCGTCTGACCCCCAGCTCTGCCGTGTTTCTCACCTGTCACAGCCTGGACACGCTCCTAAACTTGTCCAAGTCTCCACTCCCCAGGAAGGTGCGTGGAGCCTGTGTAACCAGATGACGTCAGACAGCGTCTCCAGAAGCCAGGAAGCACAGAGCCTGGCACACGGCAGAGCTCAACAGCGCTCTTCCTCCGTGGCTCCTGAAGGCACGGCGCCCTCCGCCCCCGTCCGCCCGAAGCCGGCTCCAGCCCCGCCACACTGCTCCTCTCTTGGGGAAGGCCCTCTGCTTCTGCAACGCCTACAACCATCTTGACCTCAGGATCCGTCCCAGTCCTACTTCTTCTGGGTCCCCTTCTGCCTGCCTCAATCCCCCTCCGCTCTCTCCCCAAAGCAGCACGCGTCCTTCTGGGGTACTTCAGCAGGACATCACTCAAGTGCTCTCTAGCAGACGCTTCCTTTCCCCCTGAACCCTAAGTTTCTTTTTCAACCCCTTTCCCTTTTACAAGATTTTACTTACTTGAGAGACAGAGCACGAGCAGGGTGAGAGGCAGAGGCAGAAGGAGACTCCCCGCTGAGCAGGGAGCCCGACACAGGGCTTGATCCCAGAACCCCAAGATCATGACCCGAGCTGAAGGAAGATGCTCAACCAACTGAGTCACTTAGGCCCCCAAACTCCGTTTATGCCTGATATGCCCTAGGTCAGCTTGTCTTCCCCGCTGTGGCTTGGGCCGGTGCCATCTAGCTCACGTGAGGGTCGCGTCGTTGGGGGAACTATATATTCATTCTTTCCGAGCCAATAATTAACTCCTCATTTCTAATAGATGAGGTTGCATGGCTCTCATCGGTTACTTTCTGCCCAAGAATGTTTAAATCAAGGGTTATCAAATTTCCCTGTGAATGACCAGACAGTAAATGTTTTGGGCTCCAGAGGCCATATGGTCACTGTTAAATCCATTCAGCACTGCTGTCCTGCAAAAGCCGCCAAGCAGCACCTACACCAACGAGCAGGGCTGAATTTCAAAAACACTATGGTTATGGCCACAAAAACTTGCACTTCTTAGAATTTTCACATCACAGAATGCTACTCTTCTGATTTTTCCCCCAACCACTTAAAAATATGAAAACTATCATTAGCTCTTGGGCTGACAAAAAAACTAGGTGACAAGCCCAAAGTCAACTTGTCCATTAAATGAGCAGGTGACTCTAGGGCATCACCACGGACGAGGCAGGGGGGCCAGGCCGACACGGGACTCCGGCAGAGGCACTCCACCGTGCGGTTCTCGTCCAAACTGAACGTAAACGTTAAGTATTATTTGCTCTTGGTAAAGTCTCACCTCTTAACTAAGTACGTGTTTACTGCCAGGAAGGGAAAGGACCAGGAAAGGCAGTGTCTGGTCCACGCCCGCACCTCGCGCGTGGTTTACACAGAGGTGCAGCGATGACGTGGAAAGCGGCAGAACCGCTCCTGATACAAACCCGCCTCTGCCTAGCACGCGGTCTGCCACTCACCGCGCCGTCTGAACCGTGACGCCGCCCCCGGAAGACACCCGTACTCCTGAAGCGGGTAGTTCTGGTCTGCCTGGCACCATCTTCCCTCAGCCCTTCAGATAACAGAACCTCCCCCATGGTGCAAGCACATGCCCTCTGTGTGGGGCACGCCTAGCCGCCCCTCTCCAGGGCCAGTCGGTCCTCTCTGGACTTTACTGGAGCTGCTGGGAAAGAGGCCGACAACATACACTTCGGGGGGCTGGGGCTATGCGGGTCACAAGGGATCTCCACACGACAATTAAAATAGGGTAAGCAAAGTCAAAATGGGGAGGGAGGGAGGGAGGAGCCAAGATCAAACGGGGACTGAACTCTGGCATCCACCTTGCTGAGGGCAGCTCCGCCTCTGAGACTTCCGGTTCCGTCAGACAAATCCTGCTCTTGCGTGAGTTCCATCTGGGCTGCTGTCACTTGCAATTCAAAGTCCTTAGGAACGTTAGAATCCAGTAACCCTATGAAACCCCTCCAACTTCAGGGAATATCAGAACCAGTGCATATCAAAATGAAGGTACTGCATTAGTCCAACTGAGATGTCCTAGACAGGGAAAAAAAAAACCAAACCCAAGAATTCCCAGTACTTATCAATCTTTTCACAGAGAAAAACATGTAAGTAAGGGAGGGGGCTGGGGAGGATGGGACAAGTGGGGAACCACATTAAGGAAGGCACTTGAAGTAATGAGCACTGGGCCTTATACGTGACTGATGCGTCACTGACCTCTGCCTCTGAAACTGACAATGCACCGTGTGTTAATTAATTGAATTAAAAAACAAACAAACCCTATATGAGTCCCGGATATAAAGCTTAAACTTTCACAAACTGAATACTGCAACTGGCACCCTCGTAAGAACCAGACCACCACCAGGACTCTCCAAATGCTTCCTCACACCCTTTCCCAGGTACCACCCTTTCTCCCAAGTCACTGTGCCGGCTCTGAAACCCCTCTTCCCGCTCTCCAACTTTTATAAACGGAACTGCACAGTGTGTACACATCGTTTCTGAGCTCCCGCCGGGCTACCGTGTCTAACCACGGTCCCTTCATTCTTCCTGCTCGCTAGAGCACTTGTGCGCAGGAACCGCTCTCTGCTCTAACGCTGAGAGGGATCGGGAGCTTTCGGGTTTACCAGCACGACAAATACTGGTGAACACGGCTGCGCGTCTTTTGACTGACATACATATGCATCCCTGCTGACTATATATACACACACCAGGACTGTCGGGTCACAGGGCACACACATGTCCCCGGTTTTTGAAGGTTTGTGTCCTGTCATTCCAACTTCTCGGAAGACCTTTATCAGTACCTGTTTTCGTTGAGAAATTTGAAGATGACTTTTGCTTTTCTGAGAAAAGGCACGAAGTGGAAACAGCGCTCAGAGCTTACTCTGCAGCAAGCCGTTCTAGGGGCAGTGTGCACCCCCATCGCGAGAGCGGTCCCCCGAGCCCCTTCCCGCACCACGGCACACAGCACCTCGGCATCCAGCCGCCACAGTCTGGCACCGCGTCGGTGAGCGTCTGCGCTCCGTCTTGGTTTACGGTGTGCACGCGTTAGCAGCGTGTCCTGACGTACCAGAAGAGCCTAAGCGAGATGATTTTCTGGGTCTGGAACCGCTCCGAGAATCCTCCGCATGATTAATGGAAACGGCGCCTTCAGAGCAGCCCATTCAGCTTCCAGAAGGTTTTGCGGGCGCGCTCTGCGTGTGGACGGTGGGAGCCCGCATGCGTGTTCGCCCTCGGCAGGTACCGCACCGGTTCCCCAAAACGGTCAGGCCCGTCCACACGCTGCTGACAACGGAGCCGCAGTCCAGCTACTCCACACCTCACCAGAACGGGGCACAGCCCGCGGCGCTGGGCTGAACGGTGGCCCCGGACACGTCTACATCCTCACCCCCGGAACCTGTGAACGTCACCTTCTAAGAGGGGCGCTTCCCCTGGATTTCCTTGGTGGCCTCAACTGCAGGGGGTGGAAGGAGTGCTGCGACGGACGCACGGAGAGGGGAGCGCAGAGCTGGAGAGAGGCGGCCACGAGCCAGGGAAGGCTCTCCGGGGCACGGCACTGCCAACACCTGAGCGTGGACTCCGGGCCTCCAAAGCCGTGAGAGAGAGAACACGCGCGGCTGCTAAGCCTCCAGGCTGAGGTAGCTCGTCTCGGCAGACTGAGAACCAGCGCGTGTCCTTCCACGTGGGGCGCCCTCGCGGCCGGGCGGTGACGCCGCAGCCGTCCCGTGCGTCCCACCGTCAGGACGGCCAAGGCCGCGGAGCACGTCTGCGCCGTGTACTGGCGAGTGCGGGTCCGTCCTCCTGCCTGAAGCGCCTCCTGCAGGACTATTAACAGTCCTGAGAAGCTGCCCTGTGCGCTCAGTGACTGGGGAAGTCTGCGCCTACCCCACGCTCACAAACGTGTCCTCTACCTTCTCCATTTCGGTGCCTCACCTTCCCCCGGGACGCCTGCGATCCACCTGGACTCGGGGTTTCGGCCCGGCACGGGCCGGGATTCAGACTCAAGCATTTCTGCGTCTGGCCACCGGATCAGCCTACAACCACTCATTAAAGAGACTACCCTTCCCAACTGCGCTGCACCGGTCCGCGCACTGGGCACCTGTACGTCGGAGCCTCTCCCAGACCCTCGCGCCTCATCCCCTCGACTCTTTGTCTAGGCCACTCTGAACTACTCTAGATTTTGGATATCTGGTATCAGCTCAGGCTCAAGTATCTGGCATCAGTTTTACTCTTCAAGGCTGTACTGCTTCTTCTTGGCTCTTTGTATTTCCATGCACATTTTAGATCTGGTTTGTCAATTTCTATCAAAAAAAAAAAAAGACTTGATACGATCGTGTTCAATCTCCAGGTGTACAAACACAGCATATGCCTCAATTTATTTCAGTCTCCTTTAAGTTTGCAGCGCGTTGCAGTGTGTCACAGTGTTCATGAACAGGTCTCACGTATTGCTAGACATCCCCTAGGCATGTGATTTGTTAAAATCAACTCTAAGTGTTTATCTTCTAAAAAAATCTCATTTCTCCTTGTTTGCCGGCAGCCTTCAGGGTGGCCCCCGTGATCCCTCAGGCCTCCGCGGCCCCCTCCCCACTGTATCCGTCTTGATCTGGCCGGTCCGCGGCAGGCGGCAGAAGTGCCGCTGTGCCACTTCTGACCTAGTCATAAAGACACTGTGCCCACTGCCTTGCTCTCTCGCTCTCCGACCACCCACTGGCGGCGGGGCAGCTACCATGGCACAAGGAGAGGCCCAGCCGAGTAACCGAGGCCTCTGGCCAGAGCTGTGTGAGTGGACGCGGGAGGCAGTCCTCCAGCCCCGCCACGTCGTCAGAGGACCGCAACCTCACAGGGGACCCAGCACCTGAAGGACACAGCTCCGCCTCCCCCTTATTCCCGACACGAACTGTGAGAGATCATCCACTGGTCGTTTAGTCGTTAAAGTTTTGAGGCACTTTGTTATGTGCAACTAATAGCATGACTTGAACGTCGTCCCCCGGCTTCTGTTCTTGTCCCCTCCAGCCTACTTCCAACACGGCAGCCTGTGTTCCCGTCAGGACCTAGAGCCCGTCACGCCGCCGGCTGAGAATCCTCCAGCTGCCGTCCGATGACCCAGAGTAGACGCCTAACTCCTCGTCACCATCGGCTCCCCCACGGCCTGACCACACACACCGCGGGCGACACCAGGGCTGCTCCCATCTCGAGGACTTGGTACTTCTGACGTCCCCTCCCCCCAGACATCCTTCCGAGCAGGCTCCCTCACCTCCCTCAGGTCTTTGTTCAAATGCCACCCTTTCCGGGAGGACTTCCCATTATCTATTACTTCCCATTACTCTATTTAAAAATCGCCCCAGCGTCCTTCATTAGCCCTGCAGTTTTATTTGTCTTCAACACCCTCAATTTCAATCTTAGCTTACTATTACTTATTACTTATTACTATTACTTACACTTACTTCGTCTGTCTTCCCCCTACTAAGATGAAAATCTCAGTAATGGCAGGGATTTTGTCCACTTTGCTCACTGCTGCTTGAGTCACGTCTGGCACGCGGTGGGCACGCCGTGTCTGCGCAACGCACACACGGGCAAAGCGGCCTGCCGCCGTGCCAGCACAAAACCCAGGGTGCTCAAATATTGACCCCAGGGCAAGAAACGGAAAGAAACCCGGTCTGAAAAAAACGGAATTTGCTGTCTGGGAAGAGATCTAAGTCTGCCAGCGGGGGACACTACATACACGAGCGTCGTGTGTGTACTGAACCACCATCACCGGCATCGAGCTCCATGCCTGTGGACGTCTTCTCCAATTCAGTCTGCTCAGAGAGGACTTCACTTAACAATTTGTATACCAAATGTCGTAATTCTGTAACTAAACTTAAGCTGCCCTCAATTCTATGTTCTCAAACTGATTTAGGTTCCACACCGCATACCTTAAAACAATCAAGACCCGGGTGTCATCTGCACAAAACCCAGTCCCTTTCTTTGCAAAAGGCGGGGAGGGGACCCACTCATAGTTTCCCACTGGGCTCCACATTCGTGGGCTCTCATTAGCTTTTCTTCTCAGAGAGACTAATACAAAATACGTCTTTGGATATGCAAGAGCCACGTGCAAGACCACTCTTCAAAATTCTCTCCTCTTCGACCTTGACGCTTGTAAGTCGCCCCGCAGACTGAACCTCTTGCTCTGCCCCGAGCCTTCCCAGGACACTCCTCCCCTAATGCAAGTCTCCAACTCGGCTTCCAGTATCTGTAAATGAATCTCTCCCCCAGACTTCTTCTGCGTGATGTGGCCAACCTCCACATTTCAATCTCCCCTGTTCCCCCTGGAGCTCTCCAACTCCTTTTATGAGTAACTGGCTTTACCATTTCCTTTTATGAACATGACTCGTACACCACTTTCTGTACCAAACACTGCAGAATTTTACACATATCCACTCCCTGAGTCCTCAGAACCACTCTGTGAAGTGGGGGCTGTCGCCATCCTCCTTCCGCCAATGAGAGAAGCAAGGCCCGGAGAGGTCAGGCCCACGGCTGCAGGCCACACAGCGGGTTAAGGGACGGAGCTGAGCCACCCCGGGCTGTCGGGCTGGAGCCCGTGCTCTTTGTCAGAGGTTCCCAGGGCTTCTCTTCAGACTCCTGGGGACCCCGGAGGTCCCGTGGCAGTTCAGGAGGTCAGATGTGGACTCGCTGTTTGTCTGTGCTACGGTGCCGACAGGCCGTGCAAGAGCGGTGGGGGCGGCACAGCCGGAGCCTCCGCGGGACAGCGGGCGTCCCGGCGGCCTGCTCACCTCCAAGGTCTTCATCCGCAGAGTCTCACAATAAGAAAACGCCACTTTCACTTACGAGTCTTCCGGATGAAGCAATAAAACTATGGATGCTATCCAGTCTTATTACTGATTACACTTCCTCGTGTTCTCCGTCGCTGACACCCCGCACCACAGAGCAAGGTCCTCCGCGTGCCCGTTTCCCCGCCACACGCCACCCTCCCAGTCCGCACACGGCCCAGCACTCCGGGTCTCATCTTGGGGCAAGGCCTCATAAGGAAACACATCCACACCGATTCCAGGGAAAGAACGGACAGTGTCGTACAGGAATCAATGCCGTTCTGTTATATGAACTGAAACACCAACGATGAGTAGGTAACGTGGTCTGTAAGGATGGAGAGTAACGTAGAAAAGAAAAAACATATTAAATACACGTGCCAATTACTTAGCGTCTTCAGGGTTGTATCCCCAGCAGAGCCGATAAGGGGTTGCTAAACGTTTTTCTAAAGGGCCCAAGAGTAAATGACTTAGGCTGTACCCTGTGACAGTGTGTCACGACTACTCAGTTCCACGTTTGTAGTGAGAAAGCACTGCCGACATTCTAAAAATGGACGGGCCTAGCTGTGTTCTAACAAAACTTTTGTTTACAAAAAGAGGTTGCCAATAGGGCTTGTCTGGCTTGTGGGCCACAGTATGCCAGGCCCAGTTCTAGATCAAATGCCAGGCACACAGGGGATTCTAAGGTAGACGTTGGATGAACAAGTGAATGATTTCCAGAATGCTTTAGGTGGAACATTATCAGGAAAGAGAGCAAAATTATCCAACACTGAGTCCGTTTTACTTCCTTTTGCCACAGCTCTTCGGGCAAGGCTGTCCTGCTTGATATGGTTATTGTGGTGCCTCCTGATCCGCCAGGACCTGGTCAGCCAGAAGTCAGGAGCCAGCTCTGCTCTCTATGATCAACAGATGCGTAAGGACAGGAATACTCCTGTGTGTTACCTGCACGATGTCACAACGATATGCAAAATGACAATGACAATGAGCCCCATCAGCCGCAAAAACACAATGCTAAGAAGCAGACCAAAAATATGTTTGGTGCTCTCCTCTCACGGGGGCTTTAAACAATACACAGATGCTCGAAATAACTGCAAGCGATTCCTGACGCTGATTCTCCGTCTTCCGCTAGAACGCACTACGCGGGGCAGGGAGGTGCGGGATAACAAATACACGGGGAGACAGGCCTAACGACGAGTCATCACAAGACAGCAGCACCCGCGCAGGGCGGCCCACCCTGGACTGCGGCACAGCGGAAGCGACAGACGGACGATCTCGGAGCTGGTGTTGACCCTGCCACCTTCAGTTCAGATCAGGGGCCTGGTTCCTCGTGTTAATGTTTAGTGATGACTCATCGTTTTTAACTTGCAGGACTCGGGGACAGCATAAGAGACTGTGACTGCAGAACACTTCGTGCCCCGTTAAGGGTGACACAAACCTCCGACTGAGCAGCTCCGACGAGGCCCCTGTGCAGTGCCGCGTGCTGGGGGCAGTGGCCGTGATCACGCCGAGAGCCCGCACTGGCCGCAGCTAGCGGCGGGCCGGCGCACGAGGGGCGCCCTCCCCACACACGGCGACCGCCCACTGGCCGAGCCCTGAACACCCCTCGCCGCAGACCGACCTGAGCCCGGGGAGCCGCCCGACTTCTGGACCACAAGGGAGAGCGCGCGGTTTCCGAGACTCCTCTCAGAGGCTCCTGAAAGGACACACGCTATTCCGGACATACGCCGGCGAAGTCACCGAGGGCTCATCCTTAGTGTCCCGAGTGTGCGGGAAGGGTAGCGGCAGGCCGTGGTCTCACCAGGGCGGCGACACCCCCGGGGGCCCAGGACGGGGGGAGGTGACAGTGGCTCTGCGTGTGGACTTGCAGGCCACAGGGAATCCTGCCCCTGGGATGGGAAGGACAGCGCCGCCAGCAGGTCACGGACGCCACCACCGTTGCTTATGGACCTCCCGTTGCTCTGAAAAGGATTTCGGGCGACTTTAAACGTGCATGCTGCATGACACGGGAAGCAAAATGGTTCATTCAGGGAAAAATGGCAGGAGAAGCAAGGAGCGGTCAGGTATGTTGTCAAGAAGCAAAACCCGTGCCCGTCAGGGCACACGTGCGAATGAGAAGCCATCCGCCGGACCCCTCTGCCGAGCAGCCAGTACAGAGAAGGCAGCGGCCCACGAACAGGTGGGATACCTGAAAGGAACAAATCCGGGCGATCCGCTCCAAGTCCCCGGGTCGAGCGCGCAATGCCAGACGGCGAGCCACACTCCAGAGGCCACCAGGCCACCAGGCCACCAGCCCAGCTCGGAGGCCACTCCCCCTCTGGCTTAAGATATGCGGCCTAGGTTTCCAGAGGTGGAAACTCCATCTTAAGTTCTCCAAAGCTGCTCCCTAAATTAAAAAATCAGATCAGAAGGCTACTCACTTCAGATGTGTACTCGTAAGCCCTCACTGAAGATGCTAGCTCTTGTCACCACACGCGAGGCCCTGTGCTATGGCCTCACAGGAAGTATCTCCTTCAGTTCCCGCCGTATCCATGCGAAGGAGGTTACAGGATCACACCCCCAAGCCCTGCTTTTCAATCAGTTAAGGAAACTGAAGTTAGACAGGCCAGTCACTGCCTCCCTGTGGCTGTCCCCCTTTCATACACTCTGTACTGCCCACAGCTCCGAGCTCCTGCTGTCCTGCTCGTGCGACGGGGAACACCTCCGGACGAGCCAACTAGACCTGGCTGATCCCCTGACTCCATGAACCAACCCTACGTCAGCTGTGCGGATGGGAAGAGGCAGAACACCACAGCATAAAAAAGACACCAAGGCCATAAACTTCTTGCAATTCCATAGGGTTTTTCATTCTTTTAGACTGTCTTTAGTTAGAACAGGTATCTGTCCAACTGCATTCTGTTCCTTGATGAGAAGCTAGTGAACAGTGCGTTCCTGTACCACCCAGGATTGTGTTTCTACTTCCTGGTACACCCCCGAACTCCTGCACTATTTCTAAACATAAAGAGTGATCATCAGGCTGAAATCCAGACTACTATGAGCCGTCGGGAGGATTGTCCCACAGAAAGTCCCCGATAAAACTGCCAGCCAGTCCTTCCCGAGACACTTGAGACTCACATGCCACCACACCACCGCCCTTCAAGGTGCTCCGAGATCACAAAGCACTCCACGGCCCCTAAACATCAAAGATGGCTCGCTTCACCATGCAGCGGTCGCTACAGACAGAACTCAACACTTGGAACACTGCTTGGCCCCTCACTGCTCCTCTGTGTTTATAAAAATGTTGTAAGGACTTTTATAAATTGCCTAAAAATCACTTTACCTAAAACTGGAAGAAATATACCTAACCTTCACCAAGATTTTTCAAGAAACATTTTTGCTTCCTTTCCTCTTCCTTTGTGGACTTAAGTCTGATGTAAGAGCCAGTTTTTGTGCTCCAGGCAATTAAGAGTTTTGTGTCATCGAGAAATGTCATGTTTAATGTAACTTCACTACATACATTCAAATCCAATGACCTAGAAAATACACTAGCACCTACGGCTGCCGAGATTCGGAAGTGGGGCTGGCGCTCACAGCTGGCCCGGAGCAAGAGTGCAGGCCAGCCGAGGATTTCTATTCTGCCGCCAGGGAAACGGCTCCTGCCAGACCAGCCCGAAGATACCTTACTTCATGTTCTCCAAACTTAGTCCCAAAGCCTTTAAAATCTGCTCCTCTGAGGATGAATATACTACTTAGTGTTCCTCTTCTTGAAGAAGAAACAAACGTTCAGTAGTAACAATATTTTCCTAGAATTAATGACTCGCTCACTCAAGATCCCACACCAAATGATAATGTCTGCCTTCCAGATTACAGGCACTGAGGCACAGAGAGGTTTTAAATCACTTGCTCAAAAAAACACGCTGTGACAAGGGACAGAGTTGGGACCCGACCCCGCACGGCCTGAGTCCTCGCCACGTCACATGGCCTTCCACAGCCCAGCAGCTCAAGGTTAAGGTGCACTGCAAAGGACAGCAGCACAAGTCAGGACGCAGTGACACTGGACGACACCCAGTCACAGACGTGCAAGCAGATCAGTGACAGGGTGACATGGCGGGGGCAGGGTGAGCAGGGCAGAGGCGAGGCTCTACGGGGCCGCGTGCGTGTGCCGCCAGCAGGCACTTCCTGGCCAGCACGGTTCACTTGTTTCTTAGCACGGTCCCCTACCTGCGCGGCACCAGACGAACACAGAACGCGGACGGCGGGGCTCAGAGACGTGCAAGGAGCACCAAAGCCCGGGACCAATCGATCACTGCACAACTTCCCTTCTCAACCCTCCACGGCTGCAGAAGCGTCTCTTCCCCGCCGTGTGTCCTTTCTGCCCGATCTCATCTTAAAAATCAACGCTTCATTAATAGGTTCTGCGGGCTCCCTGCACCTCGAGTTTCATTTTGGGCCCTATCTGGAGAGAGGGGAGGGGAGCGTGCCGGGGGTGCCACGAACAGAACACCAGCTCCCGGTTCTGCCCATGAGGCGCCACGTGACTCCAAGTGGAGAGTTCAAGCTCACACTGCAGGCCTTAGTCACCACCACACGAGTCGATTCTAAGAGCTTTTCTTTAGAGCTACTGAAGGATCAGGAACGAGACAACCCCCGGATAGTCGCACACTGGAACCTCGACTTTTCTGCTGCTTTGAGAGGCGGCCACACACCCTTTATCTCGGCCCCGTGCCCCCTGACCACTTTCACGAGAACAGCCACGCTCGGGACGCACTCCTCACGGGCTTCCCGAAGGCCTTCTCATTCACCGATCCTGTCAATCCTGACTTCCCTTCCACTAAGATATTTGCGATGTGAAAGAGAAAGTAAATTCATCTTCATGAAAATACCATTCATTCCATTCCATGTGTCCCTGAACAGTTAGTAAGATTTTGTCAAGTTTTATCTATATGCCCATCACTTTGCTCACATCAACGTCTTGTATTTTAATCACCTCATCTATATGTACCATGTGTTATTCTAAGGGGGGAAGCCATTCAAGAGTCTTATTCCTAAATCCATGTAGGAAAAAACCACCCCAATACAAAACAAAAACAAAAAATAAACAAAACACAAACAAAAACACAACGGGGAGATGACGGGGGAAAAAAAATCAGCTCGCACCCTTGCTGGCCTCAAGTTGATTACTAAGGCAGTTGATTACTAACTTATACTAAAAGAAAAATAATTTTTTTCTTCAATAGGTACTTAAGATTATCAAAGCACTTTCAAAACATAAAAAGCTGGCAAGTTTAAAAGACTTCCAAACTGCATCTAGGGAACAGGAGTTTATTTATTGGGAAGAATATGCTCTCTGTGGTTCAACAGAACTATTTAAAAATTATGAAATTTAACTGTAATTTAAATTATGAAATTATTCCCAAGAGCAATTTCCTACATTAATATGTAACATCATATTCCCAAAATACATTTTTATGGTTATCTGGTAAACACAGTAATGTAAAATGGCTGAAACCAACTACAAAACAAACTGCAATCTTAAGAATTATAACCTTTTGCTTCACTGTAAGATTAGTAATGCAAATTCCAATGCTTAAAATAATTCTGAAAAAAAAGATGCATGGTCACTAATGATACTTAGCTACGGTTTTTCTCAAAAATATTTTATAAAAATCTACCACCCACTCCACCCTCCGTATCCTACCCACCAGAAAAAAACAGACCCTATGAAACATGTCATCATGCTGACTTAAGTGTCTCTTCACTTAAATTTAACTACCCCCAGCGACCTTGGGCTACGCGTTAAGTCTACTCACACGGTTGAGGTTGATGGGCAAACAGCTGTCCTGTATCTCGAGACACACATTAGCCTCCTGCCTTCCCTAGCCTCATAAGCAGCTACTTAAAGTTTGGGTTTTATGCAAGAAAACATTGTAAAGCCTTCAGTGTTTTACCGCAGCAGACTTCAGATTCATTCCTGTAACACATTTAACATGAAACAGAGTTGAGACAGTTAAAATTGACTGTGTACATTTTAATTGTCTAAAATTTTTAGGAGTGCTTTCACTATTATGGCTACATAAAGAGGGCTGTTGAGATAAAATTAAGAAATAAAAACATTTCACTTGCTATTTGACACCAACGTAAAATACAGCAATATGTAACCTTACCAGACAGATTCTTCTTCACCTGGCCCCAGGCGAGGTGAGCAAGAATTATTTTTTATATAGCCATTCATACCGAAAATAAGCAAAACTTGGTCTTTCTCCACTTCTCTAAAGTTTAATTTATTTAGCATGAACAGCCAGAACTAAAGAACAACTGTTACAACCAGTCAATGGGAATGACTTCAGGGGCCCCAACAATATCCCTTGGGACCCTCCTGGGTAGGGAGAATGAGATCCTTGGTCCTGTTCCGACAGAAGTAAGAGCCAGGGTTTCCGACATTTACTATGAACGTTTACAGCACATTTACCCACAGGTTCACATTCCTATAGGACCATTACTGCTGCAGACTGATCAAGTGTCAGAAGGCTTGTCTGGAAAACAGAACTGCATCCGACAAAACGTCCTGGGATATGCAGGTAACTACTTCCCCTACATGTGTCATATGGACCTCAGATTTCTACAAAAAGTTTTAGGAAATGCTTTAGCACTTCACAGAGTAAACTTACTATTTATAATAGCAACATGATTTAGAAATACCATGAGAAGTACATCCCAATTCTTAAATTTCACTAACTTTTAAATTATTAGTTAACACTGAAATGAGCTACCGTACATTGGTTTTGCTATAAAAGAGCATGTTTATATTCCCCTTATACTGTGCACAGAAATGACTTAGGAAGTAGTTCAAGCCTCATGAAAGCTGTAGCTTGACGGAGCGCCTTTGACGTGAGCTGAAGCACGTGTTCCAGAGCGTCCCCTGCTGCGGCAGAACTTGAGCTTCCTGAGGGAGCCTACCGTCAAACACAGCCACTAACAAGGGGGGAACAAGTCTCGGGCTGTACCACCGCAGTCTGCTTTCTGCACAGTGACAGTGACAAACGTCTGACGGCTCAGCACGGGGCAGGAGGCCCCGTCCTGACGGATTTACACGCACGCTTACTCCTCATTCCACCCTAACAGGTGGGTGCAGTGATTACCAACTCTGTCTAGATTATGCAACATGAGGAGCCTGGCGACGCTAGGAACTTGTTTAAGATCACAGAGCTAAGAGCAGAGACAGGCCTTGCATCCAGACGTACTGGTCTCCGAACTGGTCTCCGAAGCCCGGGGCTTCAGGTATCAGCTGAGATCACAGCAACAGCAGTCCCGGGTCCTGATGAGCCACACCGAGAACGGGAACCCGGACGTGGCTCCCCACAGGAAGGGTGACACTAATGAATGAATGCCACCGTGCAACCAACGGGATGGCTACAAGTTCAGGAAGCTCTTCTCTCACAAGACGCGACTGTGAGAAACCTAGAGAAAAGTCACAAAGGAACGCGTTCTGAAGGGCCGTCCAAGAGGGAAACAGCGCAGCCTTATCTCACGTGGTACAAAGTATGGAACCTGCAGCCGCGCGTGCAAGTCTCGGAAGACGGGTTCCAGCTCAACACGAGACCCTCTCGGATGCGAAGGAACCCAACGGCTGGAGCAGACGCCCTCCAGACCACGGAGTCTGCGCCGGCCGTTCCGTACTTGAACCTCAACGGCCGCCGCAATGATCAGCTCAAACACAACGACCACGGCGAGATCAAACTCGCTGTGGGTGCAGGTTTGACAGGGAATCGTGTGCACCGAGTCTCGAAGTTACTTCCCCACACACTGCGTATTAGGAAAGGAAAAATAATAATGCTTTCAGCGGAAGAACCTGGCAGATACCACCTCAACCGAAAGATCAAAAGCGGGCATCACCGCTGACGGGACAGGTGGACATGCTGCCACCGACGCGGCGCACGGAGGAGCACACGTCGCCAGCGACACAACCCTGTCAACACCACAGCCCCTATACTGAGTCACAAGGATACGCCGGACAAGCCCAGCTTGAGGGGACTCAGTCAGTAAATGGTCACTCTTCAAACAACGCCAGCGTCCTAAGAGACAAGGAAAGGGGAAAGAAACGCTCCTGACTCAGGGAGAATGGAGAAGCATGATAACTAGATGCAGTAAGGGATTCTGGGCTGGATCCTGGACTGGATCCTGGACTGGAGAAAAATTAATGAAGGAAGGACATGTCGGGAAAAAGAGAGAAATCCAAAAGTGGACTGGAGTAGAGAATTCTATCAGATCAGTGTTAAATTTCCTTTACTCGATAACTGAACTACTGTTGAAAATCCAAGACTGGCCTTGTCAGAATATGTAAATATGATGTCATAAAGGGACAGGATGCACACTACCTATGGTCACACGGTTCAGAAAAAAATAATATGATAAAGAGTAAGAGTGAATGTGGCAAAGGGTTAACAGTGGTCAAATCTTGCCAAGGGGTATATGGGAATTATCTGTATTATCAGTGTAACTTTCTATAAACGTGAAAATAAAACCTGAGAAAAAAATAAATATCTGAAGCTGATGTTCTAAAGATTCTGAATACCTATCAAGTGGGTCATCGTCCCAATCTGATCTCCATATACTCGAAGTCCAATCCGACAGCAATCCAAAGTCATCTGATGACCTAGGTAGTGACTTGTAATAGTGCCCGGGTTTAAAACATCCAATGTTGAGTGCTGCATGACACGTGCCATTCCACACTGATGACAGGTTTGACTCCATGGATCTGAGCCCTGTGCATGTCCGCCTCCTCCCGACCCTGTCAGCCTGCCGCGGCCTTCCCCAGACCACAGCGCGGTGAGGGAAACAGACCTCTCCCACCGAGCGACTGCTCTTCAACGGGGAACATAGCAGAAGACAGAAGGGATGCCTCCTCGCTGAAAACTCCACGATTAGTTAACTTCTGCTTACAAAGCAGAACCAGCGGAGGAGATGAGCAACCGACAACATGCAAGAAAACAGCAGAATAAATGTCCCTCCCCAAACAAATAAAACGCGATAATGCCAACAAAACGCTGACAAAGGACACATTCACTACAGAGCACCTGGAAAGACAAGCTAACAGAACGTTCATCAAGGAGAAGCTAGCCAGGCCCCAAACGGGTAATGTGCAAACACTGCAGTGGCGTGAAGCCATAAAATAAAAAGGAGAAAAGAAAACAGCGAGAGGGAACATGAAAAGTGAGAACGGCCCCACGCGAGCACACTGCCAACACCCCACTCGCCTTCCTCCCCGGTGTCCTGGCCTATTTCTCCCTCCACACTCCACTTCGGTTTAGTCCTCCTCTGTCCTCTAGCTCGCCTACTGCAGGGTCTTCGTGAGACTCACAGCTGTGGGAGCACGGCTGACTTCAGTATAACAATCCACATCTTATACCCATACCCCCCCCCCCCGCTTGTCAAGAGCCACAGAACAGCAGTCTCTCTATTCGGAGAGATCGTACAACAGTTCGCTTGGGAAAGGAGCGGAATGATAGCAGGCATCACTAGCTCAGAGTCGAACAAAGAAGGCAGGAATCGGAGGGGTAGATAACCAGCAAATTTAGAAAGTCAAGGTGGAGCAAAGATGACCTGGGAAGAAGGGATGAATTTTAGTCTCTCACAGTCAGTATACTTTCCATCAGACTGGAGTGCCCTGTGCACAGTATTTTTACTGTTTTTTAGCTAATTCCAGATCAGCTCTGTTACAGAGCTTGGCCTTCTCTGGGGCAGGCTCTCTATCAGATTAATCTCTGTAACCCAACAGCAAACACCACCTTGTTTAAAGAAAGCACTTAACAGGCCCTTACAGATGCCTAATGGCAAAACAGGCAAAGGTACTTTACCCCAACCCCATCCCTGTGTTTGACACCATTTTCTCACACAGCACGTTTGGAAATCCTCTGTCCACCGATCTATGCACTAGCTTTCTAAACCTTCCTCTGATCTCAATTCAAACTCTAGCCTCTGAATGGTGCAGGTTGATGCCCTTTTAATAAAAGAATCAGAATAATCCACCTTGTGAAAGATGACTAACTCAAACCTAAAATTTAAATCAATTTTGAACCCCAAATCCCTAATTTAAGAAATATGGGATGTGAGGGGAACATGGGTGGCTCAGTCCATTGAGCATCTGACTCCTGGTTTTGGCCTGGGTCATGATCTTGAGGCCACGAGTGCTCAGTGTAAAGTCTGCTTGAGATTCTCCTCTGCCCACTCCCAAATAAATAAATCTTAAAAAAAAAAAAAAAAAAGCAGCATGGAATGTGTCTGTGGACATTTGTATATATACATACACATCTGGGAGGGCATGAAGCGAGTTTTCAGGCATCCCTTGATTCCTAAACTGACTCTGAGCCACACCGCTGAGGAGATTATAACATGCATTTGTTAGCAAATATTACGCTTCATTAGTCATTAAGTCAGACCAACAGAGCCTGCAGCTGAATTTCCAGCAACCCCCATCATATATATATATATATATAGGCATATATACATAAAATGTCATAAGCCTTTACCTGTAGCTTCTTATGTAGACCCTTCTCAGACCATACTATGTAGCTCCCAACTCTCAGAGAGGAGGTGCTGTAGAAAGAAATAAAAAAGGCTCCAAAAAATAAAACTTAGTATGAGGTAGAGATACAAAGGGGTAGGGGACAGAAGTACTGTAAAATAGCCACGGTTCAACAAGCCCATCTAAAATTCAGCTTATTCTTCTAAGCGAGTTTTAAATAAGGAATACCAGTTAAGAAGAGGTTTTATAGAGAAGATCAAAGGTAGTAGCTTTTTCGGGGAAAGGAAGATAAGGACTATAACAAAAGTATAAAGAATAAGAGAATAACAGCTGACAATTCAACTTTTTCTCAAGGACAAATTTTATCTTTTGGTCTGTATAAGGTTTTTCTGTCTTCCCTCCCAAAACTATGAGACGGAGACTGACATCTGAGTGAAGCCCCGACCGCTAGGTTTCTACACGCATGTGCACATAAAGGCTTGCGCTCAAATGTTCACGGCGGCCTTATTTATGCCAGCAGGCGGTGGCAACGGTCCAGACAGCCGTCCAGTGGTGAGCGGACAAACTGTGACACACGCGCACTGGGGAACACTACTGAGCAATGAAAAGAAGTGACACACTGACGAGCGGGCCACGCGGCTGCGTCTCTAGGGCACTATGCTAAGTTCAAGAGAGACAGAGGACCACCTAGCATGTGATCCACATCAGAGGAAATGCTAGAAATAGCCACCAGACAGAATGGAGACCCAGGGGCTAGGCGTGGGAGAGAAGGTTAACTCCAAAGGGACCCAAGGACACACTCTGGGTAACAGAAATGCCCCACAACATGATTGTTACAGTGGTGCTTTAAATATATTCATTTGTCATAACTAAAACTGCATGCTAAAAATTAGTAAATGTCACTGTATGCAAACGTCCATCAGTAGAGCGGATTTCATGAAATAGGACAAAAGAAACAGCCATTCTGATTTAAGACGTGAGTGAGTTATAGCTCTGTGGGGTACAATTAAATATTACGAGTTCAAGTTACACCAAGAGGAGCCACATAACTGATGAGTTCAAGTTCCTGAAAGTATCTGTGTACTACTAAGTCATTATTTTATTTTTTAATATCTTGAAAAAACTTTCTAAATAATCGTCCTCATTTAGATATAAGCAGAGAAAAAAACTTTCCTTTTCTATCTCTATCCCTATTCTATCTCTATCCACTTCTTTTATCTTGTCACTACCTTGAAAACGATTTGGTACCTTGAGTAAGATCAACCTGGGCTGCTTTTCATTTATTTTTTATTTTTATTTTAAAGTAAGCTCTACACAGGGTGCCTGGCTGGCTCAGTTGGTTGAGCATCTGATTCTTGATCTCAGCTCAGGGGATGAGTTCATGCCCTGTGTTGGGCTCTACGCTGGGCATGGAGCCTACTTAAAAAAATAAAAATAAAAATAAAAATAGGAAAATAAAGTAAGTTCTATGCCCAAAAAGCGTGAACTCACCACCCTGAGACTGAAAGTCACATGCTCCATTGACGGAGCCGGCCAGGCACCCCTGGGATTGCTTTATAAATAACACACGTTATTATTTTACAACAAGCATAAGGCATGAATAGAAGCTTGAACAAATTCACCATCAATTTTCAAAGTTGGGGGGAGGGAGCTTACAATTCTAACAAATTCTACTAAACATTATTTCCTGGTCCTAGATTTTCAAGTACAACTGACATGAATTTACTGCATTTCAACAAAAGCTGCCTCCCAAATAAAGGCAATACAGCTCGTTCCTTTCATCAGGAATTGCTTCTGAATGTTTACTGATTCTTCAGAACATAGAGGGAAAGCAGTTTCCTCACACTGCCTTCCTCAGTCATTAAAGTTATGTTACAAAATAATTCATGTTCCTAAAGAGTTTTCTCAAATCAAAGCTTCCATTTAAAAAAAAAAAAAAAAAAGATTTTTCTCTTGAAAAAGATCAGTGACCAGTATTCAAATATAAAACCTAAAGATAAACTTATAGTAAACTAGGTAATTTGAGCCAAGAGACTTCTTCAGGAACTTAAAAGGAATTTAAAAGTATTTTTAAGAAAAATTGTAATTCATTTCAAACATTTTAACTTGTTTACCACGAAGTTCAAATGCCCAAAATAATAGCTATTTTTTGAGTAGCCTTTCAACTTAAACAATTTTTCTCCATTCTCTTAGTGTAATGGTCAGACCAATATTACCAAGATACAACACTCCCAGGCATACACCTCTCGCGAACCCACTCATCCATCCGCTGCTCTGCAGAGCTGTGAGGGATGAAACAATGGAACACACAAACCCAGCCTCGATGAGTTAGGGGGGCTTCTTTCTCCCGTAATTCTTACCACTTACAAGTCTGAATAAATTGTTACTACCCATCTAATAAAAAATGTTACTACTGAATAACTGATGTTTTATTTTATTTATTTTTAAAGTCTGTATTTATTTATTTGACAGAGAGAGTGTGTGAGCACAAGCAGGGGGAGCAGCAGTGGGAGAGGAAGGAGCAGACACCCCGCTGAGCAGGGAGCCCCCTCGGGGGCTCAATCCCAGGACCCCGGGATCATGATCTGGGCCAAAGACAGACGCTCAACTGACTGAGCCACCCAGGTGCCCCTGAATAATTGATGCTTTAAATACTATTTTTAGTTTATTATATTGTTCATAGAGAATACAGGATGGAATTTTTTTTAATTTCCAGCAATCATGAAATCTTTTTTTCTACAAAGCCTTTCATTCAAAACCCAGTTAACAATTATCTTGCATATAAATACTATCTCTTGCAAGTAGGGTAAACTATATGGAGAAAAGTAAATACAAAAACAGCACTGCTAAGAAACACAGCACATGTTAATACATAAGTCACCTTCCCTCTCAAAGTTAAACCCTGTAATTAATTTGGCCCATAACAATTTGGTAACACTAAATGTTAGAAGCCATCTGTCTTTCCACTCTATTTCTAACACCTGACACAGCTGCATTAAACAGGTATTCCAGGCCCTCAAATGTTCACATAACACATCAACGTGTGACTTGCACTTATCCACACCACAAGAACCAACCCTGAGCCTCTTACAGACCCATCAGAGGAAATTCAATCTCCAGGTAAAAACCAAATTACCAGTCTTTTTCATCTTAATGCTCAGGATCAATCGGAGAATGGCTGAACAGTGTAGAACACACTAAACCGATTTGAATTAGCAACTTTTCCTCCTTTGAGGCCCTTAAACAGTCAGCAGATTAACTACAGCAACCTACGAATAGCCCGCCAGATGAGGAGCCTGTGTGTAAGGCTTCCTACCTTCTCACCCTTCTCTTCAGGGCACTGACGGCGCCCAGGGCTCCCTGTACACAAGCACGATCTGCGTACCAGTCTCTATCCCACATCATTAAAATACCCACGTGTATACCGCCGCCACCTCTACTGCCAAAGGAAGTGTCGGTGACTCGACTGTCAGATCTTCCTCAACTAGGAACAAAAGTAGAACAAAAGCAGAGCGCATTAGCTTTAGAGCTACTTAGGAGTGACTGACCCCAGAACATGCGTCGACTGTGGTCTCCGCATCACGCAGAGATCGTCTTGGTAACTGAAGCTCCTATGTTCGTGATACCGACTTGAAAATGTTAGGCAGGCCTGAATCCGTCATCCCAAGGCCAGACTTTCCTGTTTCTGGTGTGGTTATAAAACACAGAATAAACTGCTCGCCACCAGAGTCTGAAGCCATCGAGCATTCAGCCAAGAACTGTTTCTGCTTCATCAACGATGGGTCCTGTAACAGCTCCTTGGTCTTAAATCTTAAAAAGTCCAACTGACTCCAGCGCTGGCCTCAATATACCGCTAGGAAGTTAGAGTCCCCATGACCTGGCTTTCAGTCAGCCCAAAAGCAAAGACCCAAGGAGAGCAGGATTCAAAATTTCAAGAGAAAAGCAGGTTTGAAGAGTTCTCCTGAACTGATCTCCAAACACGATTTCCCTATAAAACCTTTCCACCCTTGCTTCTCAAATACACGGATGACAGCATCAGAAAATGCCACACGGAAAGCTGGGACCCGTTTCTCCGCAGAGGCTGACAAAAGGACCAAGGGTACTGATGACCAATCAGCAACCCTCAGTGCTATTTTTCTCTAAAATATTTCACTCTTGATTCTCTTAAGAAATTAAGACGGCACTACAAAACATTAACATTAAAAATTTCACCTAAATGAAACTCATCTGGTGAAAACAATCAGACAAGAGGTGCTCATAACCATTTCCTTCAAAGAGGTATTTAATTATTCCGAGAAAACTAAGTTATAGAAGAGTGAAGTATGGCTTAGGGTTCAGACACACGCAGACTGGCAAAAGACGGGCAGATTCCTCAGAGATGCCGGTGCTGCTCCCCCTTACCCTCCACGCAGCCTCTAGTTTCCCGTGCACCCCCTTACCTCACTGTTAAAAACCCCCATCACCCCCATAGGTTTACTATACACATTCTACTGACTAAAAAGACAAGACCAGCGAAATCTTACTTTGGAATTATTTGCTTTGATGACTTTCTCTTCCTTCTACTTGCCAAACGGGGTCACGCCTGTTACAGAGACTTCTCCTCTGAAGAAAAACCTAGATTGTGTGATCCAACAACAAGACACAAGACTTTGCTGGAAAACACGTACCTCTGAGAGGCGTTCAGGACAGGCGCACACATGTCAGGCTACCTCAAATTTCTGTACTGCTTCCACATGCGTGACCCTGTACTTTATGGGGCCTAAAGAGCTGCTAATTCTGAAATATTCCAGAGACTTCGAAGGGCAATTAAAAATCTTCACAAACTGGGATGCCAGTTTCATGCGTTTGAACAGTGCCATGGCTCCGGGAACCGGATCTCAAAACCCCTGCACCTGTTACCTGCCTCTTCGTGCGAGGCTTCGGTCTCACAGCGCTACCTAGGAGCTCGGGGCAAGTGTCTCCCAAAGAGGACTCTGGCCCAGACCGAAGTGAGAGGGTCCGTGCTAAGTGCCTTCCCTGTACTGTCCCCTCTAATCATCACAATATCCCTCCCAGGCGGGAGCTCTCACTCCTCCACTCCAGAGATGAGGAAACGGAGCCCGAGGGAGACAAGGGAAGCCGCTCGGGGCAAACTTCCAGCAGGCAGGAAAGCAAGGACCCCAACCCCGGGAGTCGGGCTCCAAATCCCAAGCACCTGCACATGCCAAAACCCCAAGAAGAGAAGGGATGCAGACTCCGACAGGTGAACTGCGCTCTCTGGTCAATTCAAGAGGCATCTCCTGAGCACCGAAAGTACGTGCCAGACGCCGCGCGCGTGTGCGCACGCACACACACACTCTCACACACACAATTATCTGGATTCAAATCCCTGCCTGACCCCTTATTAGCTTTGCAACCTGAGTAAGTGTGCAGCTTACATCCGTGAGTCAGGAAAGAGTGTACGTATATTTATACATACACAAATGCAGACAGAAAGAAAAACAGACCGAAAAAGGAATATGATATATAAATAGGACAGAGCATAAGGACTGAGAAGCTGGGAAGAAGAAACCGGAGCTCCTTGTACGATTCATGCAGCTTCTATGTTAAATCTGAAATTCAATCAAAACAAAAGTTACAGAAAAACTCACAGCAGTATCAAACTATAACCGTACGTGACCTGCTCTGGTGGTAGCAACTGCTCAGGTTTACGAGCAGCGTGTACACATGGCTGCCCCCCCCCCGCCCCCCGTCCAAGATTAGCAACAAAGAAAGTGGTTGAAGACGGACCTGTGGCCGGAAGGAAGGAAGAAACAAGAGACGGGGGCTTGATAAAGCTTCAGACTGAGCGGTGGGAAAAAAAGGAGAGCTGGAAGGGACAGGAGGCTCCAGCCAGAGGACCGACACTCGCATCCCATGTGTTGGGGGGGAGGGGTCTGCAGTTGTCTGAGAAGTATGAGTCCCCCACGGGCAGACACCACCCCGTATCTTACGGACACTGACCGCACCAAGTGCTGGTGAGGGTAAAGAGAAAAACAAGTCCTTGTGCACGGCTGCTGGGGACAAAATGACTGTGGGAGTTTAGGAGAACACTCTGCCATCTCCTACAGACTTACACTTGCAGTTATCAATGATCGAGGAATTCCTCTTCTGGGTGTCTACAAGAGAAACAAAAACGGACGCCACCCAAAAGCTCACACATACGTGTTCACTGCAGCACGAGGACGAGCCTAAAGCTGCAAACAACCCACCGTGCGCGCCCCGGCAGGCAGAGCAGTAACTGTGGTGTCTACATGTACATGACGAACCCAGACTGGCAACAAAAAGGGACAAGTCAAGACCATTTAATGGGGGACAGGGCAGTCTTTACAAGCACCAGCGGTAGGAAAACTGGATCTCCACATGCCACGGAATGAAGTTTGACCCTTACTTTATACCACGTACGGAAACTAACTTAAGATGGATCAAAGACCTAAGCAAATAAACTAAAAAACTCCTATAAGAAAACATAGGGCTAAAGATTGGACACTGGATTTGGCAATGATTTCTTAGATATGACACCAAAAACACAGGTAATAATAGATAATTTAGGTATTACCAAAATAAAAAATTTTATCCATCAAAGGACACAATCAACAGAGTAGAATGCCAACTCACAGAGAGGGAGGAAAAACTATATGCAAGTGCTACTATTGGGTAAGGAATTAATATGCAGAAAATATAAAGCACTCCTACAACACAACAACAAAAAATCCAGCCCAGTAACCGGCAAAGAGCTTGGACAGACGTATCCCCAAAGAAGACATACCAGTGTATGACCAATAAGCACACGAAAAGACACTCAACATCACTAATCATTAGAAAAAACAAATCACAACCGCAATGAGATACCACTCCATACCATCTGGACAGCTATCTTCAAAAAGACAAAGGAGGGGCACCTGGGGGGCTCAGTGGGTTAAGCCTCTGCCTTTGGCTCAGGTCATGATCTCAGGGTCCTGGGATCGAGCCCCAAATCGGGCTCTCTGCTTATTTTAAAAAAAGAACCACCAAAAAGAGAGAACTTCAAATAGTGGAATTCACACAGACACAAAGCAGAATAGTAATTCCTGAGCAGCAGGGGTGGTGAGTTACGGTTTAACGGGCACAGAGCTTCAAGATGATGAGAAAAGTTCTAGAGATGGACAGCAGTGATGGTTGCCAATCAGTCATGCATTTAATACCAATCAACTCTACACTTAAAAATAATTTTAATGGCATATATATACACACACAGTGTATGTATATATGTATACGTACACACACACACACACACACACACACATTTTAAAGATTTTATTTATCTATTTATTCGCCAAAGAGAAAGAGAGCACAAGCACAAGCAGGGGGAGTGGCAGGCAGGAGAGGCAGATTCCCCACCAAGCAGAGAGCCCGATGTGGGACTCGATCCCAGCACCCTGGAATCGTGACCTGAGCCGAAGGCAGCGGCTTAACCGAATGAGCCACCCAGGCGTCTGTAAATGGTATATTTTTATGTGTATTTTACCACAATAAAAAATAAATAAGAGATAAAAGAAAAAAAGAAAAATGGACCAAGCTAATGACAGATGTTGCAACAGGGATGCTGGTGACAGTAGGCAAACTGGAAAGACCACATCAGAATCCATGATTCCATTCACATGTGGAGAAAGAACAAATCTACAGGACAGAGAACAGGTCTACCGGTTGCCGAGGACTGGCACTGGGAATGGGACGTGTTTACAAAGAGGCTTGAGGGATCTTTCCAGGCTGTAGGAAATGTTCTAAGTGGAGTCTGGTAGTAATTACACAAGTTTGTGAATTTATTTAAAATTATTGAATTGAACACTTACCAAATGGGTGAATTTTACGGTATATAAATTAGAATCATTAAAAAAAACCTACCATACTTTCTTGTGTGGATACAGATAAACTAGTGTTTACACAAACTAGCTCACCCTTCTGGTGAGAATACAGAGTGGTTCAACTCTTCTCTAGAACAAGTTTAAAAGACTAAAATATAGTCTTCGACCCAGAATTCCTCTTCTTTGAATCTACCCGAAGAACATCATCACAACACACTGTTCTGACAATAAAAAGATCAGTCCCAAAGTAAAAACGCGGGCTGGTGGAACGGACTCCAGAGCAACCCAGGGCAGCACCGCGTGGCCATCAGCCCCGACGCCCTCACCCACCGGCCTCTCGCAAGCAGCGCTCCGGCCGCAGGACCCGTTTCCAACTGACACACAGCAGGCATTCGTATTTTAAGTGAATAAATAATTGCATGGAAAGATCTCACAAAATGAAACTGTGATTCCTCAAAAAATTAAAAATACATTTGCATGTGCGTAGGAAAAAAAGCCTAGAAAGATATAAATGGAAAAGACCCACTTTCACCTCTAGGTAGCTAGATTCTGAGTGAAAAAAAAAATTTTTTTGGTCTATCCATTTTCTAAATTTCTAATAATCAACATGTATTATACGTCCACAGCTCGAAAACAATTTCAGTGTTGGAGCTGCCTCAAGCAGTAAGGTGTGAGGCTTGGTCTTTGGAATGGGCTGCTCAAGTTCTGCGGGTATGTAAGTCAAGGGAGTTTTAAAAATGCACATATTCAGTAAGAATTCAGCACTCCCTGTGAGCCAGCCACTGTACTAGGCTCTGAGGAACAGATAAAACAAACCGAAATCCCCACATTCACAGAAGTGGAAAGTCCGCTGCCAGATCCTCAATAAACATGAGAATGATGTGGAGAAGATGACAAAAAGGAAAGGAACTACGGCAGAAAGATCACGGGCTTCTCAGGAAGAGTAACAGTCTGCAAACAACAAAAGGAGCCAGAAAACGCAGGCCTCACGTCCCCTTTAACCTCTCGCTGTGGAGTACTGAGTACGGCGTCAGCGGCCGTCACCTGCGGGAACCACGGAGGGTGGTAACCTCCGGGAGGCTGCGGTTTGGGGCAGGCCACGAAGAGCCACTCTGGGAAGAGCTAAGGGCCTTGCCCTCTCTAGAAAAGTGCTGCAGAGCACAAGCCGAGCGCACCGCGCTTAGCACAGGAGCGAAACAGGCATGGATGGTGGCAGCGAACTGCCCCGAAGACTCTCCAGCAAGCTCAGCCCGTAGCTCAGGAGGTATTCTGAGGCTCAAGGAGACAAGAGGACCGTGACGTGGTCCTCAGGGGCTGGGCTAGCATCTCTCCTTCATCTCTGTGTTCCCAGAGTCTAATATAAAGAGCCACGTCCGCAGGCTAATAGTGTCAAAAACCCTCAATGATTTACTTCAAAATTCAACATAGCTCAGTAACTCGTTCTGAAAAATACCTTTGCCTAACTTACTAAATTTATTTCAAGGGCACTCTCAGCTGCTTTGCCAACTTGGCTTACTAACTCCAGTCAATTCTGACCTCTTTCAAATGCAAATTAGTAGTTCCCTACATATTTGATATCTCACACCCCACCCTTTCATGCAATTACACCTGGTTTAAGCCTACATCTTCCCACATCTTCTCCAGTTGTACCTCAATCATTAGACAGATCTCCTGATAAGGCTCACCTAATCTCTCGTCTTCCGAGCTAATTTCCAGTAAACCACCTGGGTACTCTCCTCATCTCCCCTGCCTACGTTACTAACCAATGAACGCGAACGCTCGGTATCTTAAAAGGTCTAGGCTTGAACAGATTTAAAGAGAGGCAGAGTGACCTCAATTCAAACTGCAGTTGATTCTTACTAGCTGTATAACCTTGAACCCCTACTGCCACCACTTTATTGCCAAAGCAAATACTCAGGCAAATATCCATGATCAGACCACTCCCCAGATCAATAATCCAGTGGCTCTCCTGCACTAAGAGAAGACGCTCTGCTGGCCTGCCTATCCAGCCTCCCCCTCCTGCCGCTCTGCCTCCTGGGGGTCTCGAAGCCCTCAGCCTCTGCACACTACTCACCATCATCCTGCACGTGCTCTGTTCTCCTGTCAAGGCCTACCCGATCCCACCCCTTTTATTCTCTTTGGCTAGCTTTTAGTATCTTCCTAACTTAGTCCGAGTCCTCCTTCCTCTACGGTCTTCTCTCATTCTCTGTGCCTGTTAGAACTTCATGTCTTCTTTCCTTGTATCACTAAATATTTCAATCCTGAGTCTGTTTCCTCAGGGTATCATAAATTCCTGCCATAGCACCTAGCAGGTGCTAAGGAGATCTGTGGACTATTTGTCAGTGTGGCTACCGCCACCAACCGCTCGCAGGGCTAGAAGGTTAAAAATAACAAACATAAGAAGAAAGCACAGCATTCGGCACACCACCATTTTTATTTGTACCATATCCACATCAGAAATTTCTGTATAAGAAAATTAAGGAAGGTAAAGATAGAGTGACTGATTAATAAATCTCTACTCAAAAAAAAAAATTCTGGTTTTGAGCTCATAGGAAATCAAAGAACCAGAGGACGTGAACTCAGCGGAAGATGGGGAGAAGGCACGGTCTCATCCCCGCAAGGACCCTAGAGCGCGGGAACTCCACTGGAACGTCCATCATCTGAAACTCACTGGGGTAAGGAGTACTCCGTCTTACCTCTCCCAGGAAGTTATCTGAAAGCGGCCTCGAGATCACAACCCTCAAGTTCAGGAAGATCAGGAAAATAACTCGGATTTACCATGGAGCTTCCCAAACAATCCTGGCAGTTTCTCCACCTTGAATATCTTTTCTTCTCCAAGCAAATCTGAACGGCAAGACCATGCGCTGGTGTCAGACTTGAGAAATTAAACAGAGACTGTCACCTTACCAGCTGTGTGACTTTTTAAGTGGCCTCTCTATGCGTCAGTATCATTATCTGTGAAACATAGACAGTAACGCCCGGCTCATAATAACTGTTGTGAGGACTCGAAAAGTTAGTATGGGAACAAAGGGAAACTTCCTCAAGTTGATAGAGAATCTACAAAATTCCTATGGGTGGCATCATACTTGATGATGAGAAACTTGAAGTTTCCCCACAAAGATCAGGAACAGGCAAATATGTACCCTCTTTTCAACCCGGTGCTGAAAGTACCAGCTAATGCAGTAAGACGAGAAAAAGAAATAGAAAGTATACAGATTACACAGGCGGAAATTAAATGGTCTTTGTTCACAGACGACATGACTGCCTGTGTGGAAAATCTGAATCAACAACTACAAAAAACCCTCATGAAACTAAGTGGTTATAGCAAAGTTGCAGGATATAAGGTTAATATATAAAAGTCAATTGCTATCTTATATATCAGCAGTAAATTTAAAATTAAAAACACAATACCATTTACATTAGGATCCAAAAATGAAATACATAGGTAGTACAAACCTAACAAAATACGCATACAACCCATATGAAGAAAACTACAAAACTCTGAAGAGCAAAATCAAAGAAGAACTAAATAAATGGAGAGATATTCCATGTTTATGGGTAGGAAGACTCAATATTGTCCAGATGTCAGTTCTTCCAAAATTAGTCTACATATGCAATGAAATCCCAATCAAAATTCCAGCAAGTTATATTGTGGATATCAACAAACCGATTCTCAAGTTTATATGGAGAGGCAAAAGACTCAGAATTGCCAATAAATGTCCGAGGAGAACAAAGTTTGAGGGCTGACACTGCCCAACTTCGATTTAATATGAAGTTACAATAGTCAAGCCGCATGGTATTGGGTAAAGACAAACAAACAGATCATTAGAATAAAAGAGAACCCAGCAAAAGACCCATATAAATATAGCCAACACAGCCAAATGATCTTGAGCAAAAGCAAAGACAGTCTTTTCAACAAATGGTGCTGGAACAATCAGACACCTATATGCCAAAAAAATGAATCTAGACACACACCTTACACTCTTCACAAAAATGAACACAAAATGTATCATGGACCTAAATGTAAAACACAAAACTACAGCCCTCCTAGAGGATAACAAAGGAGAAAATCTCACTGACCTTGGGAATGGCGATTACTTTTTAGATGCAACACCAAGTGCATGATCCACAGAAGAATAGCTGATAAACTGAACTTCCACTCTGTGAGAGGCAAAGTCAGGAGAAGGAGTAGACAAGCCATAGACTGTAAGAAAATATTTACAAAAGACACATCTGATAAAGGACTGATCCAAAATATACAAAGAACTCAAACACTGGGCCAAAGACCTTACAGATACCATAGTAAAGATACAGAGAGAGCTTCTACGTCATACATCATCAGGGAAATACAAATGAAGACAATGAGACAGCACTACGCACCTATGAGAGTGGCAGAAATCTGGACCACTGACGCCATGAAACGCTGGCAAAGATGTGGAGCGACAGGAACGCTCAAGCTGTACTTATGGGAATGCAAAACGATACACCCGCTTTGGAAGAAGACTATCTGGTGGATTCTTCGGTACCAACTACTTTACAATCCAGCGTAACAGTCTTTGTACGTAAGCAAAGGTAAACCTGGAGGTCTGCAGCAGCTTTATTCTGACTGATAATAACTCTGAAGCAACCAAGATGTCTTTCAGGGTGGATGGATCAATGAACTATGACCCGTCCACACAATATTAGTCCGTGCTAAAGAGAAAGGCGCTATCAAGCCATGAAAAGACACGGAGGAAACTTAAACGCTTATTATTACTAAGTGAAAAAAAGGCAATCGGAAAACACTACATGCGGTGTGACTCCAACTGTATGACCTCGTACAAAAAGCGAAACTATGGAGACCACGAAGAGATCAGTGTTGTCGGGGGCTGAGGATGAGAGCATGGACGGACAGAAGGACTACAGAGGATTTCCACTGCAGTGAGATACCCTGTACAATACTATAATGATCATACATCTCATGTTTGCCCAAACCTACAGAATATACACTACCAAGAGTGAACGCCAGTGGACTCTGAGTGACTATGACATGTCAACGGAGGCTCATCGCTGTAACAAGTGTACCACTCTGGTGGGGGATGTTGGTAATGGGGGAGGATATGCATGTGTGAAGACCCCGGGGGTACGCAGGAAATTTCTGTAACTTTCTCGTAATGTCGCTGTGAACTGAAAGCTCCTCTAAAAATATTAAACCTTTTTTAAAAAGTTAACGTGTCTGATAGTGTTCATGTGAGTTGTGATTACTGCATTAGTCCTCCTAATACTGCTCTCACCACTTCTCTGCATAGAAGCCTCTGACACCTCACACAGCTCAGAGTCACACCATTCCCACAACCAGAGCACCCTCTGTGCCTCTTCAGCACCTCACGAGTCCCGGGAAGCCGGAGCTTACTAGGAAAGTGGGAAATCACGTGGCACCCCCCGAACCAGGAAAACGTCTGCGGAAGCCAGCTAAGGGTCTCTGCTTTCATTACTCTCCACTTCACCATTTCAGGGTTACCCCTTTCCAGGTGAAAAGAATAAAACTTTTGCTCTCTATCCAAAATTTTTAAAAAAGAAGAAGAAAAAAGAAAAGAAGGCTGTCACTGCTGTGGTCTCAAACATATCTAAGTTTCAAGACATGCTTCAGATTTTACTTTCTTAGAGTTTCCTGATTATCCTTGCTCACAGTGACCGTTCTCCCTGCTGAGTTTCTACCACAATCATTTATAACAAACCACAGTCTGGCACTCAGTAATCCGTAATACTGACCTACAGGACACAGAATATTCATATCGCCCAATTTCTTCCAATAGTACGGGAACTGAAAAGGATGGGTCTTTCAGCACTTTAGCAAAGTCACCTGACTAGGTGACTGGGTCAGTCCAAGAAGAATTTGCTTATTGAAACTATTATTTTAAGCAATTAATGAGACCTTTTCAGTATAGGTTTTCATTTTAAATAATCTGTCAAGAGTAATTTTTCCCACTAAAACTGATTCTATTTTATAAAGTTCTATAGCTACTGGGATTTGAAAAGAGATACACTACACACTTTTAAGCAATTACCTAAAAAATTAAGGAAAATTACTGTGTATTCTATTCATCAACACTAAGTTATACATTCTTTTCAAATCATATATTGTTTGGTTACTATAATATATAACACAAAATTCATTAAATCAACTATTAGTTTGCATTTTTATTATTTAAGAAAATAGCAAAAGATTATTTTGGATAATATGGCAAATTAGAACTTTTGAGAGCAGGATGGAACTCCCTACCTCTAAAATACATGAATGGTAAAAACACCACAAAACAAAACAACCCACAAAAACTCCTGCTTTTATAACAGACAACTATGAATTTTAATTAAAAGTGTATAATTACATTAGCTTCCAAGTCCAGTTATAGATTCAACCGTTTTCAAAACCAAGTATTTACCTATATTTTCGGAAGTTCTATCCATATGATCTTTTTCTTTTAATACCACATCCTTTCCAAGCTATAGAGGAAAGGCTTTTTTATTTTTTTTTAATTGAATAAAGGTCATTTTGCCTTAAAACAGGTTGGAAGGGGTGGTGGAGAGAGATAAAGAGAAATGAAGTGACATATTTGAAATGAAAGTGATTCCAAATCAACTATGTTTTCATTTACCTCAATATCCTTTCTACAAAAAATCAGCTGCTGTATTTAACCTGTTGTGATAATATAGTGTTGGGTGCAAGAGAACACACACAGCCCATCCTCAGCGGCTTACGGCCCCTGTGTTCACAGGCACGAGCCTCCCACCCCGGCTGAGAACATGCACACAGGGGCCTCCAGGAACAGCGACGTGAAGGTCATTAGGATTTCGAAAGGCTCTGATAAGGCCCGTTTGCACTCGGTCTAATCTTCCTCTCCCACAGGCAGGCCTCGAGCTTTTATTAAATGTGAAGAAAGCAACAGCTTTGAAATTCAAAACCGACTACGTATGGAAAACGACCTCTATCTTGCCTACATCTCATTCTTCGATCATCTTCTGTTCTGGACATGCTAAAGTGTCTCAGACATTTGGAGTGTTCCAAAAAACTGTCAAAAATGTTTTTTTGAGAACCCTTACAGCACTTTTAGACCTCGGCAACAAGTTCTGAGCATGCCCTAAACGAAGGAACGGCAAATAGTTGGTGAGAGGATGAAATGAAGCGGTGTGGGGGGAAAAGGGCAGAGAAGCAAGGGCCGGCTTCGGAAGGCTGCGGGCGCAGCGGTCAGGAGGCAGGACTCTGGCCTCGCGCACCTGAGTTCAAAGCGCGCTGCCGCTCACCGGCGAAGTCAACCCTGCACAAATCCCACTAGTCAGCCTTTCCAAACCGTCCCACTTGTGAAGTGAAGGTAACAGTACTTACCTATTCCGGCTGTAAGAGAATGCTTAGCACAGAATTAGCCAGTAGTGTTACTCGTCCCAGGTAGCTGAGAAAGTTCGAGCGGCAACAAGGAACACTAAAGAACTGTAAGCAGAGAAAAACAGACACCACCTCGCAGTGAGGAGTGTACTGTAGAACGCCAAAACCGGAAGGGAAGAGGAGCTGAGGCTGTTTTAGTCATCGAAATGAGAAGCCATGGACTCTAGATCCTACGAATTTAAAACTGACAGGAGAGAGAGATGGTGGGCTCAGGCCGTGGGGTGTGTGACTCTTGATCTCAGGGTTCTGAGTCTGAGCCCCACGTTGGGTGCAGAGACTACTTAAAGGTAAAAACTTGGGCATCCGGGTAGCCTAGCTGGTTAAGCAACTGCCTTCAGCTCAGGTCATGATCCCAGAGTTCCAGGACTGAGTCCCACATCGGGCTCCCTGCTCAGGGGGTACTGTGCTTCTCCCTCTGCTCCCTGCTCCTGCCCTCTCTCACTATCTCTGTCTCTGTCTCTCTCCAATAAATAAATAAGCAAATATGTTTTTAAAAAGGTAAAATCTTTTAAAATAATTGAATAGAATCATTAGGAGGCGGAGGCTCACCAGGCACGAAGAAGGAAGAACCAGAGCCGACCCGGCTTCTGCGCACCTCCCACTTTCTGGTCCAGGAGGGAAGAAAGGATGGTAGGATACTGCTGGGAGGGTGACAAAAGGCAGTTAAAATTTAGCCTTGCTGAGTTTCACATAGGTATGGAAGAGAGACCTTTGTGAGCTGGATGGACACGGGTTTCAAGATTTCAAAGCAATCTGGCTTTAAGATACAGATCTTAGAACCATTGCTGTGCACAGGCAGTTAACTGAAGATGTGGTGCTGGAGGTGGTCACCCAAGAAGGACAGCCTGAGAAGAACGTTAGGTCAGAAGCCTACGAAATTTCAATACTTAATGGTTATAAAGAGGAAACACTTGCAAAGGACAGACATCACAAAAAGAAGCCAGAGCAGTATCATTAAACTCATGGGAAGAGCTTCAAGAAGAAAAAAGTAGTTAACAGTGCTAAATTTCACTAAGAAATCAAGTACACACTCAACAAAAATCCGCTGGTGGGGGAAGACGGTGCTTATTCTGGGAAGAAAATGTAAAAGTATAAAGAGAGAGAGATGGATCTGCTCCTTTTTGCCAAAAACAAAAAAAAAGAAGAAGAAGAAGAAAGAAAAAGAAAAAAGTTTCGATTCATTTTTTTCTAATGACATCCAAACACGAAAAATCAGGTTGAAGTCAAATAGGTTCCCAGACATCAGTTAATAAATGAGCAATTCCTAGAAGCTGTCAAGAAAAAATACCTTCCAAAACATTTACCTCCTTTTTATAAAGAAGCCACACACGAAGAACACCGCAAAGCTGTACAGCCCCTCTATTACACAGAACGGAGAGACCTGGTAAACATGAAGCTGCTGGTTCTAGGTTCTCTCCGGTTTTACCAACTGACCGCCCATTATAATTTTACCTCATGTCATTAGACAAAAAAAAATCCCTGTATTCCCCTTGAATGGAGACTAACAACAGACGCTGTGAATGCATTTAATGTTCCCTCTTAGATCACTTTTTTCCTAATCCTTAATGAATAAAATAGAGCTATCACTATTCTTAGGCCTCCATCTTAGCTCATTTTAAAGCGCTTTCTTCTCCCACTAGAAAACTGGCTTCTACTCTGAATGAAACCTACACACTGAAATGTTGCTACTCCCTAGTGCTGTCAATCAGAGAGTGGTCCAGCCGCACAGGGCAGACGTGCAATTCCCTTAGAGCCCCAGGGGAGCAGGTGGCCTTTAAATATCACCCATAGCTAAACCTGTGAAGACTTTAGCTACAATCGTTATATTTACAATTATCTTCTTTTCTATTGTAACAACAAGATCCATCTGTTAAGACTGAAAAAAAAATTAAATACATTTTCTCAAATTCAGAACAAAGGAAAGATTTGTGATGTAAATATTTAAGCACCAACATAAATTGTAAATATTCAAGTGAAAAGCAAACAGTTGTTCTAGTCATGAGTGAAGAATTTACCTGTGTAAGTTCTGATACAGCCACAAAATTTAAATGCATGGCAAATGTGTTTCAAGGTAACTATTTCACTAATTACAACACATGAGTTTCAAGCCCTTCTCCGACACTCCAAATATTAAGAAAAACCCAAGGGTCTAAAAAACTCAAACTCTTCACCTGTTGGCAAACAAAACAGACATTTTAAAACAGCGTTCCCCTGCAACAAACACAACGACCAACAACATTAGCTCTGCAAGTTGGAGACAAGACGTTATCAGTAATTGAAGAAAAACTTCACAGAAAATAAACGAAACAGCAGCTGTGCTCAGCCCCTCTGCATCAGTGAGTGAGAGCTTCCCCACCATTTATCACTGCCTCCCTTTCACCAATTAAACTAGTATTTCTGTCTTGAATTTTGCTTTAAAACAACTTTTTAAGTTTATTCTGGAGCATCAGTTAACAAGTTCATAAGCTGAGCAGGTACCGCCGAGCCCACGGAACACACTGGCTGTCAAGTGCACAGGACCAGCCGTCACCGCCAAACGGAGTGCTCTCAAAGACAAGAACAACACAGTCTACACTGTTGTGTGAGCGCTCGGTCATAGAAAACCCATGAGATACTGGAAAGGTGTTGATGTACCATTTTAAAATGTAGATCTACAAATACTAATTCTCTTTCTCTACCATATAAAAAACCCGAGATGCACAGTGACAAAGGCTGTCCCCACCTGTTCAGAGGCAGGGAACGTTAAGTGGTCCTACTGCAGCCCTTCTCTAAAAATGTTTCTGATGGAAACGGTAAGAAAATACTTCTCCCGATCCGTGCTTACTAGAAGCCGCACGTACCAGAAGAGCTGGGCTAACCAGCAAGGCTGAGGTGAAACAGGAAGCCCGGGACTCACTGACCGCAGGATAATAAATACAACGTCCGACCAAGATGTAATCCCTCACTTAAGCAGGTAAAAATTCTTCCAATTTCCTTCAGCGGGTTTTAACGTCCAGAAAATGACTTTATATTCATCTACATCTTGGGAAATGGGACTTAAACAGGTTGTTAGTTTAGGCAAAAACGGATCACCCAATCAGAGAGCTCCAGAGGCGCACTTTAATAGCGCATTGAAGGGGTACCCCTTGGACCAATCTTGAAGCACATCCTGTTGGTGGCAATATGAACTGGTCTAACCTTCCTAAAAAGCAATTTGGCTACTGAAGTGTTCATATCCTTTCATCGAGGTCAGCCCACTCTGGGAATTTTTCCAGAAGAAGAAAAATCTTGGGAAAAAGGAGGAAATATTTTTAAAGTACACACAGAAGTCTGTTTCACACAATGCTATTTACAATAGTGAAAAATGGGGAACAATCTAAATGTAATACAGGCAGAAGACTAGACCGATGAAGGTCCCACTGACTTGGGAGAACCGTCCAGTTACCACTAAACCAGTTTTAACAGACGACATAGTTTAGTGAAAGAAAAACCTAATATAAAACCGCACTTATTTACAATTCCGGGAAAAATGCAGAGCCGGGCGAGGTAAGAACAGGAAAGAACCCAAGAGCTCCGCACGGTGACTCTCCCTAACTTCAGCATTCCTGGGTCCCCGCGCGGCGTCTAAGCCCAGAGCGGAGAAGCAGGCGCGGAGGCCCCGCGCAGCAGCCCGCAGCCGCGGCCCAGCACGCGCAGCGGCAGGCTCGAGGGCTGCGCAGGCTCGTGGCCGGCGACTCGGGGAGCTCCGAGCAGCTTCCTCCGCGGGTCAAGGCGCAGCAGGGCGCGGACGGCGGTCTCCGGGGACGGCGCGGGCCGCGGGCCCCACCGCGACGGTCTGGCGCGACGGGGGAGTCGGCGGGCTCCGAGCCGGTCCTCACGAACTCGCCCGGCCCACCCACAGCCCGCACCCTGGCCCGCACCCTGGCCCGCGGCAGCTGCGGCCGACGCCCGGGCCCACGTCTGCGCCGGACGCGCCCGAAGGCAGCAGCGAGCCCGCCCCGTGTGCGGCTCGGAAGAAGTCAGCGAGGCCCTGGACGCCGGACCCCCGCGGCCCCGGCCGGAGCGCGCCGCGGGTGAGGGGCTGGGGGAGCCCGGGGCGCACCGTCACGGGGGTACCGGGCTGAGTCCCCAGCACAGCAGCTGGGAGGCGGGGTCCTGGGCGGGGGGGTCGTCGGAGTCGCGGGGAGAGCCCGGGGCCCCGACCGCCCTCGCGCCCCGGCCGCCGCCGCCGCCCGCCCTCGCGTGGACTCCGCGACCCCCGAGGTCAGGGCACGCCCCGTCCAGGGCCGGCGGCGAGGAGGCCGGGCCGGAGAAGCGCCGGGGCTCGCGCCGGGGACCCGAGCCACAAAGTCAAGTTGATGCTCCCGACACCTATTTCCTGTCCAAACAGCCCTTTTGTTCTGCTTCCCTGCTCGCCGTCAGTGGCCGCTTCGCCCAGAAAGAGCGCGATGGCGGAACCTGGCGCACCCGGAAGCACAGAGGAGCAGAAGTGTAAGATAAAGGAGAATTAGGAGATCGGAACAAAAATCCTACCACCAAAACCTCCACAAGGGTCTGTTTGCTTCCCCTCAGAGTAACTTCACTTGAAGCCGTGCTCCGCGGCAACCGAGCCTGACCGGCAGGCCCCGCCCCCCGCACGCCTACTGGCCGCCGAGGACACGCCCCGCCCCGCGCAGGCGGCCGGCCGCTGCGGTTGGACGCGGCCGACGTCCGTCATTTTAAAGAACTTTTCCCGGCCAGCAGGTTAGGCGGCGGCGGCCGCAAGCCCCGGGGACGCTGGTCTCTTAAAGCGACAGCAGGCGCGCTTTCGGTTTCCCCGGGCGGCGCGCCCGCTCGCTCTTTTGTCTGCGGGAGCGCGCGCCCTGCGAGGCGCCGGACCCCCGCCGGCCGGCCCCGCGCGCCTGCGGCTCGGCCCCCCTGTCCCCCACGGCGCTCCTCCTCCGTCCCCGCAGGCTCTGCACAGCCGGGAGGGCCCCGGGGAGTCGGGGAGGACCCCCGGCTTCAGCAGAGTTCGCGCGCTCTCCGCGGCGCCCCGCCAAGTCCCGCCGACCGCACGGAAGCGCGTCCTCCCCCGAGACGGAAAACCGGAGCCGTCTCCGCCCCGGGCAACAGCCCCGGCTCGCTCCTGCCCGCGCCGTCCAGGTCACGGCTGCTCCGTCCCCAGCGTCACCGCGGGGCGAACACCAGGCCTCCGACTCCGACCCTCCTGCTCCGAGGGCACCCGCACCCCGGTCTGACGCGTCCGCCCCGGGGGCGCACGCCCACCGCTGCCCGACCGACCGCCGGCCGCGCGCCGTCAGTGAGGCTCAGGAGGCCCCGCTCGTTCGTTCCCTTCTCGGACTCCCGCGGCGCTTCCTCAAGGGTAGGCGCGGTTTGGCAGCCTCCCCGGGCGTCCGCTGACTCAGGGGACGCGCGCACGGGCGGGGAGACCCCTCGGAGAACACGGGGCGCCAGGGGTGCCTCCCGCAGAGATCCGAGAGGCCGCCGCGCGGGCGCTCCGGCTGCAGACCGGCCGGGTGCGCCGTCGTGCACCGCGCCCCTCGCGCGAGCCCCGCTCGGGTCCCCGTGGCCGGCCGTCTGGGCCTCCGAGCTGACCACCCGACCGCCGGGCGCGGAGCTCGCTCCGCAGAGTCCAGCTGTCGCCCCCACCAACATGTCACCCGGCTTACGAACACAGATCCAAACGCAGTGCACCTGAACGTGGTTTCTTCGCAAAATACTTAAAATACGTTTACATAAAAATTTTTAAAATTAAATGTATAGTTTTCAAAGTTCAAAACCTTGCAAGCATCTTTCCGGAAAGAAAATCTGTATATTAGAACACAAGGCCAACAAATTTGTCTCGAACACAAAGCGAAGTGTGTAGGAGACGGAAAAGGCACGAACTGCAACTGGACGCGAGTACGGAGGAGCACCCGCGGCAGCCCAGGCGGCCGCGCATCTCATCCGCGCTCCACAGGGGACACCCGGAAAGGGCCGGTTCACAGAGGCCCGGCCCCGAGACGCTCTGCCCCGAAATGCTTTGCAAGGATTCGCGGCTCTGAAAGCCCAGCACTCGACGAGTCAAGGTCGGGTTTTCTTCCCACTGTGAGGACGCTCCCAAAACAACGCTGGAAGCAGAAGAGGGACGGGGGCAAATAACAAAAAGAACACATACTTTGAGTTACAGCACCAAACGCGGGGGGGGGGGGGGGGGGGAAGGTTTAAGATGGCCAAAATGTGACAGGGCCATAGGAAAAGAGATGGCAAGCATTTATATATTAAAATTTGGCCAGCACAAAATTAGTAGACAGTTACGGGACCCCAAAAAACCTTTGCTCCGATATCAGTGTTTCACCTCAGAGTTAATTATTGGTATAAAACAGATCCCATTACATCCACTGAAATAACACTAGGCCCACTCCCAATCTATAACAGAAATACAGATGTGGTTATATCAGATTGTTCACAGATCTCTGGGACCTATATATATTTATCACTGCGATAAATATCATTTTAGACGGCTCACAGAATAAAAATTAGGGGATTTTATTCTACTTCTAAATCAGTAGCAGAAGAAAACAGCAACAACAAATGAAAGGAAAGCAACGCCACAGCCGAGATTATTTGAAAACAATATTGCTTCACAGAAACAGGAAGCCTGCAAAAGTTCCAAGGCTCCCTGACTGCACGTGACAACACCACGTTTTGAACCTCAAGTATCCAAAGGATGTACTGTGTATTCTTGGAGGGGGATGAGCTCAGAAGCCTTCCCAAACCCATCAACTAACCATGAGGAAGATAACAAGCCAGAACAACTAACTAGGTCTCATCTCACTTTAAAAACACCCTCTACAAGGAATAAGTACCTAGACTATTAGGATTAACTTTTGTAGGTACAGAACAGGGTGAAGGCTTCCTCAGAATTGTAAAGGACTGAGAACAGCTCACACTACTCTTCACACAACAGAAATTAATCCTCGGCATCGTCCCTGGGTGCTAACAGGTGGGTTTATGCAGTAATTGATAAAAGGCCCAGCCTGACATTCAACGAAGCATGACCAGATCACTAAAGATATGGCCCCAAAACCACCATCTAAGGGCGGAAAAAAAATTTAGAAAAATATTTCCCTGACAAATACACATTGCTCACAAAAGTGAGGCATGTATTTGAGTTTGCAACTCCTGCCCTGTGTCTGCCAATTCTTAAGGGAGAACACCACAAGGGGAGTAGGGGAGCACTGCGGGCGAGAGCGAAGGGTAAGGGCCCATTCAGCAAAATTCTGAGCACAAAGGAAACAAACAGATAAGAAAGCATAAACCAAGGGGAGGTACCTTTCTATAAGACAATCGGTTTAAGTCCACAGGGATAAACAAGGTCACCAACAAACGCAGACTGAAAAGGAACACGAATCACAATATTGAGACCAAAGTATAAGGAAAAAGCACTCCCAATACTCAATTATTAAGACTTAATAGCCATAAATTTTCCTGTGCCAAGTATCATACCCCGTCAATCTAAGTAAACTTTGAGACAGAGAAAGGTGATGGAAAACAGACTGGCAGACTCCAAGTTCCCTCCTCTCTCCTTAGCAGCCTAAGCTAGAAAGAAATAAAAGATGAAAAAATAAATGATCCACTCTATTTAATAAAATGAATTTTTCATATACCTATCAAAAGAAAAGCTGCTTTTTTCAACAGTCATGGAAAATTTGTAAAAATCATAGTCACAGAAAATGAACAATTTTGAAAAGAACAAGCTAAACAGGTAACACCCTCTCGGGACCACACAGTAATGCTCAAACTCAACAGAAGAGTTTATGAGGTTCAGAAACGCCTCCTGCATGCTGGGTACTGCCACCTGCTGTGGACATCATGGTGCACTGTCCTGCCCAATGTGGAGACTTAGGGTCAGACCGCTGTTGTCCCACAGCAATGTCATAGGAACCATGGGTAATTTGCATGTTCTCGTGGCCACATCACAACGTTGAATAGTTAAATTAATTGTCGTAACATATTTTACTTAACACAAAACATATAAAATAGCATTACTTCAATATGTAATCATTTTTAAATTGAGATTTTACTCTGTTTTTGGTAGTAGAAATCCAGTCAGTTCATATTATGCTTACAGAATCATTCAGACTTGGGATATTTCAACAGCCAGTGGCTGCTTAAATTTACATCTCCGCTGTCTGGTACAACAGCCGCCAGCCACATGTGGCTACTGGGCAACTGGTATGTACAAGCATGACTGGGAAACTGAATTTTTAATATTACTTAATTTTGATGGATTTAAATAGCCACAAATGGCTATCTGCTAGCTTGGAAGTAACAGCTCTAGCCGAAGAAACTCAGAAACAAATCACATACACTTAATGAATTGCAGTTATTACAAGTGTTTACACAAGAAATGTCCAATATAAAATGAGTAAATATAGCCAACAGAGGGTTTAACCTCTTTTGCCAGCATTAGGGAAGGATTCTTCAAGGAAATCACAATTAAGCAAAAGGGCACAGCGTATGCAAAGGTCTTGAGTGGAGAAAAACTGGAAAATACAGTAGAAATAATGAAGGGAAGTACCAAGGGGTGAAACCATCTTAAATTATTTGTAGGAGATTGATTTGGGTCACAGAATCCAAATAGGGTAGGAAGGCAGAGAAGTCGAAGCAGCCGGTTCTCCGGGAAATAATGTAAGTCCCCCCAAGGAGTCTTGCTGGACCCACACTACTCAATGGATGAACCCTGGTCATTCTACTCCACTGGCAAATCCTAAATCAAGCCAAGCTCTTCTGTCCTGTTTGTGCTAGCAGTTCCCTTCGCTTGAAAAACTTCCCCCGGCTCTTTCTTGATCTTAGAACTCGAAATCACAGTTTCGAATTTTCCATAGGAGAAGCTTCAGGCTCAAAACTGTTTACAAGGCAATTTTTACAAAAAAAATTTTGCAAAAGAAATTCAGTGTGCCATTGTTTTGTTTGTTTTAAATGTTCTGACAGATCCAGGATTTGCTTAAAGAAACTCCCCGAACAAACCTTGGTTCCACCATTAAGCTTAAATGTTACATCCTCACAGAAACGTTCTCAGGACATCCAATTAGCACGTTCCAGTCTCTACTGGCACATCATATTTCTTTCCTTCTTAGCACTTGTCAACATTTGAAAACCCTTTGTTCTTCGGTTAGCTTTCCCAGAGACTCTGAACTCAGTGAAAGCAAAGGCCCTGTGTGTTCACCGAGGAGGCCTCAGCACTGGGCACAAAGTCCAGGCAGCAAGGAGCAACGGCAGCTATGAGGGACAAGCAAGCAAATACAGATATTTTTACATGTCAACATTTAAGGAACATAGCTGAAACTACATGCAAAAAAGAATTTAATGGCACTAAATATTTTTATTATACATAAAACATTAGTTGTAGAAATAAGAATTTTTTAGGGGCACCTGGGTGGCTCAGTCATCAAGCGTCTGCCTTGGGCTCAGGTAATGATCCCGGGGTCCTGGGATCGAGCCCCGCATCAGGCTCCCTGCTCAGTGGGAAGCCTGCTTCTCCCTCTCCCACTCCCACTGCTTGTGTTCCCTCTCTCGCTGTTTCTCTCTCTATCAAATTAATAAATAAAATCTTTTTAAAAAAAGTTTTTTAATTTAAAAACTCAAAAACACCGGACCCTAAGGAATCAACTAAAAAAACTTGAGAACAAAGCAGCAGCCAAAAATTTAGGGAGGAAAAGGGAAGGAGACATAGAGTAACAAAATGAAAACACATTATTACTCCCAATTACTAAAACAATGTGCACTAGTATCAAATCATGAATACTGAATAAAAGCTAAGAACCAAGTATAAAAATATATGTTTTTAGTATATAAGAACAGTAGCTTTATTTCAAGGCACCAAAAATAAGATTTTTGTTAATGGGGCTAAAACAACTGATTAATTATTAAGGAAAAGTAAAGGAAGTTATTTCACCTCATGTATGATGTCAAAACAAATCCCAGAAGAACAGGAAGAGAGAGAACTGAAAAACGAAAGCATAAAAGAACTAGAAGAAAACAGTTATCTGGGCAAGGAGAACCCATTAAATATGAAAGTAAAGGAGGAGCCATAGAAAGGTGGTATTAACTTAAATTTCTTAAAAGGTAAAAACTCTTTCAAGTTAAAAAAAAATAGTAATACCCTAATCAAGTAAAAGGCAAAGAGCCAGGGGAGATATCTGTGGGATGTGACAAAGGACTGCTATCCTAAATGTATAAAAGAATAAAAAGGGTACCACAAATATAGAACAACGCTCCAAGTGAGCAAAAGACAAACTAGAAGATACAACACCCATCTCCCCATTCATCATCATAATTAAGCTAAGAAATGTATAATCAGTCTTATGAAAAAGAAAGACAGTATTCAAGTGTTGGCAAAGATAGGGAGAAATGTGTATTCTCTCACATTTTTTGTCAACCCTCATACAGATTTGGTCAACTTTATGTTAGTTAAATTTTTTTAAAAAGATCTGACAACGTTTATAAAAAGACAAAAAAATGTTCATGTGCTTTGACTCAGTTACTGTAAGACAGACTGAATCCCAAAGAAATGAGAAATATGTAGAAAGATTTAGCTCTTCACCACACTCGAACAGTGACAAGAGGATGAAGCAACAAGTGACACATGACAGGAAGGTGAAATGCTGTGCACCCTTACAGAATCCTACGTATGTGGATCTAACTTCTGCCCTCAAGTGAGCGATAATAACCCAATAAACCACTTTGGATGACAGGTTCCATAAAGAAATGAAGCAGAGTCCCAGGGAGAGGGAACTTGGTCAAGGCATCTCTGAAGCCATGACATCTGAGCAGACATACAATTGAATGTGACAGGCAGAAAAGCACAACAATTTTAAGGAAATAAGCGTGGCATGCTCAAGAATCCCAAAAAGACCAGTAGAGCTGGAGGTGCCGAGTCAGGGGAAAGCCGGCAAGGCTGGACAGGCTAGAGCGGCTCCATCCACCCCACAGCCACGAGTACTGTGTGGCTGGCTATTTGGCACCTCAAACAGGGCCAGTCCCCAACGCACTGTCAGCAGACAATATATATTGGATTTTGAAGACAGTTTGAAAAAGTGTAATATCCCATTCATAATTCCCTATGCTAATTACTTATTGAAATAATAATATCTTGGGACAAAACATTACTTTTTTTAAATTTTTATTGTTATTTATTATCGGGATTTATATTATCCCGTTTCTCTCTTTTCTTTTTAATGTGGCTATAAGAAGGTTTTAAAGACTTATGTATTTGGGAGCTGGCGGAAAGGCGGTGGGGAGAGAGAATCACAAGCAGACTTCCGCTGAGGGTCCAGCGCTCCGCGGGGCTCAATCTGACAACTGTGAGATCATGACCTGAGCCAAAGTCAAGAGTGAGATGCCTGACTGAGCCACCCAGGTGCCCCTATCAGAAGATCTTCCGTTACTTATGTGACTCCCATTACATTTCCACTGGACACTGCAGGTCTAGGGTAAAGCCAGCAGAGTAAAAAGCTCTCATTTCATTTTGCGTGTTGTGAAGTCACCGGAGGGTGCTGAGCCTCGAATTCACCCACTGAATGGTCGCTCCCCCACAGGAACAGCACAGACTGCAGGAGAGCGACAGCGAGGCAGGGAGGCAGGGAGACGGGTTAGATGACTGCTGTTACCATCCGGGGTGCAGCAAGGTGTTGAGACGGTTCATATTCGGGATAAGCTTTGAAGGCAGAGGCAACCCCAAATCGTTCAGAATCCCACTCCCAATTTCTTAGAATACACACAAACGGAAAGACTGGGGGTGTGCCTGCCGAAACTTTAACAACGGTTATTTATTCTCTGTAACCTTCTATTCCTTGTAAGAGTGGGGGAGAGGGCGGGACACACCAAAAACACATCGCCCGTAATACAAAACTGAGGCTTTTTTAAAGCTTCGAAGCAGGATAATAAAACAGCCCGACCAAAACCAAGCAGCCTCCTGTTTGTGCGCGAGCTACCCATGCTCGTTACAGCAACAAAGCATCTGCACTCCTGCACCTTCCAAACAAGGTGTCTGAAGCCGTCTATAAACTCCCAGGACTGACGCAGGCTTCCGGAAATGAACGCTGCCCGGCGGAGGGGGGCGGCTGCGGGCCTGGTCAGCAGCGCGGCTCTGGGAGCACACCTGTCCCGGCACTCCCGAGTCTGAGGCTGGGGAACGACAAAGCTCTCAGATGTGTGCTGAGCATATCCTGAAGCCCACCACGCGTCCTCCTCCAGAAGTGTCCGGGCCACCCTCCATGTCATTGCACAAAGAGCACCTCGGTCCTCGTGCTCTTCCCTGAACGCTCTGCCCTTCGATGGGGGCTTCCCGTAACCAAAGTGTGCAAAGCTGTAAGGACAGAGGGAGGGCGGGTTCTCTGACCCGTGCTAAGGAGGAAGAGAAGTTGGATGGAACCCGCCCACACGACAGAGGGGCCGCACACGACCACGACTTACCCCACACACAACCCAGCGCTTTCTGCACTTACATTTGCGTTTGCACGGAAGCAGACGGCCACTAGCGCCCCACGTCTCCCGCTGTGACCTCCGAGGAAAGAGTCATGCTACGCGCTCGCCGACGGGAATCCGGGTCCGTGCCTGCGCTCGCACACTGCGAACCTGCCGCGGTGGCCCGGACCCCCGGACGCCCCATACCGTGTCGGGCGCGCTCGGCTCCGCGCCGGCGGGAGCCCTGGCAGGCCTGCGCCGGGGGCGGGAGCCCAGCAGCGCCCACGGGGCCCCGCTGCTGAGGGCTGTGATCGCCCAAAGCACAAGCCACAAGGGGCGAACAGAGCGCGAGGCCGCCCCCAAATCCCCGGCCCGGACCGAGCTGACAGCACCCCTAGCCCGCAGCCCGAGCGCACGCACGTACGGGCGAACCCCTGTCTTCTCTCCGACGCGAGCCCGTGATAAACACGGGGCACCGGACGCACCGAGGTGCCGGGCGAGGAGGCCCCCGCGAGCGCAGGCCGGCTGCGGGCTGGTGCCGCCCTCGCGGCGGGGTCCGCCGTCCCGGCCCTTCTCGCCACCGGGTCTCCGACCCGCGTCCGCTCCCCTGCGCGTTCGGAGACGGCCCGCCCCCGGGACGCTCCCTGGCCCTCGGGCTCCCCCTCCGCCGCCGCCCGCGGGCACTGGAAGACGCGCAGGAAGCAGAGTGCGGGAGCGACCCGCTGCAGAAACGCAAAGGGCACCTTTGGCAGGAAAAGAGCGTTTTTCCCCCGGAGCGCTGGCCCGTGAGTCGCAGGCAGGCAATGGGCCCCCAGGCTAACCTCGCAGGTCGCCGCAGCTCCGTCGGGAAAGCGAACCCCGCCGAACCCTCGCTCCGGGCCCCGGCGCCAGACGCAGGGCGGGCGCCCACGGCCCCCAACTTCCAGCGGGCACTGGGTCCCGGGGAGGCCCCGCCCGGCACCCCGCCCGCCCACACCCCGAGAGGGGCGGCTGCCGGGGAGGGGGGTGGGGCGCTCGGGACCCCCCCGCCCCCCACACCCCGGGAGGGGCGGCTGCCGCGGAGGGGGGTGGGGCACTCGGGACCCCCCGCCCCCCCACACCCCGGGAGGGGCGGCTGCCGGGGAGGGGCGTGGGGCACTCGGGACCCCCCGCCCCCCCACACCCCGGGAGGGGCGGCTGCCGGGGAGGGGGGTGCGGCGCTCGGGACCCCCCCGCCCCCCACACCCCGGGAGGGGCGGCTGCCGGGGAGGGGGGTGCGGCGCTCGGGACCCCCCGCCCCCCCACACCCCGGGAGGGGCGGCTGCCGGGGAGGGGCGTGGGGCACTCGGGACCCCCCGCCCCCCCACACCCCGGGAGGGGCGGCTGCCGGGGAGGGGGGTGCGGCGCTCGGGACCCCCCCGCCCCCCACACCCCGGGAGGGGCGGCTGCCGGGGAGGGGGGTGCGGCGCTCGGGACCCCCCGCCCCCCCACACCCCGGGAGGGGCGGCTGCCGGGGAGGGGCGTGGGGCACTCGGGACCCCCCCGCCCGCCCACACCCCGGGAGGGGCGGCTGCCGCGGACGGGGGTGGGGGCCTGCGGGACTCCCGCCCGCCCACACCCGCGCCGCCGGAACGCGCCGTGACAGGAGGGACCGCCCCACCGGGGCCGCGGGCGCAGCAGGTGGAGGCCGGCTCCCGCCCCCCCACGCCCCGCCTGTCAACTGCTCGGAGCAGGGGCCGGGGTCCGCGAGCGCAGCCCCCGGCCCGCCCTGCCCCCCGCCCGCCGCCCTGGCTTCCGTCCGCCCGCGGGGAGCGCCGCGGCCGCGCCTCAGCGGCGCCTCAGCCGGTGGGGGAAGGGAGCGGCCCCGGCCCCCGCGCCCCCAGGCCCCCGGCCCCCGGCCCCCGGCCCCCGCCGCGCTGCTCACCTGGCGGCGGCCCTCCCCGCCCGCCGCGCTGCCCGCCGCCGCCGGTCGCCGCCGGAGAGTGGGGACAGGTGAGGCCGCCGAACCCCTGCTCGCTTCGGCCCCGCCGCCGCCGCCGCCGGCCTCCGTCCGCTGTTTATTAAACTTTTCTGTTTGGTGGTTCGGCCTGTGACGCGGCCCCGGGCCCGAGCTCTGCGATTGGCCCGCGCCCGGCGCTGACGCGGCGCCCCGCCCGCCGCCTAATTGTTACCGGCCGGGCGGGGCCGCGGGGCGGAGCGCGGGCTGGGGCGGGGCCGCGGGGCGGAGCGCGGGCTGGGGGCGGGGCCGGGACCCTCGGCGCTCGGCGATTGGCCGGCGCCCCGTGCGGGGGGCGGGGCGGGGCGGAGCGCTGGGAGCCGCTTCCCAACCCTCGCCGCCGGCGTCGCGCGGGCACGGGCGCGCGGGCCGGGGGCGCCTGCGGGCGGGCGGCGTGTCGTGTGGCCGTGGGGGGCGGCCCCTGTGCTCCCTCGCGGGCCCGGCGAGCTCCCGCCCCGGACTGCCGCGCCGGAAAGCGTGCGTGGCGCCCGTCGGCCTTGCCCGAGGGAGCTCCGAGCCGGCCCACGTGCGACCCCGTGTCCCCGGCCGGCGAGCGCAGGCTCCGAGCTCCAGGGCCGCCGCGTCTCCCGCTCCGGAGCCCCGGCGTGCCGAGGGGAGCGCGCGCGCACGGTGCCCCGCGCCCTCCGGAGACCCGGGGCCCGCCGAGCCGTGCGCGCGGCGCCCCAGCGGGAGGCCGAGGTCGCACCCCGAGGGAGGGCGGGCCGGCAGGTAGGAGCCGGCCGGGCCTGGCCGGGGCTGGATCTGATGTTTCGTTCGCGGTGACCGGTACCGCGTCGGGACCTTCTCGTCCCGACGGCCGAGCTCTCGGGTGCCTGGAGGGAGCGTCTCCCGGCCCTCCCCGCGCGGCCTGCTTTGGGGGGGGGTCTCGGCGGGTCCCGCAGCGCGAAGAGCGGGTCTTCTGCAGACAGACCTGGGGTACGAAGCGGCGAACCGCGGCGAAGCTACCGGCCGCGGGGCTCTCCAGGGAGGAGCGGCCTTGGGGTTTGGCCGCGGAGCGCGTAAGGCCTGGCGGTGCCGGGAACGGAGAGCAGCAGGGTCCCGCCGTCCTACAGAGGCGGGCGGGCGGGACGCGGGGTTTGAAGAAGTCCCCTGTGTTGCGGGGTGACGCGCGTCCCGTGCGCCGCTGAGCCTGGCGTCGGCGGTAGGACGGGCACGGCCGTAAGCGGGAGCTCGCGGGAGGCGAAAGGGGCTGGGAGGGTGTTGGTAACAGGCACTCAGGTTGGATTTTCAACGCAGACCGCAAGGGGTGGGTTAACCCCAGAGAAGGCGGGCTTTGCCCAAAGGTCACATCTCTGACCTTGGAGACCAGGTGATACTAGACTAGAGAACGTTTCAGGGCCAAGGACTCCAAGTCTTGAAAGCCAGACTGAGTACTTGACTCGGCTCGGTGGGAAATGGGAAGCCATGATGGAAGGGAAAGGAACGACACGGTGGGTTATAGCCATGCGGTGGGCTCCGCTGGTGCCACGATAATTTCGCAGCCTGGGGTCCTCTCAGCTGTTCACTGCTCTCTTATCACTGGGTAGTAGAACTATATGGAAAGACTTTAGGATTTGGGCCACCCTTAGTCTCCTTACTGAGACGCATTTCTGGCTCAGTGACAGTGAGCCATACCCACATTCTCCCTGGGTCTCAATTTTCTATTAATGCAGGAAGCGTGGTGAGTAAAACAAAGAGGCCCGCCCTCCTCGAGGTCTCATTCTAATGGGCAAAACACGTAATAAGCATTTGTGTTGTGAGTTAGGAGACGGTGAGAAGTGTAGACAAGAAAACGTAGGTCGGGTGGAGGCCGGGGGTCAGGTTGCCGTGTTAAACACAGCGGTCGGTATTGGCATGGCCGGGAAGGTAAGGTCCGAACAGGTGTGCGAGGCGTGGGTATAGTCAGTCTGAGGAACTGGGACAAGAGCTTTCCAGCCTGAGATCCGTTCTGCGGGGGCTGGAGGCAGGCGGGCTGTGTCCACAAGAGTTTGTGGGTGCCTACATTTCACTTCTCTTTGGTGGGGGCCTAGGAGTGGGACTGCTGGGCCGTGCGGGGCTTTAGCTGTCACCGGAACTGCTAGACTGTTTTCCCAAAGGGGATGCGCTGTTTTACAGTCCCCCTCGCAGGGAGTGAGGGTTCCCATCCCTCCAGCCCCCGGCGACCCCTGTGAAAGGCTGTCCTCTGATGAGAGCCCTGGCGAGAAGGCAGTGGAAACTCCTGGCTGGGATTTGCATTTCCCCGATGGCTAATGATGCTGAAGCACATCTTTTCTTGTACTTATTGGCCCTTTGTGGATCTTCTTTGGAAAATTGTCTATGGAGAGCCTTTGCTCATTTTTAAATTGGGTTATTCGTCTTTTTAACTTGGGGCTGTAAGAACTCCTTCCGTATTCTGAGCTCAAGTCTCCTATCGGATACATGATTTGCAAATGCTTTCTCTCACTTCTGGTCATCTCTTCACTTGCTTACTGATACCATTTGAAGCCTCGAAGTTTTCAATTTTGCTTTATCCTTTTCTTAAGTACCCCCCCCCCAACATCCAGTTAGTCACAAATGTAACTGATTCTGCCTTAGAAATATCTCTGAAATGTATCCCCCCAAAAGGGCAAAGTTAGGATGCCTCTTTTATATGTCATCACACGCTTTATCCTCCTTCTGCAGTAGAACTTACCCTGTGAGACTGAAACTTAACCAATCTGTGTTTGCCTCCTCTCTGATTAGACCCGAAACTTGTTCTGAAGTTTGTTTTTGTTGTTGTAGTATTTTTGTTGTTTTCCATATTGGAATGAGATGAGGGTTGTAAATCGATCCTTTCCCAAACCACCAACCAAGAACCCTGACGAATGTTTCAACCTCCCCCTCCGCCTGGTTTCGCTTGAGGCCTCCTTTATCGAACATTAACCTTCTGTACACAGCAGATTTTATATCTGGGCTTTTCCACTCCCCCTCTTACTCTGCCTCAGCCATACGTCTGGTTTTAAGGAAGACCCATGGTATGTGACCCCCATGACCTCAGGGGAAGTTTTGGTGTCCAGTGGAATCTGTCCCTCCATCTACCATTGCTCTTCTTTTTTCTGGACTTTACTGGCAATTCTGATCTATTCATGTTCCAGGTTAACTTTGGAATAATTTTGTCAGTTTCCTAGAGACATCCTGCCAGGATTTTAAGTGGGATTCCATATACCTAGAACAGTTTGGGGGAGCAGGGAGAGAAATGTGTGTCTTCACAGAATTTGGATGTCCCATCAAGAGGTCTGCTGGGGTTTCCCTTTTTCGTTTATTTAGCTTAAAAAAAGCACTCAACATATTTTGTTTCCTTAGTTTTATGTAACTGAAATATTACAGAGGAATATACATAATCATAGTATTTCTCACTAATAATTCATTTAGGTATATTATGCTTTGTTGATACTGTAGATAAAATTTCATTTTTCTTATATTTTCAAACTGGTCATGGATAATATTTATAATCGCTACTTAATTCTGTGTATCTGTTTTATACCATTTAACCGATCTTCTTAGTCTTTAAAAATTTTTCAGTTGATTGCTTTCTTTTTTATCAAAATAGTGTTCTCCCTCTTCCTTTAAAATCTATATACTTTTGGGGGTGCCTGGGTGGCTCAGTGGGTTAAAGCCTCTGCCTTCAGCTCAGGTCATGATCTCAGGGTCCTGGGATCGAGCCCCGTGTTGAGTTCTCTGCTCAGTGGGGAGCCTGCTTCCCTTCCTCTCTCTCTCTGCCTGCCTCTCTGCCTACTTGTGATCTCTGTCTGTCAGATAAATAAATAAAATCTTTTAAAAAATCTATGTACTTTTTGTTTTATATCTTACTGCTTGCAGCCAGAATTGTCCACACCAAGTTAATTAATATTGACAATAGATGATACTATGAACTAATTTCTGACAAATGCTGATTTCTTTGGAACAAACACCATTTTTTTAAAAATGATGCTAAGGGGGCACCTGGGTGGCTCAGTGAGTTAAAGCCTCTGCCTTCAGCTCAGGTCATGATCCCAGGGTCCTGGGATAGAGCCCCACGTCAGGCTCTCTGCTCAGCAGGGAGCCTGCTTCCCTTCCTCTCTCTCTCTGCCTGCCTCTCTACCTACTTGTGATCTCTGTCTATCAGATAAATAAATAAAAATCTTTAAAAAAAAATAAAGTAAGCTTTATTTAAAAAAATAAAAATGGTGCTAAGGAAGTAGTTTTGTGTCTGTTTCGTGTCTGATTCCGGGTCTGTGAAGACCTTTGTGCAGATCATTTTCGCATTTGGTCTGTAGTCACAAAGTAGCAGATTGATAGGCTTACTTATGCTGATTTTTCCTTACACTTTCTATTTTCATCTTTATCTGGGTGATTTAGCCCAGTCCACCCATGGTATCAAATTTGTTTCCATTTAATGGTTCTGAACTCCTGTCCTACCCAGGGTAAATGTTCTTCTCCTATATGCTCCCTTCTGCACTAGCTCCGGGAGACTCTCTCCCACCCAAGGATACTTACCCTAGAGTGAGGGATACTTACCCTAGAGAGAGAAAATGGGGAAAAGCAGAATGTGCAGCGGATGAGCAGCGGACGAGCAGCGGACCTGCCAGGTGTCTGGCTGTCGGCGTCCCGGCATCCACGGTGGTCCGGTCTTACCCACGCGTGCTCTCTTCTCTCCCCCTGTGCAAACAGGAAGGGATGCCATTCAGACATCCTCCATCAGCAGCAGCCCGGAGGTAGGGGACGGAAGCACCCATCCCTTCTCTCCTCCCCGGGGCCAGGGTCCACCTGCCATGAGATGATCAGGTACAGGAACGCCCACCGCCTGGGCCCTGGGCCCCTGGGCAATCCTGAAGGACAGCCTGCTTGAGGCTGCCAGTCCTCTCCACGACGCTCACCATCTCCTAAACACACGTTTCCCTGTGGGAGCTGGGCTGTCCAGCAGGATTCTTGGTAGCTTTCTCAGTCTCTGCACGACTCATGGGTCTGCTCAGGTGTTTTGCTCCCTGTTTCATTGATTTTGATCAGTTTTGCTTATTGAAAATGGTCTGTTGCATTGGGATCTGCGAGCGTGTGAGTGTCCACCTGCCCTCGAGTCCCACTGCCTCCCCACACTAGGATGCGACGTTGCCTGCCAGACTCAGATCGCAAACCGCAGTCCTGAGGGCCATGGCAGGACTGTGGACAGCCCGCGGTCTCTGGTGCTGCTTTGTGGGCCTGATGGAGGCCGCAGACTGTCTCCTCGGAAAACTGTACTGACCGTGTGTCAGGTGTCCCGTGTTCGGTCCCGGGGAGAAAATTCCCGTACCTTCTCCACCCTGTCTGTGGCCCACGGACCTGTGTCCAGGGACTTCACAGTCAGAAGGACACAGACGGCCAGTGGCCTTCTGCGGTCAGTGTGTAGAGCCTTCTCTAGCACACTGACCTCTTGAGACAAGCATGTATCACTCTCAAGTCGGGGAGGGTTGGGCCCCACAGGGGCAGAAACAAGGAGGAGTCACAGTCAGAACCACTGGCCGTGCCCACACGCACACCGCCCAGGGCCAGCCGCTGGACGTCCTCCCTGCTGCCCTGGCTGGCAAGGCCCTTCTTATCAGAGGACACTTTACTACGTTCTTTATGAGGCCATCCTGATTATTCAGCGGTCAACTTGTCAGACTTTCTTTGTTATGACTTAGCACAACTGGGCTGTTTTCCAAGCCTTGGTTATAGTGCTCAGTTTTAATTCATAAATTGGTTCCTGAATTTATACATCCGTCTTGTGTCCTTGGCTAATGTGAGTCTGCCTGTGAGAAATGAACCTGATGACAAAGGTGGCCTTTGGAGCTGCAAGATGGTTACCACTTCAGGATGGGGAGTGCTGCTCCCATGAAGCCTCGGGGGACACCCCACTGGCCTCATCCAGGCAGGAGGTCCTAACGACACTGTGATGGCCAAGATGGTCACTGTCTGCACGTAGCACTCTCCTAAACCAACCCCTGTGTCCCTTTTCTTCATCCTACTGGTCATTGCTAGGCTAGGCTCCTAACTAGAGTTTTTATTATCATTTTTAAAACGTTTTTATTATCATTTTTATTATCATTTTTAAAACATTTTTATCATTTTTAAAACGTACATTCTTGTATTTATTTATCATTTCTACTCTTGTTTTATAGCTTCCAATTGATGTAAATACTTTTCCTTAATTACTGTTTTCCTAATAGTCTCATGAGGACATTTCCCCCCTTCTCCTGAAACCATCCAGTGGATATCTGTCTTCTTGTCATCTGTCTGATACCGAAGCTTTGACGACAGTGAACTCACCTCCGAGCTTTTCCTGTGCAGGTCCCACACTGATTTCCATATTGGCTTTGTCTCTCTGCCACAAGGCTCCTTTCATTTGTATTTTCAGAATTTTACAACTTTTTTTTTTTTAAGATTTTATGTATTTATTTAAGAGAGAGTGAGAGAGAGAGCACCAGCAAGGAGGAGAGGGAGAAGCAGGCTCCCTGCTGAACGGGGAGCCCGACACAGGACACGATCTCAGGGCCCTGGGATCATGACCTGAGCCGAAGGCAGAGGCTTCACTGACGGAGCCTCCCAGGTGCCCCTCAGAATTTACTTTCAGCCCATCTCGGGCTGAGGAACTGCGCAGAAGAGGACACGTGATAACCGAGCGTGACGTGGTACCCGGGGTGGGCTTGGGCAACAGATGGAGGGCACGAGCTGAGGAAAACTGAACCGGGCACGAGCCGCAGATACGGGTAACGTGTGTGTCGGTGTTTGGTTCACTGATTGGGACACGTGGACCGTAAGATGTCACCAGTGGGGGAAAGTGGGTGTGCGCGTGGAGGACCTCTCCGTACTGTCTTCGTGCCCTCTCTGTAAATCTAAAATGAAGTTTTTATTGAAAAACCAAACCTCCCTAGCCCCTGAGACACCCATCAGAACCTGTTGGCAAAGGGCCCCTGTGCGGCAGTGACAGGCTTTGGCTGGGCCGGGGGCCAAGAGACCTCACTCCCGGCCGCTTGGCGAGCAGGATGCTGGATGCCCACCCATTGCCGGGAGGTGAGCGCTGGGTGGACCCTGTTTTCCCAGCTTTGCACCCTGAGAGGCTGCCCCGCACGGACGGCCGCCGTGAGCATCCTTGTCCTTCGGCCTCCAGTTGTGGTGGTTCTATGGGAAATGGGAAGGAGGTCGAGGGAGAAGAAACCCGGGGCAGGGGTCCTTCTTCTGGGTCACAGAGGGGCGCGAGCTCTTCTGTCAAAGGCCCGGCTCCGTCACTGTGGTCTCTCGCTTTCAGCTCCTCACCCCAGGTCTGGAAACAGCTTCCCCCCCTGCTCTTATCAGCCTGAAGCACAACCCTCACTCAGCACCATGGGTCTCGGGCGTATCGGGAGCACCTGGCAAGCCCCCAGGCCCCGGGTACCACACGGATACGTGCTCACCCTCGATAAGTGTTCGTCAGATCAGTGAACCAGCCAATGAATCACAGACGGGCACAGTTACCAGAGGCCCTTGGCACGTGGGACCCAACAGCCCCGTGGTTAGAACACAGGGAGGTGGGCGCGCCGGGCTCGACTGATGGCTCTTTGACCTAACCAGACGCGCTGTCTGGGACGAGCTGTGCAAGTTGTCCGAGTTCCCATTCCTTCTCTTGAAAGTGAGATCGGGGGTACCGGCGGGCTCTGTCGGTGAAGCTTCATGATCTCAGGGTCCTGGGATCGAGTCCCGCATCGGGCTCCCTGCTCCGCGGGGAGCCTGCTTCTCCCTCTCCCTCTGCTGCTCCCCTGCCTGTGCTCTTCCTCTCTTTCTGGCAAATAGAGACATAAAATCTTAAAAACAAGTAAAGTGGAGATCATCCTATTTTCTTCATTAAGATGATTACATGAAAAACAATTGAAGCAGAGTGCTTTAGCACAGTGTGTGGCACAAAGATAAGCGCTGGGTAAACAGTCGTTGTGCGTGCTGTCTCACCCGGCCGTGGCCGAGATCCCATGGTCTTGTGGAACAGGCCAACCGGGAAGGACAGTGAACCAGCTCGGCGTACTTGGCAAGCGGAGCGGCAAACACGTCCCACCCTGCGAGAGCGCAGAGGAGCCCTAAGTAAAACAACAAGGAGACACCACGTCTTGCCTCCAAAATGAGAAAATTGCTTTAGTAATGATTAAATTACCTAAATATCGGAAAGGACACAGTGAATTAGGGACTCGTAGTCACTCAGTTTGGGGCTCAAAAGTACCAGGTAGCAGTAGTTTTTTGTTTTTGTTTTGAAGATTTTATTTCAGAGAGAGCCTAGGGGCTGAGGGAGAGAGAATCTTAAGCAGATCCCTGCTGAGCCCCACACGGGGCTCGATTCTGTGACCTTGAGTTCACGACTTGAGCCGAAACCAAAAGTTGGACGCTCACCCCGGCGGAGGAATCCACACGCCCCTGCAATAGTTTCAGATTTAAAATGGACCTACTTCTGCCCCAGTAACTGTATTTAGTAGTCGAGATCATAGAAATACAGAAAAATGTCTGACTAAAGAAGTTTCTGAGACCGTTGCTTGTAATCATGACAGACGGACAGCCACCCGGTCAGGCAGATAGGCAGATGATGGACAGACACAGAGAAATAGGTAGAAAGCCACCTAAATAGCCATCAATAGGAAAAACTAAACTAAAGTAGGATCTAGCCATTCTGCGGATTGCTGCGTGGCTGCTGAGTCCGATCAGTTACACCTCCAGGGTGGCGGCATACTGGGGTTCAAGTTGTGCACTGCACAAGGGAGCCACAGCTAAAGGTGCTTCATTGACATCCTAGACACAGCCTGAGGAATGAGAGCTTGTGGGTCCTCCTGTAAGTGAGCACTGGCACGGCGCCTGGGTGGCTCAGTGGACCGGGCCTCTGCGTCTTGGTTTCCGCTCAAGTCATGATCTCTGATTAAGTCATGAGATTGAGCCCCACATCAGGCTCTGTGCTCTGCATGGAGTCTCGTCCCTCTCCCTCTGCTCTTCTCCCTGCTTGCACTGGTGTTCTCTCTCTCTTTCTAAAAGAAAATCCTTAAAAAAAAAATAAATAAGGGAGGGGCGCCTGGGTGGGTCAGTGGGTTAAGCATCTCCTTTCGGTTCGGGTCATGATCTCAGGGTCCTGGGATCGAGCCCCGCCTCGGGCTCCCTGCTCAGCAGGAATCTGCTTCTCCTTCTGCCTCTGCTCCTCCCCCTGCCAGTGCTCTCTCCCAAATACGTGAACAAGTCTTTACAGAAAATGCACTGAGTGTGCTGTCACACAGGGCCATGCACACACTCCGTGGTGCACACGTGTGTGTGTACTTAAAGCGGGGCTCCTGTCCACCCTGGGAGCCTCCTCTTTTCGCTCACCTACTGCCCCAGTTCCTGCCCAACCCGAAATCTAAACCCGACTGCCCTTCTGGGGATGGAGCAGGGCCTCTGTGGGCGCAAGCCCCTGGCCTCTGGGGAGTTTGGGGTGTCTGGGGGGAGAGCGTAGCTGCTTCCCGCCATGCACCGGAACGCGCCCTGGCAGAGTGAATGGAACCGGGCAGAACGCGCTGGCGCCGGCACCGTATTTGAGGCGGGAGCGCTTTCCTAAAAACCTGCGGGAGGGTAAAGGCACTGGCCAGGCCGGCGGAGGCCCCGCTGACGTGTGCGTGTGCGGTGAAAGCAAGCGGCGGGAGGCGAGGCCCAGCGCGGCTGCGGTTAGGTACACATATGTGCGTGCGGCTCGGGGGTAGGAAAGAGCAGGGCAGGGGTGCCAGCGCCGGCTAGGGGAGCTGGGAAAGCAGATTCTGAGACGGTACTCTTTTCTCTTCATTGTATTTTAAACACTTTGCAGTGTGAATGTACCCACAGAACTGCTTGCGTAGTTAGAAAGGTAAGTTAAAAATCAGAAATGACGGGGCAGCTGGGTGGCTCAGTCGGTTGGGCCACGGACTTTTGGTGTCGGCTCAGGTCATACCTCAGGGTCTTGAGATCCAGCCCCGCGTCCAGCTCCGCACTCGGGGTTGTCTGCGTCTTCCTCTCCCTCTGCCCTTCCCCCTGCTGGCTCGTGCGCTCTCTCTCAAATAAATAAATCTTTTTTAAAAAATTCAGGAATGATGACAACAGCTAGGCCGCTCCCCAGAATACAGCCGTTTACAGAGTCTGCAAGCACCGCCCCCCAAAGTTCCATGAAGCAGAAGAGAAAGTTCCGTGGCTATGAACACGTGTCAGGGATACATTCAATGAAAAAGGCATGTCTCAGAAGAGCAGTCTGTTAATGTCCCATCTGTATTAAAAATACAGACACGTATCCGTTTGCATATAATAAATGCCTGAAAAGATAGATACCAAATGATAACATAGTGTTTGTCATCTCCGAGGGGTATGAGAAAGCTTACTTTGCAGTGTTCAAGTTTTTCATAATGAATAGTTAATAATTTTGTATTAAAAACTAAATTGTATATAAACAGAGATGAGTTATGTGTGTTCATGGTACATATGTTATCTACATGCCTAGGAAAATCGATGGGAATGTCATGGACCACACATTTAGTAGTTGTCTCTGAGTCGAGGGATTAGGGATAATTATTACTAGTGCCTTATTTTTTTATGTATTTTTCCTATTTTCAGCAATGACTTTGTATTTTAAATCTGAGAAGAACTTTTTTAAAAACCAGAACGTTAAACAAAGAGAAGCCTAATGAAAGTCTGTAGTATGATCACTGGTTGGTGAAAGTAAGGGAAAACTTTATACGTGAAAAAAAATCTGGGGAAAACTGGAATTTAGTGGAACCTGGATGTGAAATATTTTTCTTCCTCTTCTGAATTTTCCACATTTAGGGGCGCCTGGGTGGCTCAGTTGGTTGGGCGACTGCTTTCGGCTCAGGTCATGACCCTGGAGTCCTGGGATTGAGTCCCGCATCAGGCTCCAAGCTCCACAGGGAGTCTGCTTCTCCCTCTGATCTTCTCCCCTTTCATGCTCTCTCTCTCAAATAAATAAATAAAATCTTTTAAAAAATGAATTTTCCGTGTTTACTATTGTGAATGAGTATTATTCTGGTGCTACAAGAAAGTATAATCATTTCAAAGTTCTTTAAAGATGTATTCATTTATTTTAAAGAGAGAGACGGCTCGGCTCCTGCGAGCAAGGGAGGGAGGGGCGGAGAGAAGCTGGTTCCCTGCCGAGTGTGGAGGCCACCGCGGGCTCGATTGCGTGACCCAGACATCAAGACCTGAGCTGAAACCCAGAGTCGCCGCCCATCAGACTGAACCACCCAGACGCCCCTCCGTGTTCTTGGTAGCACAGCGAGGTGTGCTGTGCTCAGAGACATCCTCTTTGCAGTCCCGCAAGGATTTTCGCCTCAGGAAGGATTTGGCTCTCAGGAAGTGCCCGCAGGGGCCAGCGCCCACTCCCCCCAGCTGGGACCCAGGGCTCCTCCCCACCTCCCTCTGAGCCACACGGAGGGAGCACAGGTGTCCCTCCCCTTGGGGAGGCCCCCCTGCGGCCTCAGGGGCTGGCTGTCCTATTCTGTGTGGTGCTAGGGTGACCCAGGGCGGACTCCCTGAGGCGATGAAGCAGGATGACAGCCGTCCTGTTGTCCCAGTCAGCCAGGGACTTCCCCGGCTTTGATACCTAAAGTCCTGCCTCCCGGGAAATCCTGCAGGCCCAGAAGGACTGGGCAGCTGGTTACTGTACAGTGCGCTGTGACTCCAAGGACACCAAGCTGGGAAGTGCAAGACGCCACCCCCTGCCTCTGACTCCCGGGCCAGTGAGTCAGCTCAGCTGTCTGGGCCCCAGTGTGCCTGCTCTGACACTGCCTGAAAAGGTCATTTTTGGGGACAAAGTACAACAGCCTCTGTGGAATTCTGTTCTACACCGAGGCTGTGTCTGCACAGGGGTCAGAACGGTCAGGGCGGACTCTCCCCCAGGGGGGTCTGCTGGGCTCACGGAGGGACGCCCCAGCTTTCCCATCACAGTGGCTCCGTTCTCCGCCTTGACCCCTCAGGAGTGCCCACCTTGAGAGGGGCATGGAGGTGACTTCTGCAAAATTACTCGCAGGCCAAGCCAACACATCTGCTCTGGAGAGCGTGGGACTCTGGGCTGCTCTGGTGCAGGGCGCTACAAACTTTCTAGAAAAGCCCAGGATGGTTGATTTGACCTGTCCACTTGGCTGACAGTGGAGCTCAGATACTTGGTCAAACATTACTCTGCGGAGGTGTTTCTGCGTGAGAGTAACATTTATATTGCTTTGAATATTTGGATTGAGACCTTTAAATGCTTTGAGTAAAGTAAATTGCCCTCAGCAACGTGGGTGGGCCCCATCTAATCAGTTGAAGGCCTGAATAGAGCAAAGGGCCCCCCGCTCCCCGCCCCAAACAGGAAGGAGCTCTGCAGCAGAGGGCCTTGGGACCCGACCTGCGACACGGGCTCTCCCCGGTCCCCAGCCTGCCAGCCCGCTCTGCGGATTGAGCTTTACTGGCCTCCATAATCACACAAGCCCACCCCTTCAACAAGCACCTTTGTCTCTTACACACACCCACACCCACACCTTATTGGCCCTGTTTCTCTGGAGAGCCCAGATAGAAAACACTGTGGACTCTGCGGGTCATACAGTCTCTGTCACACGTCCCCGTCCATCTCCCGGTGACTCAGAAGCAGCCACAGACAGTTGGTAACGGCGTCTCACCCTGGGCACTATGGACACTTTACTGGATACTTCTCGGTTGTGGGGACCGTCCTGGGCACCATAGGAGGCTTAGCAGCCTCCCTGGCCTCCCCCTCCTAGAGGCCACTAGCAGCCCTTGGTTGTGACAACCCAGCCCGTCCCCAGGGCTCAGGGAGGGGAGCCGCCCCCACAGAGCTCCACCGTGTACGCGAACGCGAACGGGCCTGGCTGCATTCCAGAGAAACTAGTTACGAAATACGTGGTGAGCTGGACTTGGCCCGCGGGCCGTAGTCTGCCAACCCTTCTCAGGGGTGTGGGGACAGCCTTCGCTGGTGGGGACCCGGAGCTTTGCAGAAGATGATGCGTGGTTAGAGAGCGAGGGGTTGCGGCCGGAGACCCGTCACGTCCAGGGCTCCGCACACAGCCAAGTCCGGGCCGCAGAGCCTGGCTGTGCCTCAGGTCGGGGTCGTCGGACAGGGGGGACGCTCCGGTCCGGACATTGCCCTTGCTGTGCTGAGGGGCAGGCCAGACAGAAGCTGCCGCTCTGCGTGCCTCCCCGCTGGGCTGTAGGGGTGCAGAAGACGGGGCGTGAGGAGGCTGCCCCCCCACCCCCGGTCCCCGGGGCCGCCCTCGGGGCTGCCTCCTCTCCCGCCATTCCCACGGCCGTCTGTCGGCATGGAGCTGCTTCTGAACCTCTGCGGACCACCTCCAGTTGGCTGCCCAGGCAGACGAGCCTGGTCCACGGGGAAAGTGACTATTTCTCGGGCTCGCTGGCCTGCTGTCTCCTCCCTGATGGCATGGAAGAGGACAGGCCAGGCACGGGAGGCAAGGGGAGGCGGCAGCAGGCCCCTGTGGGGGGACCACCCTAGGGGACCACCAAGGCTGCCACGGAAGGGTTCGCAGCTGTGCGCTGGGCACATTACGCTCCCTCGAAGCTCTGGTCGGCAGGAACTCCGTGGTCATTTAAGTCCCCACAGGAAAGATGTTCCGGTCATGCTCCAGGTTAAGGGGAAGGGGCACCGCGCTGCACTCCAGCTGGGTCTGTGGGGCGGGCGGCTTAAAGCCACTCTGATGGGAGCCAACCTTCCCAGGGCCCCGGCAGGGGGACTCCAGTGCAGGGGCAGGTAACCGTGCCCCCCCGCATGGGCTGGGTCACCTGTAGCACAGGGCTCCCTCCAGGATCCCGCCTCCCCCCATCCCCCGCCTCCCCCGAGTCCCACCCCAGCACTGGGAGTCTGGGTGTGGAGTGTGTCTTCCCTGGGCAGTCCTGATAGACACACCTCTACCTGACGCCTCTTTCCAGGCTCCCCACCCTGCCCTGCAAGCTCTCCCCTGCTCCTTAAGGCAGATCACTGCACCATCCCCGAGGTCCCCCCGTGCCCCGCCCACAGCGTGGCAAACAGTCCCTTCCTAAACAAATCTTCCTCCTGTTAGCCTAGTTTGAGCGAGCCCGCTGTTGGGGCCCTGCTGGATATAGTTGGGAATGACTGTCACCCCAACCCTAGTGATGCCTGATAAGCTCACCAGCGTCCAGGCATCCACCATGGGAATGTGGCATGACAAGGGGTTCACTTCCTTCTAGGAGATGAACATGGAGGCAAACGTCCTAGGTAGGCAGGCCTGACCCAGCCAGACCCTGGAAAGGGAGTGAACATCCCACCAGGGCCGATTTCAGCAAAGGCTAACAGCCCAGGCATATGCAAGAAGGCGGCAGCCCAGGTGGGAGGCCAGGCTCAGTGACCCAGAGGGTTCCTTACCGCTCTGAGGCTGGGAGTCTGCACACAGCCCTTGCTGGGGCACCAGGGCACGGGGCACACGGGTGGCTCACGTGCTGATTGGGAAGGAGAGGGGGAAAGATGGGCGCTGTCTGGGCGCTTGTGACCCTGGAGGGACAGCTGGGTGCAGCTCGAGACAGCACCCCGGGAGCTGCCACTCAGAGGTCAGGAGAGTCAGCGTACAGGTGTTCCAGAGAAGACGCGGGGGGAAACAGGGTCCTCGGCCGCCGGACTTCGGACCACAGGCCACCGGGCCGCCGCAGCGCTGGATGTCTGTCTGGAGGGAGATGCCCAGCCCCAGGCCATGGGCATCTGGCGGGGACAAGGCAAGGCCCCCTCAGCGTGAGGGCAGCCTGCTGCTGTCAGATACGGGCTGAGGGGCCTGGGCAGCTCGAAGAGCCCCACGGGGTGGGACGATCAGAGAGGTCTGGGTTCCAGGCACGTGGGTTCCGGTGCCCAGCAGGTCCCTGGGAGGAACTGGGAGTCCTGTGTCCAAATGACAGCGGACGAGACTAGAGAAGGGAGGCGTGTGGCCTGTGTCGGGGCTCACTCCACACCCCGCCAAGCGGGGAGACCAGATGGCTGCTCGCTCCCGCTCCGGCTCTGCTTCCCCGCGAAGCCTGGCACTGGCTGCGCGGGGTGGGGTGGAGCCGGGGGCAGCGGGGTCTCCACCTCCCGCGGGAGCTCGGGCTGCACTTCCTGGCTCCGGGAGGCCTGACTCAGCAGGCCGGGGGTGGCTGAGTCGGCAAGGAGCAGGCGCGGTGGCCTCGATGCGGGGAGCTGGGGCTGGCAGGCTGCCAATCCTAGAGAGGCAGGTGCTGACCCCAGGATCTTCCCGCGCCTCGGTGAGCGCCTCTCCCTCGGTCAGCCCCGACCGAGCCCTGCTGCCGCCCACGAGTGCCTGTGGACCCGGCCGGTACGGCAGAGGGCTCGGACCGCAGGGGACCCACCAGCCATCCCGGGTTACCCATTACCCACAGCAGAACCGGTCCTGGGCTCCGTGGAGCCATCGGTCACTCTGGGAAGAGTGAGAAGGTCCAGGATTGAGGACCTGGGGCAGCTGGGCGTGAGGAGTGGCCGGGTACCGAGAGAGGCCACGTGCCCGGTGAGTCACTGCCGGTGCCATGGCCAAGCCCCCAGGCCGGGTCCCTGGAGTCTGAATGCAGCAGGCTCTGTCTTTGCTCCCAGCTGCTCCGAAGGGCCACACAGCTGGCTGTTCGGGAAACAAGTAGTAATTAGCAGCATCTCTGACCCAAATTCCTCCAAGTCTCGTTCCTTAGTCGCTCTTGCACTTGAGGAAGTGGAGCCAGAAGAACACCGGAGCCGGAATAACCTGTGATTCTGCTCTGGGAGTCTCATCCCGAATCCCCCGGGGGCTCTGCTCTCCTCTCCTCCCGGACCACGCGCGTCCTGCCACCAGGTTCTCCCGCGGAACCTGGCGTCCGGTGACCGCGTCCGGCCCCCGCCAGGCACTCAGTGAGTGTTTATGGGGTCACCGCACGGAGACGCAGTGTCCCTGTTGCAGAAACTAGGAGCCAGAGGGCAGAAGGCAACGGAGAGGCTGATCATTCTGAAGGATGCGGAGTCAAAACGAGAGGACCAGGACAGACCCGACGCGGAGTCTGGTTTCAGGCGAGCAGACAGGAAGCCTTCAGACGGCAGCTCGCCGGCTCCCATGGGGCTGCCCGGTAACGTCCTGCTTGCCACGGGGCCTCCCCACCAGCTGGTCTGACCACCGGGTCCCGCACTTGTACACTTGCTGGCCATTCACACCCCTCCCACGCACATCGGGTGCACCCCAGTCAGGGAGCCCCGGGCTCCCACAGGCAGTGGTGGGGCCCCAGCAGGGCACAGAGGGAAGCAGAAGGGAGCTCCCCACGCCAGGGGTGCTTGTGTCCCCGGGGAACTCAGTGCACGCGGGAACACACACGCGTGCACACGCTCACAGAGTCATGACGCAGGGAAGAGGCAGTGAAGGGTCGGGCCGCGCTGTGACCTGACAGGGTAAGCTCAAAGCTTTGGCAGCCAGGGTGTTGTCCGTGTGCCCTGGGCCCGCCCTGTGGCTCCTCCTTGAGGCCCCCACACCTGTGTCCTTGCTCACCTCCCACCAGCTCTGGCCTGGCGTCCGACATGACTCAAAGGCCAGGGGCGTGTGTGCGCCCAGCCTGTCCTCCGCCCTTCCGTGCCAGCGCCGGCCGCTGACTCAATGTTTTCCTCACCCCCAACTCCACCCTCTCCTGCCCCGCTGGCTCTGATGCTTGGTGTCCGCCTGCCGTGCCTACCACCCATTCAGTGTTTATATGCTGTGCCGCGTGTGCGGGCGGCGGGCTGGGTGCCGGGCCGTACTGGTAAACAGCACAAGGAGTAAGACAAGAACCAGCTGATTGCACACAGCGCGCTGCGTGCCGGGCTGGGCGTGAGCCCCTGTGGCCATGTGGGGAGCAGGGGGGCGGTGGAGGGGCGAACCCGGAGGCTGTGGCCCCATTTCTTGGTCATAGATTGTGCCATGAATTCTAGCTTCATGTCCATCCAGCCCTGTCACCCGGCTTTCCTCTTCCTCATTTATTCCTTGACTCATGCACAAACCATCGAAACACCTGTTAGAGGCCAGATGCTCTGCCAGGTCCCGGGAATGCAACGATGATGAAGACAGTTTCCTGTGCAACACTGGACTTCTAGGATCCCAAATGGGGCCTGCTCCTCCCAGCTCCACTGCTCCCCCTGCCTGGAAGATCCTAGTCCCTCCCTCCACCCCCTTGCTGGTTTACCACCTCTATCCTTTAGACCATAGCTCTAAACCCTCCTCAGGAAGAGTTCCCTGGCCCCTTGACCAGTTTAAGGCCCCATTATGATGCTCTCATCAAAACCTGTCATTTTCTTTCATAGCACCTGTAATTATGTGTTTATTAGTGGACTACTTCATTAGTGTTGGTCCTCCCAGTCACGGTGTCCAAGATCATTTATTACAGTGTTTACGCTGTGTAGTACATGGTAATGCGTTTAATAAATACAAATGGGATGAATGGGTGGTTGGATGGACAGATGGATGGATGGTTGGAGAGATGGATGGTTCAATGGTTGGATGGATGGATGGTTGGATAGATGAATGGATGGATGGTTCAATGGATGGATGGATGGTTGGATAGATGGATGGTTCAATGGTTGGATGGATGGATGGTTGGATAGATGGATGGTTCAATGGTTGGATGGATGAATGGATGGATGGTTCAATGGATAGATGGACGGATGGTTGGATGGATGGATGGTTGGATAGATGGATAGTTCAGTGGATGGATCAATGTATGTATGGATGGATGGATGGTTCAGTGGATGGATAGATGGATGGTTCAATGGATGGATGGATAGATGGATAGCTGGATGGATGGACGTTGGATGGATGGATGGATGGTTGGATGGATGGATGGATGGATGGTTCGATGGATGGATAGATGGATGGTTCAATGGGTGGATGGATAGATGGATAGTTGGATGGATGGACGTTGGATAGATGGATGGTTCAATGGGTAGATAGTTGGATGGATGGATGGATGGATAGTTGGGTGGATGGATGAACTGGAGCTGAGTTATAGCGAAGGCAGTCTCCAATTAGGAGACAGGGAAGTCAGGGCAGGAAAGAGGTGAGAACCAGTGTATAAGCCAAAGCAGCAGAAGTGGGAAAGCTGGGTAGAAGATCGGCAGGAAAGCATCTGCAGGAGTTGGCCTCTGGTGGAATGTCAGGATTGAGGCAGAGGGAGGAATGCAAGGTGACGACCAGAATTCTGACTCAGAGCTGGGAGATGGATAATTAAAGTGAGATCAGGTGTGGAGGTGTGGGATAAAGAGGATGACCTGCCAAATTTGAGATACACGCTGAGGAAATGAAGTGGAAATTTTAGATTCTTTTTGGCCACTGTGAAAGTTAGGATAATATTAGCCATTCTAAGAAAGAAGTTCTACAATGCCAGTGGCCTCACACAGTAAGTTTTTATTAAAAAAATTTTTTTTGGTCCCCATGATGGTCCAATACAGGTGTTCCTCATCAGCAGGACAGCACGCCAACACAGTGTTTAGGGGCTCAGGGTCCTCCCATCTTGGGGCTCCACCATCTCCTGGGCCTTGGGCTGACCGGGAGGGAGACTGTAGAACACATGCCTGCTTCTTAACAACCATGACCCCAGAGTACCACCAAGCATCTGAGCCCTCTTCCAAAGGGCCTCTTCCAGGGCCCACCTGCCACCATATAGCTCACAGTCCAGACTTGCTTTCTCAGACTTGAGTCCGAAACACGGACACATGACTGAGTCTCTGACAGCCAGACACATCTCCCTCGCACTTTGGTTTGAAAGATAACAACTCTGACCTGCAGCCAAGCAGAACCCATTCAGTGCGTGAGGCAGTGTCAGAGGCTGCCGGGTGCACCATCTAGTCGATGTCTGTGACTGTGCCTTGGTCCTCTGGTGGCAGACTGTGGCATGATCGTCGACGCTCTTCTTTGCTGTGTCGTCTGCTTGTCCTTTCAGAGCTTCTGTGAGCTACTTAATATCTCTTTAAATGAAATTTTTTTCTGCTCACATTTGCCGGAGGTGTTTTCTGTGGCTTGCAAGGAGACCAAGGATAAATGTGCAGTAGTGGTTGAATTAGCAGCGGAAGAGCCTGGGAGCCTGGGGGCAGAGCCCCCCATGGAAATGTCTTCGGCCACGGCAAGGGACAAGATGTCTCTGGGAGTCTGTGTCCCAGCAGTGGAAGAGGGCCTGGCCTGCAGCCTTGATATAGGAGTGGGGAAAAGGAGCTCACAATGCAGACAGAGAAGGAGTGTCGTGGTCAGCCCTGTTCCTGTACCCCTTGCCCTGCCTGGGGTTTGCTATTTGGGAAATCAACTCCTAGTCCAAGAAAACAAATCCCCTTTTTCTTCAAGCCGTGGTGTCTTTCAAGGGTTTTCCTCTTCCTTCCTTAATGGCAGAGTCCCATCATCCCAAGGCTGCCCCGGGAGACTTCTGTCATTGTGATGACAGTTAACGGCACCGACGCATGTTGCGTGATAGCGTCAAGTGTGTGACGTCTGTGACGCCCCCCCAGGGCCAGCCACCCGCCTCACAGCGGCACTCAGAACTCTTCTCAACACAGTTCCCCATGTGGCCCTGATCCATTCATGGACGTTGGCTCATGAGCCGTGGGCTGCTTGTTGCTCAGGCCGCTACCCCTCCAGTTCGCCCGGTGTCCTGTCCGCCCCGTGTCTCAACGCGCATGGTCTCATCCGCCTTTCTCAACAGCCTGTGAAGTGCTTGGTACCAGGCCTGTTTTAGAGTTGAGAAAATGGCCATCTCGAGGTTTTCATGACTTGCCCCAAATCGTACACATACATCATGGGAGACTCAGGATTTGAACACGAGCGTCTCCGTGTGAATCACAAGGATACAACAGAGTATTCCTCCTCTGCGTGTCTTATAAGTTCCAAGGGCCTTTCGGTGCATCTCAAAGGATGGGGAAAGTCAAGACCGGCTGCTGAGCCCCTTGACGTGGCCCCGCAGGTCATATTGGCTTGTTGGCGACTGGGGAATGGGAGCGGGAACTCGTCGAGTGGCCGTGGCCTCCCCATGTCTACTTGGCATTTGGGCAAATGCTTGGTTCTGTGTTCTAAAAAGCCACGGGTGTATGCCGACAGGGGGTCGAGAACAGTGACCTTAAATGTCCAGAGAGATGGGCCTTGAGCATCTGGACGGACACATCCTGGGGAGTAAAGCTACAGCCACCGTAATTTAAGGACAGAATTTTGTCCAACAATTGATGTTTTTTAGAAAAAAGCAAACACGTCTGGTCCTTTAGGGACTCCTGTCAGGCAAAGGCCCTGAGCCGTACGTGGTGGACACCTGATGAACACGCACGTGCACCCACCCTTCCTGAGAGGCTGGGGCCGAATGTGGCATTTTGCAGACTCCCCTAGGGCACAGATGTTGCATTACTTTCTATCGCCCGGACGGACTGCATGTGACCTCCAGAACGTGGCGGGGATTGGGGCAGAGGCCGCATGAGCCGGTGGCTGCTGGTGGCTCCCCGGTTCGGGGGTGGCTTCTCGGGGGGCGGGAGTGGAGCTCCCCGGCCCGAGGCTGCTTGATCACGTCCACGCACACCCGTGGCCGCGCGTTCTTGTGTCGTGGTTTGGGGACTCCTTCCTGGAGGCGCACTCCTGTGTCTGTTTCTTCAGTCCCTGCAGTGGGTCCGTGATCCGTCTTTAACCCGTCAGAAATCCCGTTCTGTTCAGACTGGCCGGGAAGGTTCTGTGCTCGGCAGTCCGAGCAGCGCCCAGCGCCTGGGAGGCAAGCAGCGGGGTTCTCGCCGGCGGCTCGGGCCATTGGGGAGCCCCGCTGAGCCTGGGGCTAGCCGGCTGCCCTCCCCGGGGCCTGGGATCCTGCCGCGGCTCCGGCTCTGGCTGAGCCCGCATCCTTCTCTAAAGTAGAAGCCGGCGGCCTCTGGGAGTCTGGAAGCCGCCCGCTGGGAGACGGGTCCTGTTCCGACAATCCTGGTGCGAAGCAAACGAGAAGGAAGAAGGGTCCGCTCAACTTCTGGAAAGAGGCGGCGAGCCCTACTTTGAGCAGCCGGGGGCTGCTGCTGTCTCTGACCCTACTACCCCGCGGTCGGTGGGGGGTGTGTGTGTGCACGCACGTGTGTTGATGCACACTCGTGAGTGTTGCCATAACGGAAGGGCCGGTCCTCCGGGAAACTGATTCGAAGTAGAGACTGGGCTTGTCCCTTGTGTCCATCGTGACGTCCACGTGCCGTGTGGCCTTGAGGCCCCGGGACCCCACGGGGACTGTCCTTCCCGGGGCAGGTCAGGCCCCTCCTGGGGAGAGTAAACAGGCACCGTTCAAGTCCGAACCCGCCCGTCCAGAATCCAGAGCCCCCACGGCCCTCTCTGTTGTGGCCACTACCCACCCGTCCTGATTACCCAGGACCTGGCACTGGCTGGCTAAGGACAGCCCCTGTTATGCCCAGAGACGGCTGAGATTTTTCAGACGAGCCCCTCCTAAGCCTTCTTACACTGCCTCATCTGCTCCTTCCCGTGCAAACCACAGTAAAGTTTCCTCCCCAATTTCCCGCCCCCCACCCCACTCCCCTTGCCTGCTGACCGACACTGGTGCTTCCCTGGGTGTCCCCTGTGCGTGCCCTTCTCTCGAGATCTGTGAGTATAACACACTGTTTTTTTAATGGCACCTGACTCCTGATCTGATGGCCCTGCCATGCCCCCCAACATCATAAAACCTGCATTTTAAAACACCCCTCTGTTCATTCATCTGCCCAATTAAGGACTATCTACTTGGTCCTCTTAAGCATCTGACATGATTCTAGGCATCAAGGACCGAGGGACGAGCACATCCCTGTTGCTGTTGTTAGGAAGTACAGTCAGGGCAACAAGCATGAGACAAGTCATCACACGGTTTCGTGTATAATCAAAGAACAGGACACGTTCTATGAAGAGAAAAATTATAGGGTGCTGTGTGAGCACAAGGGGGCAGGATGTGGCTTCTAAACTGAAGCCCAGCTGAAGAGTGCAGAGAAAAACATCCAAGGAGGGAGAGCAGCACGTGCCAAGGCCCTGGGGCAGGAGAGAGCGTGTGTTAGAGGCGAGAGGTGTGGCCAGGGCACCCCGCGTAAGAAGGAGCAGGGGTCAGAGCTGTGAGCCTGGCAGGAAGCCTCAGCACGGGAAGGACTCTGGAACTCTTCCTAAAAGTAACCACATGACTTTGAAGGGTTTTAATCAGAGAGTTGTGTAGTCTAGTTTACCTTTTAAAAGACACTTGGCAGCTGTGGATGGATGACAGGGAGGACAGAAGGGGGAGCACCCCAGCAGAGTGTGGGGAGGGCTGGGGGGCGGGAGAGGTCCAGGAGAGGGGGAAGCTGCAGTTAGAACCGACAGCGCTGGCGCTGGGCTGGATGTGGGGGTGATGGGAAGGGAGGAGGGATGGAAGCCACCTTGCAGGTCCTTCCGCGCCTCCGCACGGCTCTGGGGGCAGACAGCCTTTCTCCCGTGTACCCGGTTCTGCCCCCTTGGGGAGCGACCCCCGCACCAGTTTCTCTCCCCAGGGGTCTGAGCACTGGGTCAGCAGAGGCTGTGAAATCATCTCTCCACCTGTTTCCCTCCCTGCCCCTGGACCTTGGCCACCGCAGAAGGACAGGGACCGGGGACCCTGCTTCCCTCTGCTCCCCTGACCCCCCAGACAGAAGGTTCCCAAGGGAGAAAGGAGCTGCAGGGTGAGAGGGTATGAATTGTCTCCCTCCCATCTTTAATGCTCCTTGAAAGACTCATGGACCCTTTTTGGGGGGAGGGGGAGGGTAGGCAGGATATAGCAGCCTTCCCTGAACTGCTGAGACACTCCCCTCCAGGGAGTGCAAATCCGGTAATGGTGTTTTTAAAAACCGACCCCCCACTCACCGCCCTGCTGCCCTACCCCTGCCAACCCACGCACAACCCCTGCCAACCCGGTCTTTAAAAAGCAAATCTACGGAGGCAAAATTTACATATAATAAAAAGCATCCATTTTAAGTGCACAATTTTGAAGCGGGGTTTTTTTCAGGCCAGTGGGATTTTACAAGTGTCGACACCCACATAACCGCCAGCCGGCACGCTCAAGGTAGAATTTCCACCACCTCTAACCTGAGAAGTTTCCCTCGAGCCCTTTGCCATCCGTTCCCGGCCCCGGGAAACCCCTGATTTGCTTGCTGTGCCGTTGCAAGATCTGTTTTGCCCGTGCCAGAATTTCCGTGCGTCGAGTCGGACGGCGTGTCATTGCTGCGCGTCTGGCTTCTTTGACTCAGCATCGTGTCTTATGAGGATGCCCCCCGGGGTAGGGATATTAGTGATGGGCTCCGTGCTACGTCCACCAGCTTCCAGGGCACGGATATACCGTTCTGTTCATCCGTTTCCGTGATGGGGGGTGTTCGGGCTGTCTCCAGTTCCGGGCAGGTACCGGGCAGGTACGAGGAAAGCATAGCAGATACTGCTGTGAGCACCTGAGCACACTTCGTGGGGGGGTGGGAGGCGGGCATGTTTGTATCTGAGCGAAATACTAACGGTGGGATTTTGAGGTTGCGCAGGATGTTCAGGTTTAACTTTTTTTTTTTTTTTTAAAGATCTCATTTATTTATTTATTTGACAGACAGAGATCACAAGCAGGCAGAGAGGCAGGCAGAGAGAGAGGGGAAGCAGGCTCCCCGCCGAGCAGAGAGCCCGATGCGGGGCTCGATCCCAGGACCCTGAGATCATGACTTGAGCCGAAGGCAGAGGCTTAACCCACTGAGCCACTCAGGCGCCCCAACACGTTTAACTTTATAAGGAACCGCTGGACATAGTTTTTGACCACGCTGCCCCCCGCCCCCGCCCCGGTCTGGCTGTGAGCGTCTCGATCCGTCTGCGTCCTCGCGGTCCCCGTGCTGTCTTTTTTCCTTTGCTGTGTTTTTCCTCAGCTGGTCTACAGGGTACCAGGGAGTGGACTGTCCGTCTCGTATTTGAGCTGTGAGAGTTCTCTGTATGTTCTGGGTGCAAGTCCTTCGTCAGATCAACCGTGCCTTGTGAGTTTCCCCTCCCAGTTTGTGGCTTCGTGTTTTCTTAATGGCCTCCTTTGCACATTTTAATTTTGATGAACCCCAGTTTATCAGGGTTTTGGGTTTTTTTTTTTTTATGGTGTAGGAGAACTTCTAGGTTTTTTGGTGAAGTGATCAGGTTTTCCTGATAGAAACTCTAGGGCTAAAATGTAAGAGAATGAGGCTTCTGGTCTCTAGGGGTAAAGAAATGTGGGTAAGGGGGCGCCTGTCCGGCTCAGGTCACGATCTCAGGGTCCTTGGATCGAGTCCCGTGTCAGAATCCCTGCTTGGTGGGGAGTCTGCTCCTCCCTCTCCCTGTGCTTCACGCTTTCTCTCAAATAAATGAATAAAATATTTATTAAAAAAGAGAGAGAGAGAGAGAATGTGGGTAGGAACTGGGGGAACCTGGAGAGGGAGAAAAAATGAGGAGCGAGGCTCTAGATGCCCGGACCCTGAGACCGAGTCCGTGGAAACCACAGCGGTCGCCCGTGTTTATTGATACTTACCGGGCTCGGCTCTCCACACACTCGTCATGAGGTCTGCACAGCAGCCCCAAGGAACGGGGGTTATTACTGTTACTATCCCTGTTTTACACATGGGGAAACCAAGTCACGGGGTGATGAAGTCCCTCTCCCCGGGTCACGCAGCCAGGAAGTGGCAGAGCCGGGATTTGAACCCATGTGTGCCGGCTCCTGGCTCTGAACCGGCGCGCGTGGCTGTGTCCGGTCCAGTGGGACCACTGGCCGCCGAAGGTCAGGCTGGGAAGGGCTTGCTGCAGACACTGTGCGTCCGTCGCTGCCCTCCCCGGAGTACGACGGAGGCTTCGTCCCAGTGAGCTGTCGCGGCCTCACCCAGGAGGGAACTGCCCTAACCTCTGGTTCCGCCAGAGTCAAAGCAAAGTTTCGTGGCTTCCCGAGAGTCAGATCGCACGCCACAGACGGGGTAGGGAGGCCAGAAGCCTCTGATCTTGCCTCTGGACCTGCCCCTAGAACATTCCCATGGGGTTTGACCTCCTGCCTGCCATGTTCCCAAGTCCACCGCCATCCCTGCTGGGGGCTCCCTCAGGCCTGGGCAGCCCCCTCACCCAGCTTGCCTCCTGCCTGCCTCCCCCTCCAGCCTTCTCACAGCCTCTCTGTCCACTGGCTGCACTTGTCCCCAGCTCCGAGGGACGTCCTCCAGCAGCCCCCCAGCTGCCTGCTCACGCCCCCAAGCTGAGGCCGGGGAGGAAGGGGAGGTGGGGGGTCAGGGTCTGGGTGGGGGGGTCAGGGTCTGGGCTTCCGTTCCCGCAGACTGAGCGGGCCGCCGCTCTGTGGAAAGATGCAGAAACCCTGTACCGGGCAAACGCATTTCGAAAGATCGCTTGAAGAGGCAAAACTTTTTTCCCACTTAACTTCATTCAGTCACGAGGAAAACCTGTACATTTGGAGAGTACGATAGCATCGGAGCGGAGAAAGACACTGTCATCACAGAAAGAACACCTGCGTCTGGGCGTCACCGCAGTTGATGTAACAGAGAAGAGGCTAGAAAATGGGAACCGGAAAATTATTAAGTCTGATTAAAATACTGTTCCCTCCAAAGATCTAAGGTTTAAAAAAAAAAGCCTTCAAAAGATTCAAAGCCACCACACGCTGTGAAGTCATGGAGCCCAACGGCTCAAAGGGAGAGAAATGAGCAATTGCAAATATTAATGAATTCAATGGTTCGCTGAAGTTGGAAGCGAAGGTGAACCCTTAATTCGACTCGCCGTCGGTGAGGTTCGTACGAGACCCCGCGGCCGTAATAACCCACACGTTTCACGGAGCTCTGTCCTTGGTGGAGGAACTCAAACTCTCCGTGTGGACGATTTTTTTTTACTTAATAGTTTCAAATTATATTCTGTTCATTACATGGTGACGATACACGGCCGGGGTGCACTTTGAGCCATTTATGCCTCGTTTTCTTCAATATCATTCATCAGGTGAGGCAGGGCGGGGGACTTCCGGTCCCACGTGGGTTTTCCGGTGACACCAGTGAGTCTGGAACGATGATCTCCGCGTGGAAGGAGCGGGTGGAAAGCAGCAAGAGCCCGCACCTGGAGGCCCCCACCGGGCACCTGCTCTGGGGAGCAGACAGGACGATGCCGGGAGGTCGGGTGGTTCCAGGTGACTGGTTGACCCCTGGGACAGTGGTCTAGCGCCGATGGGGTGGGGACACATAGCTCCCAACGTTTCGACTGAATTTACTCATACCACACCAGTACCCAGACTTCCCGGGGGCTGGGACGGAAGGTCTGTCCAGAAATGTAACTGGACGTCCCATGAGACGGGATATACCGGGCGTGCTGCTGGGCGCCAGTATCCTGTCGCTCTACTACGGTGGGAACGTGCCACATTTCTTGGATTCAATCGAGATGAAGACCAAAGCCAAAGCAAGCTCAGGGTACTCTCTATCCCGGGAGAGCCGGGGGACCTTGGCGGGAGGCCTTGCCCAGGCTTCAGCCCAGGAAGGGAAGGTGGGAGCCGGCACGATCCCGAGACCCGGGCAAGAAGCAGGTTCTAGGGGAGCTGGGGCCCAGGCCAAGATTCTGGTCCCTGTGGCACGACTCTGGGATGGGGGATCAGCAGCTTCACCGCCTTGTCCTGAAGCCCCTCGGTGCCCCTGGGCTCCCCAAGTCTTCCGGTCTGGGGAGGGAGGCAGCAGGGAGCCTGGCGGGTGCTAATGTGCTCCCCGCGCCACGCAGCTCCACACGGCATCCTGCGCCCGGCTGCGCGCTCACCTTCCAGCCGATCGGACGGGAAAGGAGGTTTTCCAAGACGTTCTGCGGCCCGGAAGGCTGTGTGAGGGACCGAGGTGCGGGGGACTTGGGGAAGGGACCTGGAAGAAGCCCCCGGCACCGCCCCAAGCCTCCGGCCCCTCTCGCGGGTCTCTGCTGTGCCTCTTGAGCTCGCCGCCCGGGGCCCCCGGGCAGAATCTTTGGATCAGTCTGGCCTTTTTCTGTTTCAGAGAAGCTGGAACCTGCGCCCATGAGATCGCCCCATCCTGTTATACATCCCCACGGCTGCCTCTTTCTGTTGCCGTCCTCGGCAGGGCCAGGACGCGGCCAGGGTTGGAGGAGCCCTCCCTGCGCGGGCACGGCGTGCTCTCTGGCTCGCTGGGCACAGGGTGGCGTGGGGGCTGGGGGGGCTGGGGTGCAGGGGAGGGGAGAGGGGATGGCTGGGGGCAGCAAGGGAGGCCTTGCACAGGCTTGAGTCTGCTGTTCAGAGAGCACGTGGCCTGCGTCACTGGGCAGCACGGCCTCCGGAATCAAGTCCCGGGTCTTTGTGATAAGTTAAAAAAAAAATTATTTTGAAAGCTTCGAAGTTACAGGAGAAAGTAATTTGGGAGCTGCCGTCCCCTCCAGGGGCCATAGCTTCGTGCAGAGCGGACGGGATGTCCCATCCCGCAGCAGAGAGCGCGTGCCGGGTGCTCCTTGGCCCTCGTGGCCGGGTGCCCGCCTGCGGACACACCTTCCGGTCTGAGCTGGTGGCTTTGTCCGCTTTGTGCAATGTTTCTGACGTCCGTCACGCCGTGGCCGGCGCGGTCGTTCCTTCTTCTTTACCCCGACTAGTATTCCCTTCGTGGATGTGCCCCAGGCTGCTGACTCAGCCGGTCGCTGGCCGGTTCCCAGCCGGGGCCGCTGCGGACCAAAGCCGCCGAGGGCACTCCTCAGGGAGCTCCGTGCAGACCTTGTGGTGGTTTCTCTCGGGGACACGCCTGCGAGTGGGAATGGGAGTCGTTCGTGCTTTTCCTTTACAGCGAAACGCCCAGGTGTTCCCCGAAGCGGCTGCGCCATCTTCCATTCCTCGCAGCAAGGTCCAGGAACGCCACTTGTCGCCCCTTCCTGCCCGTGTGTGGTAACGCTGGCTTTTTGTGTGATAAAACACACCGAACATCAAACCTGTCCACAGCGCCTTGCGTGCACCCATGGTGTTGTGCAAACCAGGGTCTAACCCCAGAGACCCCACATGGGACAGTCAGTCACGCGCAGTCCCCCGCCTCCAGCCCCCGGTGGGCACTGAAATGGGGTCACAGGCCACTGGGGTCACGGTGACCGTGGGGTCACAGAGACCCCCCGTGCCCGATCCCCCCCCACCTGCCTGGCGCGGGACTGCTGGGTCCTGTGATCACGCCGCCTCTGCCGTAGGGGTTTTGTCTATACTCTGTGAGATCAAGGGAGTTCTCGTCTATCATCAATGTAATTTTTTTTTTTTTAGCATTTTTTATTGGGGGGAGGGGCAAAGGGAGAGGGAGAATCTCCAGGAGACCCCGCACCCGCCACAGAGGCCCGACACGGGGCTCGGACTCACAACCCTGAGGTCTTGACCTGAGCCGAGATCGAGAATCAGACGCTGAACCAATCAACGGAGCCGCCCAGACCCCCCCTTAATTTACTTTTTAGAAAATCCAGGAAGGATCTTGCGTTTTATCAAAATGTTTTTCTGCCTTTCTCGACTCGATCCCGTGATTGCTATCTCCCGTACATGCACCTGGAGACATACCCTGAAGAATTTCACAAACACTGAGCCGACATTACCTCCCGGAGGAAGGTTCCCGAGATGTGTGTGCGTCACCATCGCTCCGAGCCTGTCCGCGGTCCTCTGCCGAACCCGTCAGCGCGGCCATTGGAGAAACAGCCCCGAGGGCTTGGACTCCCCGCTTCCCTCCCGCCCTCTCTCCAGCCCAGTCGTGCTCACCCCTCCTTGCCTCTCCGCTGCCTCCGCCGAGCAGGGGTGCTGTTTGTTCCGATGGAAGAGCCAGTCGAAGGCACTTCGTGCATCGTCACCGGATGTGGGGCTCCAACTCCTATACGGTCTGCAAAGCCCAGCTCAAATAACCCCTTCCTCTCGCAGATCCTTCCCTGCTTCGTGCCCGCCTAACCGTCCCTTCTCATACTGCCTGCCTTGCCAGGTTCTAAGCCCATCGAGGAGAGGGGCACGTTGCGGTGATCTCTATATTTACAGAGACTGTAACTCCATGGCACGTGTCCAGTGAATGTTCAGTGAGCTCAGTTAACACATCCTTCAAGAGGACCATGACGCTGCAGAACAGGAGGAGCCTGAGAGGTCGCCCCGTTCTGCCGTGGGCTCTTTCCTCCCCTCGCCCCGTTCTGCCGTGGGCTCTTTCCTCCCCTCGCCCCGTTCTGCCGTGGGCTCTTTCCTCCCCTCAAGCCAACAAAACATGTTTTTTCAATGAAGTCTTTCGTGGAACCCGCCCCATCAGGCCCTACAAGCAGAGGTGCTCTGGAGGAGGTGGAGTGTTGGGGGAACATAGGGCCCCAATCCCTGAGCTCCTCCCGTCCCTGGGGGAGCCCCCGGGGCACCTCTGTGGGGCTCTCGTGCCTGCGGGTCGGGGATCTAGGTGAGGCCCACTTTCCACCTAGCAAGCCCAGAGGCCCAGAGAGGAGGAATGCCGGGGCCCCGGCCGCCCTGAGCTGCGGGCTGAGCTGGAGCGAACCAGGCCAGTGGCTCCGACACCCCAGGGCCCGCGCGGATGGCTCACAGACCACACTGCATCTCCTCCCCTCCTCGGTCAGTCAGTGACAGCCAGGCAGGAGGCAGCAGCCCTGCGGGGCGGTGACTCCGAGGCCGGACCCGGAGGTGTCTGTCTCCAGCTTGCGGCTGCCTCTCTGCCTCTCGGGACCTCAGCTTCCCCGTCTGTGAAATGGGGGCAGAGGCGGCGAGCAGGCCCAGCCTGCAGCATTCTGCAGTTCTGTCCACTTGCAAACGTCCAGACGTCCGATTTGGTTCCGGGGGGCTGTTTTCTCCTTTGGGGGTGCCCCACGCTTAGCTTGTTTCCTGTGCTCTGTCTGACCCCCGGTCGCTTGCCACGTTGCTCAGCTTGACCTCCTCCTGCCCGGGTTGGGGGAGCCCTGGGCTGGGCCTCGCACCTGCCTGTCTGTGCGCGAGCCCCCGGCTCCCCATGGACGGCCATTCTCCGGGCCCGGCTTCTGCCTGAGACCCTCCAGCTGCAAGGTCGGCAGGAAAAGTCCTGAAATGCTCAATTTTCGAAACCTGGAGGTTTGCATCCCCTGGGGAAAATGCACCACCTGGGGGGCTGGGCAGGGGTGCCGCCAGGTGGGGAAGGAGACCTCCCCAAAGAGTTCATGAAGCCAAGATTCGGCTGGAGCTCTGTGTCTGAGTGCCCTTTGGAAAGCCCTCGGGGCCCTTGGGGATGAGTATGTCACGCATACGTGTTTGGCCCGCCTCCTCGGTCTCGTGCCTGGGCCCCACTCCGACCAGCTCACAGACTGCTCGGGCTTCCCCAAGTACTGCCCCGTCCTCTTGTCTAGTCCCACACACCTCCTTCTCCCCGGGTGACTGTGGCGGGTTCCGGGAACTGTAAGTACGTTAATGGCCCTGAATCCTCTCATCCAGACGTCCAGCTGCAACACCTCTCCCATGTGCAGACCCGCTGGACCGCACCCCACCGACCGTCTGGTCCACACGCCCCCTCTCTGTGTCCCAGGCAGATCTCGTCTCCACCAGACGTGCCGCAACGTGCCTGTCCCTGACCCACGCGACCCTCCAGTGTCCTCGGGCTCTTGCCACGGACCACTGTGGTTCTGCTTCCCGACTGCCTCTCGTCCACCTTCTCCCCTCCATGCCCGTGATCTCTGCCTGGGCGTGGGTCCTGGGCATGTCCTCCCCGGCTACGAAACATCCCCACCAGCTTCCATCACTCCGGGTGTTCTCCCGCCCAGACCCCTCTGTTCTGGAACGTTCTTTCAGAACGCAGATCTGACAGCACTGGCGCCTTGCTTCAAGCCCCCCTCCCACGGAATAAGGTCTCCTCTTGATGCGTGGCGTGAGACCCTTTAGGATCTGGCCTCTGCCCGCCTCCTGCCTCGGTGTCTCTGGCTGCTCCGCTCCGTACTGCAGCCCCCAGCTCCGGTTCTGCTCCCCCCAGCCCAGCTCTCTGCCGGACAGTCTCTCCTGGCAAATTCCTGCACCGGCCGGAGGGTCGGAGGCTCTCTAGCAAACGCTGCGTCCCCCCCTCAGGGCGGCGCCCGGCATCACGGCTGTCCCCCTCACTGCCATGCGAGACTCCAGGGCCGCGTCTCCCCTGCCAGACACCGGTGCTTTCGGAGAGGCTGCCCCAGGCCAGGAATTCCCTCGGGTGCGAAGGTCGTGGGCCACACACACGGCAGACGCCGGCGCTCCGGCTTGCAGAGTGAGCCCCCCGCGGCCACGCGACGGTCCCCGCCGCACCCTCACTGTCGGGGGCTGCCGTGCACTGCCCCACCCGCTGCCTGACCGTGGCCCCAGGGAAGAAGGTCCCGCTGTTGGGAACGGCTTCCTGCCTCGGCTGCCATCCCACGTGGGAGCACTAGGTGGCGCCCCGCGGAGGCTCTCGGAGTTTCCTGGGGTGGGAGGCCGGCCAGAGGCCCTGCTGGACGCGGTGACCCCGGATCAGTGACACGGGTCTCCCGTTGTGCGTCACCGGGAACAGAGCTAACACGTTTGCACGTGGGAATTTTACAGGTGTCCAAGCAGCATCTCGTGCATGTGTTTGGGAGGGAGGCTGTCGTGGAGTTAAATGCGGACTCTGCAGGGTCTGGCCCTGTGAGCTGTCACATCCCAGGCGACCAGTTCCTCCTCGGGGACACGGTGTCTCGGGTGGGGGGAGGGGAGCAGGAATCCCTGTCACAGAGCAGACGTCCCGTCAGTACCTGGTTTCACCCTCTTGTCGCCCTGGGCTCCTCCTGACGCGTCTTGCTGTCTGTCCCGTGGCTACTTACTCCAGCCGGGGGCGCCCGGGGACGGGATGGCCCGATTTTCCTCTGCTCCCCGGCGCCCGGCTCCGTGTTCTGCGTGTGGCTGGTGGCTCGCGCGGCAGGCGTGTGGTCCCACTCCGGGGGCGGGGGCCCCTTCCGGGGCCAGTTCATGGACCGCACCGCGCAGGTCGGACTCGGGTCTTGGCTTTTCTTGCTTCAGACGCACAGGTGGGGGATGCGATAAAACCTGAGCCGCAGCTCTGCTTCCCCGGGCCCACGGCCGCTGTGCCAGCACGTGCCATCTGACCTGAGCTGGAGCTCTGCTGCCCGACCCCAGGGCCGCTGTGCCAGCACGCGCCATCTGCAGCATCTGGGGCCGGGCAGCCTGCCCGGAGTCGGCCCCTCTCGAGGCCCCCGGGTCCGCGGGGAAGGCCGGGGAGGCCCCTCAGGGCAGACACATGGTCACCGGCATGGGCAGGTACCTGAGGGCTGGGACTTGCCATCCGGCTGGGCTGACGGTGGGTGGGGGAAGGGACAGGGCCAGAGGGGCTAGGGAGTGGGATGGCCCCCCTCTGTTTGGGGGTCAGTGAGTCCCTGGAAGCCTGCCAGCCCCTCTACTCCTGGGAGAAGAGGTCACGCATCCCCTCTGGGGGGTTGTTCCTATGTCCATCCGGGTGGCCCCAAGTTCCGTCCGGCTGAGGGAGCCCCCGGGCAGGTGACCCTGCGTTGCGAGCGGCTCCCGAGTGAGGCCTCCAAACCCCTGCACTTCTCAGACGTCCACAGTGCCGCAGGACCCCGAGGCCATCATGAAATGGGGGTGCACCGCTGACCACTCACCCTTCCGTGCCTGGGCCCCAATCCTGAATCGGGGGCTCAGCTCCGGGAATAGGGCTCTCCCTCCTCCAAGCCCCAAGGGTTCGTGTTTTCCCATCAGTGACATTTTTCTTCACATGTGATCGTTCAAATGACCTGAGAAATGGGAAGTGGGAATAGAAGATTCTGGAAACCCCCGTCCTTCCGAGCTTTTCTAATGCCGGAGTGGTGTGGCCGGTGAAGCCGTCTGCGGCCCCGGGTGGAGGCAGGGGCTTCGGGGGTGACAAGAGGAGGGGACTTTCCTCCGGAAGTCACCCTTCTTAGAACGGCGGCTCCTTCACACTAGAAATGGGGTCGTGAGCACATACTCAGGGGACCTTCTAGTCTTTTTGTTTCTAATTTTTATTTCTTTTTTTGAAGAGTTTATTTATTTATTTGAGACATAGAGAGGGAATACAAGCAGGGGTAGTGGCCGGCAGAGACAGGGGGAAGCAGGCTCCCCGCCGAGCAGAGAGCCCGATGTGGGGCTGATCCCAGGACCCTGAGATCACGACCTGAGCAGAAGGCAGAGGCCTAACCCACTGAGCCACCCAGGTGCTCCTGGAGATTCTATTCTTAAACAAACAAACAAACATTTTTACCACAGAAGAATTTTAATACCTGCAAGATGGGGAGGTGTGACCCGCCCCCAGCGCCTTCGCCCGGTCACAGATCTCAGGAGTTTGCTCATCCCGTGTGGTCCTGCCCCTACCGCGTGCTTGTCCTGCTAGGCTAGAAGCGGCTCTGCTTTACTTCAGGAGCCTGGTGAGCCCTTGTAAAGATCTAGATATGAAGCAAGAAATATGGGGAGCTGGGAGAAAAGTTAGAAACATTCTGGTCCATTTTTTTTTTAGATTTTTAAAAATTCATTTACTTGAGAGAGAAAGCGACAGAGAGAGAGAGAGAGAGAGAGATCATAAGCAGGGAGGAGAGGGAGAAGCAGGCTCCCCGCTGAGCAGAGAGCCCGATGCGGGACTCGATCCCAGGACCCTGGGATCATGACCTGAGCCGAAGGCAGCGGCTTCACCCCCGGAGCCCCCCAAGCACCCCTGGTCCATTTTCTGTTTAGGTTACAGGTGGAGACATCGAGGCTCAGACGGGAAAGTGGGTCTAGGCTGCCCGAGTTTGAGCCTGGCCTGGAAGCCGGGCTGAGCCGCTCCTGGGGTCTGGAGCTTTCCATCGCAGGCAGTGAGGCGCCACTGGGTGCGGCCGCAGGGTCTGGGGAGAGGGGGAACGACCCCGAAGCCCTCAGAGGGCGGGGAGCAGCTCGCCCTGACACGGGCTCTCCGGTTTGCGAGCCCCCCGCGTGCTGAGCCACTGGCGAGGAGAACGACAGGGACTGTGATGACCACCCTACGGGAAATTCCGGAAGGCGGAGGGCTCTAAGTCCGGGCGGGGGCCAGGACCGGCATCCCGGTCTCCGCACGTCTTCTTCGGCCCAGGGCCTCTCCCCCTTCTGTGCTGCGTCCCTGCCGGAGGGCGGGGTTGCTCCAGCCTCGTCCCTGAGGGTCACTTGCCTTCTACGCTGAAAAGGAAGAAGCACGAAGACATTGGCTTTGGGAAAGGCGGAAACCTGGTGTCCTTAAAGGATCCGGTCACTTCTGACCCAGAGGAGACATCTGACTCAGGCCGGGGCACAGGGACTTCCCCTCCACGCGGGGACCTCTTCCTGGTGGGGCTGCAGATGACACGGGCGGAGGGAGGAAGACGGCATTCTGGAAGCCTTAGGGCGGGAAGGGCCTCCAGACTGGTTGGGAGCACGCTGTGGCCGTCCCCGCCATCTCGAGGGGCCGGGGAGGTGCTGGCTAAAGCGAGAGCCCTTTCCGGGAACTGAGACAGCCAACCCAGCCCTGCCCACGTCGTCCTGTGAACTACTAACCCGTGTGTGGCTTTCCGGGGTCCTGGGACATGAGCAGAGCCAGCGTGGGGGGCGGGGGGGGGCTCCGACCCCGTCGTGAAGGGGGCAAGCGGAGCGTGGCCTGACTCCGTGGGCGTCCTCCAAGTCAGCACGGCTCCGTGGGCCCCACGGTCATCAGGAGTCTCCTCCTCGGGGTGAGGCCCCGTCAGACGCGCCGCAGGTTCCCCTCGCACAGCCGAGGTCGCGGACGCAGCGGTTACGGAGGAGTCCAAAAGTCAGCGAGCTGCGAAAGCCCGACGTGGCCGACACGTCCCTTCCCCGAGCTTCCGGACGGTGCGGCCTCCCGGCCTCCCAGCCCACGCGGCCCAGGCGCTCGGGGCCACTGCAGAGGGGCCCGTCCCGGGCGTTTTCCTGTCACCGTCGATGTGTGGTCCGGTGTCCGGCACGCTGACGGTAGCTGTGTGTGTGTGAGGGTGCGTGCGCGAGCGTCTCGTGTGTGCATATGTACGCATGTGTGACTGCACGCGTGACAGCTCATGAGTGTGCGTATGAGTGTGCATGGGGCCGCGCGCGTGTGTGTGAGTGGAGGGGGAGGGATCAGCAGAGCACAAGGGCGTCTCCGTTATGTGGGGGGTAAAGAACTCACCTGCGGCCTGGGCGTCACTCCCCTGCGCTCCTCCCCCCTCTCGCGAACGCCCTCCCTTGCGCCAGCACGTTCTTCACGATGTCCGACGGCTGTGACCCCGCAGCTCCACTTACGGGCACGTGGCCGGGGACTCGGACGGCTGTTTGCACACCCAGGTTCACGGCAGCGCCGTTCGCCGCAGCCGGCGGGCCGAGACAAGGTCGACGTCCGTTGCCAAGCGTGTGGAGGAGGGAAATGGGGTGGTGCGTACGGTGAGTTCCTGTTTACTTTAAAAAGGAAAGAAATTCTGAGACGGGCCACGGGACACCCGGCGAGGACGGTGCTCTCGGTGAGACCCGCCGCGGTCCCACGTGCAGGACGGGTGTTGGGGCAGTCACGGTCATGGGGACAAGAAGTATCCTGGCCTCCTTCCAGGATGTTCTCGGTGAAGCCAATGCCTGAGTTCTCCGGATGGCACCACACTGGGGAGGCTTGAAGCCCGTCAGGAGTGACAAGTTCTAACTTTGATGAAAAGGTGTATGGAGAAGCTTCCGAGATGTCTCAGGAGATCCGTGGCTGCCTGGGCCCAGGAGGCCGATGGGACGCAGTGCAGAGGGGCCCGGAGAGACACTCTGGGGCGCTCAGAACAGTTCATATACTGACAGGGGTGTTCCGACACTTGCCCAAGTGCCCTGACGTGGGCACATTACACAGGTGGGTTTTTATATTTGGAAACTGCATCGCAATAACACTGATAAGGAGTCTCTCTTGTCCCTGTGTCCTCCGCAGCCGGCCCTGTCCAGGGGGTCCGGTCCAGCTCCCCTTCCCGCAGTGCGGCTCTGACTGCGTCCCTCTCCCACTTAAGCCCTCCCAGCCTCCCCCTTCCTTCTCAGCGCACTCGGAGCTCCCTGGCTGCGGTGACCCCAGGTCTGTGTCTTCTCTCCGCGTGACCGAGTCTGCGACCCAGCTGTGTCAGAAAGCATCTCCGTGCCGCCCCCGGGTGTGTTCGCTGGCGGTGGGCGTGCTGGGCCGGCAAGAGCCGGTGTGAGCAGGAGCCCGGCCTCCCCTCTGAGCCCTGCTCGCCCCGCCCCGCCAGGCCGGAGGGCACGTCCTGTCATGCGGTGGCTCTGAGCGTCCGGCCGCTGAAGCTCCTGGCGGTTCATGCGGCTCCGTGACACGGCGAGCTCCGTGCTCCCGACACGGGCCCCTGGACGCGGCGCGGGGTGCGGCCCGTGGCGGGTGCGTGGTGAGGTCTGCAGGGCCGCGGGTGGGTGAGCGGCGGCGGCCGGCCCGACTGTGCTCTTCGGGGGTTCCGAGTCCTTGCCCGCCCCGTGGAGCCGCCCTCACAGGAGAGGGGCCCGGTGTCGTTCTTGACCCCAAACACACCTGTGCTTCCTTCACCGTGTTGTGGGTCCCGCCGTTCCGCGGAGGGCGGGGAAGTCTGAGCTCTTCGGTCACCACCACTCAAGTGGGCTTTCCTCTTGCTCCCCCGCAGGCCGACGCGGGACAGAGACGGACGTGTGTCTTCTCCCTGCAGGAGAAGGGATGTGGCTCCGGCCGCGCTCGGGCCGCCGCGGTCCAGGCCGTTTGCGAACCCTCGGCGGGTGCAAAGGCAGAAGAGAACCCAGCCGGCGTCCGTGGTGCATCCGCACGTGCCGGCACCGCAAGGGCCCTCGGGAGGGATCCCGGGTGAGCGGGACAACCCTTCTCTCCGGGGAGCTGCCCGCCCGGCACCCAGTACAGGTGTGCACAGCCGGGAGGCTGGCGGGGGCGCAGACGCTGAAACGAGTCCTGGCTCGGGGATGGGGGGGCTTTGCAGGGGCGGGCCCTGCGGATGGGGACGCAGAGCCACAGGCCTGGAGCGGGGACAGGGGCTGGAGTGGGGCAAAGTCAGTGGACCAAGGAGGTTGGGCCAGAGCAGAAGGTCCTTTGAGGAGCTTGGGCCCCTCTTCTTAGACCACAGGAAGCCCGTGGCGGGTCCGGAGTGGGTGAGCGGGATGGACAGCGGCCACCAGGAGAGATCCAGCGAGGGTGAGGAGAGGCCGGTGGGAGCGCACCCCTATATGCGCAGGCGTGAAGGACAGACTTGCACAGCGTTCCAGGCTGTCCTCGGTGGCACCGTTGATCATTTTAACCCTCCCTGGCTCACCCCCGCCTTTCCTCCTCCATCCCCCGCCCCGTGGTCTCTGGGACCTTACTTAAAAATGCTACCCCACTAGCCGCATCGGTCCACACCCCCTTCTCCTCCCCTCCCTGCCCCCAGCTCTCTTGCTGCAGACCTACAGGTCCCCTCCTGCACCCACTAGGCCTTGACCCAAGTACAGCAGGAGACTTGGGGGAAATCCCACCGGCTTATCCTGCTCCTAGGATCTGCTAGACGTCAGTCTCTTTGGCTGGAAACCAAGCTCCCGCGGGGAGCCGTCGCGCTGGGCCACTGGCTTTTCCCGAGGGGAGCCGGCTTGCCTCCACCGTGTCCCGACTGCTGAGGCTTGGCCCCAGCGGACCGCGGGAGAGGACAGGGGCCGCGCAGGTGTCCTCTCGCGCACATCCCACTCCCCTCTGTGTCCCGGTGGTGTCCCCGTTGAAGACCACCGCCCTCTGTGGACAGTCTGCCCTGGCCATCGCCCTGGAAAGGGGAAGCAGCCCTAGCGAAAGAGCAAGCTGGGACCGGGGGTTCCCCGGAACCACCTCCTGTGAAGCAGCGAAAAGCCCGGCAGTTTCCCACTCAAGTTTCACCTTTTGGGAAAAGAGAAGTTGACCTCCGCAGCCTCTCCCTGAGGTCACACACCCGGGACCCTGGTCCTGGAGCTGGGATTCTCCTGGCCCCTCAGCGGCCAGGGGAGCCTCCTGCTCCCCACTGAGCTCTGCTGGCGCAGGAGGGGACAAGGACAGACTGAGCTCCCCACCGTCGGGACGGAGGGAAGAGCAGAGGCTCGTCTCCAGAGGGCTCTGACCCAGGGTGCTCTCAGCCCTGCGGCAACCGGCCGGGAGCCCAGGCGGGTGGCGTGGCTCCAGCACCTGCCGGGTCCCTCCAGCATCAGAGCTGCCTGTCTGCGTCACCAGATGGTATGAGTGTGCACGTAAGTGACCCGGCATGTGCAGGGCCCGCTGCGGCAGTCTGAAAGCCCGGCAGCAGCTTCTCTGACACGCTCCTTCCCAATAGCAGTGGTGTGTCCCTCCGGGGACAGCTGCGTGTTTGTGACTTTGCCTGCTGGTACCGGAGGATAGAGATGGCGCCCTCTGAGCTCCTAGCTGGCTTAGGAAAGGCCGTTGGTAACCGGCGTCTGTCGCTGGAACCCCTGCTCTTGGAACCTGGAGCTACCAGGCGGGACGTCTGGGCTGGGGACGCCGTACAGACGAGCCCGAGCCTGCCGCGTGGGCGTCGCGGAGCAGAGGGCCGTCCCTGCGCCCCAGCCCTGCCCACATTCTACAGCCAGGAGCCAGTATGTTGCTCCCGCCATCAAGATCTGGGGGCTGCTCTGGGGGGAGGCAGTAGAGACGCGGAACGTCGTGGACAGATGTGCAGACCACGTGAACGCAGCGAGTGGGTGTGAGGTCGTCCCCGTGCAGGCCTGGGATCGTGCTGGCGATGACGTAGCTTAGCGCGCCGTACAGACGGGAAAGGCGGCTGGTTACGGACACGACTCACACGGTTCCCATCATTTTCCTCGAATGCCGGCCCCTCCCTTGGCCCCGCCCAAGCCTCTTGCTCCTTCGGTAGAAGCTTCTAGACAAGGAGGGACAGTCGGGCCACGGGTGCTGGTGCGGTGAGGACACAGGAAGTCACCTGTCATCTGCCGCCACCCACCGGTCCTGGGCCCAGAGGAGAGGAGTGTGACACAGGTGTACCTCCAACCCCCCAGCATCGTGGTGGGCCCACAAACCTGGCCCGTGGCCTCCAGAGGGGCTCCGGGAGGGGCCCCCGTACTGGAAGTTAAGCTCCAGAAGCCGCCTCTCATCATTCCGCCCGCAGGTCTTTGCCTCTAAGAAGGCCCGGTGTCTCCTAGACAGAAAGTTCTCCAGGGGCAGACATCTGCATCTCGAGCACCTGACACAGGCCACGTACGGGTTCCAGACCCCACAGGCTCGGGGTGACGCCCTCAGCATGGATCAGCATGGAGCCCGCATTTCATCCAGAATTCCCCGAGTGCACAGAGTGGCTCAGGGGATGGGGAAGCGTGCATAGGCCGGGCCCGGGTGAGCGCAGACCCAGGGGTCGTGATGCCGAGAAAGGACACCTTCCTTTGTGTTCACGCCCGGTCTGTGGCCGGCCACGTGCCCCTGGCCCCCTAGCTTCCCCTACCACATGCCCCTTAAGTCATTACACTTTCCATAAAAAGAAATTATTCTTTTCAACACAGACTTTGTCTTTCTCTCTGTCACCTGTTCAGAGAAGTGACTAGAAACTCTGGGATAAAGTAAAGCGGGCTGCGGTGGGAGACGCACTCCACTTATCCAACAGATTAAGGACGGGTGCGCGCTAGGGCACGGGCGAGAGAGAGACCGTGCACCCTACCGCGGAGGGCCCGACTGCAGCTCTGACGCCGCCGGCTCACACCGCTTCTCCACGGGGAGCGGAGTAAGCCTTGGCTGGCTCTTCGGGTGCCCAGCGGTTGTTTGGGGGAAGGAAGGTGCCTCCTGTGGGCCAGCGGGTGTTGCGGAGTGGGCTTGGGAGGACTCTCCCCGGGGACACAGAGGAGCAGAGGCCAAGCACACGTGTGCAGTGCGCACCTGTGTTCCGTGTGGGTCCCCTGCCCGTTCAGGACCCCAGCCTCAGGGGGTCGGGTGTCCCAGAGACTCGCCGGGAGCGGGGGAGGCAGGGGTAGAGGCTGGGAGCACGGAGGCCCCAGTGGGTGGTGGAGGGCTGGAGGAAGAGCCCAGTCTCAGCAAATGTCCCCAGCGCTGCTGGCGAGTCACAGAAACCAAGCTGCCCCCAGAGGAGGCCGACTAGCGGCCGGTCTCCGTGCGGCCCCTGCCTTGGTCAGCCTTGATGGGCAGCGGACTGTGGGAAACTGCGGGGGGGGGGTGGCACTCGGGGCGCAGCCGTGGGGCCCTCTGTCGTTGCGTTCCTGAAGCGGGAGCCCTGGCAGGGCCGCCTCGACCGCCACCACAGCCCTGGGGCGCTCCCTTCCCCTCTAGGCCTTGTGTGCGGGTTCAGAAATGCACCTTGTACGTGAACTGTTTCCTGTCTATAGTCATTCCGGACACGGAGTCTCGAAGTCGCTCCAGACGTGGCTGGGGAGCGTGGCTTCAGTCCTGCAGGGCTCCCAGCCCGTCCCACCTGCGAACAGGGCTGGTGGCCCTGCGGCCGTGGCCGTGGCCCGGGATGTGGGCCTCCCCTCCCCGCCGCCAGCACTCTGCTGGGAGACCTGCCGTCGGCGCCGGCTTCCTCTCGCCGGCCCCTTGCAGAGCCCAGTCTGCCCGGGCCCCGCAAACCAGACACTGGCCCTCACCTCTCATGCGCTCCCCAAGGGACGCCCTGATGGCAGGCGGCGGCTCGGCGGCTGCCCAGGGGAGGACTGCGAGGAGCCAGGGCTCCGGGCTCGCCTCCCTCAGCGCGTGAGGCCATCCACGTGGTCCCCTCACAGATGTCGGGCACACGGCGAGCGAGGGACAAGGGGACTTGTGCGTGCGAGTCTGAACCACTCGGCGTTTCTATTTTCGACAAGACTAGAGAGCGAGAAGCAAGGGTTTGTTTTCTGTGGGTCGGAAGTTCCAGGGTCCTCGAGAGGTGAAGGCCAGAGGAGGAGATGCGCCCCCGCCCCCATCCACCCCTCCCAGGCTCAAGGCTGCGGTGTCCAGGGCGGTGTCCCTGAGCCAGGCTCCGGGCTCCCCGGCTGCTCCCCCGCGGCCGACTGAGCCCTGTCCCCAACCATCACTAGCCTGGCTCAGCTGGTGGCTGTCCTGACACTTTTCTGCAGGTGACATTCGCAGAACGTAAAACCCCCCATGTCAACATGAGGGCTTTAGCGGAGTCTGGTGTAGGGACAGGGTGTGCGACACCCCCTCTGGGCGCCTCCAACACGTTTTCATCCCCAGTGGATTCCGGTTCCCAGTGAGAGTGAGCCCCTGCCCCAGTGGTCTGCGCCGTGTCTCCCTGCACGGGCTGGCTCAGGGTTGACGCGCACAGCTCCTACTGTGTGTCCCCAGCGTGGGGGACCACCCCCCACTGGCTTCGGCAGCCCCCCTTCCCCTGCAGCGACACCTCCTTCCAGTAACCGGCCGACGGAGTCGCTGGGTCTCTGCTGACCAACCTTTGGGCCGTTTCTACCTTCTGATGACCGTGAATAACGCTGCTGTGACCGTTCGGGTGCGCGTGTGTGACACCTGCTTTCAGTTCTTAAAAGTGGCATTGTGGGGTGAGACGGCAGCGGCGGGTGGGGGGTGGGGGCAGTTTTGGTTTCTCTACGTCCTGCCTTCAGCCCTTAAGTCCCAGAGTTAATCACTGACAGTTTGAGGAAGTGGCCTCTCATTGAGCCATTTCCCTCTTCCACGGTTTCAACTTTCTCTTTCACACACAGCCCACGCCCGAGAGTGACGAGGAGGAAGCACCCGTCCGGTGATGCACACAGAAATTCCACCGGCCTCCACGCGTCGCCGTGAGTCACATCCCCAGCCCGGCCGGGGCCCGCCTCATTCGGCCTCGGCTGCTCCCGGGAGAGCGCACGGCCGGCGAGCCTGCGGGGTGGGCGAAAGATGACAGACGGTGAGTTCGGGTACACGCTGTCGCTGGCCCAGGACTACGTGAGGCACGTCCTGCAGATCCCGCAGCCCGGCCCGGCCGCCGGCAGAGTGTCCCAGGTCCTGCGGGACGTGGCCTCCTCTGTGCAGGGGGAGGTGGAGAAGAACTTGAAACCGTGCTTGGACGGCTTTGACGTGGGGTCCATCGACACTGCCAGAGCCATCTTCAGTCAAGTCATGGAAAAGGAATTTGAAGACGGCATCATTAACTGGGGAAGGATTGTGACCGTGTTTGCCTTTGAAGGCATTCTCTCCAAGAAGCTCCTCCAGGAGCGAATTTCCCCGGACGTGGACGCTTCTAGGGTTTCTTACTTTGTGGCAGAGTTCATCACGGCCAACATGACGGAGTGGATAAGACAGAACGGAGGCTGGGTACGTACAGTGGGCACCTTGTTCACTGCTTTTACCTCTGGCGGAGGGATGCACGATTTCTTGCTAGTGGTTAAAAATCCACTATTTTCTTTGGGTGACTTGGTTTTAAAGTTTTTCATTTTTAAAACAAGAAGACATTTCTGGCTCCTTTCCCGGTAGTCAGAGCTCTGTGGTGGGAAGATACGTGTGCTTGCCATTCGCATTCCTAACAGCATGAAGGGTTGCGGCGGAGTCGGGGAGCCACGCGGCATCTCCCCTGTCTGCGTCAGCAGCGGAGCCCAGTCAGGGTCCAGCCAGGCTGTCGTGACAACGAAGCTTTAGTTGGTAGGAGATGCTGTTACATCGGGTAGTTATTATGTTGCAAAACACAGGTATATCTTTGCAAATTCATTGTTTACAAATTGCTTTTCTTGGTCAGCTTTCTAATAGAACAGACTCTAGCTGTTAAAGCCTGTTGATAAAAAACTAATGTGCTGTGCCACCAGATATAGAAACTTTATTGGGGAATTTCTAAACAACAATTCCCTTTATTATCAAAACCTCAAAAAGCCCAGTGGGAGGTGGAGAGGGCTTTGTCAGAAGTCACTGATTAACGGCTTTTCACAGCTGGATGCTCCTTGTTAGACCCAATGCACTTCACTCTCCGGTCTCGCCCGCCCGCCAACCCCCAAGGCTAGCCTTTTTCTCCCCCTAGCGACGACACACCCACTGTTATCAATTACGTTACATGCAAATCTTGCCTAATGAATGTATCCACAGAAAATAGAAAATATACACAGTGTTTTTGGGGGGAGGCTCAAGGCTCAGTCAGTTAAGTGTCTGACTCTTGATTTCAGCTGAGGTCATGATCTCAGGCTCGTGGGATCGAGCCCCGCATTGGGCTCTGCGATGAGCATGGAGCCTGCTTAGGGTTCCCCCTCCTTCGGCCCCGTCCCCCACCTGTTTCTCTCTCTCTCTTTCCCTCTCTTAAAAAAAAAAGAAAAAGAAAATATAATATTGTAAAGAGTCCTACACATCTGCAGCTGTCCGCACACACTGTGGAGGGTCTGGCCGGCTCGGGCTGGAGGAGTTCTCGGTTATTTCCACTTTGCACCACAAACAGTGCGTTCCCAGGCACGTCCACTCATGCCCCCCCCCCCGGGGGGTTGGATGGCCACGTCCACTTCTCAATGCACCAGGTCCTCACCTTCCAGAGAGGCTCGGCGACGTTGTCCCCACCCCAGCTGACCTGTCCTAATCTCCCCTCTCCGCTGGGTTCGGAGACGCTATCCAACTTCTCTTGTTTTAGTTCCTGCTTCCTTGGTTGCCCGTGAGGCTGAGCACCGTCCACACCTTTACTGACCACACGCAATTCTTAGGGAATAGCCTATTTATATTCTTCACCCATTTTCTTACTTTTTGTCTTTTTCTCATTGATTTGTAGCAATTCTTTCTTTTATGTTTTTATTTTCAAATATTTTAATTATGAAAAATGTGTTTTATATACTATTTTTATATGTAAAATATACTTTCATGTATTATTCTTATATATGTGGCAGATATCTTCTGGTATGTTAACTTTCTTTTAAAAGTATAGCTGCTTTCCTTTATTATAAGTGTTTTGTGAATTTTTTATTTATTTTTTAAAGATTTTAATTCTAAGTAAACTCCATACCCAACTTGGGGCTCAAATTCACGACCCCAAGGTCTAGAATTGCATGCTCCTCCGTCCGGGCCAGCCAGGCAACCCGTTATTATAAATATTTTAACCCTTGATGGGGTCACATTGTATGTGACATCCCCCACATCGTCCCTTCCTGTGCCGTGATGGGGCGTCTGTTGTCCCTGACTCTCATGGACTTGGAGCTGGATGGAGCCTGGGTGTGGAGGGTCCCGCTCCCCTCCAGTCAGCTGTGGGAAGCTCTGCTGGCCACAGACGTAGGTTTCCGAGAAGGCAACGCTTATCTAGCACGGGGGCCCGCATGCGAGCATCCTGTGGCTCACACCGGTACTTGTCACCCACACAGTGATGAGTGTTCCTTAAAAATGCGGCTTCTCGACGACACAGACTGTGAGCTCGTGGAACTCATCTTCAGTGGGGGTGGGGACTGTCTCTGAGAATTTCCAGAAATGGACGCGTCTTTTAGGGGTGGCCCAGGTGTGAGTGACGCACAGATTCACACGTGTGCCCACGCGCACACTCAGTGTTCACGGGGCTCCTCGGTTTCGGACGGCTTAGAGCCCCGAAGAGCTTAGGTCTTGGATGTGACTTCCGTGGTCGCATGAAGGAGTGGCCGTGCGATCTGAGTCAGCACTAACATGGCCCCGTGAGACCTTCCTCCCCAAGACGCTGACACCGCTGTCCGAGCGAGTGAACTGAACACAGGAAGGGTTCATCTTGGGGCAAATGGCTCAGTCACACGCCCGCTCTGGTAGAGTCCGAATTTTCAGATGGGCGAGATCGCTCTGCAGTGACGGCCGGAAGCCCAGGGTCCACTGTCCCGTCTGCTGTCCCCCAGACTGCTTGCCCGTGGCTCCAGACTACAACGCATGTCCACAAGGCACGGCGAGAAGAGCCCTCAGCACACGGCCACAGAACACGTGTAATTCCACGGCGTTCCGAGCCCGAGAACTCGTGGGGTGAGACAGCACGGATCCCCCGAGCCCCTGGGCTGGAGGCCAGGTGCCAGCACCCAGCGCCCCGGGAGGCCAGCGAGTTAGCAAACCTTAGGGCCACATGTCCTCATCTGTAATACGGGGGAACGGGGCCGTCGATGCCCGGCACCGCTGTCCGGATGAAATCGGTCCCTCGTATGCCCGGAGCTCCTAGAACAGCTTCTGCAGGTGTCCGCTCCCGTCGGGCTCGCGGTCGTCAGCAGAGCTCGGACGGCGACATCCCTGCTCAGCCACACTGAGTCTTCCTAAGTTCCAGGCCCTGCAGTTAGACCGGAGTCCCCACGGGACGGGGAAACGGGGACCCGTGTGCCAGTTGTGTGACTGGTCAACTCACACGTTCTTTCTCGTGCTCGTCAGTGTGAGTGAGTGCCCTCCCCCCTCCCTCCCCGCCTCCCTGCCTCTCTCCCTTCTCCCTTTCTTCTGGCCGGTGCCGCTCACCTCTCTTTCTCTTCCCCTCCCACGCGTGCGGTTCCCTGCTCCTGCCCCCCCCTGCCAGTGGGGAGGCCCGAGAGTGGAGGGGCTCCGGCCGGTGCGGTGGGAGAGCCGCTGCCACCTTTCCAGCCGTCTCCAGCATCCGTGCGGAAAGCCTGGGCCTTCACACCCATGAGGACCGGCCGAGAGGAACGGCTGGACGCACCCCTCCCCGCCCTCTCCTGGGGGGCCCCATCGAAACTGGGATCTGAATCCTGGCTTTGCTCCTGGTGTGACCCCGAGTGAGTGAGGCCCCCGGCAGAATGCGCATCACGTGACAGAGCGGAGATGGGCACAGTAGCGGCTACCTGAGAAGGGGAGTCAGAAGACGCGGACGCTTCTGGAAGGGCCCCTTGTAAAATGCCAAATCCCACGCGACTCTGAAGCGCGCGTGGGCCGTTTCGAGAGGGTTGAACACACGACCCTGAGAGGCGGACGCGCAGAAAGCCCCGCCCCAGGCAGGGACGTGCAGGCGCTGCTGGGACTTTCCAGAGCGGAGCGGAGACGAGCGGCCCCGCGGCTGCCGCTGCTGTTCCTTGAGCCTCTTGCTCGGAAGAGCCGCCTGGACGAAGGACGTGCAGAGACGCGCACACGAGCGAGGCGGTGTCCCACCGGCGCGAGGAGCTCGTGGTGAGGGGACGGACTCCAGGAGCCCCTCACACCCTTGGATTCCATCTGGGGGTCAGATTGGTCCTCTGGGATTTTTGGCTGGAGATTTAAGATCGTTTCATGAAACGGGAGATGAGCCAGAACTTGAGCCTCCCTGAGGGTCCTTCCGGAAGACTCTGTGACCCTGGGCATCACCCTCCACTCCTCACCCCCTACGTCACGTTCCTCAGGGAGTCCTGTCGGCGGCACCTGTTCGTTTCCCACTCCCGTCCCCGCCCTGCCATGGCCTGTCCCCACGCGGCAGCCAGACTGGGAGCCGCCGTGTGCTGGCCTGGTCCGAACCCTCCCCAGTACCCCGATCGCCCCGGGAGCAAGCGCCACATACCCAGTCCTGGCCGCTGCACTCAAACCCCATCGGCGCTCGCATTCTAGGAGCCCCTCCCGCGCTCTCGGCTCCAGCCTCCCTGGGTAACCAAGCACGCTCCCCCGCTCCCCTCCCCAGGGCCTTTGCACTGGCTCTGGCCACTGCCCCGAACGACCTCCCCCCAGAGGTGTGCGTGGCCCCCGCGGCCCTCCTGGGGGCGTCTCCCTCAGCCGCCCACATCTGACGGCACCCCCACGCCTCGGCCCTGGGCCCTGCTCCAGGATGCGGGTCCCCATCCCCAGCCTAGTGAGCCCAGGACTTCCGCGTGTTCATTCACCAGGCTGTTCCCAGGGCCTGAAACAGGGCCTGGCGCGTGGCCGAGGGTCAGCAAGTATCTGTTGAGCGAGTAATGAAGAGTCACTAGAGAAGCGTGCGGACACCACGTGGTACTTTGCTGGCTCTGAGCAATTCTGAGGGTCTGGTTTCCTTTGAATTATGGACGCAGGATATTATTTTACGCTTGAGGCTTTCCTGAAGCCAAGGTAGCTGAATTTAATAGGCAGTATTCCCGGGAAGAACCAGATCTGGGCTTATACCAGACTCCTTGCTTATTACTGTGTTACTGACAGGATATTGAACCCCCAGTTCTGTATCTATCCTCATGTAATTTTTTTTTAAGAGAGAAATGGAGAGAACGGGGACCGGGGTGGGGCAGGGCAGCGGAATCACAAGAGAGAGAGTCTGAAGCAGGCTCCAGGCTCGGCGTGGGAGCAGATGCGGGGCTCGATCCCAGGACCCGGAGATCATGACCTGAGCCGGAACCAAGAGTCGGGCGCTCAACTGACCGAGCCACCCAGGCGCCCCACAGAATGGTTCTAAGATACAAATAGCATCACTGAAAATATACGTGTGACGGAATTGAAAGATCACTCCCACTGCTGAACGCGTCCACACGCGTCCACCATCCGTCATCCCAACGAAGGTTCACGTGACAGTCTCGCACGTGACTCCCCGGGTACTTCCAGCCCTGCCTCCCCGGCCCCGTGCTGACATCTCCAGCGTCTGCAGAATATCCCACCTACTTCACGCGTCATGATTCCTTAACCAGTTCCCAGCTGGTAGACACTTGCGTTGCCTTCCTTCATAGAAGCACTTCCCGACTGGCCCCAGGACCCATCTCTGACGACGGGCAGACCGAGACTGTGTGCGGACGGTCGCACTGCCCACTCGGACTGAGGACATCACCGGCCTCCGCCCGCAGGCATCTGTGCCCTAACACTCACTCCCCACCCCTGCACCCCAGATCATGGCAGCCGCCGTCCTGCTTTGCCTTTGTGATTCTGACTGTTCCGAGCACTTCGTGTACATGGGGTTGTGCAGTATTTGTCTTCTCGTGATGGGCTTGGTTCACTGAGCATCACGTGCTCGAGGCCTGTCCCCAGGGCAGCTGGGGTCAGAACGCTCTCCTGTTTCAGGCTGACCAGCGTGCCACCCTGGGGATGTGTGCGTCTGGGTAATCCGTGCATCGGCCACTGACGGTTGCTTGCAGGCTTAGCTACTGTGAATTCTCTCCTTTTAATTGTAGTTTTTCATAGCTTTTCTAATCTTCCTAAAGCCGAATTCGTCAGTTTCCCCGCGTTGGCTCTCTTTGGTGGAGAAGCAGAATGTTATGTGAGACGTTAATTGCCCGGTTGTCACCGGGATCCCGGTCGTGGCGGCAGCAGGTGTCTGGCGGTGCCCCATTCCCATGGGCTTCATGAATCCTGGGAAGGGAAGTAGTGAGGGGCACACGTACCTCGAGCGAGAAGCGTGTGCGTGTGTGAGTCCGGAGAGAGGGAGCAGACTGTCCCCCTGGTTAGGCCGGGACGTCGTGTCTCAGAGCAGGACCACAGCGGACACGCGCGTGAGCAGAAGCTGCCTTTCTTGGGCAACGCTTTGCCTGGGAAGTGCTCCCAACCGTGTCAGTCTGTGCTCTGGCCACGCTCAGGCAGACGGCGGCAGGCACGGACCAGCGGCCTCTTCCAGCTTCCGAGATGTGTTGCGTGTCCTTTCCAGTGTGGTCACCTACGCCAGCAGTGGCGTGAAGGCCCGTCACCCCAGAATCCGGACCTTGCTGGAGGCTGACCAGCATACTGGGGGAACACTTAAAAAATGATTGCAACAGTTTTCTGATTCTTGGGTGGTGGTTCGGAAGCTCATGGAATGAAAAGAACGGGGTTTGCCTTCCCTTCCAGGCCCAGGCGCTAAGAAGGTCGGTGACCTCAGGCCACTCGCGTTCTCTGGGGCCTCGGTGTCCTCGTTTGTCAAAATAAGAGCAGGTATTAGGCTGGGTGATCTCAGAAGTTCTGTGCAGTCAGGACGCTCTACAATCACCGTCCAGAATTACAGTGCGCGGTTCACACTGTTGTTTTAAAACCGTGATCGGAGAGGGGATGAATCGGGCTAGAGACAACCGGCTCTTCTCGGGCTCAGACGCCCTGTTGCACCGGCTTCATCGCTAGCCCCCGCTCCGTTTACAAACATCACTGCGTAGTTCTACGTCAGACAACCAAAAAAGAGGAGTGAGACTTCCTGCCCTCCAGAGCTGCGCTGTCCGGCGTGCGGCCGTTGGACACTTGAGATGTGGCTAGCCTGGTTTCAGATGGGCTCCGAGTGCAAAACACACAGCGTATCGCAAAGCGTTTGGGCAAAGAATGTAAAACAGCTCAATAATTTTTGTATCGATTACATATTGATATCATCATATTTTATGTATTTATTTGAAATTGTAATATTTTAGATAAATATATTCTTTAAATTAACTTTATGTGTTTCCTCTTACTTTAGAAATGTGGCTGCTACGAACTTGAACTTCCATCTGTAGCCCGCGCTGTTTCCATTGGAGGGCACTGCCCCCGGCGATGGCACGGATGGATGGGGGGGGAGACCCGTGCGGGTGCCAATGAGACCACTGTCTGCTTTAGTGAAGTGGCAGTTTTTTGCTTTTCATCCCACTAATCTGTCTCGTGATTTTTTTTTCTTTTTTTTTAAAGATTTTACCTATTCACTTGACAGAGGTCACAAGCAGGCAGAGAAGCAGGCAGGGAGAGAGGAGGAAGCAGGCTCCCTGCTGAGCAGAGAGCCCGACGTTGGGCTCGATCCCAGGACACCGGGATCATGACCCGAGCCAAAAGCAGAGGCTTAACCCACTGAGCCACCCAGGTGCCCCTGTCTCGTGATTTTTAAACTGTGAAATTTATTCCCCAACAGGAGGACGGCTTTGTAAAGAAGTTCGAGCCCAAGTCTGGCTGGCTGACCTTTCTGGAAGTTACAGGAAAGATCTGTGAAATGTTCTCTCTCCTGAAGCAATACTACTGACCGGCCGACAGGGACACTCCTCATTGTGAAACCCGCCCAGTTTCCTTGACTTCTACAAAAAGTGTTGCCAACACTTCTATTTCTAAATAAACAAATTTGGTTATGTAACTTGATGTTTCCATGTGATGGACATTTTGTTCTCGTGTTAGTGAATAAATTGTGTATTTGCCTCAGTGCGTCATCCGTGTCCTGCCCGTGTCCGAGTGAAAGGGCAAAGCCCAAGACGGGGGCAGGTACTGAACCGAGAGGACGAGGGCAGGAGGGGGACGTCTTTCCTGCCCCGCGGCTGACTTTCTGGAGGCTGCGCCCGTTACCCAGAAGTCATTTTCCGTGTCACTCGTGGAGACCACGTGGGGGCGAGTCCGTGTCCTGCTCCCCTGTGGCCCCCGTGACCCTGGGTGCGGAGGGGTTTCCTCTGATGCGTGCCCCCACCGACCCTGCTCCGTGGCCCACCGTTCAGAGAGGACAGATAGACGGCAGTGACAGACGCAGGACACTTGGGTAGTCAGAACAAAGACACTTTGGTCAGTGACTAATTTCTGAGCCATTATTCAACTTTCCCCTTAAAAAAGTTCACAAATTAGGGGGCACCTGGATGGCCCAGTCGGTGAAGCATCCGACTCTTGGTTTTAGCTCAGGTCATGATCCTGGGGTCTTGAGCTCGAGCCCCATGCTGGGCTCCGCCTTCGGTGCGGAGGCAGGATCCTCCCTCCCTCTCCCTGTGCACCACCCCCCACACCAAATAGACATTTTTTTGAAAGCTCATAAATGAGAAAATTATGTCTTTTGTTCCATCCTGAGCTCCAACCGCAGGTCATCAACTTTGACGGCAGGACGGGAGCGCCACACTTTGTTCCAGACCTCCCCATGCTTCCTCATCCTCCCCGGACGGTCTCTGTCCCAACCCCTGCCCCTCCCCGGGGCTTGCATCACCTTGCTTAGGGAGTAGCCGATCTAACAAAGAGTCGAGACCCCTTGCTCTCGGGCTCTGGGCCTTCTCCCAGGGGATTTCAGCTGATTCAAGCTTCACTTCCCCTGTGATTTTTTTTTTTAAGCTGATTTGAAGAGAGCCCTTCAGGAATCACTCGTCCTGCAGTGGAGGTCGACTGCACAAGCCCACACGGAGATTTCACACGCAGGCTCTCAGCCCCAGTCTCGTGCTCCCCACGGCCGATGTGGGCTAGAGACCCAGAGAACTGGAGGATTTCTGTATTTTATTGTACTTTATTTCATCATGACAAGTGCACTCGCTAATCCCCATCCCCTGTTACCCCCAGCATGCCCCCACCTCTCCTCTAGTGGCCATCAGTGTGTTCTCTGTAGTTACCAGTCCCCTGGGATCCTTACCAGTGTGGGTTAGGACACGGGGGCAAGTCAGGAGGGAAACATTTTTGGCAGAAGTAACTCTAGCTGATTTATCAAATCGCACCGGAGAGCCAAGCACCTGGGCCACTCGGGCGTGTGTCTGTCTGGAACGGGGAGCATCTCTACCTGTCGTTTCCCCTTGGTGCTCCCGGCCCCCGGCTCGGTGGGGAAGTTACCGTCAAGTTCCTGTGAATCAGAACGAAGTGCGGAGTCATGAATGGACAGAACGGGAAGTGTGTGTGTGGGTATGGCCAAGTGAAATACATTTGCACAAGAAACCACAAAGCCTGTTTTTGTTTGTTTGTTTGTTTCTAAGAGAGAGCTAGAGAGCATGAGTGGGGGGTAGGGGCAAGGAGGAGGGAGAGAGAGAATCCCGAACACCGGCCTCGATCCCAGGACCTGAGCGGAAATCAAGAGTTGGACGTTTCACTGACTGAGCCCCCCACGTGCCCCTAAACCCAGGTTTTTATGCCATAGTGATCTCTTTAACAGGGTAAAAACTGCTGGGAAGGCAGGAAACTTCTGATTGGTTGTGACCTGGTCTTTTGAACTGCAGCTCCCTGTGTGTGTGTGTGTGTGTGTGTGTGTGTGTTTTAAAGATTTTATTTATTTATTTGACGGAGAGAGATCACAAGTAGGCAGAGAGGCAGGCAGAGAGAGGAGGGGGAGGCAGGCTCCCGCTGAGCAGAGAGCCCGACGCGGGGCTCGATCCCAGGACCCTGATATCATGACCTGAGCCGAAGGCAGGGGCTTTAACCCACTGAGCCACCCAGGCGCCCCTCCCTGTGTGTTTTATTACTGAAAAAATATGGGGGGTGAGGGGCGGGGGCGGGGCAGGTGCTTTGATCCTCATCTCTTCCGCAACGCCACACAGAAAGATGAAAGTGAAACAAATACAGACCTAAATATAAGGGAAAACTATAAAAACCCCAGAGGAAACACAGGAGAAAATCTTCACAACCTTGGGTCAGGTAAAGATTTCTTAGGTACAACACAAAAACATGCACCAGAAAAGGAAAAAAACCCAAAAACCTAAAAACTATTCTCTTATAAAGACAATTTAGAATTATATCCCAATAAAGGTCTTCAATTCAAAATCGCAAGGCACAGACTGGGAGGCGACACATCACACCAGCGTCTGGCGGAGGCCCTGCACCGAGCATAGGTAACCCTTCCAGTTCAGCGACGACACAACCGCCAACCCAGTTTAGAAACGGACGCCAGCCCGGAGCACACAGCTCGGGAAAGCAGGAGGCCGGGTGCGCCCAGGAAAGACGCCAGACGCCGCAGGTCACAGCGGAACACGCTCTGGAAGCACCATGAGACGCGCACGCGGTCCCGACGGCTCCCGCGGGAAGGACCGACGGCGCCAGGCTCTGGGGAGACACGGAGCCGAGGGTCTCTCGTGCGCGACGGGCATGGGGAAACGGTACATCTTTGGAAAACAGCATGAGAGACTCTTCTCACCGGAAACACGCAGTGACCCCAGGGCCGCTCGACAGAAGTAAAACACGTCCGTGCTAGTCCCCGCCGCGCCACTCACACCTGCAAAAAGGCCCGGAGACAACCCAAGCGTTCCACACACTGCACACGTGTGCGTGTCTACATTAGGGGCTGTGACTCGGCAAGCACCGGGCGCGGGGCACCGGCTTGTGCAAGGGGCAGACAAAGTCGACCGCGTGTGAGTGAACGTCGCGGTCACGGAGGAGCACCCTGTGGGCGGAGTCGTCCGCTGGAAACCAGAGCAGGTCGGACAGGCGGTGGCGGAGAGTGGATGAGTGGCTGCCTGGGGCTGGGGCTGGGGCTGGGGCTGGGGCTGGGGCCGGGCGGGAAAGGTCTTCCTGGGCTGGTGAGGCTGTCCTACACCTTCAGGGAGGTGTGCACACTTGTCAGAACTCACAGAGTGGGGGCGCCTGGGTGGCTCAGTGGGTTAAGCCTCTGCCTTGGGCTCAGGTCATGATCCCAGCGTCCTGGGATCGAGTCCCGCATCGGGCTCTCTGCTCAGCGGGGAGCCTGCTTCCCTCTCTCTCTGCCTGCGTCTCTGCCTGCTTGTGATCTCTGTCAAATAAATAAATAAAATCTTAAAAAAAAAAAAGAAAAGTCACAGAGGCGCTCACTTAGGACAGGGGCATTTTAGTATAAATCACACGTCAGCATAGTTGGATTTTAAAAAGCCCTTTTTTGCCAAAAAAAAAAAAAAAAGGAAGAAGAAGAAAATAGACCCTCACTAGAAATAACGCGCACTAAGGGAAAGTATAAAAGGAAAGAAATAAGATCACCCCAAATACGACTAACGTGGAAAGCCACTGGGACGCCTGGGGGGCTCAGGTGGTGAGGCACCGCCTCTAGGTGTCCCTTGGGTCACGGTCCCTGTCGGGCTCTGTGCTCAGCACCGCGTCTGTCTGTTTGTCCCTCTCCCTCTGCCTCTCCCACCTGAGCTCACTCTCACTCTTTCTAAACTAAATAAAATGTCAAAAAAAATAAAGCGGATGTTACAAATGCTCAGATAAAATCACGAAGCACTATCGCTGGTGCCCTGGTCACGTACAAGGATGTCGTGGTTTCGTCCTAACGCCCGCGGCCACTCTGCCAGGCCCTCTGCACGGGCAGCCCTCCCTGCGTTTTGGCCGCGGACCCCAGGATAGCCTCAGTGGCCCATTTCCTACACCTTCTCCCGCAGACTTTCCTCCATGTGGCCCCCTCCGCTTCCCTAGCTGGTCCCCTCGCTCAGGCTCACTTGCCCTTCCGAGTCCAGCTCAGAGGTCGCTGTCTCAGGGATGGCCCTGCCCGACCAGGCTCCGCTCTCCTATGTCACCTCCCCAAACACCGCCGTCTCAATTACGGTTTGCTGTTTGTGTGATTTCTACGTCCGTGTGTCTGTTTCCTGAGAGACAGCAAGCCTGGCGGGCGGCAACGGCGTCTGCGCTCACCCTCCCCCGCCCCCCCAGTGCCGTTCAGAGCCAGGTAAAAGCTCAATGAGCTCTTGTCCAACAAACACCTGAGCAGACGTGAGTTGGTTTGGGAATGTGCGGCCGCGAGGCCGGGGCGGGCGTCGGGTTCGCTGACCGCCCCTCCTCCTGCTCCACTCCCTGCTGGCCCCGTGGGGCCGCCCCGACGCCGACTCCCCATCCGGCCCACGCGCCGGGCCTGAGCGGGAGCTGTTCCCCCCACAGAGGGCCTGCGTCGTCCCCATCGGCCGGCGGGGTGAGCCCCTCTCCCGCTTCTGTGCCCCTCACCCCGTTACGCGTCTCCTCCGGGGAGAACTGCCCTACCTCCGACGGGGCCTCGCGGTCTCGGCTCTGGAACTTTCTGCCGAGGGTGCAAAGCTGCTGACGGGAAAATGTCGCTTCGAGTGACTCCATGGAGCGCGAGCATAAGGCCGTTGTTTACTTTTTTTTGACTCGGCGGCAGGGTGGGCGCGGCTACATCATTTCTGCTGGTGCTGGTGGGTCTTCTGGGGTTCACCGGCCTCAGGCCTGAAGGCAGGATTCTCTACGGCCGACAGCCCAGCGCGGTGATTTCCCGCATTAACGGAGCAAACCTACCCGGCCCCCAAGAGAACCCTGTGGCCAGTGTATTCTAGAAGCTGTTCTACAGCTCGAGGCTGACGACTCTGCTGTTTGGGCAACCGAAGGACGCACACGCAGGAAGTGTGTGTGTGCAACACAAGTGCTCTGACACGATCTCAGTCCCATGGACTTTGCTAGCCTCCCCCGGGGCTCGTGCGTGCCCCTCCCCCCAGCCACCTACTCTGCACCTGTCTCAGGACACTTTTCTCCCATCCTCTTGTGACTGTGGAAGGGGCCCACGTGCTGGGGGCCGAGCCCTACACGTGTGGATCAGCCCCCACCCCGCCTCTGCAGAAACATCCCTTCAGCCTCCCTCATGTAAAACCCAACACACAAGCTCTCAGGGACTACCCTGTTTTTCTGCTCTCATTCAGAGAAACATTCCTCAAAAGAGAGTCCACACTTGCTCTCCAAACTCTCCTCTCACTGTCTCTGGGACGCTAGTATCCGTCAGACTCTCACTCCCACAAGCAAGGTCAGGGATGGCCTCCTTGTCCTCAGACTCCCCGGCAGGATGACACCGACACAGCGGATGTCTCTACATTGTTAGGGACGTTGGGGACACAGGTCTCTCGGTCCTCCCGTCTCACTGGCCGCTCCTCCCATCTCCTTCGACGGATTTTTGTTATCTCCCTGAGCCAACTGCCCACCCCCCAATACTGAGACGTCCCCGGCCAGTCCTCGGCTTCCCTGCTCCCCACACCTACCCTCGGTCTTCCGGGATCGTTCAGTGAGCTGGCCTTACGGGGCCCCCCAGTTCATGCCTGCAGCCCGGACCTCGCCCCTGAGCTCCAGACTCAGATGTTCAAGTGCTGATCTGACATCTTCCTACTTGGGATATTCAACAAGCCTGTCGGACCCCGTCATGGGAAATCCCAACGCCCGTCCCGCTCCCTGAGCCCGGCACGCCGCATCCTTCGCCCTCTCCATCCGCTCAGGCAAATCCTTCAGACTCCTCGACCCCTGCCCTCTCACACCCCAAATGCAACCCAGCGGGAGGTGCATCTGGTTCCGTCATCACGAGCCGCCCAGGGGTCAGCAGTCACCACCCTCAGCACCGCCACCCTGGCCGCACCGCCGACCATCTCCTGCCTGGGCTTTGCAGGAAGCCCCTCGCTGGCTTCGCTTCTGCCCCTCACAGTGTGCGCCCGACAAGCTGCGAGCGGGAGCCTTTAACAGGTGAGAAAACGTGCATGAGGACGTCTCGGGGATGAGAAGAGCAGCGGAGGGAATATAGTCCGTGGCATCGTGACAGTGTGACAGTGAGGGGACAGATGGGAGCCACACCCACGAGGAGCGCAGGGCAACTCAGAGAGAAGGTGAGTCACTACACTGTGCCCCCGAGACTGACACGACACCGTGCGTCAGCCAGACTGCGACGAAAGGAAAAAGAAACAAATGTAAGACACTGTGTGGTACCCCCACCCCCCCCACAACCGTCCGGGGCTTTTCACCTCACTCCACGGAACAGCCAGACGTCGCACATTCGCACGGGATTCTTGTTCTGTTGTTCTTACAAGGTTTTTCCCGGCCCAGTTCCCCTGCGAACCTGAGCTCCTCCACGCCGTGCCAGGCGCGCCGTGTTCCTCCCCGTCTCCCGACTTCTGCCGGGGATGACAGAGTCGGGGGGACACGGATGGCGGTGACGCGATCGTGAAGCCCCATCCCCACACCCACAGCTCTCTGGGGATTCAGAGATCTAAGCAGCGGCCCCCACTGCTGCAGGTGTGTGCGACGGTGCTCGTGCTTCCAGAAGCACAGTCCTTGAGCAAGAGGCATGCCTGCCCCACTGTTACCGGTTCTCAAAGACTGGGACCAAACCAGGAAGGCTCTCTTCCCCCAAGACAGGCAACGCATGACTGAAGGAGACGAGGCTTTTCTCTTGTTACAGTGTCTACACAGCACACAGAGCCATCCGGAGTAGCCACGGACGCCCAGGAGAACCTCCAGAGCATGGTAGACGCGTTCCACCGGCATTGGAGTCATGGAGAAGGGGTGCCTGGGGGGCTCAGTGGGTTAAGCCTCTGCCTTCAGCTCAGGTCATGATCTCACGGTCCTGGGATCGAGCCCCGCATCAGGCTCCCTGCTTAGCGGGGAGCCTGCCTCCCCCCTCCCCCCCCCCCCGCCTGCCTCTCTGCCTACTTGTGATCTCTCTGTCAAATAAATAAATAAAATCTTAAAAAAAACCAAAACGCAAAGAGACTGATGAAAACCACCCCTGTCCTCCGGACCCGGCACTTTGGCCTTATCTCCTGTCTCTCTCTGCCCATGAGGCTCTCCAGCCATCTCTCGGGTCCTCTGGCACACCCCATGGTTGTTTCCTCTAGAGCCTTTGCACGTAATTGTTCCTTCTTAGAAAACTCTCTCACCCCCCCGCCGTGGGGTTAGTGCTTACTCAACCTCAGGACCTCAGCGGGGAGGCCACTTCCTTGTGCGGGGGGGCAGAGCTGGCCGTGGGGGAGGAGCTGCGGTCATCAGACCCCCGAGCTGTCTAGACGGAGGGAATGATGCGTGCAGGCTGACTGTACTAACAGTCTGCGCGGTCGTTCTAGTTCTTCCTGCAAACTGCCGCTTGGTTTAGACACCAGGCTGTGGCAGTGTGTCCTGAACTTTAATATGAGTACAAATCACTTGGGGATCTGTTAAGATTAAAATACAGATTCAGGCCCAAGACCCCGCGTGCCAGACGAGGTTCCCGGTGGTGCCGATGTTGCCGGCTCACGGACCGTGCTCCAAGTAGCAGGCATGGGTAGACGCACGGCGTTTTGGTGTGCCGATGGAAGTTAAGTCTTGGGTCTATACACGTAAGAATGAGGCCAGTGTGTAAGTGAATTCAGTGTGTGTTTCCTTCCTGACGGTGGAAACTATTCATTTCCGCTCCTCCTTCTTCGCACCTGCCCGTCCTCACCTACTTGCAAGTTTCCACACAACCTGTCACATGGAACGTGGGCAACCAGCTCGGTGTCACGGACGTGAATCGGCGGGTTTCCTTGTGGCGTTATGTTTTCTTGTTAGAGTTCTGGAACGGCCACCCGCCACGTAGAGCGGAGGGGGCCACCCTTTTCTGAATATTCCCTAGTGTGTCCAGTCGCTCAGCACTCCAGCCGTGGTCTGACCGGTGCGGCGCGCGGGCTCTTCCCTCCGGACCCCGACTTCCGGCACAGCTTGAGGTTTTCCCAGACTCAGCCGGTGCTCCCCACTGAGTCTGCTCTAACCCAGCATCCACCCAGCACCCACCCAGCACCACACCAGGGCCAGGGCTGAGCACCGAGGATACAAGCCACTGCTACCCACGGTCCCAGGCTGACAGTCCCCTGGCGGCTGGGACACGGCTGGGACACAGAGGAGGCGGGTTAGCATGGGTTTGGAGGCCCCGATTTCTTTCACATAGTGCCCCCCGTGCAGTAAGCCTGGGCGAGCCACGTGGCACGTCCAAACCCATTTCCTGTTCCGTGAAAACATCACAGGAACACCGATGTCACAGTTTCTAGGTCCAGGACTCCACGCAGGAGGACGCAGAGCAGCCTCTGGACCTGCCGGCCGTCGCCGACGTGCTCCTCTCGCTCCGACGGCCGCTCTCCTCTGCCCCGGACCGGGCAGGCCGCCGCGCACCCCGACAGTCTCCTCACGCAGCCCTGCTGCAAGGACCATGGGCGATGCTGCCAGGGAGTCGGTGGGAGGTCTCACGTCAACCACCCGGGAGGGCACAAGCGAGGAAGTCCCTCCTGGACAGTTTCCGGAGCTCCTCTCCCTGGTGGTTGCTTCCAGGGACCTCCCTCCCTTTCTCTTCCCTCCAGTGCACGGGAACCCACTGCGTTATCTCCACCACAGGCTCTGTTTGACTCCCCCCTTCCCTCTGGGAACCAGCGGATGCGCCTCTGCCCATCTTACACACCACAGGTTAGGGACTATCTTTCTGTGGTTGTGGCTTTCGGTCCATGACCCAAGTGCCTTATCAAAGTATTTCTTCTTAAAGAAAGGTCATAGGGGCGCCTGGGTGGCTCAGTGGGTTAAAGCCTCTGCCTTCGGCTCAGGTCATGATCCCAGGGTCCTGGGATCGAGCCCCTGCGTCGGGTTCTCTGCTCATCAGGGAGCCTGCTCCCCCCCCCCCACCCCCTACCTCTGCCTGCCTCTCTGCCTACTTGTGATCTCTCTGTCAAATAAATAAATAAATAAATCTTAAAAAAAAGAAAGAAAGAAAGGTCATACACATGGAGCTTTCCTAGGAGGACTCCTGGTGAATAAACGTTCTCCCTCAGCGCACTGGGACAGCTCTGTAGTCAGCCATGCCTGGGGGTCTCGGGCAGGACAGCGCACCACGCCAGGAGCAGACGGCGACAGGACCGCATGGGTCACTGAGGGGAGCAGGGTGCGATGATGACAGGCTTTCACCAGAGGAAGGGTCTAGACACAGTGATAGGACAAGGGTGTTTTCTTCCTAAGAAGGGAAGTGCGGCGACCGGGCTCTACGAGACTTTGATCTCTGGGAGAGGAGTTAGGAGCTGCTGTAACAGGTGGTTAGGAAACGTGTGTTGACATACACTTGGGTCAAGGAACACTTCTAGTTTTTTCACAGGGTCATCTCTCCCATCCCATGCTTCCGCCAAGTTTACTTACTTAGCAGGTTTTTTGAACTAATTTTAATCTTACAGAAAAATTTGCAAAAACAGACTTCCTGTACAGCCTTCATCCAACTTCCAACAGCATCCCTCGTGATCACGGTACGGCTTTCTTTCCAAAGAAACTAATGTCGATACCACAGCATCACGTACTGTACGAACCACATGCAGACCTTACCCGAATCCCACCGGTTTCCCGCCAACGCCCTGTCTCCGGCCCAGAAGCCCAAGGACGGTTCCATGCCCTTGGCTGTCCCGTCTCCTTCATCTCCGGCCCCTCCGCTTCTTGGTCTTTCGTGACCTTGAGACTCCTAGAGTGCTGGTCAGGTGCTTAGAGACTGTCTCTCAGTTTGGGTTTGATGTTCTTTCATAACTGAGGTTTTCCTGATTTTCCCGGCAGGAAGGAGGACCACAGAAACGAATGTGTGTCCTTCTCAGTGGGCCGTGTTAGGGGGCCCATGTGTCTTATCACACGTTAACATCTATGAAGTATCTTATGGGGAGACCACAAAAATGATCTTTTGGTTTCTTATTCTTTTGCCCGCGGATTTTAGGCCCTATCAACGGTTCTCGCCTGCACGGATTGATGGTAAGTGCGAATTTTGCCTAATGTGATTCTCGATTTCCACCATTCCTTCGACATTTATTAACTAGAATTATAGGACAAGGAGCTATGTCTACTTGTTATTTTATTTATTTATCATTATCCGTTTATCGATCACCATGGACCATGGATATTTATTTTATTTCATGGGTTACAGAGTAAAATTATTACTTCGATGCTCAGATTGTCCCAGCTTAGGCTGCTGGGAACTCCAGTTTGGGCCCCTGCTCCCTTCTGCTGGGATCACTTCCTTACCTTGTGGCGCCATGAGCTGTTCCAGGCCCATTTTGCTCCCGCCTCAATGCTGGAAGCCCTATTCCTTGCTGGAGAACGACACTCGGAAACCAAGATCCGGACGCTGGATTTCATGGCTCTGGAGGGTCACTGCTTCTGCGTGCTCTCACGGACAGAATGAGGAAACGTAAGTCCGTGCATCAAATGTATATCTCTATTTCTCCGTCCGTTTGTGTATCTATTGAAAATCACAAATTTATGCCAACACGTCCCATTCCAAGGCAACATAACAGGGCTCATTCCAACCTTTACTCCTTCCTTATTTGTACTTGTTTTTCCTGACGGGGAGACACTGGCACTCTCATTATCTACGACGTATTTCCTTATTTGCTCAGTCCTGGAACACAGATAAAGTAGTTTCACAATTACTGATTTATAACCCGATGAGAAATGAAACTGGAGTGCACTGTCCGGATACAGCGGCCTCGGCCCCCACTCTTACAGGGGACCGTCAGAATGCTGCTTCCGGAAGTTACTTAAGTCGGTTCTTTCCTCCTCCCTTTGCAGTATGTCAGCCATCACAGTGCACGTCCGTTCCGTCCCGCTTGCCCTGTTCCTGGCTGTGCGGACGTGCCCACGTGTGCATGCAGACGTTGGCATGGTTCTGAGGATCAGAGATACCCAGACCTGTGTCATCAAAGCAATGTCATTGTCCCCGTCACTCGGCTACTCCCTTATCACGGCCCCACCCTAACCCTCACCCATGCCCTATGGGAGCCCAACGTTTGTTTCTGGTTTATGTTTACTGCATTTTTTTCTTTCAGAAATGAGCAGATATGTGTAGATTTTCTTTTCTGCTGTTCTTTATTTCATGGCGATGTAATGGACATTAAATTCACCCCTTTAAAATGCACAATTCAGCAGTTTTTAGTTTATGCACAGTGCTTCGCAACTAGCCTCTCCGTGTAACTTTAGAACATTCTCATCACCCCAAACAGAAGCCCCATATTCCCCGCCTCAGCCCCGGGCGACCACTCTCTTACTTGCCGTCTCTGTAGATTTCCCTGTCCTGGGTATTTCATACAAACGGGACCATATAGTATGTGGCCTCTGTCACTGGGCCCATCCCCGCTGTAGCGTCCCAGGTTCCCAGGAGCAGGAGGGCTCGCGTCTTTACACCCTCGTCGACACTCTGTGTTTCTGATTATAGCCGAGTGTGTGCGTATGTGTGTGCGTGCGTGCATGCGCATGCGCAGTGTCCCTTTGTGGTTTGGGTTTGCAGTTCTCTAAGGACTAATGACGCTTCTATCTTTCTCTGTGCTTTGTAGCCATCCGTGTATCTTAGGCGGAGACTTCTCTATACTGAAGTCTTTGGCCTGTTTAGATTATCTTCTTTTACTGCTGAGTTGTAAGAGTTCTGTACAAAGTCCAGATTTAATTCCCTTGTATACGCGATGGTGTCCTTTAACGTACTAACATGCTTAAATTTTTTTTTTAAAGATTTTAATTATTTATTTGACAGACTGAGATCACAAGCAGAGAGGCAGGCAGAGAGAGGGGGGAAGTAGGCTCCATGCTGAGCAGAGAGCCTGATGCGGGGCTCAATCCCAGGACCCTGAGATCATGACCTGAGCCGAAGGCAGAGGCTTTAACCCACTGAGCCACCCAGGCGCCCCATAACATGCTTAATTTTGATGAAGTCCCATTTATTTTTCTTTTGTTGCTTGTGTCTGGTGCTGTAACTAAGGAACCATTACCTAATCCAAGGTGATAAACATTTACGCCTACGTTTTCTTCTAAGAGTTTTGTTTCAGCACTTACCTTTAGGCCTTTGATCTACTTTGAGTTAAATTGCGAACACTGTGTTAGGGAAGGACCCCACTTCCTTGTTTTCCACATCCCATCACTGTTTGTTGGAGAAAACCATTTTTTCCCAATAGAATCATCTTGGCTCTCTTTCTCAGGAAAATCAAGTGACCGTGAATGTGAATGTTTATTTCTGGGCTCTCGATTTTATGCCATTTACCTACCCTTCTCCTCCTTATACCAGGACCACACTGCCTTGATGACTGTAGCTTTGTATTAACTTCTCGAGTTCAGTACTGTGAGTTTTCCAACTTTGTTCTCTTAAGACTGTTTTGGTTATTCCGGGTTTCTTGTTTTACCACGAGAATTTTACGGTAAGTTTGTCGATTTTTGCAAAAAAGCCAAATTTGATAGGTATTGCGTTGACAATACAGATCAATTTAGGGAGCAGTGCTATCTTACTATTAAGTCTTCCAGTCCATGAATATGGAATGTCCTTCCATTCATACAGGTCTCCTTTCTTTCAACAATGCCATGTAGTTTCCAGAACCCTAACACTTGTTAAACTTATTTCTAAGTATTTTTTTTTAATGCTATTGCAAATGGAATTGTTTTTCAAATTTGAGACCCTCTGGATTATTACAAAAATCTGCATTGGGCTTCTCTAGAGAAAGGGAATCAACTGGAGATCATAATATAGTCTTATGTTACATATTGTCATACACACCTATTATTATAGGCATTTAATAACATATATTATGAGATATATATATATATATATAAATCTCCTACTTACATTATCTCCTGTTTTATACATAAGTATATAGTTGATCAATAACCAACAAAGGCAGGAACTGCGTGGGCTCACTTACACATAATATTTTTCTTTGATACGGTCCAGTACTATGAAAGTATTTTCTCTCATGACTTACAACAGTCCCTTCCCTAGCTCACTGTATCGTAAGCATAGTCTGCAACACATACACGAACTAGGTGTTCATCAACTCTGCACGTGGTCTGCAACTCTTCCATCACTGATGGGGTATTAGTAGTTAAGTTTTTGGAGAGGTGACTGTGCAGGGGTCAGTGCTCCGAATCCCCATGTTGTCTGAGGGTCAGCTGTGTGTGTAACTTGAAGGTACCAGTAGAGCTGGTTCCACACTTATAAAGGACGGGCGCGTGTGATGATGGAGGTCAGCAAAATCTCCAGAGCCGTGGTCCTACTTTGAATCCAAAGGCCAGGAGCGGCTGCAGGAGCAGAAGAACCAGCAACGCATCCCGTGCGAACAGCGCCAGGCTGGGAGGCTGGTCTCCTATCCTGCGACCTTGCTGAGCCCCAGTGTACTAGCCCTCCCAGCTTTCTGATGGATTCCTCAGGATTCCCTGTACACGTGGTCATGCCATCTGCAGAGTTTTCTTTCTTTCTTTCCGGCTGGTTGCCTGTTTTTATTTTTCTGGCCTAGCTGCCCTGGAACCCAACGTTTAAAGAGTTCTTTATGAAAAGAAATTAACCCTTTGTCTGTGGTTTATGCTGCGCGTATCTCGTCTCGTTTGTCAGTGGTCTTTTGTGTATGTGCCATGCAAAGTTACAAGACACTCACATGCAGTCGAACTTACCAGTCCTCTCTCTTACCGCCTTTCCCACACTGCCATTACGGGGCAACCGCCCTCCCTCCTGCTACAGTCTTAGGTTGTACACTACATCCTTCATCCGTTTGGAGTTTTTTCTTATATATGGTGGGAGATAGAGACATAATTTTACCTTTTGAGAAATGGCTGTCCAGCTCTCCAAGGACATTTATTACACAGACGGTGCTGGCCCCGTGATCTGAGATGCCATCTTTGTCATATACCACATTGCCATAGGGTTTCAGGTCTATTTCTGAGCTTCTGCCCTATTGCATTGTTCTACTGGGTGGCAATCCGGAACTGTTGCAGTTACGGAGGTTTTACGGTATGTTTCAAGGTCTGGAAGGGCCGGCTCCCGGGATGGCCTTTGATTTTCTGTTTTGCTGGCTGTGCTTGAATGCTTGTTTTCCCACAGGAACTTCAGTAAACAGTAAAACTAACATAAAACTCACTAAATTTTCTCAACTTCTAGTTATTGTACAGTTCAGTCTCCTTATCTACTAAATGACGAACCCTCTCACGTTTTCATCGGATCACTGGTGTCAACGCTCGAGGGGTCAGTCTAGAGCGTAAGAGCCTTTCCCCAACGGAGCCCCTTGGATTACAGCCTTCTTTCCTCCCAGTCCAGGTAAATACCTGCAGACGCAGGAAACTCGGGGTCTCCGCCTGCTCCCTGTTTGTTCCGGAGGCCCCAGGGCCAGGCACCGAACTGTGAGCACACGCCGGACCTGGACCCTGTCGTGCACCGCTCGGAGTCCTGAATTCTCCAGAGGTGAGCACCAAAGGCACCCGCCGCTTCAATGGTCAGTCGGGTCGCTCAGTTACAAACCGGCTCCCTCCCACCCACTGGGAAAGGAAAAGAGAGGAAGTGTTTTTGCCAAAAAAACAAACCCCAACCACAATCACGTTCCCTTTAACCAGCAGGTCTGGGCACCCCGTGTACTTCCCTTCGCCGGTCCCTGCGCACTGGTCAGGCCCACCCGGTCCCTCGCGCCGCAAGGCTCACTCACAGCAACCGGGGGCCGCCGCGCCCCCTCCCCGAACCCAGGCCGGGCCACAGCGGGCCGGGAAGCTGGGCCCAGGCGGTCACTCGTTCTCTGCCCCGCAGGACACAGCCCCCCTCCACCGACCCTCCCTCTTTCCTGGGGACGCACGGAGCCCAGACCCTCCCCGGGGCGGCCCTGAGGCCTAACCCTCTCCCGGGGTCCCCCGCCCACCTCGGACCCTCCCCCGGGGCCGCCCCGAGCCCGGACCCGCCCCCTGGGGTCCCCCGCCCACCTCGGACCCTCCCCGGGGCCTCACTGGGCCCGGACCCTCCCCCTCCCGCGAGCCCGGACCCTCCCCCGGACCCTCCCCCGGACCCGGCCGACCTCAGACCCTGCCCCGGCCGCGCGGAGTCCCCGCGGGAGGCGTGCTGGGGGCGGGCGCCCGCGACCCGGAAGCGGGACGAACACGGGGCGCCCGGGAGATGGCGGCGGCGGCGTCCGTGAGCAGCGCCAAGCGGAGCCTGCGGGCCGAGCTGAAGCGGCGTCTGCGGGCGATGAGCGCCGAGGAGCGGCTGCGCCAGTCCCGCCTCCTGGCCCAGGAGGTACGAGACCGCGAGGGCGGCCACCGCAGCGGACCGCCACGCTCGCCCGGCGGCCTGGCGGCTCTGGGTCGGCGGCTTGCGCAGGCGCAGCTGGCCGGCGCGCGCACGTCCCTCCGCAGGCGCCGGGAGGAGCCCTCCGGGGGCGCGCACGTCCCTCCGCAGGCGCCGGGAGGAGCCCTCCGGGGGCGCGCACGTCCCTCCGCAGGCGCCGGGAGGAGCCCTCCGGGCGCGCGCACGTCCCTCCGCAGGCGCCGGGAGGAGCCCTCCGGGCGCGCGCACGTTTCTCCGCGGGCGGTTCGGGGGCGCGCACGTCCTTCCGCCGGGGGAGCGGGCGGCGAGGGGGTCCCGGGCTGAGGAGGGCTGAGGAGGGCTGAGGAGCGTGGAGGCGGAGGACAGCCGGCCGAGGTGAGAGCGGGTGGGGGCAGGAAGCCGAGCGGGCCCTGAGCCCCGAGAGGCCCCCCCCGCCCAGTGCCCGGCGGCGCGGACGCGCGGCGCAGAGTCCAGTCGCCTCGGGGACGCGAGCGGAGAAGCGCGCGGCCGCGCCGGGGGGGGGGGAGTGCCGTGCGCGCGCGTGCTCCTGTGCGCTCGCGCGCCGCCGGGAGGGGAGCCCGCGGGGGGCGGGGCGGGGCGGGGCGGTCCGGGGCGGGGCGGGGCGGTCCGGGGCGGGGTGGTCCGGGGCGGGGCGGGGCGGTCCGGGGCGGGGCGGGGCGGTCCGGGGCGGGGTGGGGCGGTCCGGGGCGGGGTGGTCCGGGGCGGGGCGGTCCGGGGCGGGGCGGGGCGGTCTGGGACGGGGTGGTCCGGGGCGGGGCGGGGCGGTCCGGGGCGGGGTGGGGCGGTCCGGGGCGGGGTGGGCGGTCCGGGGCGGGGCGGTCTGGGGCGGGGTGGTGCGGGGCGGGGCGGTCCGGGCGGGGGTGGGGTGGTCCGGGGCGGGGCGGGGCGGTCTGGGACGGGGTGGTCCGGGGCGGGGCGGGGCGGTCCGGGGCGGGGTGGGCGGTCCGGGGCGGGGCGGTCTGGGGCGGGGTGGTGCGGGGCGGGGCGGTCCGGGCGGGGGTGGGGTGGTCCGGGGCGGGGCGGGGCGGTCTGGGACGGGGTGGTCCGGGGCGGGGCGGTCCGGGGCGGGGTGGGGCGGTCCGGGGCGGGGTGGGCGGTCCGGGGCGGGGCGGTCTGGGGCGGGGTGGTGCGGGGCGGGGCGGTCCGGGCGGGGGTGGGGTGGTCCGGGGCGGGGCGGGGCGGTCCGGGGCGGGGTGGGGCGGTCCGGGGCGGGGTGGGCGGTCCGGGGCGGGGCGGTCTGGGGCGGGGTGGTGCGGGGCGGGGCGGGGCGGTCTGGGACGGGGTGGTCCGGGGCGGGGCGGGGCGGTCCGGGGCGGGGTGGGGCGGTCCGGGGCGGGGTGGGCGGTCCGGGGCGGGGCGGTCTGGGGCGGGGTGGTGCGGGGCGGGGCGGTCCGGGCGGGGGTGGGGTGGTCCGGGGCGGGGTGGGGCGGTCTGGGGCGGGGCGGTCCGGGGCGGGGCGGTCTGGGGCGGGGCGGGGCGGTCTGGGGCGGTCCGGTCCGGTCTGGTCCGGTCCGGTCCTCCGTGCTTGCGAGGGGGTTGGCGTCGCCGGGCAGGACGCGCCCGAGGCCCGGAGCGGACTCGGGAAAGGCGTGGGGACGAGCGCGAGTTGTCCGTCCGTCCGCACGGCGGAGAGTTGACGGGCTCCGCGGGGAGTAGCCGCTGTGCCGACGCAGAACCGGGGACGCGACAGGGTGACGGGTCGCACCTGGCTTCAGAGGAGAGAAAGGTTGAAAAGCGGACCCGGGGCCCTCCGTGCTCGGTACGCGGTGCCCCGCAGAAATGCTTCACGGCCCCGCGCTTCACAATTCGTACTTTATACAGTGAACTTCCTCGTGTTCCGTTTTCCTTAAAAAGCTGCCTGTAACCCGCTGCTGATCTCATGACCGACCGGCGGGTCACGGCCGGAGACGTCCAGGGGCCGGGATCAGAAGGGCAGTTGGCCCTAGTGCACAGTCCGCAGAGGTGTTAGGGGATGCCATTCTCTCGACAGCGTATTTTACAAAGCACAGTTATTCTTAATGACACAGCACCTGCTTTTATAATTTAGAAATTTATCGGAAAAGCAATGTACGGTGAAGAAATTCGATTCTGTGTCCTATCTTGATCCCCAACTACATAAGGACGTGAGTGCCCTCTACCTGTCTTCTGTCCCATCGGCCAGTTTCTGACCCTGATATCATCCTCCTTACATTGTCAAGTTTTATAATACTTGTATTGTTTTATAATTAGAATGAGTCTACAGAGCATTTTCTGTGGCTGATTTCCAAATCTGGAATTTCAGGGAATAGTATTTACAGTGTATTGATGACATCGTATTCATTGTAGAACCAAGTTGTATGGTTATCAGAAAACGATGTATGATTCTGTGTCGCTAGATGTGTGGGGCCAGGCAGAGAATGTTTCCAGTGTCACTGCTGAGAACTCTCTCTTTCGTTATGCTCTAGAACTGCTCAAAATCACGGCAGGCTTTAGTCTGCTCCTGTTTGGAGTCTACGTTTCTAATTTAACTCTGTGTTTTTCAAGGAGTTTCTGATCGCCTTTGTTTTTCCTTTTTGGCAAAACAAGAATATGCCTTTATCTTACCAGTAGATTCTTTTTCATTTTGTCTGTTTAAATAAATCGGTTTTCTTGCTGAGAGCACTCCAGGCCCCTGCTTCCTCTGCTGTAGCCCAGTGCGCAGCCTGGACTTCCTCCCACCCTGCTTCTCCGATGGGCTCCTGCAAACCCAGTGTCTTCTTGGTTGGATTTCTTTCTGTCCATCTTACTAGAGTATATTCTCTAGTAATTTTTTTTCTTTTTAGAAATATCTATGGGGGCAAAGTTTTTAAGACTTTATACATTAGAAAAAGTCTTTACTCTCATATTTCACTGCTAGTTTGAATTTCAGGTTTAAAAATATATTCCTTGTTCTCCTCAGCACCCAGGACCTCCATTCAGTCTGAAGACTGGTATCTTTACCTGTTATATCTTCAGTTACTTCTTTTCCTTTGTGCCTTTCTACAATTCCTATGAATCAGCTAGTGAAAATCCTGCACTGACTTTCTGCGTCTTTGAAGAGTCTTTCTTTCTTTTTTTTTTTTTAACTTTCCCCATTTCTTTGTGTGTGTTTTTTTTTTCCTACTTTAAGGCTTTCTGAACTTTTAAATGTTGGTATTCTTACTTTTAATTTTCAATGATCACTTCTCAGTTTTCGGATTGCTTTCTTTCCATAGCAGCTTTCTTTCCATAGCATGTTGTTACCTTATAGATGCAACTATCTTGAATTTGTCTGAGAAAACTAATTAGAATTTAAAAATTTCCCATTCTCTGAATTACCTCAGTTTCCCACGGGATCACCCTTCCCCCTTTTATCCCTTCTCTTTTGTGTTTTGTTTGCTGAACCTTTATTGTGGACTTGTGTTTATGAATGAAGGTGTGACAGCTCCCGGGATCTCCTTTGCCTTTTGCAGTCGCTTTGTGGGGAGGGGTTCTGCCAGCCCCACAGCCGCGTCGTCTGCGTCTGCGTGTTGTGTCTGCTGCTGTTTGTCTGGAGATACTGTCCCATCTCCTCTCCGTCTCCCAGAAATCAGTCAAGTGTCTGTTCTGCTGTTCTCAGTGCCATAATGGTTTTCTCTTTTTGTGCTTCTTTATTGTCACATAAATGAGATGTCAGGAACAAGGAAGATAAATACATATGCATGATCTTGCACTGAATTTTAACTGATTTCTGTTTCTGCTTATTCAGCTCTTGGTGCTTCATATTCTCTTTAAAGAGAACAGACACAGGGTGCCTGGGTGGCTCAGTGGGTTAAAGCCTCTGCCTTCGGCTCAGGTCATGATCCCAGGGTCCTGGGATGGAGCCCCGCATGGGGCTCTCTGCTCAGCAGGGAGCCTGCTTCCCCCCTCTCTGCCTGCCCCTCTGCCTACTTGTGATCTCTGTCAAGTAAATAAATAAAATCTTAAAAAAAAAAAATAAAGAGAACAAACACGACAGACGCGTAACTTTCTCAGAAAGCACCTGGGTGCCAGGAGCCGCAGGTCTTCCCAGGCTCTGGGGGTCGCATTTCTTTTCATTTCGCCTTATTTCAGGCCTCGTCACAGCGCTGTGACTTCCCAGGAGGGTGGAGCTCGCCTCCTTGGCCCCAGTCTGGTGCGCTCCGTTTGCTGAACGCTCCGGGCTCCTTTCTGTCAGGAGTGACCTGGCTCTCGGTGTCGGTCTCTTTCCACCAGACCTGTTTATCAGCCAGGGTCGGGGTATCTTTGTCGTCTTAGCTCAGAAGAACAGGAAAAGAAGGGGAGCTGAGAGCTGACTTGCGAGTCTGGGGCAGTTTGGAGATTAACTGCTCTGAGGCCTGATGAAACTGAGCATGACGGCCCCCCCCCCCCCCCCCGCCAGGGCCTTCTCGCAACCTGGTGCTTGTTTCTAGAAGGACTGCACCTCTCCAAGAGCCCCTCCTCCCATCTCTGCAAAGTCTTTAACATCTGGACAGAAGAGTTGTAGGAGGTGGGGACAGAGGTGGTCAGAGCTGAGGAAGGACAGGCTTGTCCCTGCTCCCGGGAGCTTACGGCCTGGTCACAGTACTGCCGCTGGGACTCGTGGGACAATTAGTGATCAGCCTGATGATGCATGCGTAAGTGTTCCATGCAGTCTTAAGTGTTGTAAGTGTTCTGCAGAAGTCTGGAGAAGCGAGCGCCTGAGTTGGCTAAAATGGGCAGAATTTAAGGGGATGCGAACCTGACAATGCAGGGAGTGAGGACGCTTGTGGGAGCCGAGGTTCAGAGTGGAAGGCAGGCGGGGACGCTCAGGGCAGTGTGTGGGGTGACTGGAGGTGGCCGGACTGAAGGTGGCCGGAGGGCGGGCTTGGGATTCTGCAAGCCGACCTTGACTTTTTAATGAGTTGCTACTCCCGCTGGGGCAGGCATGTGAGAAAGGTGGCAAGGGGTCAGAGAGGTCATTGCTGGGCTCAGAACCAAGCCCTGGGCTTCAGCACGCAGGCCTGCCTGGCCCCCTCGGCCGCTCTGCTCTCCGTGGGTGATTTGTATTTCAAGAAGCTGGAGAAGGCGGAGGGAGAAGGGAGAAAGCGTGAAAACCGCGAAGGGGTCGCCCCTGGCGTTCGACAGTGTCACCTCGGGGAATCGATGTGACTGCCGTCTCCCATTTAGGTGATGGCCCACAGTCAGTATCAAAAGTCCCAAAGGATCTCCATCTTCCTGAGCATGTCAGACGAGATCGAGACAGAGGAGATCATCAAGGACATCTTCCGGCGAGGCAAGACCTGCTTCATCCCGCGGTACCAGTTCCAGAGCAATCACATGGATATGGTGAGGTTGGCCTCGCCCGAGGAAATCTCCATGCTTCCCAAAACATCCTGGAACATTCATCAGCCCAGAGAGGACGAGGTTCGGGAGGAAGCCTTGTCGACAGGTGAGTGCTTGCGGTATTGGAACCGGCATCCCAGGGTGCTGGCAGACGGCGACCCGATGGTGATGTGCGGGTCGTGGGGGCCGCTCTCCCTATGGGGACGGACGGTGTGGCGCTTCCGTTCCAAGATGCCCTGATCACGTGGCTTAGGGCGAGACGCCCCTGGTAAGCTGAGAGTAAGGCATTCGGGTACGGGCGCCTGTGTACCCACTCTAGCCCTTCCCCGGGGTCGAACTGGACATTTCCCCCGGAGAATGCCATCATTTCCCATGACCTCCCTTATGCTCTGTATCTTAATGAGCACATTAACATTAATGCTAATGAGCTTTTCTGATTGAGCTTCAGACCAGCCAAGTGCCTTCTGGGCGGCGTCTCGTCTTGGATGTTACCTGGCTTCAGGCTGCTCCAGGCTGAATCCTGTCCCCCTTGGCCCATCGCGTGTCCCTCTTAGTGCCTGGTGCCGTCAGCCCTGTGCCTGGCTGTGCCAGGAGTCTCAGGATCGTGCTTGACTCCCCCGTCCCTCTTCCCTCTCTCACGCCCCTCACGCGGTCTGTGGCCAAGTCCTCCTGGTGTCCCTACTGAGTGTTTGTTGAGGGTGTCCTCTCCCCTGCGGCCCCGTGATTGGGACAGCAGTCCGAGCCGCCAGCGCTGCCCACACAGCCTCCTCGCGGCTGCTCCTGTCCCTTCTCGTACCGCCCTCCCTGTCGGTCCGCTCCCCCGCAGTATGTGAGACGAGATTTCCGAGACACACGTCTGACCGCTTCTCTGCCCTGTTTCAAGCGTCTCAGCGACCTCCTGCTGTCCTGGAGGGGGCGGACCCTCCTTATGAGGCTCTTCCCAACTTGGCGCTGTGCGTCCGTCCGTTTTTATCTGTTTCCAGCCCCGCACAGTGTAACCCAGGTTCTGGCCACTCTGAGTCTGTTTCCCAGCCCTACCGGCTTTCCTTACCGCTGGACCTTTGCACACGCTCTCCCCTCACCAACAGCCACGTGGGAGATTTAATGGCTAACAAGCAGTCGGGGAGCTGAAAGCAAAAAAGCCAGGAGTACTAGCTTGTGAGATGTTGGCTCAGACCTTCTTAAAAGACCTTCTTAAAAGACTTACATGGTTGCAGGGCACCGCAGGGCAGTGGCGTGCGGTCGCCTCCCTGGTCCTGCTCCCTTCCAGCCTAGCACCGTGACCCGCCGAAGCAACAGGGTGGGGCAGGAGGGCATTGAGTCAGGGCTCGTCGTGGTGGGGGTGTCATCTGCTTGGCGACCTCAGCTCCCCCTTTATCACCCAGCCCTGCCCTCTGCTTTGGTAGGCCAGAGGAACCCCGACATCACGGGACGGCCGTGTGTCTGCACGGGGAGATGCCGCAGGCACCGGAGGACAGGACGACGATAAGGGGGTGGGTGAGCCAGGCTCGTAGCTGAGGCTGGGACGTCGCTCAGACCGAGTGCAGCTGCTGCTGTGGGCTTGCAGGCTTACGGGGGACCCGGGACCGTCCAGCTCTGTCTGACTCCATGTTAGCCGCCCCTCCCGTGCTCACACCACCTCCTGGAGGTGTCCCTGCTGAAAGGCCCTTGGTCGGGTCTTCCCAGGGCCCAGCCCTTGGCCCACTCTGGAGCGCCCTCCCTAGGTTGAGTGCAGGCGTGTCGCCCTGAACCCGTACGCCGTTGCTCTGTTTCTGTTCAGGTTCGGCGTGGGAAGAGTTAGGAGGAGACGTGATCTTCCCTCTCAATCTAGTTGCACTTCCCGTTACGATGAACGCAGTCCAAGTCAACGACTAAATCATTTACCTGTGGTTTTGAGCATGTGATTTGGCACAGAAGAGCTATTTGGTAAATAGTTAACTTTTTTTTTTTTTTCAATTTGAAAGAGAGAGCACAAGCGTACAGTGTGGGGAGAGAATCTCGAACAGCTCCGCGCTGAGCGCAGAGCCTGACACGGAACCCGATCCCAGGAGATCACGACCAGAGCCAAAGGCAGAGGCTTTCCTGACTGAGCCACCCGGGTATCCCAGATAGTAACTGCTCTTAATTGTGAGCGAGGAAGACAGACTTACTCGTTGTGCTATCAGTTCATTGCTAGCCAAGGGCGTTACATTTTGAGAATTTCCAAGAGACATTTCCGGAGGATCTTCATCGTGTTAGACACTGTTAGGTGTGGAAGGATGAGGTCCTGGGCTCCAGGGGGTCGCGCTATAACTGGGGAGATGTACGCGAATGGAGAAGTATCCCAGCCTGCAGTGCCTGTCAGATGCAGGCGCCAAATGAAAAGGGAGAGAGCGCTGAGAATATAGAAGTTCAGGGCTTGGCCCGGAGTAGAAAGACATCCCCCCAGGAGGCGGTTCGTTTCCTTCCCTCCTCCGTCGCATTTATCCACGCTGTAGTTACAGGACCGGTTGCTCCCCGTGTGTTCTTCTTGGCGGACACTTGTGCTCTGGGTTGCAAAGGCAGAGGGGCTGAGATCTGGTTTCGAGCCCCTCCAGTCTGAGGGGTGAGGCTCTTTGCCGCTGTTGGTAGAAATGTTTGAGCAGGTGCGTGGGTTTCCTCAGCATCAGTGGCTTAGTGTGAGGCGGCTTTGGGGCTGAGCTGTGAATCTCGCTTCACGGTGTCTGGGACGAACTGACTAGCGCGCAGACCATCCCTTCCTGGCGTGGCTTTCATGGCCCGTTTCTTTCTGGTTTGCTCATGTTATCACGGCTTGGAAAGACTGAGCTGTGGTGTCTGTCGTTGCCCTTGTAAGTTCTTAAAAATGTCCCATGGGGTTTGCTTGCATTGTGTGTCCAGCAACACAAGAGATCGCCAAGTGGAGGGGAGGGGCTGGCGCCTTCCCGAACTTGCGCTCAGAGAGAGAGCTGCTCGGGCAATGAGGTGAGCCAGCAGTCTTTCTGCAGAAAGTACATCATCTGATTCGACCTGACTTAATCGAAATGGGGCTTTTTTGGCTCAGAGACTGAAAAATCCCCAAAAGGGCTAGCTTTCGATACGGCTAAGTCAGGGTTCTCAGGATCCACTCTGGCTCTGACTTCATCTGGGTTGGCTTCCATTCCAGGTGCCCCGTGGTGCCCCGTGGCAGCCCGTGGCGGCTTCCGGTTCCACAGCGGCCTTGCCGTTCGCGTTCCTGGCAGAAGGGAGCGGGTCTGCGGGTAAAATCCCACTCTTCTCACTGACCCAGATCGGGTCCAGTGGCCATCCCCCAAATCGGTCCCTACAGCCCGGCATGTGGATGAAGCCAGCTCCTGGGCCACTCACGGCGAGCAGGGAGGAGGGTTCCGTGTTCGCACCTGCTGCGCTGCTCCGGCCACTGGTGCTGGCGTCCGGCGGTGACTCCGCATGGGAGACACGGGCTCTGCGGTGCAACGTGTGGAATGGACACTGGACAGTCCCAAATTTGCACTCGCCTGTACTGTCATGACCAGCTTCTGCTTGTGTCAGACGTTTCTGAAAAAAAAATTTTTTTTGTTTAAGATTTATTTATTGTTTTAGAGAGGGGGGCAGCGAGGAGCAGAGGGAGAGAGAAAGTCTCAGGCAGACCCCCGCTGAGCATGGAGCCCGACGTGCGGCCGGATCCCACCACCCTGAGATCGAGACCTGAGCCGAAACCGAGAGTCAGATGCTCAAGCCGCTGAGCCCCCCAGGCGCCCCCTTTCTGAAATTCTGTCACGTATCGCAAGCTGTTTGCTGTCACTTTGTCCGTGCTGCTGTTTTATTTCTCTTTCCGGAGGCTCTTTGGGAAGTGATACCTATGTGGGCGCCTGAGACGTAACTTGAACGAGCAATCACAACGGAGACTTTCTCGTGCTCGACCTTCAGAGTAATCGAGTGGGACGTTCGCAACAAGCCTAACCAGTGCAGCGTCCTCCTCGCTGTTCGCCGTCCGCGCTGCTGGGAGGGTGAGCCTCGGTTCAGTGAAAGTGATTCCCGTTAAACTGACCTCATGCCTTCCTCTAACAGGATTGCACGGCCTCGGAGAGAATAGAATAAAGAGAGTGGGTGTGAACGTCATCGAGGCGTTGGACAGAGTCATGATATCCTTGAGGATAAGCCGAATAAAATTAGATCGGATCATAACATTCATTCAGAAAGTATTTCTCGAGCGCCCGGTGTGTGTGAGCTGTGATGGGGCGGAGCAGGGAGCAGGCTGGACGGGTCCCATCGCCGCAGAGCTGACGAGCCGGCGGTCCTTGCTGAGACACGTCTGTGCGAGCCTGTCCCAGGGCTCCGTGCTGCCCCGTTCAGCACTTCATTGCCACTTAGATGTCCCACTGTCCCCAAGGACGTCAGAGTTCATCCTTATCATTCTCCGTGTGTTTCCCCCATTCCTGTGCATTGACGGTTTAGAACATAGGATCGTCCTCGTCTCCTTTCCACCCATCCGGCTTTCCAATATCGCCAGATTTTTCTTTGCACTGTCTTTATCACCTGTCTCTCATTCTAGCCTTGGGGGAATCTTGTCTACAGTTTTGATTCTTCAGATCTGTTGGAATAAACTTCAGACTGGCTTCCTGGACATACTGACCATCCTAAAATACCTTCCGGGGCAGGTCACCTCCACTGTTGAAGCCTTTCCCTGCGCCCTGGCTAGATCTGTACCCCGGGCGGACCCTGGCTCCTGCTGGCTCATTCTTGCCGGAAGAAGGGGCACCGGCTAACCCTGAAGCGTCCAGGCCACCCTCCGGGCCCTCCCCGTCCTTCCTCCTCGACTCCTGCTTTAGCCAGAGGCGTGTGCCAGACGACAGGTTCCCAGCTGTCGAGAACATGGATGGGAATCAAATAAACCTCATTTGACCCCTTTCTGCTGTGTGACAGGGATGGTCGCTCACAGCCTCTGAGCCTCAGTTCCCTCCCCCTTGGATGGCCGTGGGGGAGCTCGTGGGGGGCTGTGTCTGCCGCGTGCTCAGGACACGGTCACTGCTTCGCTGGTGCTCAGTGTCCCAGCTGGGCTGCGTCATGCATGCTGCCGTTGAGACGTCTTCCCAGAGTGTCCTGTGGGCGCCACCGTGAACTCTGCTCCCCCTGTATCTCGGGGGCTGGGAGGTCTCATGTGTCCCTTGCAGGCAGTGTCTTGTGGTCTAGCACCTTTGAGTCAGGCTGACTGAGCTCCAGTCTAGGTCTTACCATTCGGGCAAGTTACTTACCGTCTCAAAGTACACGTGTTTCCCAGGTGACAACTGCGGATGAGCTCGGTCCCCACAGCCTGTGTTGAGAGGACGGACGGGCTCGGATGTGTGCGACGTGCCTCGAGTGGTCCCTCGCGGGCTCGGCACTCGGGAAACAGTGGTTGCTGCTCCTGAGCTCAGCTGCCTTTTCCAGACCTTCCCTAACTTCCCCCCAAACCTCACTCCTTCCTTCTGTAATTCCCACTCACCTGGCTTCTCGCGGGCACCCCCCGTTTTATTTCTCCTCGGGGCTGCATGTCTTTTATTGCTGATAGACTTGATGGAACTGTGACTTATACAAAATACATGTATTCGGTCTTTGGCGCTGGTTTCTGGCACAGAGCCCCTAATGCCCTTGTAGTTTCCTTAGTGATAAAGGTGGGGTGCCTGGGGGGCACCGTCGGTTGAGCATCTGCCTTCGGCTCAGGTCTGGATCCGGGGTCCTGGGAACGAGCCCTGTATCGAGCTCCTTGCTCAGCCGGAGGTCTGCTTCTGCCTCTCCTCCCTGCTCGTGCTTCCTCTCAAATAAGTAAATAAAAATCTGTGTTTAAAGAGTAGAAATCATTGTTTCATAAGACGCTGTGACGTTTCTATTTGGTGTTTGCGAGTGAAGGGTTGACTGACACCAGTCCTGGGAGGGAATAACCTGGGACTTGCTCTCGTCCCAGCGCTGCTTTGGGGACGCTGTGAGTTCCGGTTGAGGTGCCGTGCGCTCCCCAGCTGTCTGCTGCGGCTGCCGTAGCCGTGCTGGGCGCTGGGCGTCTGCGTGCGGGCCTTGGGTCTGTGTGTCTCAGTTCGTGCAAAAGTCGGGTGGGACGTGGCAGGTGTGGGGGTCAGCAACAGCTCTGGATGCACTCCGGGTGCGCGACGGGGAGAAAGGAGCTGTGGACGGGGCTGCTCTGGAGCGCCGTGTACCGGTGGTGATACCGTACGGAGCGGGGCTTGCACCTCCCGGGTCAGAGGGCCGAGCGGAGTCCCGTCTGCGGGCTCTCCCCGGCCGGGCCCATGGGGACTCCCACGCCGCCGCCATGGATGACTGTCCCAGTGTGCACGGGCATTCTTCGCTGAATTTCCTAAGCCAAGACATAAGCAGCCCTAACGTCTTCCGTGGTTGGATGCTTCGGGGGGATTTATAGTGACAGCTCGTCCTCTTACTGGAAGTGATGTTTCCAGACCTTTGACATGTCTCTTTTGCTTCACAAAAATCCCCTCTACTAATTTTACGTGAACTTTCAGAATAAATCAACACAACTAAAAATAAAGCACTTGTAACTTTGGAGCATGTGCCCTGGGGCCATGCGGGAGTTTCGGGGGACCTCTGCGTGGTGGAGGGCTGCCCCCAGACGTAGGCACCATGCGAGGTGGGACAGGCCCTGCAGTCCTCACCGCATCTGCCTGGTTGTCAGACGGGAGGTCGAGTGACTGCCCGAGGACTCGCAGGCGGTTAGGGATGCCGGTCCCCCTGTTCTGCCTCCCCTCCAGTGGCCGTGCGGGGGCCGCTTCCCTTCCCAGCGCCTCCCCCATGAAGACCTGGTCTCCCCGGGCCGTGCTTCTCTGTCCCGACGGCATTCGGCACGAGTGTGATTCCCGGAGCTGGTACCCTGCGTGATCGAGTTTGCGGGAACGTTGTCCTGGTTTCCCAGGGAAGAGCGCGCACTGAGTCCTGTGTCTGAAAGCACACCGGTCTTGACGTCAGGATGCTTTCTTCCACTTTATATTCCAGTAAATGCTCAGGAGGGACAGCCCGGGCCTTTGCTGGAGTGATGAGCGCCCTCGGGACGGGCTTCCTGGGCCTGTTCCAGAATTTTCTGTTTCATCTTTCGCGGGAGCAGCTTTGGAGTATGAGCTCGTTTCACGGAGTGTGATTTACTCTTTGTTCCCTCCCAGCCCAGTAAGAGGAAAAGATACTTCCTTGGAGGTTAGGGCCTGTCACGCCAGCCAAGATGGGCAAACCGGCTCCATGCTGTGGTCCGGGGTAACGATTCATCGAGGGTCCTGGTGCCCACGGACCCGTCATTCAAGGGACTAAGCCAGGTGCCTTAACTCCCCACGTACAGAACCTCAAGTTTTAAATGCTTTTTCTTGTTCAATTTTTCTTTTATTACCTCTGATAGAAACATTAAAATGTCCATTAGGCTTATGTACGTTTTTGTCTGTATTCAATTCAGAGAAGAGGCAGAATTTTTAGGAGGAGTTTGAATTAGAACAAAGTAAATTGTGATCCTTAATGGTGAGAGCTGTGTGCAAACAAGCCCTACCACGGCTTCCTGTGCCTCGTCTTGCCCAGCAAGGGGTCCCTCATTCTCTGTCTGTCTGTCCCTCCATCCCCCTGGAGTCCTCTCCCGAGGATTAACGAACAGTCCTGGGCAGACCCAGGGACCCTGGAGCCCCCCATCTTGCTCGTCTGTTTTGTGGCAAGAGCCAGGAGCATCTGTTCAAATGCCTTCAGCAGCGAAACACCTCTTTACAATTCTTCATTATGTCATTTTGAAAAGTCACAAGACTGGGATGTTCCTTTATGATGCATCATGACACGTTCTTTGTAGAAAAACGGTTAGAGAATTTTCCCCATGGAAACACAAAGGTAAGAGGTGACCTCAGGGGCGCTGAGCCGGTAGATGAGAGGAAATCTCCCCTTTGCCCGTGGAGCCTGGTTAGTGCTGGGCTGAGTTCTCCGCTCCAGGGTGTGGTGGGACCTGTCAGCCGGCCGTCCCGCCGACACTTGCCGTCCTCGCCTCCCACTGCTGCCAGAGGGACCCGAAAACTCACCTGGCTTGGACTCCAGCTGTGCCTGGAACAGAAGTCCCTCCTCCGTAGCAATACTGAGCAGAGAGGTGTGAGTGTGTGGGTGTCCGTGTGTTTCCTTTCTGAGAAGGTCTCTGTGCCTTCAGCCTGAAATGCCCCTCGTCTTGGTCAGCGTGCTGGGATCGGAATCATCCCTTTTCAAGGCTCAGCTTAAATGCTGCCCCCCCCCAAATACAGCGACTCAGCTGCTGTAAGCTCCATGCTCCCCCCCGCCCCCCAGGTTTGTGCTCTGCACGTCGGGTACTGGCATCGTACGCCCTTACCTTGAGTGCAGCGTAGTTTTGCTTTGAAAATCCTGTGCTGGAAGCCGTCACCCTGGAAGTTCCCTCCCCCGTGTTTATGACGGTGGTGATGATGATAAGAACACGGAGGACTGGCTTCCCTCTCCTGGCGATGGTCCCCACGTCCACGCTGTGTTCTCAGCCACGGGCGCGAACCCGTGGTTGTCCCCATGTCCACGCACGTTCTCTGTCAGGGGCCGTGTGGTAAACACGAGAGGCTTTGCAGGAGTCCTGCTGTGTGGGGTTCGTGGGCTCCTGAGTGAGGTGCTGGCTCCGCGACGAGGGAGGGAGGGCAGGTGGGTGTGAGAGGGGGATGGGGGTGCAGATAGACAAGCAGTGGCATCTGCCACGCTCCGCCCGGATTGGCTGTGGCCTCGGGCTGCCTCCACAGTGGACACCCGCAGCCCCGACTGGCGAAGGGTCACGCCCGTCCTGCACCTGGGTTTGACTTTCATCCTGTAGGTGCTGGTGGGGTGGGGGGAGTCCCCGAAATACTTTAATCAGGGGAGTGACGGGGACAGTCTCTGTTTTGGAAAGACCGTGCTGCTGGCCTTGGAGGGGGTGGGCTGGGGAGACAAAGCCCACAGAGACGCAGAGCGGCATCAGCAGGGAATGTGCTGGAATAGGAGGCTGAGTGACTGCCACTCGAAGGACGGAGAGGACACGTGGGCCCTGACACAGGCAGCGGTTTGTCTTGGTGACAGACCACGTCAGGCCACTGGAGCACAGCCTGGCTTTGGGGTGTGGTGCTGTTCACCGAGCTGGGGGCGTGGAGGGGTGGGGAGCAGGAGCGGACCCGGTTGAGGGGGCTCTAGGGCCTCCAGGGGCGGCTGTAGGTAGCTAGTGGGGTGCATAGATCCGGAGGTCAGGAAACGGTGACGTGGATTCGGGAGTTGTTGGGGTAGGCCTCCGCACTGCTGGGGTGAGCCCCGATTTTATAAGCAGGAGCCGACGGGTGGACAATGAGACTGTGATAGACACGGGCCAGAGTGATGGTCATTCCCTCATCTACATGAGGTTTTTTTAGGTCCTGGGTTTTTGAAATTATTTCTTAGATCAGTATCGTTTGCAAAAAGTAGGGAGAAAATGTTAAGTATAAATTTGGAAAGGGTCAGCTAGAAGGAGAAAACAGTCTCTAAGTCCACAGAAATGGGCGTCCACGTCATGCTCGACTCAAAGGCTGGGGGTCAGGTCGTTCTTCGTCTGTCAGCTTTTGCCGTAGAAAAAGCAGAAGAGGGGCGCCTGGGTGGCTCAGTGGGTTAAGGCCTCTGCCTTCGGCTTGGGTCATGATCCCAGGGTCCTGGGGTCGAGCCCCACATCGGGCTCTCTGCTCAGCAGGGAGCCTGCTTCCTCCTCTCTCTCTGCCTGTCTCTCTGCCTGTCAAATAAATAAATAAAATCTTGAAAGAAAAAAAAAAAGGAAAAGAAACAGCAGATGAAAGGGAGGCTGTGTCTTGCGGCGAGACACTCTTTTCTTGGGGCTCGTACGATTGAGGGAAGTGGGAAATTAGAAATACGACCACAGCCTGCACTTGCCCAGCAGCTCGGGCCATCTCACCGTCCAGGGGCGATCGTGAACTTCGCGTCTGTGGCTCCACAGTCCACTAGCGCTAAGCCATAAGGAAGAGCCGCCCGCGGCAGGGCTGGCCTCTCGGGCACCCTCTGTGGGCTTGGCAGTAAAGCGAAAAGTGCTGAAAGCAGGCGTGACCTACATACACTGTTCTGTTCAGTCGGCGGGGAGGAGGCCCGGCCGCGTGGAAGCCGCCACACACTCACGGTGAGGATAGGGTTTGCAGGCGGGAGAGCGGGAAGGCCCGGGGCGTCACGCTGCCGGCGGCTGGGCCCGTCCACGCCGCGCCGCGTTTCCGTGAATGCAAGACGGACGCAGACGGACGAGCCCACGTGGCGGAGTAGCGGCTCCTTCACTCTTCATGGAAATGATCACATGCTCGGGGCCGTGATTTCGGAGGTCGAGCGAGGGACACGATGACCAGTCAGAGTTGCCCTGTCCATTCCCCAGACTGGAGCGCGGTGGACACTGCAGGGTACCCCTCCGTCGTCTGTGTGCGTTCTTCTTAAGAGTTCAGTGCAGCCAGGGTGACGCTCTGCGTTCCGCTCTGTGTTTTGCTTTTTCACTTGTTAAGGAAACTTAGAATGACTTGCACGGCCGCACGCGGTGATCGACTCCGTGTTGTCAGTGGTCGTGAAGCATCGACGTGCTCTGTCCGCAGCGGTCCTGTTGCTGATGGACATCAGGCCGCTGCCATTTTCTAAGTTACAAGCAGCGGCCTAGAGAGCACGGCGACGTGTGTCCGTGTATTCACACGAGTCGCTCTGTCGGGCCCGCTCTAGCCGTGCGGTGGGGTCAGGGGTGGAAGGCCTATGGGTGCGTCCCTTGTGCTTCCCGGGAGAGGCCGTGTGGCTTTGCACACCCACATCTGAGCGGCTTCGCACACCCACGTCCGGCGGCTTTGCACACCCACGTCCGAGCGGCTTCTCACACCTACCTCCAGCGGCTTCACACACCTACGTCCGGCAGCTTTGCACACCCACATCCGAGCGGCTTCGCACACCCATGTCTGGCGGCTTTGCACACCCACGTCCGAGCGGCTTCTCACACTACCTCCAGTGGCTTCGCACACCCACGTCCGAGCGGCTTCTCACACCTACCTCCAGCGGCTTCGCACACCTACGTCCGGCAGCTTTGCACACCCACGTCCGAGCGGCTTCTCACACCTACCTCCAGCGGCTTCACACACCCATGTCCGAGCGGCTTCTCACACCTACCTCCAGCGGCTTCACACACCTACGTCCGGCAGCTTTGCACACCCACGTCCGAGCGGCTTCTCACACCTACCTCCAGCGGCTTCACACACCCATGTCCGAGCGGCTTCTCACACCTACCTCCAGCGGCTTCACACACCTACGTCCGGCAGCTTTGCACACCCACGTCCGAGCGGCTTCTCACACCTACCTCCAGCGGCTTCACACACCCACGTCCGAGCGGCTTCTCACACCTACCTCCAGCGGCTTCACACACCCACGTCCGAGCGGCTTCGCACACCTACGTCCGGCGGTTTTGCACACCCACATCCGAGCGGCTTCGCACACCCATGTCTGGCGGCTTTGCACACCCACGTCCAAGCGGCTTCTCACACCTACCTCCAGCGGCTTCGCACACCTACGTCTGGCGGCTTTGCACACCCACATCCGAGTGGTTTCGCACACCCACGTCTGGCGGCTTTGCACACCCACCTCCGGCGGCTTTGCACACCCACCTCTGGCACGGACCAGGGCCATTTCCTTTCCTGGGACAGATGGAGAACGTGGCAACGATGAACGTCCACGCGCTCATGAGCCCTTAGCGTATGCCGGTCGCAGGCGATGCCCTGTAAGGAAAGGCCGCATGAGGGCCGGGGTCTGGAGCCCCCAGGGCGCAGACGGTGGAGGACAGAGCCCGCCGGGTGGAGGGCAGGGGAGCAGTGGGTCTGGTCCCTGGCTCCATCGTGGACTGGCCGAGGGGACGCGGGAGACCTCGTCATCGCTCTGAGTCTTGGCCCCTCATTCGGGGATGCAGACGGCGAGGCCTGTGTCACTGAGGCATCTCGAGGGCTGCACAAGAAGCTCTGGGTGAGGCTTGCACCCCGCTCGAGACGTAGCAGGCGCTGTCGATGGTGGTGATGCCCATCGCCTGTGGGGCGGTGGCCGTAGGCCTGGTGATGGGAGCGCCACAGGGGTGTGCCCAGAGCGCCCGGGGGTCCGGGGTGGAGGGCGCTCTTGGTCTGACGAGTCTGAGAGGACGTGGCTGAGCCAGGCCTTCGGCGTGAGGCGGGGTTGGTTCCCCGGGGGGCGCTGTCGGGAGGAGACGGGGCGCCGCGGCGGGACCCCGGCCGCACGTTGAAGAAGGTGGGCGGCCGTCTCCGGGGAAACCCGCTTGGGCATCTCACCACCCGTGCCGCGCGGGTTCGCAGCCCTGGAAGTAACGGTGTGGACTCCCCAGTGCTTTCGGTTTTGTTTTGGAGAATTAACCAAGAGGGTTTCCCCAGTCTCGCTCTAACCTCCTTCTCCCTTCTTTAAAGAGTCGCAGTGGTTAACGTGTTCGTTATGGCAAATGTCAAAATCTGTACTAAGCTTTGTGTTTTTTAACCGAATTTGTCTTTTGTAAAGTGCTGTTCTTTGCCCCATTTGTGTTGGGGAGTAAATATGTGTTTTGTGTTCATCATTTCCTTTCCGGTTGGTAACAATTCTTTATTAAATTTAGCCATGAGTCGGCCATGTATATGCTGTAAATATTTTTATCATTTTCTTCTTAACTTTGTGTGTGTTTCTGTTTTGAGGGGTACGGATGAATTAAAACCTTATTAGTGAAGTCAGTCTTTTCCTTTACAATTTCTGTCTTTGGCTTCATTTTTAGGGAGTCTTTCTACGTTCTAGAGAATATAAAATTTTTTATTTTATCCTAGTACTTTATTTTTTCATGTTAAAATATTAATTTTAGGGGCACCTGGGTGGCTCAGTGGGTTAAGCCTCTGCCTTCGGCTCAGGTCATGATCTCAGGGTCCTGGGATTGAGCCCCACACCGGGCTCCCTGCTCAGCAGGGAGCCTGTTTCCCCCTCTCTCTCTTCCTGCCTCTCTGCCTACTTGTGATCTCTGTCTGTCAAATAAATAAAATCTTTAAAAAAATAAATTATTAATTTTTTTTGAACATGTGTTCATGTATAGGAGAGGAACCTAATTTTTTACTTAAAAAAAATAGTCAGATGTCCCAACAGCATTTCATAAATAATGTGCCCTCTCCCCACTCCTTTGAAATGCCGCCGTTTTCAGGGACTACATTCTTGTGTGTTTTGGGTCTGTTCCTGAATGTGTTGGTCTTCTCCAAGGGTGTGTCCCAACTCTGACGTTCGATCGGTGTGGCCAGGTGTGACCCTTCAGCGCACGGTGATGCTGCTAGAGGGAGTTCCGCCCCCACAATTCTTAGTTTAAAAAATTTAGCAGACTATTGTGAACCCTTCATTTTTGAGATTAACTTTAAAATTATCTTGTCAGTTTCTTCCCCACATCCTCTAGAGATCTTGGTTGGAATTGTGTTAAAGTTTGAGGTTAGTTTGTGGGAAATACATTTTTTTACATCATTCAAGTGTCTGCAGGAGTTCGGTCTCCCCTGTTGTCCCAGGCCTGTTCCGGGTTCCTCTGTAGACGTGTTTGGTTTGAGTCATATTGTTTCTGCTTGTTGCTTGTAAAGTGCATTCCTAGTAAATTAGTATTTTTTGTTACTGTGAGTAGAATATTTTCCCATTGTGTTGTCAAGTTCTTGTCGTGCAGGAAAGCCGAGGAGCATGGGCTCAGATTTCCAGATGGGACCAGAAGTCTTGGAAGCAACGTTAAAGTTATTTTCTTCAATGTTTTCTTAAGTCCTAGAAAATCGAATATTAAAAAAGTTTATTTTTTAAAAATTCATTTATTTGGGAGAGAGAGAGAGAGAGTGCGAAAGAGCACAAGCAGGGAGAGCGGCAGAGGGAGAAGCAGACTCCCCGCTGAGCAGGGAGCCTGATGCGGGACTCAGTCCCAGGACCCCAGGATCATGACCTGAGCTGAAGGCAGATGCTTAATGACTGGGCCCCCCAGGCGCCCAGAAAACTTAATGCAATGAGAAGCTTGCATCGCTGATGTCAAGTGTTCAAAGTGAGGCGTCCCAGGCTAGGTCCTTAAGGGCTGTTGGACTTGCGGGTGCTGAGGGTTCTCCGGTTTCCAGCAGATGTCAGCATGGGTCCGAGGTGGTTTTATCTGTGGTATCCCACATCTCACCTCTTTATTCACTTAACTAGCACACCAGAGGCTGTTGGGCAGGAGGGGATTTCAGAGATCCTCTGACTCAGTCCTTCCGTCCTGCAGCCGGAGGCACAGGCCTAGACAGGAAACGACCCATCCAAGGTCACACAGGCGCTCGGGGCGAGGCCAAAACCCAGATGTTCCTGTAAAACCCAGATGACGGCAAAAGCCAGCCACCAAAGTCACAGAGAAAAATGTGTAGGCTCCACCTAGAAGTTACATTTTGGAGGAACGGAGGCATGCTGTTTGATTTGTCTGGGTAGCTATACAGAGACTCTTAATGATGTTAGGTTCTCGGGTTATAATAATTGGGTGAAACAAATTGAAAACAGCTAACTTTTGTTGCCTGAATGTAGCGTTACTGGGTGCGACGGTGACCCTTGTTCTAGTGTCCCTTCTTCATCCCGCTGTGGATAGAACACTAGCAGTTGTGTGCGGGCAGTGGGATAACTGTATGCCCTCTCTGCATGGCCTGACTTGTGAGGTTGTGGGGAAGTCCTAGAAACCACTCGGTTCCACATGCCATCAGGAGTCTGTGATCTTTTCCAGCAAAGACACCAAGCAGGAGAAAAAAGGTTTTTTGTTCTTCATCGTGAGAAATCAGGGCAGGAAGTGAGAGGCGCACTTACAGGCCCAGTTAGACAAAGTGAGGAAGTGGGTGATGCCGAGTTTCAGAGAGACCCCCTCCCTTTAATCCGCCGACCACCTTATCCATGTCTGCTTGTGGGAAGCATGGGGGGGGGGTTCATCTGTGGGACAGAGGCAGGACTCTGGCGGGCGCCCGTGGTGAGCCCCAGCCCTCCCTGGGCTCGGGGGCAGCGAGAGCCCCGTGCATCAGGTGCAGCTGAAGGAAGTCATGGTGGGTTGAGCCTTGCAGGAAAGTTAGGGGTCACCTGAGCACAGACACTTGGCAGGTGGGACACGCGTGTAGCAGGCTGGAGAGCGTGTGGGTCCGGGCGAGTAGTGAATACGTTACAACCACTCCCCCTTAGCCGAGGGGCTGTTTTCCCACCCCCCAGGGGACGCCTGAGACCACAGAGGCCCGGGGCCCGAAGTACACGATATTTTTTCCAGTCCGTACATACTTACGGTAAAGTCGAGTTAATAAACAAGACCCCGTAGGAGGGGAACGACAGACACTCATAATGAAACGGCACAGTTGGAACGATTCTGTGATGAAGGTTGCCTGGGCGCAGTCGCTCTCGCTCTCAGAACACCTGTTGTCCCACACTCAGCCGCTGCTGTGAGGGGAGGGCGCGGGCACGGTGAGCGCGGGGCTACGACCCACCGACTGATGGGCCGGCCGGGGCTGCGTTGCGGGGAGAGTCACCTGCTCACAGCCCGCAGTCGGGGCACACGGAGACCCCCTCCAAGGAGGGATGCTCTGTTGTGCTTCGAGCTTGAGGTCTGTCGGAGGAAGGCGAGATCCAGGGTGATGGGGGCTGGTTTGGTTCGAGATTCTTGGAGTTGGAGGTCACAGCAGGAGATGCTTTTTCTGAACATTTTTGAAACTTGTTATTTTGAAATAGTAAATTACAGAAGCAGTTGGGGGTGGGTCCTGGGTTCTCTTCCCCCAGCCCGCCTCCGCGGTGGCATCGCCCAGATCCGTGGTGGAGTAGTGACCACGGGACACGGGTCCCACTGCAGCTGACTCCGTGTCACCCATGTGCACGTGCACGCTGCAGTGTGCAGGACACGTACGTGTGGCTCTATCACACGTGCAGATTTGTGCAGTCACTACCCAAATGCAGGCGCGTCCCTCCTTGTAAAGGTTTCAGGGAGCTCTAGGGGAAATCCAGTTTTCCTGTTGGCTAAGGAGTCCAGGGATGGATTTGTAGCCTGGAGGCCTGGCCGCCGAGGCCGCCCCCAGGAGCCCCGCTGAGATGGTGCTGCTGGCACGTGGGAGGAGCTGTCGGGTTTGTGACAGATCTTAACAAGGAATGAAATCGCTTAACTAGGAACTTTTTTTTTTTTTTTTAAAGCAGCCACCTCTCTGTGTGGAGCTCGGGAACATTCCACGCATGCACGGCCTTGTGGAACGGACCTTGGCCACCTTCCCTCTTGCCCGTCAGAGCCTCCGCCCGAGCTCCACAGCCCTGGGCCCTGGCAGACAGCCTCCTGCTCCCCGTCCCGGTGAACCAGCGGTTTATTTTTCAGAGACGTTGTTTATGTGCAGTCATATGGCATTTGCTTTTCCGTTGCTGGCTTCCTTTATTTCTTGATTGTGTCGCACGGATGGACGAGGAATTGTCCTTAAAATCCTCCGAACCGCTAAGCTTTGCTCGTAAACCGAGCTGAGAAATGGAATCATTCTGTCCACTGGTGTTGCAGGTGGGCGAGGGGACGCGCACGGCCGGAGGCTGCCGGAAGTTAGCGGGGGTCGCAGGACGTCCTGCAGCATCTTCTCAGTGGGAGAGGCCTTTCGAGGGGCCCCGTGGTGACCAGCAGCAGGGACAGTGTCGCAGGCTCGGAGCCGGAATGAATGTGACCCTGAGCCATTTGGATGAGGCCGCTGCCGCGGGTCCGTGTCCTGCACGGCCTTCTGCACGTCTGGGGTTTAGTTTCATTCTCTTTCTCCGGTAGGACGGACTGTGGTCTGCGTCTGCCCGGGCGGGAGGAGCCGCGTTGTGCTGTTCGTGTTTCAACTTTGTAGCGGCCCAGGGCTACTGTTGCTCTTTTGTAGCGGTACACTGTTGCCGTTTGTCCTTTTTAAGGGTCTGCCCTTACCGGTTCTCCTTTGTAAGGGTACATTGTCACCATCTCTCCTCGCAGTGGTTCACTGTTACCATTTTTCCTTTGTAACCTACAGGGGACGTTCTAAAGCCGGGCAGGCATGGCGAATGGTTTCTGTAAAGGGCGCAGTAGTTAACATTTGGGGCTCCGTGCGCCCTCCGGTACCTGCTGTAACCGTGCAGCTCGCTGTTTCTGTGTGGATGCAGAGCGTGGCTGTGTTCCACTGAAACTTGATTTACAGGGCTCCTGGGGGGCTCAGTCGCTAAGGCCTCTGCCTTCCGCTAAGGTCACGATCTCAGGGTCCTAGGATCGAGCTTGTATCAGGCTCCCTACTCAGCGGGGAGTCTGCTTCTCCCTCTTAGTCTCTCTCACAGAAATAAATAAGATTAGAAAAAAAAAGAAAGAAAGAAACTTGGTTTACAAAAGCAGGCGATGGGCCAGATCTGACCCCCGCTATGGTTGGCTGAGCCCCGTCCTCCGGTGGGGGGGCCTCACTGCTACCTCTCGGGTCCTTAGCCCCTCGCTTGCTGTTGGTCCTGTTGATGATTTAAGAAATGCAAATCAAAGGATCATTTCCTAAGGACTTTTAGTCATTTGTTAGGTTTTGGGCTTATTTTTTGTTCGCCATGCTAGCTGGCTTTACAATACAGTAAAGGATATACCTAAGAAAGCAAACGTGTTTGAAGCGCATCTTCGGAGGAAGACGCAGAGGTTTTCTGAGGGCTCCAAAAGGATTTCTTGTTCTAGAGGAAGATAGCTTTGTCCTGACGATAAAGATGAGACTTACTCAAGCAGTGCAGAGGAATGTAAAGAAATAATAAACACGTCCAGTTCCCCAAACCCGGAGGTAAGCATGGATCACAGGCATGTATAAATTGTTGGGTTCCTTTGCACATCCTCCCCCCCA